>NC_081181.1:118054947-118732035 GCF_029867415.1 Vicia villosa | reverse complement strand
TGGAATTTGACTTTGATTTTGAAAGATTGAGAAGGGATTACCTGAAGAGGTGCAAGTGTGATTGTGATTGGATTCAGATATTTATCTTTGAAGTTAGTGATCTAACGGTTCAATTTTATCTTTGACATACACGCAGTTTATATTTGCTGGAAATTAAAATGCGGAAATGTAAAGTGCGGAAAGTAAATCTACGCTATTACATCGATTGTGCAGGAAATGTAAACTAGCCTATTTACATGAATTTGACATCCTATACATTTATCTAGGAATTTAAATTGCAAGAAAAATAAAAGGCATGTTTTTGGATTTTTTTTTATGATTGATTTTAATTATAATTAATGCATGATTAATTAAATTAAAATGAAGAAAAAGATGAAAATAGATTTAAACCTAGAAATTAAGTTCAAACTATATACAAAATATTTGTTAATTAATTTTAAAACAAAACTAATTTTTTTGGAATTTTTGGAAATTGATTTGAAATTGATTTAAGTTAATTAAAACATAATTATGTAAATAATTATACAAATAATTAAAACTCAAAGATAAAATTATTCAAAATATGTACAAAATTAGTTTATAATATATAAACAATATTTTATATAAAGAACAATTTTTTTTGGGATTTTTTTGATTGGTTAGAATAATTAAAAAGCAAATATATAAATATATACTAATTAATTATGCAAAATATTGAAATTTTGAAGAAAAATAAAATATTTTTATTTCAGAAAATAGTATATTATTTTAGAAGTCTAAAAATATTTTTTGTGTATTTTTTGGATTTTTAAAACTATTTTTAATTAATTTAACAAAGAAATTAAATAAAATAGAAAATAAAATAGAAATAAAAGGATACTGATCCTGTGTGGAAATTTATGAGGGAGTATGATGTGCACGCGTGATCTGGAGCGTTGGATGAGTCATAAATGAGATCAGATGGTCCAGATGGTGAGGGAACATCACTTATGACACGCCTGCAAAACACTGAAACCAAGGGTTATATTCAAAAAAACGCGCGCGTCAAAACCAATAGGGGGGTGACACGTCTTCGTCTTCAACCTTCAGACAAGACTTTTAATAGCGCTTTCTTACCAAAAGCGCTGTAATTGGTTACTTATTAAACCTGCAAAATAGCGAATAGGGTCAAACGTACAGATAAACTTGGCGCGACCTATCAGTTCAATTCGTTTGGTCCATGCGAATTCAATGGTACTAATTAGAACCTCTAATTTTGCCTAATTTGGAAAGCCCTAATTTTGAAGCTATGAACCCTAAAATGGTGATTTCATTTGTACGTGTCCAAACTTTAATTAAGTTTCCAGAAATGATCTACACCTCAAACCAAACTCAATAGTATGTCTACATCTTGTTAAACATGTGTGAATAACCAGATACGAATTGATTTTAGTTTGAACAAATTTTGACCTGTGTAGCTCGATTCAGTGAGCTTCAAGGCTTGTAATTGATTGGGATAGTTTCAGTGATGTTCAAGGAACGTGTTTGAGTGTTTAGTTTGAATGGAAAGTGACTTAAATTTGGAATTCGAATTTCAAAATTCTTTGAATATTTTGAGAGATTACAAGTGTGTTACAAACAAGAGTTTGGCTCTCTATCTCTGTCTCTATTATTACTGAAGTGCTATAGCCTATTTATAAGCATTAGAGTGCTTAGAAACTAAGCCAAAAGCATTGATGAGTTTTTTTGGAATCTTGACTTTTTCAACATTGGTAGCTTTGTCTTTAAGCCACCATGGCTTGATTTTCTTCTTCTCCTCTGCTGTACTTTGCTTTGGGACAGAGTTGAATGAGTCTTGCTTGGAATACAAGCTATTCTTTATCCATTTCATTTTCTTTTTTATTTTAATCTTAAAATAAGATAAAAATATGCCAAAAATAGATAAAAAATGATGTGGGCTTAGTCTTGGTCGTGGGAGGCCCATATCATCATGGAAATGATGTTTGAATGCTGAAAACTTGGCCCCATTTGGAAAAAATGCCATTTTGAACAATGTTGATTTCATGTATTTTCCCAAAATTTAGCCAACTTCAACAAGGTGTAAATCCTTCAATTTTTGTCATATGAAGGAGATCTTGCACTTTTTAGAAACCTCAAAGAGTCCTCTAACCAATGTCTTTGGTCTCATGTCAAAATGATTTTTGAAGCTCCTTGTGTGTCCTTTTGAAAAAAGTGTCTTTTTGTTGACTTTGAAAATGACCTGTAATGTCTTTGATCATATTTTTCAAATGGTGAATCCAATGACCATGGGATCAATGGCATTTGAAATATAATTGAATTTCCTTCAAAACAAGCTTTGGTTTGAATTTTTTGGATGAAGGATGAGAGAGTTATGATCAGTCAAAGTTGAGTTGACTTTTCAGGCAAAAACCCTAATTTTGGATCTTAGGGTTTTGTTGATTTTTGATCTTTCCTTGATGAATTATGATCATCCAATTATCAAATGATGAATCCTTTGACAAAATATGGACTTTGACAAAAAATTTCATTTTTGACTGTCTGTTGACTTTTTTGGTCAAACGGGTCGTCTGTTGACTGTTTGAGCTGCTGACGGTGCGTCTGAGTGAATTGAAGTTTGAAAATTTGTATGATGGTACTTTGAGATATATGGATGTGTATGAAATCCATTTGAGCTCTCAAAACTTGTTGCTCCTGTAAAAACAAGAAAAACCCTGATTAGGGACTGTTTGTGTAGGAGACAGTTAAGCGTACCTGATTTTTGTGCAGTGTTGAGTCTCTGCTAATCGCGTGATATTCAGAAGACTTCTAGCACAAAGATCTTGGAATTTTGAATTGTGAAAGATTGATTTGGTTGATGGTACAAAACACTGAGAATTGTACTGCCAGCAGTTTGGCTGTCGACTGACTGTTCAGGTATTGACGTAGCAGTTAGAGTGAAAAATCAACAGTCAAAGTTAATTTTCTTTTTTGTTGTTTTTTGTTTTTGTTTTATGTAAAAAACGAAAGTTTATTTACATGACTTGTTAGAAAAACACAGACATGATAAATAACTAATATACTGTTACCAGTACAGTCTGAGTTTCCTGATTCTGCGCCTGCAAAAAGATTTTAACTCTGTACCAATTGTGTCAGTACTATTTATCTGTAAATAAATAAATAGCATGTGTGAAGTAATAAACAGTATTTGGCGTTTGCGTAAGAATAAATTCAACTGCAAGCCAAATTACTGTATAAAAAAGATTCTAAAAACTAAGTATTTCATATGTCAGGATATTTGTTGAAATAAAAATCCATGATTATATGAGACCCTTAATTTTCAGATTGGAGTTTTCTTGGAAAATATGTGGGCAAATTTTGGGGTATAACAGATGTAATGTATGCATGAATATTATGACAATGATAAAATGTAAAGTGAATGTGAATGGAATTGTCGCGGATGGAAAATCCTATGATACGAATTGAATTCTTGTGGATCAGAAGATGTCTTCTTCTTGGAGTTCGAACTCTGTCGGGAATATCTGGTTATCAGTTGTCCGCTGTCCGAAGTAAATAATATGAATTGAAGTGAAGATCCGTCATCGGGAGATGTTCGCAAAGCGACCTCATGGGGGAAAACTTGGTTCCCGGAGTCTCAACCGTTCTCGGAGCAACTGTTTACATTCTTCCTATTGTTTGTAAACCTTAGAAAGAAATTTCACCTTTATTTTTGCAAGTAAATTCATTTTATTTTATGAAAACATTTGTTTCAAGAAGATGACTGTTTAAACTTAAAATGCATTCCAAGAAACTGAATAAGACTAGATTGCAAAGGAAAAGCACAAGGCTCAAATTATTATATATGGAATGGTAATCAGCCAAATGCTTGATTCCATGGAGTATTTACAAAGTTGGAAATTGGTAATTTTCGGGAAAAGGGCTACGATGAAACGTGACGACCGTTATCTTTCCCTTCCACTCCAAGTTGCGCTGTATTCGTGCTTCGTAGAAGATGACCTACTGCTGATGAATACTCCGCTATGGATTTTGAATGATCAAGTTTGTCCTGAACACAGTTACTTGCCATATATCCCTAACTTTTGCGTAAACTACCCCTTTCGGGTTTTAAGTCTACCGGGATTTATTATTTATTTTTTATGTCTCTAACTTTTGCCTGAATCGCCCTTTCGGGTTTTCGATTCACCGAGACGCTCTTTTTTGCCTAAGCCGCTCTTTGCGAGTTTTCAACTTAGCGAGCTGTTCTTTTGATTATTTAGGCGAAGTATTTCTTGACTGCGTCGACGTTCACAGGACGAGTGAATTCTTCTCCATCCATAGTCGTGAGTATTAAGGCTCCTCCTGAGAAAGCTCTCTTGACCACGTAGGGGCCGTCATAATTGGGAGTCCATTTCCCTCTCGAATCTGTGAGAAAAGATTGAATCTTTTTGAGTACAAGGTCGCCTTCTTTGATTGTGCGAGGTCGAACCTTTTTGTCGAAAGCTTTCTTCATTCTTTGTTGATATAGCTGTCCGTGGCATAAAGCTGTCATGCGCTTTTCTTCGATTAAGTTCAATTCATCGAATCTGCTTTGACACCACTCGGCTTCTGTTAATTTTGCTTCCATCAAGACTCTCATTGATGGAATCTCAACCTCTATTGGTAGGACTGCCTCCATGCCATATACAAGGGAGAAAGGAGTTGCTCCAGTCAAAGTACGTACTGATGTACGGTAACCATGAAGAGCATACGGGAGCATTTCATGCCAATCCCTGTAAGTGATGACCATCTTCTGAATGATTTTCTTGATGTTTTTGTTAGCTGCTTCTACAGCTCCATTCATCTTTGGTCTGTAAGGAGATGAGTTGTGATGTTCGATCTTGAATTCTTCACAAAGCTCCTTCATCATTTTGTTATTCAAATTTGACCCATTGTCAGTGATTATCTTGCTAAGAACGCCGTAGCGACAGATGATGTGATTCTTGATAAACCTGACGACAACTTGTCTTGTAACGTTTGCATATGAAGCTGCTTCAACCCATTTGGTGAAATAGTCTATGGTTCTTTGATAAGTTGCCCCTGCGTTCTTTAGTCCAAAAGGCATAACACGATAGCAGAACGTGCCCCAGGGGGTGATGAAAGCTGTTTTTTCCATGTCTTCAGGTGCCATTTTGATTTGGTTATATCCTGAAAATCCGTCCATGAATGAGAAAACTTTGGATTTTACTGTACTGTCTACCAACATATCAATATGTGGTAAAGGAAAATCATCCTTAGGGCTAGCTTTGTTTAAATCTCTGTAGTCGACGCACATGCGGACTTTTCCGTCTTTCTTAGGAACGGGAACAATGTTAGCTAACCACTGAGGGTATTCTGAAGTGACGAGGAAACCTGCGTTGATCTGCTTTTGAACTTCCTCTTTGATTTTCATGGCCATCTCCGGATGAGTTCTTCTTAATTTTTGCTTGACCGGAGGGCATTCTGCTTTTAATGGCAAGTGATGCTCCACTATACTGGTATCCAACCCTGGCATATCTTGATAAGACCAAGCGAAGACATCTGAGAATTCTTTGAGTAGCTGTATCAAACTCTCTCTGATCTCTGAACTGAGCGAAGCTCCAATCTTAACCTCTTTTCTGTTTCCATCGGAACCAAGGTTAATGATCTCTAGAGGCTCATTGTATGGCTGAATGGCCTCTTCCTTTTGTTGAAGTAACCGTGAAATTTCCTTTGATATTTCTTCGTCTTCTTCTTCCTCTGCCTCGAATACAGGAAACTCAAAGCTTGGAGAAGTCATACGGTCGCACGTTTCAACGGGGTATTTTATGATTAATCTGCATATGTGTGATAAGTTTTATTTAGACAACGAGGGAAGACTCGGTGTATGCAGTTAATGGAATATTTTGATGTTTTTTAAGGGTGTTTTTTAGGATTACCAATTTCCGAAAAAGAGAAAAGGAAAAACTAAACGAAGGAACAGAATGACATTTTTATTTATGGACAGTCATTTCTTGAAACAAAGACCCTACAAAACAAAACTCTATTGCTTTGGGCGAAGCAAAGAGGGACATTTTATTTCTAAGAAATAGTAAAATGCAAAGCCCTATGAAACATCTCTTCACCCTGGGCTATGGTGAGAGGACAAAATAACGGTGAAAGTTCCTACTTAGGAGTGCGAACAACAGTTGAAACTTCAACAGCCGTCCAATAGTGGCGAACCCCATTGTGTACTAAGTAATCTGGAACCTTAGGCTTAAGCTGGCCTGTGGTAGGTCTTGATTTACCAACCACTGTCTTTGCAACACTCAGACGATCTTCTTCTACTTCAGCAGACTGAGCGGTGTGAGCATACCCATTTCCAAGTGGAGTATGTCGAACTTTCTTTTGAGGAAACTTCCAATCTTCTGAATGGAGAGACTCGTTGTCGGAGACACTTTCGAGATCATCCTCTTCTGTATTTTGGTCTTGCTCTTCTCCCAAGATGGCATTGACTAGATATGTGAACTCTAGATCCTTAGCCTCGGAAGGTGACTTAGGGATATAATCCTCAATGATGATTTCACCAGTCGATGATGATTAATAGCAAGGGTTATACATCTCTTTTGACTGAGAGAGGTACTCAAAATCACTGTTCCATCCAGTTGGAACAATGTCTTCAAGAGAGATTCTTGAACTTTCAGGAGCGGAGTATTTTACCATGTAGTCGAATTTTCCGCTTGGTTCTCCTAATGTAACCCAAGTCTCTTCGGGGATAGGAGGAACTTCTTCTGATGAACCATGACTTCTGGTGGTGAAGCTGTCAGTAACTTCATCACTGCTTGGTTGAGTCTTACTTTCAGATCCTTTAGTCGGATAACAGCAAGGTGGATCAGACTCTGGTAGGGAGATATATCCTGCTCTGTTAAGATAGGATAACCATTCCTCTTCATCGGTGTTTCCCGTACCGATGGTATTGACTGTTTGTTGAACAGGTTGAAGAAAACCTCCACTGCAGAAAGTTTCTTGAATAGGGAGAACTACCTCAATCCCTGGGATAGCTCTTGATGATGTTGGAAAGAATCCAATTCCTGTTCTGTTCTTGTTGTTGGTAGGAATATTAATGTGTCCCCAACCACTGGTAGTGCCATCCTTTACAACTTGGATTGCATCTTTGTATGAAGAGATAGACGCTGCTTTCTCCTTTCCTTTGTCTAAGGAAAGTGCTTGGAATTTAGTTCCAACAACTTCTTTTGGTTCTATGTCGGAGAATGATGACAGGTTGCTGACGATCAGAGCTCGTTCTCCACATACGGTTACCAATTTGTCATCTCTTATGAACTTCAGTTTCTGATGAAGTGTTGAAGTAATTGCCCCAGCCTCATGAATCCATGGGCGACCTAGCAAACAACTGTATTGTGCTGGAATGTCCATAACTTGGAAAGTGATTTTGAACGTCTGAGGTCCAATAGTTATGGGAAGATCCACTTCTCCGAAAACTGACTTTCTTGATCCATCAAATGCTTTGACGATGACATGACTTTTTCTTAGAGGGTAATCTTCGAAAGATAATCTTGACAATGTTGATTTAGGCATGACGTTGAGAGAGGATCCATTGTCTATTAGGACTCCTGTGAGTGTATCACCCATGCAGCCAACTGAGATGTGAAGTGGAAGATTGTGGTCCACTCCTTCTTCAGGAAGATCTTCGTCACAGAAACTTAGATTAGTTCCGGCGGAGATGTTGGCAACGATGTTGTTGAATTGGCTTATAGTAACACTTGGTTCTAGAAAAGCTTGTTCCAAAACTTTCTGTAGAGCTTCCCTATGAGCTTCAGAACTCAATAGCAGGGAAAGAACAGAAATCCTAGACGGAGTATGTAGTAATTGGTCTACAATGTTGTATTCACTCCTCTGGATTAACTTCAAGATCTCATCATTTTCTTTCGCTTGAACAGCATTGGTCGGATAATTGTCTTGCCTATGTGGTACTTCCTCCGAAGGTTTCTCCACATTTTCTGTTGTTCTGTTGAAGACTCGTCCACTTCTGGTGACTCGACTAACATCAGCAATGTTGACAACAGACGGTAATGGTATTTCCTTACCATTTTCAATGAATGTAGCGTGGTACTTGTATGGTATAGCCTTGCTGGACTCATACGGTACAGGACCTGGTAAGTAGATGACTAGTGGAGCAACTGCTGTCTTCCTGCTATCATACCTAACTTGCATAGGTTCAACTTGATTAATTTGAGGAGATACGGTAAAGACTTCATCATCTTCTCTTTTGGCAAGAACAGTAATGGTATTGTCATCCATCAGCTTTTGAATGTCGTTGCGAACACGCAAACATCCTCGTGAATTTCTTCGACAGATTCTGCATCTACTATAAGCGTGGAAATCTGTTCCAAAGTAGGCAAGTCCATTTAAAGTTTTGTGGAACCTGACTACCGATCCTTCAAGATCTTCAACTTTGTAGATTTTGTATTCTCCTGGACATCCTTGAACCATGTTGATGTCATGCTCAGTTCTGACTCGGATATGTTGAATCCATCCTAAGTCCATTTGTTCTTGTAATGCAGCTTGAACTACGGCACATCCTTGATTATTCTTTGGACAAATTTCACATGTGAAGTAGTTGTGAGGTGGTACATGACCGTACCCAGCTTGTCTAGCGTGCATCTTGACAAGATTTTCCCCTATCTGACGAATGTCGTAGATTTGAATGATGTTGGGGTGTTGATCTACCAGATTTACTGAAGCTTCTTTATGCTGCGGCAAAGGATTTGCTTGGACGTTTGGATTAGTATCTTTGAAGGATAGCATTCCGCTCTTCACTAATCGTTGGACGTCAATCTTGAAAGGGAAACAGTTCTCAATATTGTGACCTGGTGCCCCCTGATGATAGGGACAAGATTGGTCAGCCTTATACCATGGTGAGGAACTGTTTGTAGGATTTGGAGGACTCCTTGTCTGAATGAGTCCTTTTGCCAGTAATGTTGGAAACAATTCTGCATACGGCATTGGTACGGGGTCAAAGGCAGGATACCTTGGAGCCCGATTGTTGTAATTTGGAGGTCGAACCTGCTGCTGAGGTTGCTGCGACCTTTGTTGAATTTGTTGTTGCGAGACCTGAGGTTGATAAGCTGGCGCTGAGTTAACAACCGGAGTTATTGTTGCAACTTGAGGTTGGAATTTCTTCTTGATTTTGTGCAAGACATTGCTGACATCTTGATCCTTTTTCTTCTGGAAAGAACTTCCATACTTCCTTGGACCAATAGAAGATCCTGGTTCTTTGTTCAAGCGTCCTTCTCGAACTGCTTCTTCTAAACGTACACCCATGTTTACCATCTCGGTAAAGTCACTTGGTGCACTTGCAACCATTCGTCCGTAGTAAAATGGACTTAAAGTTTTGAGATAGATTTTTGTCATTTCTTTCTCTTCAAGTGGTGGACAAATTTGAGCAGCAACTTCACGCCATCTCTGAACATATTCCTTGAAGCTTTCTCTATCCTTTTGAGTCATGGCCCGGAGTTGATCTCTGTCGGGAGCCATATCCAGATTGTACTTATACTGTTTGACGAAGGCCTCTCCGAGGTCTCGAAAAGTACGAATCTCTGAACTGTCCAAGTTCATGTACCATTTGAGTGCAGCACCAGTCAGGCTGTCTTGAAAATAATGAATGAGTAATTGTTGATTATCAGTCTGAGTTGACATTCTTCGAGCGTACATCACAAGATGACTTTGTGGGCATGAATTCCCTTTGTACTTCTTGAATTCTGGTACTTTGAATTTGTGAGGAATCTTAACATTTGGAACCAGACAGAGGTCTGCAGCATTCTTTCCAAATAGATCTTGTCCTCGGAGAGTCTTGAGTTCCTTCTGCATTTGCAGAAACTGTTCTTGGAACTCGTCCAATCTTTCATACACGCCAGCATCCTCACTTGGAGCGTGATGATATACTTGTCCGCCTTGCGGGGGAAAAGTATGCATAATGGGCTGTGGAGAAGCCATGACAGCAGATCTCGGTATCTCAGCATTCTGTTGTGCGAAACCCATTGTCGTTGCTCTTGGAACTTCAATTTCCAGAGGTTTGTAACCCTCCGGTGGACGCATATCCATGGTGACTTTTGGAGCTTCAGATGCTGGAGGTATGTACCCTTCTGGAGTAAAGTTATACGGCATGCCCCAAGGTCGATCAGGCGGCATGGTACACTGAGGAATAGGAGTAGAAACAATCTCGGAAACCACAGTCCTTTGTGGTTCTTCTGGCGTTGGTCGATTGTGCGCAACTACCAGGGCTTCTACCATACTATTGAGTCTTTCAACAGTACCTTTGAGAGTATTAATCTCTTCTCTGAGTTCTTCATTCTCTTGCTCAAAGTCTTCCATTCTTTTCTTGCGACTTGAACGAGTGTTGTATGGATGAGACAGCTTGAAAGTCTTGGTTCACCTCCTTCTCCTCCTCTCTTTCTGGAGAAAGGAAAGTGACTATTAGATCCGCGACAATTCTCGTGTCAGTGCGTACGACTAAAGCGATGCACGATATGCAATTAAGTTATTATTTTTCAAGGAAACACCATAATTACGTTATGAAACATCAAAACTTTTATTAATTAAGCGAAAACGCCGTTTTTACACACTTTGAAAATGGAAATACAGAGAAACTGAGAGAAAGGACTCTAAAACTTTGATGAAGAGCCGACTTCACGTTCTAACATCTTCTTCTGTTTCTTGAGCTGAGCGTTCTCTGACGTGAGCTGATTGATGATCTAGGAAGCAGGAGGGATATGATGAGAAAGTGACGATTGTGTCACTTGTCGATCGAGTACTTCAAGTAACTCATCCTTCTTTCTTAGGATGTTCTGAATCTCAACGTTTTCCGTGTTGACGATTCGATACTTGTTCCTCCAAGCATTCCTTTCTTGGCATACCTTGTTCAATGCCGCTTGCAGTTTTTTCAACATCGGTGGAGAAAAGGTAAATTGGTTCCCTTAGGGGAATAGGTTCTTGATGTTGATATGGCATCCTGAGCTTGAATGCTCTGACGCGTACCCATTGAAGGTAAGGATCCAGGGAGATGCAAAGATGTTTTCCTAACAATCTTCTCCCTTTGCTGTGAACAAGACGCCAGGCTTGGACAATTTCGTTCTTCAGCATGTTGCCATGATCGTCGATGTTCTTAAAGAACAGACCCTCCAATTGGATGTTACTTGGAATATTTTTCATGGGATAGCCGTATTGACGACGGGCTAAAGCTGGATTGTAACTGATTCCTCCCTTAGTTCCAATAAGGGGTATGTTGGGAAAACTTCCGCAACTGAAGATGATCTTGGTTTCGTCGTTGTCAGGACTACACCAATCAATGTCTGTATGAGTGAGAGACATGATTTTCTGTGACCAGTAAAGGCCATCCCTCATGTTCCAGAAAGTGCTAGACTTTGGCAGGTGCAAAACGAACCATTCGTATAACAACGGTACGCAGCATGTGATTAATCCTCCTCGCTGCAGGTTTCTTGAATGCACAGAGTGATAAGCATCCGCAAGCAAGGTTGGAACTGGATTTCCAATTAAGAAGATCTTAATTGCGTTGATGTCGGCGAAATCGTTAATGTTAGGAAACAAAAACAATCCGTAGATAAGCAAAGCCAAGACTTCCTCAAAAGCGCTCATATCTTGGATGCTGACGAAGTACCGAGCTTGATCAAACAGGAATTTGGAGGGCAATCCTTGAATTCCTCCTCTACTCACCATATGAGTTCTGATGTCGACTACGTTCAAAGGAGTAGTTGCAGCAATGATAATGTCATCAGGATTCTTTTCCAAACCGGAGTACGGATCTTGCACGTACACGGGTATTCCAATCAGACGAGAGTACTCCTCCAACGTAGGCATGAGCTGATAATCTGGAAAGGTGAAGCAGTGATACGTTGGATCGTAAAACTGTACCAAGGTGGGAAGGATCCCATCCACCATGTTGGTATTGAGCAAAGGCAGAAGTTTTCCATACTTCTCCTTGAAAGCCTGGGGGTTGACCACCAGTTTTCCGAGCTTTCCCAGTTCCTCGACCTGGGGAATCTTGAAGGTGTATTTCCTAGCTCTCTTTCTTCCATAATCCATGGTATAGATCCTTAAGTCCTTTCTCCGTTTCTCTCTTTCTCTGAAGTTCAAAACGTTCGTTTATTTAGTTTCCTTGAAAAACGACGCGAAAAAGACTCTTTTTTGTTTTTAGTTGTTTATTAATGAATGATGCATGAATGCATGAATGCACACACAAGAGTTTTAAACAAACATGGCGTTGAAGGGTATAGTGGTCATGAAGTCCAAACGCAAACCCCGCCCCAATGGTAAACTAAGGTTAAGGATTTTTGTACCTGTAGAACGGGTTCTAGGGGTCTCAGAGTTTTTGCTCAACCTTAAAGATACGTTGATTGGTATCTATAAGAGAGTTTTCTCTGAGTGTAGTATCTGCGTGACAATTACTTCCGTAATCACCGCTCTACGTCCTAAAAAAAGGCTTTAAGTGGGGTTAATGTGTTTCTAGGTCCTCCTGGTACAAATCAGTCTCGGAATGCAGTGGCGCAGTTAATCACAACCAGCCAGGCAAATCCCAAGAGTAGACTTGGAAACCAAGATTAGAGGGCCTTCACCGGGAAGACATCCTCCATCCTATCTTATGTTGCACTCAAATCCGGGTATAGGATTTCTCACCACAAGGGGGAATCAAGCCCTTTCCCGATACAGAATAAACAAAATAAACAAATATATATGCAACAAACACATGATATGACACAGAGGTTAGGCAGGACCTCTCTTGTTTGAGGGGGAATTTGGCATCCCTAATTCCTCATTGGGGCTGGACCAGCAACAGGTCAACCATTGGTTTGGATGAAAAACCAAGGTTTTTAACACTTATATCCCCAGCAGAGTCGCCATTTTTCTGTGGTGGTCGTTTTCTTTACCTCCCCGTTTCACTTGGGAGGACGGCACGCTAAACCCTTCACGCGAAATTTGGAAGGAGAATGCGCCCGTGGTGGGATGAATTTTGTTTCAGTTCTTCCTACGATATCACACGAACTTTCTTATTTGTCCTACGAGTAGGAAAGGGGAAAAAAGATCTCAACTAAACCCTAGGAGTTTGCTAAGTGTGGGGATTTCACCTAGACTAGAAATTCTGGAGTCCGGGAGGTCGGTTATACATAGGGAAGTGTTTAAACACCCTACATATCTGTAGTACTCTACAGGAACCTTCTCTGTGTCATTGTGATTGTGTTTATTGCTAATGATTGGGAAAGTTTCTCCTTTGTATTAGGAGAAGGAATTGAATTGATTTGAAAAAGACAGACAGACAGACAGACTGACTATTTTTGGTATTTTATTAGCTCGCTGAGATTCCTTGTGAACCTCATGCCTACATATCCCTAGTGGAAGTCAGAGCTTAATGTAGTTCGGGGAACTAACTAGGGAAATTAAATGTTTTTGGTGCCTTGCTTAAAGCTCAAGGTTGAAGCTTGGAATTAAATCTCTGTTTACAGTAAAGAGACATGAAATCATCTTTACAGAGAGGTATTTGTACTATTCTACCACAAACATTTAAAGGAGTGACAGAATAACTGAATTCATTTCATTCAAGAGGGGGACCTTACTTGTGTATGTGCAAGTATACCAGTCAAATGCCTCTTAAATGAAAGAAAGATGCTCATCCAAATTAGGGAAAGTTACCACATGTCTGGGTTTTACTGCCAGCTCATGCCTTTCAAAATCCTAAATGGGAGACTTGATTAAAATTGAAATTGAAATGTAATGTTTGTTTGAATGTGGTAGAGTAGTAAAAATATCTCTCTATAGAGATAAGCTATGTCTATCTACTGTATAAAAGATTTGACTTTAGCTGGCTTGTATGAGGCCCAAGCTTGAGGCTTTTTGATTGATTAATTAATATTATTGACTCTGGGAGATGACTCCACTGGGGATTAATTACAGGGTATTTTTGTGTTCTGTACAAAGCCCAGAATTGAGGCTGACTCTACTTAGGGAGACTCTATTTATGTGCCTTGTACAAAGCCCAAGGTTGTGGCTAACTGTTGAGGATAATTGAATGAATGACTCTATTTTTATGTGCCTTGTACAAAGCCCAAGGTTGTGGCTGACTGTAGCTAAGGGAAAACATTATTTTCTGCCTTGTACAAAGCCCAAGGTTGTGGCAGACTCTTAAATAAACTGAGTATGGATGACTCTAAGGGGAAAAGATCCTAGGTGTTAGGAATCTTTGACACATGAAAATATGGTTTATCTGCCTTGTACAAAGCCCAAGGTTGTGGCTACTGAATGAAGAAGAACTCACTGGGGAGACTCTATTATCTGCCTTGTACAATGCCCAAGGTTGAGGCTGACTCTTGACAGGGGAGTTTTATTGTTTGGGTGCCTTGTATGAAGCCCAAGGTTGAGGCTAACTGTTTTTGTTGGTTTTGACTCTACTGAGGAGATTTTATTTATTGAAAGACTATTTTTCTTTGGAAGCTAACCCTTTCCAGGGATTTTGACTCAGCTGGATGAATTATTTGGTAAAAGACTGACTTTGTCATATTTTTTGGAGGCTGACCCTTTCCAGGGAATTTGACTCTTTTGGGGAAATTATCTCCTAAGAGAAATGACATTATTATTTTTTTGACATTTTTATTAATTGACTTTGGAGGCTAACCCTTTCCAGGGGATTTTATTTAAATGAAGGAATGTGTGGAAGCTAACCCTTTCCAGGGATTTTGTTGAAATGAAAGAATGTGTGGAAGCTAACCCTTTCCAGGGATTTTATTGAAATGGAGGTTGATTTTAATTGACTTTTGGAGGCTAACCCTTTCCAGGGATTTTGTTAAAATGAATGATTTGGGTAGCTCTCCATTAATTATTAAAGGATGAAAGGATTGGCAGAAAGATTATCTAGTGGAGACTTCTTGTTTAAAGCCCAAGATGAAGGCTGACACATGTTGAGGAGAAGTAAACATAGATCCTAGACTCTGCTAAGGAAGATTGATGAAGATAAGGGTGACAGAGACTGTCCATGTCTCTCATTCCAAAAATGTACTCAATGTAGAATTGAGACAAACTTAGCTTGTTTAAAGTCTGGTTTAAATTGGAAGAAACTCACCAGGGTAGGCTAAAAGGTGACTAAAGACCTGTTCCTATGTTTATAAGAAACCTGATGGGTCCTTGTATACAAGCTCAAGAGGAAGCTGGAAATGCTTTTAAGAAGCCTGTGGGTCCTTGTACAAAGCCCAAGAGGAGGCTAATCGAGGGTCCTTGTTATAGCACAAGAGAAAGCTATGTAGTTTTGAACTTATTTTGGCTCTAAGCAAATGGGTAAGAGGTTTCACCGGGAATAATTCCTCTTTGGGTGGATGTGTCCTATTATTTGGATTCTAAGGTTTTTGCCAAGATGTTTCACCGGGAATAATTCATCTTGGGGGTTTGAACTACAGATCTCTAATTAGGAAAGAGCCTTCACCGGGAAGACATTCTCAATCCTAGGCCATATTCCTATAATATATATATATAGTTTAACTGTCCTAAGGTTTATACTCAAACGTAGTTCTAAACTAATATATATGCACAATTTATATTTGACAGTAATTTAAATAAAGACTGTAAATTGAAAGCTTGTAAAGCCTAACCTGGATGGAGTGGAGGCCTTTGGAGAAGTATGTACAGAGCCTCAACAGTAATTTTTGTTGTTTTGTTGATAACAGTTGAATATATATATATATATATGATAAACAGTTAATGGTTTTTGAAAACAGAAGAAGTGAAGATGGACAAAGGTCACATAGGTATCTGAAGAGTTTCACCGGGAATAATGCCCTTCAAATACCAGAAGAATGTTTTGAAAACAGAAAGAAGATTTTGAAAATACAGTTTTGAAAACAAGCTAAGAAGAGAAGGTTTTTGGGACTTACACTCTATTAGAGGCCCAGTACTTTACAGTACTGGTGTAAAAGCAATTTGAAAATGATTTTATGATTTGAAATGATTACTGTTGTGAAAACAGTTTTATGAGTTTTAGGCTTACCTCGAAGAATGAGAAATTGGATTTCTGAGTTTGAGGTGTTGCCTTGATCCTCAAATGATATGCTTGGAATAAATTGGGATCTCAACAGATGTTAAGCATCCACACCAGTAAGATAGAACGTCGGATAAGCTCACAGCTTACAGCATTCCATGATTTTCCAGCAATTGTTTATGGACTTCTACAGCAAATGGAAGACCAAACAAAACAGACAAAGCCAGAGAACAACAGAGAAATAATCTCGAAGTCTCGGATGAAGTGAGAAAATTCAAGTAATGTGCAACAGTAATCAAATAAAAATTTAAATGATTAACTATACAAAATAATATGAAAATATCAAACTTAAACAAAATTAATCTAAGAAAAGATATTTTTTTGTAGTTTTATGAAAGGAAGAAAATAATTAGGAACATAATTATAAATATACATCTAATATATTTTTTGGCATTTTTAATAAGAATTAGAAAATTAAAACCAAATCCTATATTAAAATAAAAACTAAGTCTTTTTATATAAAAAACTATTTTTTAAAGAAAACTTAAAAGAAATAGTTAAAAAAAATAGAATAATTGGGCCAGAGGGTTTGAAATTCGGATTGGGGGTGCAGAGCCCAAAAGATTAAAAAAGCTGAACAAATAAACAAAGAGGGGTGGTGCTTGGGTCGGACCGGGTCGGATCGGATCCGCCCAACTATTAGCAAGCAATTGGGTTGGAAAACCCTAAAAAAGTAAAAGAAAGAGGCAGCGCCTCACCCTCTCATTCTCGTTCCTCTCTTGCTCTATCTCTTTCACGATAAAACAAAAACCAGAAGAAGAACTTTCTTCTCTCTCGATCGTTCATGGATCTCTCTCTCTTGGTTGAACAACAACAACAAGCTTTCACTTTGTTTCTTTCTCTCTCAGCGAACAACTAAACAGCGACTCTCTCTATCTCTCGGTTCCTATGAACAACAGCAACAACATCGCTCAACTACTCTCGGATTCGCGGTTTCTCTCGAGCTCATAGTCTCTCTCACGAAGAACAACGATGAAGACAACCTCATCTTGGTTTCTCTCAGCGATGAGCAATAACAACAATCTGAAAACCCCTTTTTACCTCGGTTCACGGCGGCTATGGAAGAGTTCATTAAAGGTATGATTCTCACAGAACTTATTTCTATGGTGCGGTTCGATTTCAGTTTTTTTTTAATAACAATAGCAACAATAACTTGTTCCCTCTCTGTTTTCGGTTTTGAGCAGATTTACAAGTACAGCAATAATTAACAGCGAGATTAAGAGTGAAGGCAGGATCGACTTACCTACAGCGAGGAGGATTTCGCTGGTTATTGTTTGAGGTATGCATTGATTCTTTCTCTTTTGAAATTCTGCAAGTAAGCTTGTTGTTGCCACTGTGTTGATTTCGTGACTGTTGCAAAGTGTTGCTGTTACTGAATTTTTGTTCCAAGTCTGAACCGATGCTTTGTGAGTTGTTATTATTACTGATGCGAATTCTGAATTTTTCTTTATGAATTGATGTTGTTGAACTGCTTCTGAATTGTTGTTTGCTGCTGAATTTTTTTTACTTGCTGCAGGTACAACAATGGTTAATGGAAATATTAAGAGTGAAAGCAGAGAGACTTACCTGTGGTTCATCTACGGAGGCTCGAAGATGGGAGACATCATCGAAGGCTGCTAGCAAGCAAGGTATGCAGTTTTCTCTTCTCCCTCTTACCTTTGTATTTTTCTGTAACTTAGAAATTACAGACTGCTGGCTCTTTTCTCCCCTGTTTTTCTTCTTTTTTGTAACTTAGGAGTGACAGAAAGTTTCTGTCTGAACTCTCCCCTTTTTCTGCCTGTTCTATATTTTCTTGCCTCTCCTCTATTTATAGAGGAACAAATGAAGGACAATTTTTGGTCATTTTGGAACCAAAGCTTAGCCCTTAAGCTCACTTAGTTACTAAGTTTTCATCATTGCAAAGAATATTCTTTCCAAAATAATCATTGCAAAGTTTCTTTCATGCTAAGTTTGCTTAATGGCAAAGCTCCACAAATTTGTGCACATGGGATAGAATATTATGCACATGGGAGGGAATATATTCTTCATAACTCTTGCAAGTGAAAGTTCCACGACATAACTTGTCTTCATGTCATGAAATTGGTAGTCTCTAAGTATAGCACTTATGACATAATATATTCCTCTTTGACTTTGTTTGACTTTTTTGACTTTTCCTTTTTCCTTTTTTTTTTCGAAAAAGATGGCCTCCATGTGGGCTTTTGGGCTTTTTTGAATTATTTATTTGACTTTTGCTAATTCCACCCTTTTTGTTTCTTTTTCATGTGAATGAGTATTCTTGAAGAGAAAGCATGAAGAAACTTGAACTTGAAGAATGTAAACTTGGAGATTGAAGAATTCAAGAAATCATTGGAGACTTTTCTTTTCTTTTGTTCTTGTAGTTCCAATAGAACTTTAACTTTAGAAGTTGCATGAACTTGGACTTTGTATCAATGTAATTTTGGTTCATGCATTCTTGAAAATTTGTGTAGAATTTGAATGTTGTATCTTGAATTTTGGAATGTAATCTTCAATCTTGGATAAAGTCCACTTGTAATTCATTTGGAAATTTGGAATTGTTCATGTAAAAGAACATCATTTGTAATGCTTAAACTCCTTTTAGAATCTTGAATGACATTGTATGGAATTTGAATTCCTTTGAAACATTGAAAACTTGAATGATTCCTTTTGAAAGGAAATGGTGGAATACCCTTGAAGTAGTGAAGTTTTTTTTCTTTTAATTTCAAGTCTTGAAATATATCCTTGCAACATGAATTTGAAATGATCTTGAATTAAAATCCTTAAATTCATGATCTTGAACAATACTTGAAATTATCCTTTCAACAAATGGACTAAAAAGATATTCTCTTGCAAATTTGATGAAATTCCCATGAATGATCTTGAACTTGTTCTAAATTCCAAATAATTCACATGAGCCAATTTTCTTCATTATGATGAATCCATAGGCCAAAAGTCACGAAATAAATTTCAAACAATCCTTTTGAATCACACAAATTGGAAATGGCGCACTTTAATTGAAAACCTCCATAGACATGAAATTGTCTTGCAATGAACGAGTGAATGAATGAAGTCTTGATCACGGCTTCCAAACCGATCAAGAAACATTTTTGAATTTGACGTCAATGATGTGACATCTCAGGGGGGTCAAAATTAGGGTATGACAATGCATAGTCATTGAATGAACTTTACACCGACCGCTGATGTGTAGATAAACTTCAATTCAGATTTCCTTGTTTGACTGTGAAGATTCAATGTCTTTAAAGATGTCATGACATTATGTCAGACATTGTCACTTGTCATCCCTTCAGGCACATAGCCCAAGATTCCGTAAAAGATTAAGACAGAGCAGCATTTGGACCAATTAACAAACTCCCTACTTACTCACTAGTCATAGACATAGACTTCTGTTGTTTTTGGACACCTTGAGACTGCTAGCACACAGCTGCCTCATTAGTGTAGAGAAGGAATAGTGGTTACCAGTTGCACATGGTTAACTTGAACCATTCAAATAACTGACAAAAGTATCACATTTTCTTCATGATGTAAAAGTATTTTTAACCAAGAAATTTCTCTTGACAAAAGAAGTTACTCCCCCTATCCGAGATAGTTTGAGTTCCCACAGACGGAATAAGCTTAAAATGATGAATGGAAAATATAAGACTCATCTTCATATCTTCAAGACCTGCACCCTCTGTTCAACAATCCTGCTGAACACACTCATTATAGCAAATTTGTTCCTCACAATAAATACTTACACCAGAAGTAGAATGTCATAACATTGTGTCTGACATTTGTACTACCAGTATTCTCCACAAGTTTCATCTCCTTTTCTTTTCAACAGACCCTTGCCTAAGAACTTATCTCCTTCAGAAACGATCAACAGATGACCCCTTGATACTAAAATCACACACAGAGAGGTTGCCACAATCTCAACAAACAGAACTACCACTCCTAGAATTTTGTTGAGCATAACCCTACCATGTTTGAATCAGATCATGGTCTGCTTAAGATACTTTGAAATCCTTCTTGATAAGGTGTTTTTAAATCTCACACATTGATTAACATACTTCTTGAATAAAAGAGATTCTCCTTTATCCTTAGTTGTGTTGATCCGATCATAGAAATTTTGTCTTCATAGTCATTTTCACTAAGTGAAGTCTTCATCATGAAAGTAATTATGTATGGCCAGAACATATACTTACATCCAGATCAGAACCTGCCCATTCTAATCCACATTATGTCCAAACTGCCACTCTAGACAATAATGTTGTTTTTTCAAACTTCTATTTATTCCCAGTCCTTCTACCAGGAAATATGTACTTCGTGATGTTGATACCTAAGACACAAGTTCATCTGAACTCAAACAAACTCTTGACTATCCATAGAGATAACACTTCTCTATAGAGGACTTGGAACACAAGAAACGAATTGTGTTCACAACTCGAAACAAGACTCTTTAGTCTTTACCAAACAGTTGTAAAGAATGACCCCAGACTTAACAATGCCTGAACACTACCCTTAAACCCTATGATTGACTCAAATAGACAATCATAAGCTAGACTCTAGACACTTCTCATATTCGAAAGAAGAACACGAGGGACTCAAACAAGACTCAAACAAAACAAAAAGACTCTATACTCCTGAGAAATTTAAACAACATACCTGGACTTCACCCAAAGTCTTGATCAAGAAATGTTATTTGAGAACAAACTGCATCAGGTGGACTCGTGTATAGGTTGGATCATGCACTTAGATTAGAACAAGTGATACACACCATCAATTCATGTCGTCAGATGATAATGCAAAGAATATTCTTTGCTGGTCTTTGAGAATAAACATGACTTGAGTTATGATCTGAGGTTTTTGTGTGACTTTGTTCTTCTTTCTTCAAGATTAGCTTTGAAAGACTTTTCAAGTGAATAGAAGTAGAAAAACATTGTCTTTGCTGATCTTCATACTCTTTTACTCCCCCTGAGATATACAACTTTATGACATCTTCGATGTTTGTCCTTGAAGTTTTCTTCATTTGGAATTTGCCACAGATTCCAAGTTTAGAGACCTCAGTTTGCTTGCTACACAAGATCTAGAATGCCACATTCTGTAACTTGAAATAGAAGAAACTATGATTGAATAACCATAAATTGATCTTCAATATACACGTCTGAGTTGTTTTATACAGATTTTGTAAATATCCAGCTCCCATCAAGATATTTAACAGAATCAGTATCCCACATCAGAGACTCTTGCCTTCTTCTTTGATGTGTGAAGATAATTGAGAACTCATGGTTGTAAGAACTTCTTCTCAGCATCCAGGTTCTAAACCTAATAAGTACTAAGTCTCCCGTCAAATTACTTACCAGCTTTTCAGTTAGAATTTACTACTCACACTAGGTCATTCTGACTGATTACCTCTTCACATTTATACTTTCTGTTCCTGGCAAATAAATAAAATAATTGAAGATCTTGAGATGTTGTAACATCAGATGTGACATCATCCTTCACGGTTCTTGGTTAACATCTTTAATGTCAAATTGACAATACTCAGGTTAGTAACAGAATAATCCAATAGTCAGCAATATCCAAACACATAAAGGGATAAAATAGCCAGCATCTCAATAACCTTTTCTTCAGACTTTAATTCTGATTTTGAGATGAAGGATGCCATGGTCTGTACCTATAGAGGAGATTCCCTCAGCTAGGTTTCTGGAACAGACTTATTCATAGCATAACACTGAATTAGTCAGATCCATCTGACTTCCTTGATTTCAAATCATACTACCCTTTCTGGATAACAACTAGGGCAGTACACATTCTTAACCATATTTCACTGTGATTGAGACACAGTATTCAGCTCCAACAACTGCTCTATGGTTATGAATACTTATCCGGTTTCATTGATCAGAGGAAACTTACAGACATAGGCTCTTCAAGAGTACAACATAAAGGATTAGAAAGGAATACCTTTATGAGTTTTTCTTAGTGGAACTGAGCACATGTTAATCGTGTCCTGATTAACTTAGCCAGATGTCTCCTCTTCTAGACCAGGAGTAGGTTCCAAATCAATGTTCTCACACTACATTAGTTTAGCACCAGAACATGTGTTCTTCAGCTGGTAGCTGCATACCAGTTATTAATGTCCCAACATCAGATAGGACATCTGTTCCTCCTTCTAGGAACACCTCAACCTTGAAGATTTCAAGGTACACACTTGCAGATAATTATGAATATCATTGATCAGGTGACATTCATCAGCTCTAATAAACCATGCCATTATGAGTGGAATTGAGAGATTACTCAAGTATCTTTGACACTTTAACTATAGCTGTCAATACATGCCATACATTCTATTGAACCTTCATAACCCTAGGGTTTCTCAGAGACTATGCAGCGGAAAAATAGTCATATATCAACAGAATTCACACAATGCTTACTTTAAGTGTTAGTAGTAAGCATGACAACTACAGATTGATTGTTACTCAACCTTGTACAATGCTTGCTTCTGCACCAAGCAACTGATTAAACCAAACCAAAATCCTGATTTGACGAACTCACACACAACAGAGGTTACCTTATCAATATCTTCACTCCCGCATGAAGGTTTTTATGAGCTTCTTATCTATTCATAGATACCAGTTGAATTTGTATTTAAATTCAAATTCTTCACTCCTGCATGAAGTCCTTGGACTTAGCACTCTTCGTTCCAGCGTCACAGCTCTTAGGTCAGGTTGGTCTAATCATATAGGTCCATCTTCCACTTCAAGGGACCATACAATATGAACATTCCTTGTTCAAACACTCTTCTTCTTTTACCACAACCAAATATTATCCCTTATGGATCTCATCCAGAAACAGACAAGATGCCTGCTCTGATACCAATTGATAATTCTGGTATGACAGACTCGGATGTCAATCCTGATGTCAAGACATATGATCTGTTATTAATGTAGCACAAGCAGAATACAAGGATCCCTCATTATTTGATTACTCTTAGGAAAGAGTCAATGAGACCTGTGTAGCAACCTGCCTAAAAATTATAACTTAGAGAGTCGCCACCTATTCTGAAGGGCGAATAGGAAACCCTACGCAGTATAGAGATCAGGGTAAGATACTATATTCAGGTCGAGGGAAGGTGTTAGGCACCCTCAACCCTTTCCTAAAGGCTAACATTCAAAGATAAAGGTTTATGGCAAGGTTTATAAAGAAAGGTGACAAACAGTTAATAGCGTTAAAGACATGATTAAGATTTGGAGGAAGGGGACTCGCCTTGGTTATCCAAGTGCCTACGTATCTCCTTATGGAGAATCAGAGTCAACGTAGTTCGGGGAAGGATTGTACGCCTTAGAATTAGAATTTGATTGGTGTTTGAAGTTGTTTTGAAATGCGAATGTTCGAAGGTATTTTGAATTACCTTATCGTAGTTGTGAACATCGCAATGTTTGCGGGGATAAAAATCCGTAGTAATATGGTTTAGTGTTTTTAGATGTTTTGGGCGTACAACCCTGATTTGATTTAGCACTATTAACCGCAACGATCAATAGATTCAATCGCCATAGTTAACAGATTTGAAGTTGTATCGTTACCAATTTTAATCAATTGATTTGATTATTACTGATAACGAATTATAGTATTTTTATAATTTTTAATAATTAATTTGCACCGTTACCCCTCGTAATCGATTAATTCGATTAAAAAGAATAACGAATTTGAAGAAGAAAGATAGAAAGATTAATCATTGCGACTAATAAGATAGTCGAAACCATTTAATCAAATAGAAATTGATTTGCATTTTAATTAAATAGCATTTTAATTAAAATTATTGTTGACCATAGCGATTAATCGATTTAATCGGCACGAACAACAAATTATCATTTTAATATTTTTATCATGTACTAATTTATTTATAAAAATAATTATTAATACATAAATAAACATATTAAAAGAGATTAATTAAAACAAATAATTAATTAAAATTATTTTAATTTATTAGGGTTAAGGTTTGATGTGGCTGGATAAAAGACTCATGTTATAAGGATTAAATCCTGGGCGTTGGATCTGGCTATGGGATGGATTGGATGGTTAGATCTGGAAGGTACATGGTGAGGTGTGCAGTCAGAGGCGCATGGGATCATGAATTGAAATTATCAGAAAAATAATATGTAGGCGTGGGGGATCGAACCCACTCCCCTAGGCTTAACCAGCGTGCCACACAACCAACACACCACGCATGCACATGCATTAAGCGTACGCCCTAAATAAAATATATGCAAAATCAAGACACACGCATATGCAAAACGCGCGCTAAATTCAAATAGACCACTGATGAGGAGACACCTCATCGTCTTCCCCAAGAAGACCCAAAAACCTGCAACAGTTTGCTACGATTTAGCTGCAATTTTTCCGTAGCAAACCGAACCACCAAAAATAGTGAATAGCATATATGTTTGAATAAATATGGCGCGACCCTTCCACTCTTCTCGTCTGAATCATGCGAACATGGCTATGTAATTTATTTACCCTAATTTTACTCCTAATTAAAAACCCCAAATTATACCCTAAAAACCTAACTCGGCCTCCAATGACCAAACACGATTTACACGTTTAAACAAAGATTAAACAATCCAGATATGTTCAGAGCATCATCATTAACCAAAATATGCAATCAATTTCTAATGAAAGTGCATGGATTACTCTAATCGATCAATGTTTCAGAACGGCATACCTTGATTAAATGGAGAGTGTTCAGGGGTTGTTGAAGCAGAGCAAGGATCCAGACACGTTCAGAATCCCTCGATGAAGCTTTTGCAATGCTTGAATCTGTTTGAAAGCTTCAAATTCCTTGAAACCGAATCTGAGTTCTTGAAGCTTTTTTTTTTGTTCTTGCAAGTGCCTTTTTCTCCAGAATTTCGTCCCCTAATCTGGTCCCTTGTGTTTGATACTTATATTGGAATGAATTAGGTTAAAAAAGAGAACCCAAGGATTATTGAATCAAATTTTGCCATATTTGAGAAATTTGATTTCTTTCTTGAATGGCAAGCTACTATTTTCGATCAATATTGTATCAAATCTTTCCAATCCATGTATGCACGAAATTAAATATATTTTAGACATTAATTGTGATTGGAAATACTTAAAAATCTATTTTCCATCAAAATATTTGATTTTTATGTTAATTAAATCATAAAAATGAAATAAAAAATCATATTAAATCAAATATAATGTTAAATTTCGTGGAAAATAATTTTGGGCATGCTAATGTCTTGTGGACCAAGAGTGTAACAAAAAACCATGGGCCCATTTGCAAATTTTCTCAACTTGAACCTCCTTTTTTCATATTTGGTCCTCAAAAATCACCCAACTTTGAGCAAGCATATCTCACTCAATTTTTAAGCTATGAGGGAGTTCTAAGACTTTTTGGAAACCTCAAGAGGTCCTCTATAAGCCACTTTGGGATATATTTTTCATTTGGAGCTTTTATCTTGATCATATCCTCTTTGGGAAAAAACTGCTTTTGGAGGATGCCTGAAAATGACCTATAATCTTTTGCACTGTATCTCTCAAATGAATCCTTTCTAGCCCTGGCCTGTGAGAGACAAAGTTGTAGGGAATCCAATTTCCTTCAAAATAGGCTTTGAGTGGAGAATTTTTGATGTTCCATGTGAAAGTTATGCCTAGTCAAAGTTGGGTTGACTTTCTCCTAAGAAACCCTAATTTGAACCTTCTTGTATTCGTTCATCTCTGAGTTTCTATTAATGGAATCATGATCAATCTTTGATCAAATGATGGTTATACTTCACATACTTGATGTTGACCAAAAATTGGGAGGCTTTGACTATGCTCTGATTATGGTTGACTTTTAGGTCAAACCAGTTGACTGTGGATCATCTGGACTTTTGAATGAGTAACCTTTGGGACTGAATCTTGAACTTTGAATTATTGTAACTGGAATATGGAAGGCAAATTTTGGGGTATGACAGCTGCCCCTGTTCAATCTTCTTGAACCTGAAGAGGTAGAAGATGATTGGACACTGAAATGCCCTGAAATTTGCTTGCGTAAGGAAGGAGTTCTGTAGGAGATGGGCTTATAGATGCCATCTATTTGCCCGGAAGGGTACTTGTCTAAAGTGTATGCTTTTCAGACCTGGATCATTTGATTGTATCTGAGGAGAGAGGAAATAATGTCTTACATAAGACTACCTGAAGAGGTTCCTAAATAGGGTATATCGAAAGTTGATGCGAAGAAGCTTAGGCTTTGAACAATGTTTAGGAAGAATGTCTTGGAGAAGAATAACTGAGGAGTTCTTTTAAAAGAACTACGTGTGTCTTAGAAAAGATTGGATAAGCATTTTAAGAAGGCTACCTATAAAGGCATGATATGTCTTAAATAAGACTCACCTAGAAAGGCTCTTAGATAGGATACAGGATATCTTAAACAAGACTTACCTAGAGAGGTTCCTATAAAGGAAGCGATATGTTTTAAACAAAACTATCTAGAAAGATTCCTATAAAGGGAACGATGTGTTTTAAACAACACTATCTAGAAAGATTCCTATAAAGGGCACGATACGTTTTAAACGAAACTACCTAGAAAGGTTCCTATAAAGGTCGTGGAACGTTTTAAACAAAACTACCTAGAAAGGTTCCTATAAAGGATACGAAGCATTTTAAACAAAACTACCTAGAAAGGTTCCTATACAGGGAACGATATATTTTAAATAAAACTACCTAGACAGGTTCCTATAAAGGACGCGATATGTTTTACACAAAACTACCTAGAAAGGTCCCTATAAAGGACATGAAACATTTTAAACAAAACTACCTAGAAAGGTCCCTATAAAGGACATGCAACGTTTTAAACAAAACTACCTAGAAAGGTCCCTATAAAGGACATGAAACGTTTTAAACAAAACTACCTAAAAAAGGTTCCTATAAAGGATACAATACGTTTTAAACAAAACTACCTAGAAAGGTTCCTATAAAGGATACGATACGTTTTAAACAAAACTACCTAGAAAGGTTCCTATAAAGGTCGTGGAACGTTTTAAACAAAACTACCTAGAAAGGTTCCTATAAAGGACATGAAGCGTTTTAAACAAAACTACCTAGAGAGGTTCCTATAAAGGTCGTGAAACGTTTTAAACAAAACTGCCTAGAAAGGTTCCTATAAAGGATATGATACGTTTTAAACAAAACTACCTAGAAAGGTTTAGGATATGTCTCAAACAAGACTGTTTGGAAAGGTTAGGATAATTGTCTTGGACAAGACTACCTGGAGAGGTGAGAAATTCTTAGATTGCTTCTGGATTGTCTTTGAAGAAAGACTTGGAATGAGGTACTAGAATTGTATCTGTTAAGATTGAATCGTTGATACGATCGTATTTGCACTGTATTTGGATGATAACATCCTTTTGATTATGAAGTGACCTGAAAAGGCAGCGTTAGTTTTATGCAATGTCATGATGCATGTGTCATGTAATGAGATTCTCAAAATAAATGAGAATTATGCATGTATGCTCATCCCACACTGCGGGATGTAAATAGTACAGGTGTGGGAAGATCAATTATGCAACAATGCTCCTTGTATGATACTAGTGTGACTCCCCGATTATCAGAAATTTTGAGAGACGTGCCCCTTAATATGAAGGAGGGACCTTTAGAGGGAACTCGAGTTTCACCATGTCTTGCCTGATATGAATTGCCCCAGTGTTTGATTTTTTTGAAAGATATGCCCCTAGTCAATAGGATCCTTGGTTGTATGCCCCTGTTTTAGGAAAACCCTCTGGATGTGGTTTCCCCATTCAAGAGTCTTTATCAGGAATGATCGTCTCTGATTAGACCAATTTTGAGGTCTCCTTGATGCTAAGTGTTGATTTGAATGTGAAGCAGATGCTTTTCAGAATGAGTCATGCGTTTCGGTTGCGTCCTGACGGACAGTGATTTGCTGAGTACTCAGAATGAGATGATGTCTTCTATAAGACTACCTGAATAGGTCCTTGGGAAGAATGGGAAATTGTCTTAAACAAGATTGCGCTTTAAACAAAGCTCAAAGGGATGTGTTTGTGCAGAGGGTCAAAAAGATTCCTATAGAGGATGGAGACTGTTTTTGTGGCATTTTAAACAAAACTTAGGAAAAAAAATATCTTGAAGAAGATCACCCTAGAAAGGATGGTGAATTGTCTTAGAGAAGACTCTGTACTTTAAACAAAGTTTGACAAGGTTCTTGAAAGCGTAAGAGAAGTTTGAATATGTCTTAAAAGACTAACTGGAAAAGGTTAAGAGATGTCTTACAGAAGACTACCTAGAAAAGGTTCTTGGAAATGAATGTGTCTTAGAGAAGACTGTCTGCAAGGGTTTGAAAATAGAAAGGATAAGAATGTGGGTCTTTGAAAGATTGTCTGAAAAAGGCTCCTGGAAAGGGTAAAAAGTATTTGAACATGTCTTAGAGAAGACTATATGGACAGATTGAGAAATATCCTATAAAGGCTCCTGGAAAGGATGTGAGAGTGGTATTAATGCCATCTGATACTGAGTGACCTTTGCAACATTCCCCAGGTAATGGACTTGCCCCATGGGCTATTCAGCGTCCTTGAGAGATTCCAATGGATCTTGATTAGATTACCCCATGTAAATGGGATAATGACGAGTTATGCCGTGTGTACACATTAGCCATCCCAGTCATGCGTAAGGGATGTTTCTTCTTTTGACGAGTTTTTTAAAGCTACTTCGTCAGTCAGTAGGATTTTTTTTTAGCCATTAGCCATGCCCCATGCAACTTCTCCCTGATGTTTAAACATCTGAATCCACATAGACAAGTGTACTTTGTAATGAAATTCATAAGATGCGAATGCATATGTCTGTCTTGAAAGTTTTAAAAACATTTTTTTGAGTAAACGAAGTTTTTTTTTTGTAAGAAAGTGATATCAACTCAAGAGTTATAGTAGACCTTAAGGAGTCGGGATACCTTTGGTAACAGTATGCTTTCGAACTAACCATGCTTCAGTTAGGACTTTTTAAGGGTTGTAACGTGGCCTGGTTCACGATTTGAAGAAACAAAGGATAGAGGCTCAAAGTTTATTTGTACCCATCCCCATCTTCGTGATGTTCTCCAGTCCTATGCTCAGTTAGCTATGTGTTTAAGCTCCAAAAAGACTTTGGGAATTATGACATTGGCATTTATGATGGTTCAAAAACCAAAGGTTTATCTGCAAAGGCAGTCATTCTCCTTTTTTGTAATTTTTTCTTTTGTCGAGGGTTCATAGTAACTTTTTCGACTTTGTTATCCCTAACTTTTGCCTGAACTGTTTGTTTTAAAACTGCAGTCAGCGGGATGCCCCAATGTTGCCTAAGTCTCCTTAATAGGTTTTGACTTAGCAGGCCCTTGCATTGCTTTCTCTTTTTTCTTTGCGGATATTGACTGCCAGGCTTAATCATGACGGAGAACCATCGGTGGTTATGTTCAAAGGAACAGTTTGGGATAATTAAGTTAACTGAGCAGCTACCCTACCCCAGGTTATATATTAAGGGTTTTATTTTGTATGAAGGAAAACTCCTACTTCTTTGGGCTCAAAGGGGTTGACGAGGGATTAACATCCTTATATCTCCATTATTTTAGGGATTGAACAAATGCCTGTACATCGTCAACACGATCTGTTCGAAAGCATAGTGTATGAAATTATGGTATCGTTTTCGTCATTCTCCCTCAAAAGGTGTACGACTTTGATCGAGAGTTGAATATCACAAAGAAGAAAACCAAGTAAAAACACCGTTTTAAATATAGTGAGAACACTAGGAATGAATCAAGACAAACGTAAGCAATGCATTAATGATTGTTGTAAAGTACATAGCATATGTCGTAAGACTAATGTTTAAACAAATGGAAAGAAATTGCGAATGAAAACAAAACTAATGATCTAAGAAATCCTTCTTCTAGCCACCTATGGCACTGGACTTGTGAGGATCTTCGAACTCAATGAGCCATTCTTCAATCAAATCTTGGATCTTGTGCTTTAACGGCCCACAATCCTCTGTATCATGACCAGGACTGTCTGAATGATAAGCGCACCTAGCATGATGTTTGTACCCGGGAGCGGGGTTAACTGGAGCTGAGTATGGAGGTAGCAGAGTTACCAAGTTCTGACTGAGCAAACGTTGCAAAGCTTGAGACAATGGCATATACAACGGAGTGAATGATCGTTTTGGCTTGGACCTCCAGGTGCGTTGGCCACCCTGTTGCTTTTGCTAATCCATTGATCACTTCTGCTGAAATCTTGTTGGATAATATGGTCGGGATGTTAGGTTATCCTTCCCAATGGTCCCTTGTTCTGGAGATAGAAGAGGAATCTTCTCTTAATGCCATGAAAATGATGTGTATGTCATGCATGATGTGCATGATATCCTTTTTCTTTCTTTGTTTTTTTTAATAAGATATGATGCAAGAATGCACATGATGTATGATGAATGGAAAAAGAAATAATAAAAAAAATGATCAACACATATATATATATATATATATACATATAGCACATAATCACATAAGTTCATAGGTTCGACGTAGCGGCTCTTGAGAGCCAACCTTTTTATAGGGGGGTTCTAGAAGGTCTCGTGGGGTCGTTCGTAGCCTCCGAGACTTTTTGTCTCTTTGGGTTTTAGAACAACTCATTTTATCCACGAGGTTCGAATTTTTGGGGTAGGTTCTCGGAGAGATCAGCCAAGTATCCAGTCCTGCCCTCAACAAAGTCAAACCTCGTTTTGGACATTTCCGAATACTCAACCCACTCCGAGTGGAGTTATCAATGAGACTCGTAGGCGATTCATGCTCCCCTATTGATCTCAAAGTTAACTCCCACACTTAGGGTTTAACACAACATAGAAAATACCAGCAATGCATATAATATATAATCAACATTTTAAGGCAGACAAATGAACATTCCAGGAAAACAAAAACAAATAAAATAAACAAATGATTTAAAAAATAATTTAATATTTATTAAAAGATGAATCTCCCCCAAACCCTAAAAATGGCAAGTTTGCCAAACCCTAAAAAAAAACTTGCCAAACCTAAACCCTGCCAAAACCTATAGGAGCATAGTATTCACCATTATAGTTATCCCCAGCAGATTCACCAGCTGTAGCAACCTGCCTAAAAATTATAACTTAGAGAGTCGCCACCTATTCTGAAGGGCGAATAGGAAACCCTACGCAGTATAGAGATCAGGGTAAGATACTATATTCAGGTCGAGGGAAGGTGTTAGGCACCCTCAACCCTTTCCTAAAGGCTAACATTCAAAGATAAAGGTTTATGGCAAGGTTTATAAAGAAAGGTGACAAACAGTTAATAGCGTTAAAGACATGATTAAGATTTGGAGGAAGGGGACTCGCCTTGGTTATCCAAGTGCCTACGTATCTCCTTATGGAGAATCAGAGTCAACGTAGTTCGGGGAAGGATTGTACGCCTTAGAATTAGAATTTGATTGGTGTTTGAAGTTGTTTTGAAATGCGAATGTTCGAAGGTATTTTGAATTACCTTATCGTAGTTGTGAACATCGCAATGTTTGCGGGGATAAAAATCCGTAGTAATATGGTTTAGTGTTTTTAGATGTTTTGGGCGTACAACCCTGATTTGATTTAGCACTATTAACCGCAACGATCAATAGATTCAATCGCCATAGTTAACAGATTTGAAGTTGTATCGTTACCAATTTTAATCAATTGATTTGATTATTACTGATAACGAATTATAGTATTTTTATAATTTTTAATAATTAATTTGCACCGTTACCCCTCGTAATCGATTAATTCGATTAAAAAGAATAACGAATTTGAAGAAGAAAGATAGAAAGATTAATCATTGCGACTAATAAGATAGTCGAAACCATTTAATCAAATAGAAATTGATTTGCATTTTAATTAAATAGCATTTTAATTAAAATTATTGTTGACCATAGCGATTAATCGATTTAATCGGCACGAACAACAAATTATCATTTTAATATTTTTATCATGTACTAATTTATTTATAAAAATAATTATTAATACATAAATAAACATATTAAAAGAGATTAACTAAAACAAATAATTAATTAAAATTATTTTAATTTATTAGGGTTAAGGTTTGATGTGGCTGGATAAAAGACTCATGTTATAAGGATTAAATCCTGGGCGTTGGGTCTGGCTAAGGGATGGATTGGATGGTTAGATCTGGAAGGTACATGGTGAGGTGTGCAGTCAGAGGCGCATGGGATCATGAATTGAAATTATCAGAAAAATAATATGTAGGCGTGGGGGATCGAACCCACTCCCCTAGGCTTAACCAGCGTGCCACACAACCAACACACCACGCATGCACATGCATTAAGCGTACGCCCTAAATAAAATATATGCAAAATCAAGACACACGCATATGCAAAACGCGCGCTAAATTCAAATAGACCACTGATGAGGAGACACCTCATCGTCTTCCCCAAGAAGACCCAAAAACCTGCAACAGTTTGCTACGATTTAGCTGCAATTTTTCCGTAGCAAACCGAACCACCAAAAATAGAGAATAGCATATATGTTTGAATAAATATGGCGCGACCCTTCCACTCTTCTCGTCTGAATCATGCGAACATGGCTATGTAATTTATTTACCCTAATTTTACTCCTAATTAAAAACCCCAAATTATACCCTAAAAACCTAACTCGACCTCCAATGGCCAAACACGATTTACACGTTTAAACAAAGATTAAACAATCCAGATATGTTCAGAGCATCATCATTAACCAAAATATGCAATCAATTTCTAATGAAAGTGCATGGATTACTCTAATCGATCAATGTTTCAGAACGACATACCTTGATTAAATGGAGAGTGTTCTGGGGTTGTTGAAGCAGAGCAAGGATCCAGACACGTTCAGAATCCCTCGATGAAGCTTTTGCAATGCTTGAATCTCTTTGAAAGCTTCAAATTCCTTGAAACCGAATCTGAGTTCTTGAAGCTTTTTTTTTTGTTCTTGCAAGTGCCTTTTTCTCCAGAATTTCGTCCCCTAATCTGGTCCCTTGTGTTTGATACTTATACTGGAATGAATTAGGTTAAAAAAGAGAACCCAAGGATTATTGAATCAAATTTTGCCATATTTGAGAAATTTGATTTCTTTCTTGAATGGCAAGCTACTATTTTCGATCAATATTGTATCAAATCTTTCCAATCCATGTATGCACGAAATTAAATATATTTTAGACATTAATTGTGATTGGAAATACTTAAAAATCTATTTTCCATCAAAATATTTGATTTTTATGTTAATTAAATCATTAAAATGAAATAAAAAATCATATTAAATCAAATATAATGTTAAATTTCGTGGAAAATAATTTTGGGCATGCTAATGTCTTGTGGACCAAGAGTGTAACAAAAAACCATGGGCCCATTTGCAAATTTTCTCAACTTGAACCTCCTTTTTTCATATTTGGTCCTCAAAAATCACCCAACTTTGATCAAGCATATCTCACTCAATTTTTAAGCTATGAGGGAGTTCTAAGACTTTTTGGAAACCTCAAGAGGTCCTCTATAAGCCACTTTGGAATATATTTTTCATTTGGAGCTTTTATCTTGATCATATCCTCTTTGGGAAAAAACTGCTTTTGGAGGATGCCTGAAAATGACCTGTAATCTTTTGCACTGTATCTCTCAAATGAATCCTTTCTAGCCCTGGCCTGTGAGAGACAAAGTTGTAAGGAATCCAATTTCCTTCAAAATAGGCTTTGAGTGGAGAATTTTTGATGTTCCATGTGAAAGTTATGCCTAGTCAAAGTTGGGTTGACTTTCTCCTAAGAAACCCTAATTTGAACCTTCTTATATTCGTTCATCTCTGAGTTTCTATTAATGGAATCATGATCAATCTTTGATCAAATGATGGTTATACTTCACATAATTGATGTTGACCAAAAATTGGGAGGCTTTGACTATGCTCTGATTATGGTTGACTTTTAGGTCAAACCAGTTGATTGTGGATCATCTGGACTTTTGAATGAGTAACCTTTGGGACTGAATCTTGAACTTTGAATTATTGTAACTGGAATATGGAAGGCAAATTTTGGGGTATGACAACCTGGGATCACATATGTTCAGCATACATAACCAGATTACAATTTTTACATGGTTTTGTATAGGAACAGTTAACACTTCTGAACCTGATGTTATAGACAAAGTCATAACATTCATAACTGAACAAACAATGTAGAAGATAAATAACACAATTAATTGTTAACCCAGTTCGGTCTAACTACCTACTCTCGGGGCTACCAAGCCAGGAAGAAGATTCCACTGTCAGTAGTACTATTTTATATAAACAACCTCTGCTTTACAGATAAACAACCTCTGGTTTACCTAGTCACTACCCAATGCAATCTCTATCTCAGAACTCCATCCAAGATAAGAAAACCTCTCCTCACTCCCTGGTGATACCTAACTGTTACAACCCTGCAACAGCTATTTACAAAATTAACAATGAACACATACTTGATCTGCTTCACAGCTTCAATCAAGCTTACAATACTCAACTCTTACCTACAGGCTTCGAGTGAGGACAATCACTTCTCTAACCTACATGTTTCGAGAAGGACAAGGCAGCCATCCTACAACCTGGGTGGTCTACCTATAGAAACCCTAATGATTACATCGTTAAAACCAGGTTTTCTATATCTCTAACTAGGTTACAAAAGTTTCCTATTTATAACCTGATCCCAATTGAACTTGGGCTTACAAATCGCAACACTCTGGCTGTTACAAATATGCAGAAAATATTCTGCTACAAATAAGGTCTTTCAATCCTGAGTTTCCTAAATTAGAAACTACTGAATCCAATCTTCTGATCTGATTCTTCGTGAATCTTCAATCTTCTGATCTGATTCTTCAATTATTCTTTTGACCTTCAAATATGCGCCACATAGGATTACATAATATTCACATAGAATATTCTGTATCTGTTAAGTACAAACTGAATCTTCCTTCCAATTCTGCAGGCGCGATGTCATGAGTTCATGTCATGACATTCCATCTAACATCTTGCTTGTACCTGTTTTGTTCTTTATAAACCTGCAAGATTCACATTTTGACAATTTGCTGCTATTATATGTTTTAGCCAAACATTAGACAATAATACAGGACAGACAGAGCATCAACAATCTCCCCCTTTGGCTTATTTTGGCTAAAACTATTCTTGTAACAGTCAGCAGCAACTTGGACAACAAGGACTTGGTCATGTTTGCTTTCAGTAGCAAAATCAACATCTGTATCTCTCCCCCTTTTTAGCCATAATATGACAAAGACCGACAATATGTCATATATTGCAATTGGATATAACGATTAATTCTGGGAGATACTTGTTGTTTGTGTCAAGAAATCCACTCCTAGATCGAGTTCTCAAGAGAACCAAGACTGGATTCTTGCCGTTATTCCTTGTAACTCAGAACAAAAATCACAATTTGTGTTCATAGCTCAGATCACAAATCACAACGAAAATGATTCCTATACTGAAGGTTGTATATAGTGGAACATCTTTGTTGTTATTGCAGAGAAACCCATGGTAGAGACCATCAACATCCCCAGCCCGTGTTTTTCTTTTTCTGAGATGGTTTTGGTTTATCTGGGATTGCTTGATTGTCTAATACTTGTGGGCTTAATCCAAAGGAAAGGAATGCTTATGTTGACTTCATGTAAAGTGTTTGTTTCTGTGTTGATGAGATCTTTCTTGTCCTTAACATTTACTTTGTGCTTTAGGATAGTATCTTCACCTCTTGTCCATCTTCTTAAATTTCAAAATCTCCTCCCTCTTTTCAAAAATATTCTTCTTTTAAAACTTGAAATATTTCATAATAAACCTTGACTTTGTCAAGTGATAATCTTTTCTTGAATAAATGCTAAGACATCTTAAGCATATCAAACCATTTCAGAAATATTAAGAAGAATCAAACTCATTCAAACTCTTTTTGTACCTTTTCTGGAAAGATTAGACATAAGTAATCTCTATAGTTAAGATGTAATTCTCATATCTCCATGGTAATGACTGACATAATTTGACCATTTTCCACTTAAGAGAGTTTAGTGGCATACTTGTTGATCTTTATCCAAGTTCGGGCCCTTCTTTTATGATGATGCAAAGGTCCATATTCGCATACTTGTGGGTGTTTATTGAGTTTTCTTTTTAAGATGACAAAATATCTCTTCATTTAAAATCAATCAAAACAAACCATCGTGTTTTCTTTGTGAGCAGAGCTACAAATGCTTTGACTTCCCTATTGCACACAAGGGGTATGTAGGCACAATATGTAACGTCTTGTCGAGCATAAATAAAAAACATTAAAAAATGTTATTTTCTCATCCCATCAATATTTTACACACAACTCTTTTATTTTATAACATAGATTTTCAAAAGGTTCCCATTGAGTACCATGGATGTAGGTGCTAATACCTTCCCCCTGCATAACCAACCCCCGTACCCTTTTCTCTTTGTTTTATTAGTTTTGTTTTAAAACTTACATGGGGTTTATTCGCTCTTTTACCATTCCTTTGGAAATAATAAAGATTGGTGGCGACTCTTGCTTATTTGCGAGTTAAGTTAACTAGTACGATTTGGTTTGGGGACGAACCAAGCAGAAGCTGGTTGGCATGTAACACCCGAGGACAAAAGAGGGTGAAGAGCATGTCACACTTAAGGTTGAAGAGGGCGAGGAATGATCGCCGAATTCACATCGGAATGAGAGGGATTCTGAGGCTGTACAGAGAAGGGATTACATGGTTAAAGAATGTCTCATAAGGATTGATTGATACTACCTATACCAACAAGATGCATCTTATTTTTGGTAGCCTAACAAATAAGAACTCCACAATTAAGTGTGCTTGACTTGGAGTAGTATTTGAATGGGTGGCCTTCTGGAAAGTTTTCTGGAAAGCGTTTGAGAGTAAAGCATGTTGAAAATACCCGTATTGGTTTGTAGGGCCAGTCGGTAATATTGAAAGCAATTTGGGGCGTTACAGCCCTCCCATAACTAACTTTTGGAAATTTCGATTTCTCTATACTCGCTTAGGTAATATCATGTATATGATGACATACAGGTAACACATCAACAATATGATATATCTAACTTCCCTCTTATATCTCTTGATGAGCTGGCCTAGGTGGATCTCCATGAGCATCTGGTGTCATGTAATAATATGACACTAAAATACTATTGGATGTAGCTGAATGCACTAATCATTGGTGAGGAGCTTACATACTTCATGCTCCATCTGGTACCAGATATCTATATAAATCATCATATACCATATCTACATCTTTATGGACCATAGTGGGAGGAGCACACATGAAGGGGTATCATAGAACAACTTATAAATACTCGAGTTGTCGCATTATTCTCTCAGACATATATGGATACATCATGTGTGATCCATAAGCCAACCATCAAGAGTACAAGACTATGTCATCCGAGGGATGCGCCTAACATTGATTTTCATATGGTGTATCGTGTATATCATCTATTGTAGTGTGGTTAAGAAACAATGTGAAGGGATCGGTCTCTTGACTCTCTCTGAGATGGAGAAATGTGCAAGCACTTGGCTAATCCTAGGAGTAGTCATCAACATATAACCTGTCAGATATGCGTGGAAAGTGATGGAGGATCCATGCCTTAAAATGGTACAGATGAAATATTAGTAATGTTGTAGCACAAGTGTTGTGAAAATGGCATAGTAATAGTAAAGGTGCAAATATATTACAGTAAACAACGCACATCTTGTTGTTATTTGTCTAGTCTTCTAAAGATAATCTTCACCTAACTTCGAGTACAAGTAAACCAAACAAGTGCCCCCTAGTTTTACTCATGAATACGATTGAAGTCAATGAAGTATATAAGTTAAAACATATTGATGTAATTGACACTTCTTTCCACATACATGGACGTGCCAACCATATACATGAGGTATGACCTCGATGAACATGCTCTATGATGCATAACATATGTATCATCACCATCGGACTCCACTACCACAACCAGGTGGTGTGTATACAGGTTATCTAGAAATAAAAATCTAGCATATGCCACCCTCTAGTGTCTTCCAGCTCCTTTAGGGCATCCTCTGGGTCAGCACCTAAATAGGTCACCATCGTCTCCAGTGCTTTAGGTCTGGTCATTATGGAGTGGTTTAATAATTTTCCCCGATCAGAAGATATATCAAGGATGACACATTATCTAGTGTGACGACCATCTCACCAAGCAGAAGATAAAATGATGATGTATCTGAGTGTCATCTCTCTATGAAAGCTGACAACTTACCATGGTTAATAACAATATATTTGGTCATGCACAAATCTTGCAGCCCAACTAATTGCATGGCATCACGAAATCATTATTCATCATATTATTGCAACCTCAAATGTACTTACCATGGTTGATGCATTTTAAAGCATCATGGTAAGCATAAAAAATACATTGTCGTCGAAAAGTTTGAATATTATAACACATGTGTTTCAAAGAATAAATATAGAGACATTAGTGAAGTGTCATAGGGGCCTCCTTTAAATTCCTCAAGAACAACATTAAGAACGATAGCATGTGCATCAACTTGGACTGGTAGGGCTTCCGGGGCAGCATGTGACACTTACCATTGGGAAGACAAAGCAGGAGACACTTGAACCCAATAAGTGGATGTTTCTGCGTAAATGAACTGGCACCAACCGATGTTTACGAGGGTTGAGTTATCTCCCTGCAATCATATGCATGTTGGGACACTCTACCGTTCCTCAATCGTCATTGGTTGTCAGTCATGTTACCTATAATTAAACCATACAAGGTAGAAAAAATCAAACCCAAATGAAAGACATCAAAATCAAACAATGAAGACATAATATGGATGTGCATTTCCGCATATCTGAAAAATCAAATTCAAACAAAATATAGAAGTGCACTTCCATAGTTTCCTAAAACTCAAAATGCAAATATGACAAAAATAAGGAAAATGAAAAACGGCATAATACGCATGGCTCAATAAACTACCTAACAATGAGTGTCAATACCTATATAGTAATGTTTCATTAACAACCTAATGTACATATTTCGTAATGCATGAAGAGAAAAAAATGAGGGAAATGAAAAAACTTACCAAATGTGTAGTTAAAGTTGAAGCACTTGCACTAAATGAATATTGAGAAGTAATTCATAAACCACTTGGATTAAATGAAGTAGAAAACACACTTAGACTGATAAAACACTTGGGTGTATTAGAGAAGCTTGAGAAATGTGAGTCTTTTGTATGTTTTGCTGAAAATTAGGAAGAGGGAATGTCTGACACAAATTAAAGTAAAAACCCTATACAAATATACTTTCGTATTTTGTTACAGAGATTTATCTCCGTACTAATTTTTGTTTAAATAAGGGTGTGACTGACTTACAAATGAATGAAGTGTGAGCAAGGTGCGTCCAAAAATGCATCTACAAATTAAAGGGCCAATTTTGATTTTTCACAAGGGTGCGTGACTACCACTAAGGGTGCCAAAAGTAATCCCAAATTTTCTATTATACACAATCCTCATGAATTTCTTTGGGCCTGCACATTTTCTTTGGGCCGGACCTTGAAAGTCTATCAACTTAGGCCCATTTCAAATGTGAAGATAGTAATGTGTTGAGCTTTAAATATGATGTTGATAGACATACTTGAAATTCAAACTACCATATTTCTGCAAGAAAAAGTAATAAGCACCCATTGATGAATCACAATAAATATTTAACAATTTATTTGATGTATAAAAATAATAATTAATAAATGTTTAATAACTTATCAATTCAAATATCAAAACACCGACTTAGCAAGAGATGATTTATTGAGCTTCAAAGTCAGGAAATCGACGAACAAAACATCTGATAACTTAGTATCTACCATGCAAGTTTGGTATTTGCTTTTGTACGATGATATTCACTCACTAATTCTATTTTATCATTAATTCTTAGACAGACCCTTTCAACAAGTTAGCAACAAAAAAAAACACACATCTTGCAACTCACAATTTCTTTTGTGTTTACTTTTTTCCTAAACAAGTTTAAGAAAAAGGGTAAAAAAATATATTTCAAATCATTTTATATATACTTTTTTTTTTAAATTATTAATACATTTACAATATTACAAAAATACATATTCATTTTAATATTATTTTAATATGATGTCAATTTTACAAGCTTACATCTCAAATTCATCATAGTAAAATTTACTTTAAAACTCAAGTCAAGTTACTTTTTTTTATGGTTTTCTATGGTTCAAAATTTATTACACTTTGTAAGATTAAGACAGTAGTCAAACCAAATAACTTAGTTAGAGAATATAAATAGATAGAGACACATAGGTGTATGTATAGTCTCCTAGCTATGCAATGTAACAAAACATAAATAAAGAAATTAGCATATGCAACTATGCAAGAACAAATGCTTTAAAGCTAGGAAAAGAAGATACCAAAACCTTCCCACCAATTAGAGATAAAGAACCCAAAATTTTCCATTTCCTAAAACTCAAGTACTCTCACCTTCACACCATAATAAAACTCACAAATTACCCTACATGGGTTGATTTTAATTTTTGTCACATCATTAATCTCCATGCCTTCCCCCCAAAACATTCACCAACAAGACCCTCATGAACAACCTCCTCATCATGATCAAGCTCCTCATCAACCTCATCATCAACCTCATCATAAAAAACCCAAAAGAAGAATAGTAACACACCAAAATGGAAACACAAATTTCTTCATTTGGCTAGCCGCAATACTATGCACAATAATAGCCATAGGAGTTGTAATTGGAGGAGTTGTAGTGTTTGTTGGTTACATAGTTATTCATCCAAGGGTCCCAACAATAAGCATAGCAACTGCTCATTTAGATCTTTTCAGAAATGACTATGCTGGTCTTCTACAAACACAAATAAGCATAAGTGTGATGGCTCAAAATGGCAACTTTAAGGCACATGCAACATTTTCAAACATAAAATTCAAACTTAGCTATCAAGGACAAGGTATAGCATACATGGTCGCCGACACTTTCGATGTTCCTAAGAATAATTCAAGGTTTTTGGATTATGTTGTTCAATCTTCGTCTATTCCTTTGACTCCTGATCAGGTGGAAGAGGTTGATGACTCATGGAAGAGAAATATTGTTGGGTTTGATTTGAAAGGTGATGCTAGAACTCAATGGAGAATTGGACCTTTTGGTTCTTTTAAATTTGGGTGTAAACTTGAGTGTCTTCTTAGATTTCATCCTTTGAATGGTAGTTATATTCCTTCACGTTGCACTTCTCAATCCAAATGATTATTATTTCTTTCTTTCCATTTTGTTTAGACTATGTTAATGTTGTTATGTATACACAAAATTGAACATAGATATATGTTCCTATGTTCTTCCCTCATGCCAATTTAGTCAAGAAATTTACTTTTTTATTTTTAGTAGAAATCAAACTCAATTGCTTAGAGTTAGTTCAGAGTTTACGATATTCACACGCACGATGTACATCAACCACTTATGTTAGATCTTAGTGGTCGAGAATTAATAATTTAGTAGTATTATTTATGAAATTAATGCAATTTTTTTTTGGTTTTATACTTTTAGAATTATTTGAGATTAAATCGACAATCGAAAATATTAATGTGAATCAAAATTTTGAACTTAGGAAATTATTTTGTAAATTTGATAATATTAAGGATTAAATTGTCTAATGTGTACAATTTTAAGGAACAAAATTGGTGATTGTTTGTGTGTAATAGAATTAAGCTTTGAGATTCTTTGCTTTTGTGGGAGATATTTCAATCATGCTTGATGACATAACATTATTATGTTCATAAAGACACTCTTTTTAGGAGGCTTATGGCTTAAAGGTAGAGAGCAATATAAAAAACAATGTATTTTATATTTTTGAAATTATATATTGGCGCTTTGTAACTAGTTATCAACCCACAACAATAGGAAAATTATACAAATTCATAGAAATCAAAGTTTTTATCAAGAAAATAAAAAAATTATTGCCATGGAACATTTATATATGAAATTTTAATTAAATTAGGAAATGTTTTGTTGAATGTAGTTTTCTTGGTTGGCTTGGGAAGGGTGATTCCTCCAAAGCTAAGCAAGCTCAAAAAGAGAAAAATATTGTCAAAACCATTAACAATACTAGCACCACCACAGATAGGGATTGAATTGAACAAAGTGGAAGACGCTAGAAAAGCCAATCATATGATATTATCACTTTTACTCTTTAATGTCACCTTTCTATCATCGGTTGTTGCTCAAGCCTTGTGATTTTGACGTTTCATAATGAAAATGGTGATTGTATCTAAGGGTAGAATAAGATTTATATATTCTATGCAAACAAACTATAGTGTAACAAAATTTTATGTCTAAATTTTACTCGAGTTAAAATTTCGTGGGATGAGAATTCAATGAAAAAGGGGTGCAATGTATGGACTATTCAATTCTCAGATCGAAACATCGAATCAGATTTTTGTTGAATGTGTATTTGAAAGGTGATCATGAAAAATGTTTGGTATCTTAAATCTACTTAGGTCAACACACGATATTTGGTGGATGACAAAGTTAGGATGACATCTCAAGTATAAACATACTATAATGGATTCACACGATAAATCAAGAAAATTTCCTCACCCACCTCCTAACCTTCTTGCCCACCCCTGGTGAATTTACCACACCACCCCTTGTTTCGGAAGTTCATTTCCGAAAAGGTACTTTTTTTTGTTAAAAAATGTGTTTTCGGAAATGTATTTCCGAAAACGTGTTTTTTTAATATAAAATATTGATTTCGGAGATGCATCTCCGAAATAAAGTTACTTTTCAGAAAATGTGGTGTTTTCGGAAGTTCATCTCCGAACGCACCTCCCTTGGAGGAATTCGGAAATGAACTTCCGAAATATTCCAAGACCAAATTGGTCTTGGAATGTAGGTGAATCAATAAAATGAAGGTGAATCAATAAAATCAAGGTGAATCAAAACATCCTATACTATTTGAAAGTTAAAAATTATTTTACTAACTTATATAAATCAAAAACATTTTAATTCCATAAGTAAATTTTGAATTATATAGAATTAAATATAAAATTTATTCATTAAATAAAATTAAGACAAAATCTTTTTTTAATTTTTTTAAACTAAATAAAAAATTATCTCATTTTTAATTATGAATCAGAATAGAAATATATAAATATATAATAATAATTATTAATTTTGTAAGTGAAATATATAAATATATAATATATAAATATATAATAATTAATATATAAATATATAAATATATAATAATTATTATAAATTAAAACACTCATTTTTTTAATTTTTATAATTATTATATAAATATATAAATATATTTATAATTAATATATAATAATTATTATATAAATATATAAATATATAAATATATAATAATTTTTATAAATATATAATAATTATTATAATTATTATATAAATATATAAATTAAAACACTCATTTTTTTAATTTTTTTTGTAAATACATAATGATTATTATAAATATATAAATATATAAATAAAAAATTATAACTCATTTTGTAAGTGAAATTATTTTAATTTTTTTAATTAAAATTATTTTAAATTTTAAAATATGAATCAGAATAGAAATATATAATAATTATTATTCATAACTAATAGATTATATCAAAATATATAATTATTATTATTTATTACTCATAAATTATATCAAATTTATAATATATAAATTAATTCATATCCTAAAATTAATTTTTAGATTTTTTTTGTTTTTTCGGAGATGCATCTCCGAATTAATCAAAATCCCAATTTTTGGGATTTTTTCGGAAATGCACTTCCGAAGTCTGAAAAAATTTAGAAAAAAAAATATTTCGGAAATGCATTTCCGAAGCAGGGGTAAAATGGGATTTTCGCTGGGGGTGACCCCCATAGGGAGGTGGGTAAAGAAAAAACCTAAATCAAATCTGACTAGCGAGAAACGTGATGAAATCCAAACATTCAAAAACTAGTGTGAGGATAGACATGAGTAACATTTTGGCATTAACTAAGATTAGTTAATGCCTTTAAAAATGATGGAAAACGGTGGGAAAGAGCGTAAAATTTTAGATGATATAGAAATTCCTCAAAAATTACTAAGGTGTTTTTGGAGAAAGTCATAGTTTTGGTGGACAAAAAGAAGCACGAATGACTCGATTAGAAATAGGATTTCAATAAGGGTGTATGTAACATTCGAGGTCGAAGAGCATGTAGCATCCAAGGTCGAAGAGGGTGATGAGTGGTCGACGAATTCACATCGGAATGAGAGGGATCCTGAGGCTGTGTAGGGAACGAACTGCATGGTTGATGAAAGACTTATAAAGATTGATGGTACTACATATACCAACAAGATGTATCTTTTTTCGGTAGCCTAATAGATAAGAACTTCATAGTTAAAGAGGCTTGACTTGGAGTAGTATCTGGATGGGTGACCTTCTAGGAAATTTCCCAGAAAGAGTGTGAGTAAGGAAAAAGCATGTTGAAAAGACTCGTGTTGGTTTGTGGGGTCAGTCGGTAATCCTAAAAGCAGTATGAGGCATTACAAATGGTATCAGAGTCAGATCTCTACCAATATGGTGTGGTTCTAGGACGAACCAAGCAGAGGCTGGTGGGCATGTAATACCCGAGACCAAAGAGGGCGAGGAGAATGTAATACTCTAGGCCGAAGAGGGCAATGATTGGTTGTTGAATTCAAATCGGAATGGGAGGGATCCTGAGGTTGTGTAGGGAAGGAACTGCATGGTTAAAGGAAGAGTTATAACGATTGATTGGTACTGCATATACCAACAATATACATCTTCTTTTCAGTAGCCTTCACAAATAAGAACTCCACAATTAAGGGAGACTTGACTTGGAGTAGTATTTGAATGGATGATCTTCTGGGAAGTTTCCTAGAAAGCATGTGAGTAAGGATAAAGTGTGGTGAAAAGATTCGTGTTAGTTTGTGAGATCAGTCGGTATTTCTAAAAGCAGTCAGGGACATTACAATGTGCAATAGCCAGGGATCGCCATAGGGTTTTCCTAGGATCTTTCACTGAGAGATGAATATTTTGAGAGCATAACTAATTGCCATTATAATAGCGATGTAGAAGGTGCATGCTAGTTAGTCGATTAAGAGCTTCCTCTAATCCATTAAACATATTTATAATGTATCTTAGTTGATTAAATAAGTTGTTAATTAACTAGGTGACTTTGAAACTCAATCTTTTTTAATTTAGCTTAGTTAATTAATTTTCACCTAGAATTAGTCGATTAAATCATTAAAAGGGCTCATAGATCGTTTCGTTTTTAGCTAGATATTCTCTTGTATAAATGAGGCTTCTCCTTATTTCATAACTAATTCTTTTATCTGAACATAAAGTTTTCTACTACTATTTATATTCTCTTTCGTTACAAAAAATGTTTTTCAGTATAGTTGTCTTGGTGGAAAAAGAGTGAAAATCTCCTTCTAATAAGAGTTCTGTTGTACTAGTGTTGTGCTAAAATTTATTTTATTCAAGAGTGTGATTCTCTTATGTAATATCTTTGTAAAAGATTTGAAGGTTGCAAGATAAACCTTAAAAGAATATTGGATGAAGGTTCTTGAGGTAAGTCAATGTAAAAGCTCTAGTTATTGTAAAAATGTTTGTGGGTCGATCTAGTGCAAAAGCTCAAGTTGTAGTTGAAGTTGGTTTGAGTTGATCTTGTAAAAGCTCAAAGTTGATTTTATTTGAAATCATAATAGGAAAATTTTGGGGACTAGAGTAGGTCAAGTGGTTTAGGCCGAACCAAGATAAATCTTTGCTGCAATCTTTTTATCATTTATCTTCTTTACTTTCAGTCTTTTTTTGTTTTGTTTTATTTTTCTCTTCTTTCCATTTTTCGGTTGGTATTCTACTGCTTGTTTGTTTATAATTACATGAATATTTTTGAAATCAAATATTTTTATAAATTATTTTCGAATTTCAAGTATTACAACTCACTCCCTTATTTTGTTTGAAGTCACTTGGTCAATATAAGTGTTTAAGTCGTTAAAAGTGAGAGTAATCCAAGATTCTAAACGTACACTACTACAAATAACATGTTACACCTCAGATGCGAAATGCATTTAACCTCGACTAAATAAGCGAGGTAACGAATGGCGTCATGAAAAGCTTCCACTTTACTCCTCGGTTAATATAAAACGGATGGCTTAAGTTATATGCGCATGGGTTCGAACCCTAGCATCTACATTTTAATTATTTTTCAAACTAGTGCATCATACCTCTGAATTTTTGTCTAAACCCGAGGGGTAAGATAGATTTTTTTAACTCGTTACATTATTTACACAGAATATTAATAAATTAATTTGTTTACAAACTACATTGTTTACATGGAAAAAATTCCTTGAAGATCTAGCTTTTAGATCTTCAGATCAAAGAATTTTGGGAAATAGAAAATATTGGGTGCATGATCAATTCAATTGTTTTTGTAAGCATGTGTTTGCGAAATAAAACAAAAAGTGTTGGATAAACAAATGATTTTCTACTCAAATAAATATATTAGAACATAAACCTTAAACCCAAATAATTTTCTTCTCTTACAATTCATCGTAGATATTTTTTCATGGCAAACCTTAAAGTGGTGGATGTAGACAGTTTCAAGCACTTCATGATGCTTCATAATGATATTCAGAGTGCTCTTTTTGATATTCAGAATGCTTTTATAATTGAAATTTTTTATCTTTCACGCGGATCACAATTGGTAGTGTCTTAAGTGTTGATAATCATGAAATGGAGGGTAAAGATTTATTTAAGGATGGTGATCAATATCATCAATAATTACTCCAAAATTATTCCCTCAGTTTTGACAAGGTAAAATATGTCCCCCTTGGTTTTAGAAGGAAACCAATGTGAACAATCTTTTTTAAAAACAATACATTGTTTAACAAAATATTAAAAAAAAAAATTGATTCATCATCATCGCTGCAGTTTCAGATTTTGTCGCATATATATTTTCAAAGGTTGAATAGCCTTCTTTGTTTAACCTGAAGCAAGAATAATTTTCTACACTTGCAATCTATCATAGGGAACTTTTCCAACTTTTTTTAACTGAGTGTTGTTCCAAAAATACAACAACAACATCAACACCATTATGTGAGATAGATTGCAAAGGCAGAAATAATATTTTGTTCAAGAAAAACATTGGAGATTTTTTCTGTCTTGCAATTCATTCCAAAGAATGATGCATACGAGTTTGGGGCGGCTACATATAAATATGGTTTAGGGTAAAATCTGTCTAATGAGTGCTTTTATAGTAAAATCTGATTATTTTATCCCTCAATTATTGCGGGAACCGATGGATAGATCATTTAGTTTACACAAAGAAATAAAAACATAAACTGCAATATAGTGGCGGAGCCAGAAATTTTAGGGAGCCTAGGCAAAAATTTTACACTACGTTTTTATTAATTTTACACCTTGTTTCTACTAATTTTGCCTTTGATTTTGCCTAAAAATTTTGCCCTTGATTTTGTCCAAAAATTTTACAGCTTGTTTTTATTAATTTTGTCTAAAAATTATTAATTTTGTCCCTGATGTTGTCTAAAAATCGACTATTAGTGTAGGGAGTATACAACGAAAGGAGGGGTTGAGCCCGAGCGAGTGCCCGGGCTCGCTGGACTATAACTCCGCTCATGGCAATAGTTGTGATTCGAAACGTATCATGAATTGTTTTTCCCTTCAGTTATATTGAAAACTGAGAAAATATATTATTTTTGTTTTTTAAAAAAATAAAATATAACACGCCTTGGTATTATTCTTGATTTTATTTTTACGGAGGTGAAAGTTTTATCTTAAAATGTATTATTTATAATAGTGGTGATTGACAAATAACTTCCGGAATCATAGAGCAATGACAAGTCATTTACACTCTTGAGTTGGAAAGATTAAGATAGATTATTTCTTGAAATAGTGGTTTCTTTATCACAACTTACATGTTGTATATTATAAACGGAGAATCCATTTAGTTAATAAAAAATAATTAATTCTTAAATAAACTATGACATAAATATGACTTAGTTAATCTATATCATTTTGTATTTCTCTTTGATCATATTATTAATTGTTAAAGGCATGCATAACTGTCTAAACTTATTGCAATCATAAAAAGTTCAATTAGTTAATCTTGGTATGGGTTCATCATAACCCTGCTTCGTTAATTCTATGTTTTAGGTTTAATCATAAACCTAAATATTGGCTAATCTTAGTAATACTTAACTATTATTGTGCACGTCTTTTTAATCTATCGTACTGTTAACTTTTTAAGAATGTTGATTATAATTATTTAGGATGTAATGTATGCTTTAAGTGTATTTAGGATTAGAGGATTTCTTAATATATTCTTATAGGGTGAATTAAACTTTTGAAAACTCCAATTTACCTTTCGGAGATATATATCCGAACACACTATAAAATAATTTTTTAAAAAAATTGTTTCGAAGATACATCTCCGAGAACACCCTTAAGACGTGAGAATATGTGTTTCAGATATGTATATTCGAAATATTGGACAAAATGGTTGCCAAAAACACATGTTTGTTTGGGGCATTTAAAAAAAAAACAATGTTGGTATGTAATAAATACAAAGATTTGATACGTTATTAAGTTAAAACGCTAATAAACACGCAAACGGAAAATGATACGAACATAAAAATGAATTGTTCAGTAATACCAAAAAAATAATACATAAATTATTTAGAAGTTTACATAATGTAAAATGATTACGTCGGTAAATAAAAATAAAAAGGCATAGCCTACTACGTAAGCCTAATTCTAACCTCTTGGCCTCTCCTCTGCCTCATGTATCCCGCCGCACTCGATGCCTCCCTAACCATCCTCTCTATGATGGACACCGCCTCAAGACCGCCCCTATCAATGATCCCTTAGTCCAAAGTCTCCTTCCCAATCAACTGTATCTGTTGACATATCGGCAATAGATCAGTGGCATGGTCATACTGGGCCTACTGATTCTCCAAGATCTCCTCATTAGCTGACCTAGATTGACGTCCAGAAGCATCCGGTGTCATGATAGGGTGTGACACTGTGTAGAATTATGTCACGTATCCCTCTACATAATGCCAACTACTGGATGCATGCATCATCCGAAACTCCTCTGACACCATATGATGCTCCCAATCCTGAAAGATGTCATCGAGATCCCAACGGACAATGGTGTCAGGAGCAGCCAGAAAGGGATATCTGGGTATGGTATGCACATAGCCAAATTGTCAGATGCATCGCTACAGAAGATACCTGATCATAGTGTTAGTCTCACATGCCAACCACCCTGAGTAAAATGAGATAGGGTCGAAGGTGGATATCTCCTTGTGATCCTCGAACGGCGTCCAGTTGATGTTATTGTAAACAGTATGATAAAGATAGTGTCTCCTTGTGCCATCTCTCGGAAAATTCCCATGCATGTCGTGGCTAATAGTAATGTAATCGGAACAACAAAGTCTGACAAGTCCAGAGCCAAGATTGGCCTCCCTGAACCAATTCTCATTAAGATGATGTAGATCAAATATTTTTCGTGTGTGGTTCACGGACTTTATGGGTAGTCGTTCTTGTAAAAAAATATTAATATCAATGTTAGTCATTAACATATTTGTGTGTAAATCATTTAAATGAAAAAGTGTAATACAAAATACATGCTGAGAGGCATGATCATTGTAATAGATCAACAGGGAGGTGTCAGATGGCCCTCCTGGATACTCCGAGTTTGCCTGTGCAGCCTATGTATTATGGAATGATTATTCCTGAACATCAACCTCTTCAGGTGCCTGAACATCAACCTCCCCGGGTTCCTGCTCAACATCCTGAGACGAGGACGCATGAGACAGGAGATTCCTCAGAGCAGAAGTGAATGTTCCCACTACTTCCTCCCGTGGTACGTGACCGCGTCTTCGAACCCTAGAAGTCTGCTCAGCTCTCACACCGAGCAGAGGAAGTCTGCCTTGTCCTGCCAAGTCTCAATCTATTATTTGGGTTCTCATCCATTTTCCTATAAAAAATAATCATTACTCAAAGGGAAGGAAAAAGTTTGAAAAAGTAAAAAAAAAAAAAACAACTCAGACATAATTTCAGATGTTCTTATTTGAAACTACTTAGAGGGGGGTTTTTGGATAAGTGCATCCGAAAACACATGCGACTCTCATTTTCGGGGAGTTGAGATTTCTTGCCCTAAATCATACAAAAACTTCATTCTCACACCCAAACAACCATATTTTATAAGTTATACTTCAACCTACTATATTTAAATGATTCTAAATAACTTATTATACACATGCAAAGTAGAACAATGGATTGGGAGAAACTTACTCAAATTGGAAGCTTTGAAGAGTTGTTGAAATCAACTTTGATTTTTGAAAGTCTCGACGAAATTTGCTTAGATGCTTCAATAACTTGCTCAAAGTTTGGAAAAGAGATATTTGGGTGTTCGCCCAAAGTTTCTAAACTCAAGTCCTGGAAAAGAGAGAATGAGAGATTATACCAAAATATACATTTAAACCGATTTGGATATGTCACTCTTAAAACCCCTGAACTTAAATTATGTGGTTGATTCGAAGATGCACATGCAAAACCCCCTCTTATCTCGACAAAAAGGTTGTTTCGGACATGCATATTCGAATATCCCTTCTAAATATGTAATGTGGTGAGTTCTGATATGCATATCCGAATGTCGAAGGTATTTTTGAGTTTTCGTCAATAGCCTCTAAAAAGACATAAGTGTATGTTAAAAAATTCCTTAAGATTAAGCATGATCCTCTATTGGCCCTAGATGTTTCCAAAGTGTCATCCCTAAAAAAAGTAAAAAAAAGTTTTAGAACATAAAAAAATAGTTTTCGGCTTTTGGCATTGTGTGAGGCAATTGACAAAATAACGTGAGATAATTCACTTTAAAAGAATTATATTTTGATTTAAAAGAATTATATTTTGATTTGTGTGATTCAATTAACACCCGGCTGTGATTTGATTCACATGTAGATTTTTGTATCCTATAATATTTGAACCAATTTACATGAAGAAATGAATAGATTCATATTGTTACTTTTCTAGATTTTCATATTCCTTCAACCTAAAGTCATCTTTAAATAGTTTCTTGTGTAAATTGATTCCAATAATTGTTTGTGTTTTTAATCAACGGTAATGGTAGGGAATGAAGCTTGCATATGGAACTAAAATAGAACTAAAAAGTGATGCCTAAAAGGGGACAATAGAAAGCGCTTTTTAAACAAAAATGATGCCTAAAAGGATCAACAGAGAGCGCTTTTGGAATGAACCGCTGCCTAAAGGAAACCTAAAAATAGAACTAAAAAGCGCTACCTAAAAGGAGACAATAGAAAGCTCTTTTCAAGCAAAAAGTGCTGCCTAAAGGAGCTAATAGAGAGCGCTTTTGGACAGAAGCGTTGCCTAAAGGGAATCTAAAATAGAATTAAAAGCGCTGCCTAAAAGAGACCTAAAATAGAACAAAAAAGCGCTGCCTACAGGGGGATAATAGAAAGCACTTTTCAAGAAAAGTGCTGCCTAAAGGAGCCAACAGAGAGCGTTTTTGGACAGAAGCGCTGCCTAAAGGAGACCTAAAATAGAACTAAAATGTGCTTCCTCAAAGAGGACAATAGAAAACGTTTTTCAAGAAAAAAAAATGTTGTCTAAAGGAGCCAACCAAGAGCAATTTTTGACAGAAGCGATGCCTAAAGGAGACATAGACCAGTATTTTGACATTAAAAAAAGCGCTGCCTTTACATACGACAACCCTAGTATAAGCATCGCTTTAAAGCGTTACCTAATTAAAAAAAAGTGTTGCGTAGTCCCTTCTTTGGCATAGTGAGAACTTGCATCCAAGTCTAATTCTTTTTTTTTGTTTTCCCTTCTATTTCAGGTGCGAAAGGAGAAAGAGAAAGAGAATGAGAAAAATTCTTATTTCGTTCAATTCTAATTCTTATATATCTTGATACAAAAAGATTAAAACACTTTTCATTAACAAATGCAATCTCAGTCATGTCATTCTACATACTATTTAACCTCCTATATCCCTTGACAGAAAATCTATATCTACAGATATTTGCGAATAAAATCTGTCATAGATATGAGATGGATAGTTTAATGGATATTAAAGGATAAAATAAATAAATATTTAAATATCCGTTTGTTAATGAATACGGATGCAGGTTTAATGAAACTCATGTCAATATTCGTATCTGTTTATAAATTATAAAAATGATTTGAATATTATTAATTAATTACACACTGTCTTTTCATCTTTTAAAAAATTAGTCTTCTTAATTTTTATTTTTTGAAATATTCTTTGAAGAAAACCTTCTACATTCTATACAAATCATATTTGGTCATTTCATATTTAAACTTCTTCAATACTCCATATCTCACTTCAACAATTACACCGTTCAATTAATTGCCACCACCCATCCTCTATTCAACCAATGTCTCTCTTGCTACTGTTATGTCGCCCGCTCTTCCATCATAACTCACAATCACAATATATTTTCTTTGTTTTTGTTAAAAATAAAATGTATAGATATTATATTTGCATGTTATTATGTTTTGGTAAAAAAAAAAGAAAATTAATATGATAAATTTTGTTGTTAAATTAAGAGCGAATTGTATTGATGCTATGTGATAATAATTTTTTGTGTCTTTTTAAAAGAAATTGAAAATATTTTTTTCAAAAAAATATTTTAAAAATAAATGTTTTCCATGGATATCTCTTAATATCCGTGGATACCTTAAAACCTTCAAATTACATGCTTAGCAAATACCTGCACAAATATAGAACGAATACAAATATCATATTTATTCAACAGAGCACACACAAATATTATAATATTTGTATCCATGAATATTCATTTACATTTCTATTTGTTCTTAGTTGTATGCCAATATTCTTAATTTCTCATACTGTCTATGATTAATAGCCAGTCTTCTACTATTTATCTATAAAAAAAAAAAAGTTGCATGTTCTTCCTATTTTATTCTTTCTATTCAAAATATTTACACTATATAAAGGATTAATGAGTAATTAATAAATGATAAATGTATCAATTAATTCACTATACCAAACATTCTACCAATGACAAGTGACACTTTTGAAATTTTTTATTCAAGAAAGAAACATCTAAAACTTTATCTTTTTCTCCTCTTTTTGCATTTTACTCATTTTCAAATATCTCACGTTTTTTTTTCCTCACATTTTCTCACTTTCATTTTAATTTTTTTCTATTTATTTATTATCACTGAATATATTAATAATCTATTTTTTATTTGAATAAAATTAAAAAAATTATTTATCTCACGGGTCACTATCAACACAATATATATATATATATATATATATATATATATATATATATATATATATATATATATATATATATATATATATATATATATATATATATGTATATATAAATCAAATATTATCTTAATTTGAGAGACAATTTTTATTTTTAAATATTTACTTTTTCATTAAGTAAACCATTTCAAATTTAACATTTGTATTAAATACATTTTTATATTGTATCAAATAATTTTATATCTCACGGGTCATCGCACAATATCTATTTTATTTTAATCAATAATTATATTTATTTAAAAGAAAATTTTTATTTTCAAATATTAAATTTTTATTATTTTCTCTATTTCACATGTCTTTTTTTATATATAATTATTTACTATAATTAAGTTTATATGATTATGGTTTATTTATAATTAACTTATTTCAAATTTACGTTTTCAAATATATTTTATAGAATATTAAATAAATTTATCTATGCGGGAGCACAAATATCTTAGGAGAAAAACTAGTCAACCTTGAAAATATAAACAGGACACTCACGAGAGCTCCAATAAGACACGTTGCTCCTAATAAAAGTTATGACGTCGGTAACCAACTTCATTAATAAGTCGCATGCATTGATTTATCATTTTTCTTTATTTCTTGGATATATAATTAGAATGCATGCATTCATTATTCCCTTTGACTTTGTTTTTAAGATTTGTTGTTTGGGACAATTTTGTAGAGTCTAATTATACACTTTTTGAAAATAAGAAAACTTTTCAATAAAGAGATCAAAAGAAATCATAAATCTAAAAATTGTTGGTTTACAACTAAACTAGTGTATATTTAATATTGCCTGAAATTGATTCTATATAAATTTATTTTATAAAATTTTTATTTTAATTAAAAGTGAGTTAAATATAAACTAGTTTATATTTGGTTAAATATATGTACAAATTCGAACAGCAAATTTAAATATAAAAATTAAGTTTAGATTTAAAAACTACAGTGTTACTCTAAATTAAATTAATTTTAAAAGCAAAAATTAATTATTAAAAATAAATAAATCAAACAAATTTGAACGATTTCAAATGTAAAAACAAACATAAAACAAATTTAACTATATATTCAACTGATTCTCCAAAATGGATTATCAGAAGTTAAATGGATTATCAGAAGTTTTTCAAAAATGCACGCCGAATATTTTAAGCGAAAATATGAAGATTATATTTTTATTGGAACTTGATCAAGTTAACACTTATAGTGTGTTTGGTTTGGCGTTCAAGCCTCCAAACGCACAGCAAGTTGTCTTGTGGACGTGGTTTTCCATAAGCTACAACATGGAGCTTCTACGTAAACGTGGAAATTTGACGTGATTTTTTAGTAAACGTGGAAAAGTTGACGCCAAACCAAACACCCTATTAATCAATTCACAAATAACAAAGATGGTTTTATGATGATACATAAAAGATAATCAATTGATTCAGTTGTATATTTCACGAGGTGTGTGTATACAACGATTTAATATCAATAAATTCTAACCTCAAAAACTTCTCTGAATTTAATAACCACTAAAATTTCTCCATTTCTAACAAAACATAATCTTACGTAATAAATCGCTACCAATTGAATAAACGATCAACTACGCTAAGAATTGAAAACCTAAACATGCAATATCCTAGGATAAATTGAATCCAAAAGTGTGTGTGAAGGGAGAGAGAGTGCCTTGTTCCTTTTTATTTTGAAAAATATTGCAAAAGTCAATACAATCATAAATCCCCAATAATATAGAGAAAAATAAATCTCTTATCTGGATCTTGACTTGTATACATCGTAATTCCAAACTCTTATGTGTAATCTTTCTTTGATTCACGCTTCTTGAATGTTCCAACTTCAACAATATGCTCACAATCTTCGTGTGTGACAATTACCTCTTGATCCTACTAATTTCTTGAGCGATGAACTGTCTAAAGATTTGAGAAGAACTTTGCCTTGTTTGTAGCATTCCACACAGTCACTACAAAGGGCACCTTGAGAGAAAAATCTCCTTCTTTTCACTAGAATTTGTCTGCATCAATGATAACAACTTCAATCTTGCAAGCTTCCTGAAAATCTCAATCAAATTTTCAAGAACGATTAGTTTCAAGATGACATCTCTCTCAATTAGTTACAAATTTCTCATGATCAAGATCTAAAATCAAAACTAGAGGTTGAAGAAGAAAGAATTTTGTTTTCAAGGGTTTTTTTTTTTAACTTTCTAAAGTGAGAGGGTGTTGATTTCATAAAATCACAATGTAGATTATTACTTCCATACTTTTTAAAAATTTATGACAAAATAATTTATATGTGCTTGAGATGAAACACAAAAATGTATGGAAAAAGTTATTTAGATTCGAGTCAAGAGCAATTCATGATTTGAGTCAAAGGAGCAAGTAGTGTAAAACAATATCTCATAAAAAAGTAACCCATATTTTTGTAATTCGAGTCAAGTTAAATATGTAATTTGAATCACACAGGTTCATGATTCGAATCATGTGATGAATCTTATTTAAATCAAACGAGGCATTGGTTGATAGGAAGTCTATGACTCTTGTCATGTACAACTTGTGATTCGAGTCACAGAGTTGCATGATTCGAATCATGTGTAAACTGTGATTCAAATCACAAACATAAAAATTTTCATGCTCTCCTATATTTTATTTGATTTGAGTCATGGATTGTGAGTGACTCTAGTCACACACAAGAAATCTCAATTTTTTAATTTTTTTCAAAATAGTTTGAGATTCCACTTCCCACATGACTTGAATTGATATCACTTATGGTTCTTATTTCATTAACTCAGGAAATTGACTTAAACCATCATGACCGAAGTTCAAACATAATAATGCTTAAAAATAAATTGGTTTAGACTTGATTCAGAGATGTGTAATTATGAAGGAGACTCAATAAATAATAATAAATGAAACACGAATGCGATAAGACAAGCAACAAAATAGTTGTATTGGGGTTCTCTACCTGAATGTGTTAGAGACATGCAACTTCAAAAGCATCCCTTAAATTTTATCGGGAACCCCTCCAAATTTTTGTAATCCAAAAAATAACCTTGTCATTATTTTCATTAACAACGTGCTGGAAAATTTTCTCACACACAAAAATTCTAATACACCATTCAAAAAATCTAGTATGCATTTTTACCAATATTTTCATAAAACCCGCTGAGTGACAAATTTTACTGGTTTTTCAAAATATTCAGAATATTCGATTTTTTTCTAGACCCCTGAAAAATATGGTAGAGTTAATTTTCAACGGTTGAGAATTTGCTAACACTTTTGTAGGGTTGTGTTTGCATAGATAATTTTGTATGGTCCATAATGATTTAAAACTTGTATAAATATGCCCTGTATGTTTTTAACGAAAACACCTTATAATGTCTCAATTTTAGTATCTGACATTTATGTACTTCAATGGCGTGAAACCCCCTGTTGATTTTAGCCTCACAAAGGACACCCCTTTTGTTGTTTTGAAATCCAAACTGGATAATCTCTTGCGCCATACCAACAACAAAAAGGTGGTTAAGATCGAGTATCCTTCATCATCTATTGATAAAGAGGGAAAGGTGAAGGTCAACAACTTTTGAGCTGAATACCGATGAAGATTTGAAAGATATACAGAGCACATATCACTGATACGAAACAAAGGGTTTGGTCGAGGTGGATGCAACAATTGCGAGATCTGTTGACGATATTATCAAGATGTTGAAATGTCCTGAATCATCTAGTGTATCATACCCCAAAATTTTCCCTCCTCATTTCAACTTCAATGGCTCAAGGCTCAAGGGTTTACTCAAGGCTTTCTCCTAATCAAGGGTCTCCTGAACTAGGGTTTAGCATTTTTCTAAGGAGATTGACAAAGTAAGGTCTCCATTGGATTTCATATGGTTCATTATGTTTCAAAACATCTCCATGTCAAAAGTCAAGCTTCAAGTCCAAGGATTGCTCACTCAATGGCTCAGATGACCCACAGTCGACTAGTTTGACCTAAAAGTAAATTGTGGTCAAAATATAGTCAAAACTCCTGATTTTTTGTTAACATTAATATTATGAAGTATCATTCATCATTTGATCAAAGGTTGATCATGATTCATCAAGGAAAAGCTTCAAAATCAACAAAGGGCATAGTTACTAAATTAGGGTTTTGGTCTAAAAAGTCAACTGTACTTTGACCAGGCATAACTTTCACATGGAACATCATAAATTTCTCACTCAAAGACTATTTCTAAGGAAATTGGATTCTCTACAACTTTTCCTCTCACATGCCAATGCCAGAAATGCTTCATTTGGGAGATATGGTACAAAAGATTTCAGGTCCTTTTCAAAAGTCAACCAAGAGCCTTTTTTTGTCAAAGGGCATATCATCAAGATAAAATCTCCAAATGATAAATATGTTCCAAAGTGGCTTGTAGAGAACATCTTGAGGTTTCCAAAAAGTCCTAGAACTCTTCCATATCATAAAAATTGAGGGAGATATGCCTTGTCAAAGTTGGGAAATTTTGGAGGCAAAATGTGAATTAAAAGTGGTTCAAATTGGAGTTTCTTACAAATGGGCCTAAATTTTTGAGGTTCAATCTTGGTCCACAAGTTATCCAAGTTATAAAAATCATTTGCCACGAATTATAGTATTTTTATTTGATTTTATATGATTTTATTCATTTAAATAATGATTTAAAGTTATATAAATCAAAGAAAAATCAAATATTTGGTTATAGGCCTCATAATAATCAATTTCAATCAGCATTTATACCATATTGCAATATAATTTTCGTGCATAAGTGATTGGAAGAATATTGGTGCAAGATTGGATCAAAAATAGAATGTAAATAAATCAAATTTTACAAATCTTCAAGATTGGATTCAAAGGACTTTTGGACTATTGTTTTAACCTAATTAACTCCTCTATAAATAGTGAAGACATTGCATAGGATTAGGGGACGAAATTCTGGGCAGAGATGCATATTCAAGAACTCAAAAATTCATCAAGAAGCTTGAATTCAGTTCTGGAGAATTAAGCAGTTGCAAGGAGATCTAAGGATTGCAAAACATTCCTTGAAGGATTCTGAAGGTATCTGGATCATCATGCTGCATCAACACCCCCAGAATACCTCCATATAAGCCCATGTAAGTCGCTATTGAACTGAATACGATTCCAATAATTTACTCATCTTCGTTACAATTTGTTTGCATATTGTGGTTTGTATGAGTGTTGTGATTGTTTCTGGATGTTTGATTGGGTTTCTGAGCACGTTTGATGTGCATCACCATTGTTAGGTCGAAGGTCTCAAATTAGGGCTTTTAATATGGGGTAAAATTAGGAGGAATTAGGGTTGTATTTAGGTTCAGGGGCTTCAGACGAAGAGGATAGGGGGTCGCGAAATATTTATTCATGCGTATGTGCTATTCGATGTGAACAGGTTGAATTGCTACAAAGGGAATTCCTAGCGAATTCGTAGCTAAAATTTACAGGGTTTTACAGGTTTGTTGGGGAAGATGATGAGGTGTCCTCATCTGGTTCTCCTGTTTGAATTTCGCGCGCGTCCGTCTCCAATATTATCATGTTTTCTATATTATGTTATGAGCGTGTGTTATAAACAGGTTAACGCGTTTGGTTGGATGGTGAGAAGGAGCGTATGTGAGGGGGAGGTCATAGGTTCGAACCCTCCCTCCACTAAAAAACCTTTCTTGATCCAATGTTGTACCAAGCCTGCGGAACACCATACTCCCTTAGATTCAGCCATAGGATTCTCAATTCCCTTAGATCCAACGCCCCAGGCCTGGTGTTCGTACCATATACCTTCAGCCTAACCACACTGAATCAAATTCTCTAATTCTTATTTTATTTTAATTATTTACTTATAATTACATAATTAATTTTATAATCTTTGTTTATATTTATAATCTGATTTTTTTAATCAAATTAAAATATGATGAACATTAAAATTTAATTTATTATTCGTTTCGATTAAATTTATTGATCGTGATGGGTAATAATCGATTCTAATTATTTAATTAATTAAATTCAAATAGGGTTTATTTTTGCTAAAAGGTTTTAACCATTCTATTGGTTATGATGATTAGCATTTTCTTTTCTATCAATTCGTTACTATTTTTAATCAAATCTATTGATTATGAGGGGTAACGATAAATTAATAATTTAATTTTAAAATACATTCAATTTGCTAATAGTGATAATCGAATCTATCGATTAGAATAGTTAGCAATTCTTATTTATCTGTTAATTATGGTGATCAAACCTATTGATCATCGCGATTAATAGAACAAATTAAAATCAGGGTTGTACGCCAAAGTTTTAAAAAACTCTTTCATCTTCAAACTACGGATTTTCATAACTTCGATAAGGAAATTCAAAATGCCTTCATACACTCATAATCAATTCTAAGGCGTATAACCCTGCCTCGAACTACGTAGACTCTGATCCTCCATAAGGAGGTACGTAGGCACTTGGAAAACCAAGGCGAGTCCCCTTCCCCAAAATCTCACTTTTCACCCTATTCATTTCCTTAGCTATAAACCTTAACACTTTTAGCCATAAACCTTTGCCTTAAACTCAAAACCTTATGAAAGGGTTAAGGGTGCCTAACACCTTCCCTTGACCCGAATATAATAACTTACCCGGAATTCTCTAAAACTGCGTAGGGTTTCCTATTCGCCCTGGTAGAATAGGTGGCAACTCTAAAAAGCTAATTTTTTAGGGCAGGTTGCTACATAGTGCTATTTAAGTTTTATGCATGTTATTTTCTTGTTAAGTTATGATAAACAATGTTCATGTTAAGTTATAGTTATCATGCGATGATGTAATGTTAATTTTCAGCTAATGAAATATTAATTTAAAATGCCAATAATATGCAATTAATTCGTCACAAAACCAAAATAATGTCAAGAACAACAAAAAATAACAAACTAATAAAATGTAATCAGGTCCACCACATGAAGTGATATCCTCTGCAACTACTACTTGTCAGACATACCTGGTGCAGGCAGTGGCACATCATCTGAAGGTCCTCCGTCATGGGAAAGTCCACCATTATCTGTAGGCTGAACAAATGGAATGATGCGAGGGTGCGATACTGTAAAATACCACTTTAAGTAACCATTCCTTCATTTTCAAAGAGAAGACACCCCACTACATTATCTCTAATAGCATGGGCACAACCAATAATATTATCAATGCCCTTAGATGGAACAACAAGGACGGGTCTAAGGATTCACTAAATATAACCAAATAGGTGCAAACATCTCAGATTAACATCTAGCCACAAAACTCTACCATCGTAGAAACCAAAAAAAAGGGCAGTGTCATCAAACTCCTGATGAATTGTATGGTCTACGTAAGGAGTCCATATGACATTGCTTATTGTCAATGCACTAATCCTCCATATGTACTTCTGAAGATTGTCTGAATAAGAATGTATGCCCTTCCATTTGGTGGCATGTGGCAATCCATCAATAATAGGACCGTGATCATTCTTGTCACAAATGGACAGGAAATTCTCGTATATCCAACACTACACAAGAAGAAAAAATTACATATATAAAATGTCTTTGATAAATAAGAACCAAATAAATAAAACATAATAAATATTCTAACCAAAAATAGACTCATATAACTTTCAATTTGTATCGTCTCAAAGGTAGTCGCCTCGTTAAGGGCAATACATAATATTATTAAAAAATCAAACTCTCATGCCCATAAAGATGCTTAAAATCCAAAAATAGAGATATGTATCTAGAATTAATGTATACACGAGACTTGTACGCTTAGATAATACATCCTAAAAGATGTAGCACGTATACCCTAGCGGTCGCCTCATAAATAGAGTGATGCACCAGTGTGTAATACGTATCTCGGATCCAAGAAATATGAAAATGAGCACCCATGTTAGCCCTGAACTCCTCAAAAATCGTCCTCCTTGTAATTGAAGTTGAGTAACGTGTCTCTGATACCTCAAGGGTTACAATTTTGATTGCTTGTCTTTTAAGCTTTTAGTTTTGTTTATTTTTGTTATTGAGTCTCCTCATTAATTGTGCATCTTTGGATTGTTTTTTAAATCCGTGTTTAAGCATGCATAAATCAAAGAGTATGGTCTAATTTCAAGTAATATGCGTTGAGTCAATCTATTAAGCTTTAGGATCAAGAACTTTGTGCGAAAGTGGTTCAAGTCATGACTATAGTAAAATCTCAAAAAACTTTAAAAAAATTGTAAAATTGAGGTTCTTCTAGTGTGACTAGAATCACATTATTCATTTTAATCAAATAAGACCTTCAGGGAGCTAGGGATTCATTTCATGTTCTCATGACTTGAGTCACAAACTTCAGGACTTGAATCACAGACCGTGTGACTCGAATCACAAGACTACTTGACTCAAATCACATTAAAGTGAAAGATTTCTAATTCGCTTCTTGAACTCTAATTCGAATCACAAATATGCAGGACTCGAATCACACAAATGATTTTTTGTATGTCTTTTCTTACTGAATCAAATCACTTGGTTCTTTGACTCAAATCATACCTCTTGCTTACGGCTCTAATCATTCACCATTTTTCACTCATTTTTGTGCTAGATCTCCAACACATATAAATACCATTTTCTCTCAAAACCTTTAACAGTGTTAGAAAACTATCACTTTCAATATTGATTTGAAAACTCACAACTCACATGTTCTTTCATTTTCAAAAAGAGTTTTGAATCTTTCTTGAGTGTTTACAAACGATTTATTTCATCTTCTAACTCATTCTAATTTCATTTTCACATGGATCTAAATCTCATCTTTGGAGATTTTTAATTTTTGAGGAGATTCTCTTATTTGATTTAACTTTTCTTTGAAGATTTGTTTAAGATTTCAGAGGTTTTCAAGGCGTGTGGTATTGCGGCTGGTTTTGACAGTTCTACTGGAAAAGGAAGAGGTTCTTCTCTCTAGACTCACATTGGTAGTGTTGTGTTGAATCCTTTAGAAAAAGTGTGAGTTCTTCTCAATCTTCAGACAGACTAACACTTAAGAAATCGGTAGGATTGAGGAAGATCGTTGTAGAATGAAGATTTTGGAGCAGGATTGTTGGGGCTTGAAGATTCAAGAAAATTTTGAGTAAATATTTCGCAAAGAATTCAGTTCTAATATTGTGTACAAGTCAAGGGATCTAGATAAAAGATTTTATATTTTTTTCATTATGTAGATATTGTGTTTGTACTAAAACTAGTGTAATTTGTCACAAATAATATTGGAAGAACAAGAATCCTCAATCAGAAACCATTTGAGAATGGATTAAGCTTCACGAGGAGGATAGTTGAACCCCTATAAATCTAGCATACACTTATCTCTCTCTCCTTTTAATTTTGTAGAAATTTTATGTTAGGTTCCTTTTATCATTTTCCTATAATTGTATGCCATTAGGTTTGCCTTGGTAGTGATTTATTGATTAAAGTGTAGGTTTTGTTAGAATCGGCGCTTTGAACTTGCCTGGTTATTGATTAAATTTGAAAACATTGATCATAGAATTCATTTGTATTTATTTTGTAATATTTACACATCTTGTGTAAATTCAACATTAATTCAATACAATACACTGTTTAATTTTTAGGTAGAGTAATGATTTGATCTTGGTTGCGTTGTGTATCGATTAAGTTGTTTCATGTACATTCTAATCGATAAGCATAATCACTCTATAAGCAAATTTGCTTCTGCCACACAAACTATTTTTTTTTATTTTTCAAACTCTGATAAAACGTTTTTCAAAATAATTTTTCAACTGCTCATTTTAATTGGGATGTCTATTCACCCCTTTCTAGACCGTTGTATTCTCCATATTCTTGCCCAACAATAACCCTCGAGAACTGTTTAATTACAAGATTCTCAATCAAAATATTAAAATACTTGGTTTTGATGAAGACAACTTGGAAACCAACTTTCATAAAGGATGTGCAAAAAGAATGTCAAGTCTTAGGCAAATTCACATCATTTCAAGTCTTGAAGAATTGTGAAGATTTAAAGAATCAAGCTAAAGTGTCAAAGGTATAAATAATTCTCACTTTGATATATAAATGTTCACAATATGCATGCCATAACATACAATAAGTTTCATTCCAAAATAAACCTTTGTTGAAACCTTACTCAAACTAAAAATCTATGGAAAACCTTCAGGAACCGGTTCCTCCCAGCTGAGAACCGGGTTCCAGCTTTCAGGCTAAACAAGCCTCTGGTTTTTAGTACTAGGAACCGTGTTCCACCCCCCTGGGAACCGGTTCCCCTGTGTTAAAATTCAAAATTTTTGTTGTAACGTTAAGCAGGAACCGGGTTCTCCCAGTCAGGAACCGGTTCCTACTAAACCAGTGTGTTTTATTCTTGCATGTTTGAACCCAAACGAACTTATATTTCTTTCACTTAAACATTACATTGTTTCATGAAAATATAACCTTTCCAAAGGGTGTTTTACACACTATATATTCTGTATCTTTCATAATCAAAAACACCTTCTTCATTAACAATTCCATACTCATAAATTTCATCATTTTCAAGTGTATACAAACCAGAATTTTCTGTGAAAATTTCTATATTCATTTTCATTGAAAATTTATTCTAAGTTTCATACATACATTGTGAACACTTATATACTTATTGAGAATTGTTTTGCTTGAAGAAGAAGAAGATCAATCTATGATTGATATTGCTCTCCATCTTTCATCATAAACTCTTGTATCATTCCAAAAGATTATTCTTCCTTACTATCCAGGATTGTTGGAAGTAAGCGTTGTGTTTGAAGAGGATCCTTCTTCATTCACATTAGTGTTGTTTGATCTTAAAGGTGTTAAGAACCTTTGATCACCCTATAGGTTAGATAGTAAAGTAAGCATAGGCTTGTACAATAATTCTAACTATAGTGAAATCTCTTTCATGATTGGAAAGGGGACTGGAGTACTCTCGGATTGTGAGGGGAACCAGTATATATCCTTGCGTTCTTTACTTTTCCGCACTTTATTGCATTCATCACTATTACCAAGAAAAGAAAAGAACCATTCAAAAACCTTCATACATTCAACCAAAAATTGTTAGAAATATTCTCATAAAACCGATTGAATTTTTGAAAACCTAATTCACCCCCTCTTAGGCGTATTTGATACTTACAATTGGCATCAAAGCAAGTTATAGGTAACTTGTTCCTAAAGATCCAGAATGGCTTCCGCAAATCCGGTTTTCAAAGATGGTGGTAGTAACTAGGGGTGTTCGCGGTTCGGTTTGGATCGGTTTTAAGGCAAAAAGTCATCCGATCCAAAAATAAATTTATTTGCGGTTTGGTTCGGTTTTGGATGATATGTTAAAAAAATCCAATTCGATCCGATCCAATTTAATGCGGTTTAATTTGGATCGGTTTTTGGATATCCAAATTATAAATTATATTTTTATTAATATTTTAAAATACTAATAAATCATAAATTTGATATAATATATATCATATAGTATATTAAAAGTTAATATTATAAAATGAAAATGATCGATTATAGTTGAAATAAATGAAATAATAAAAATAAATAGATTAAACTAAGCTAATAGATAAGATAAAAAAATTAATTATCATATAATAATAAATTTATGTAACATACTATACTAATAAAAAATAATAAATTTATGTAACATACTATACTAATAAAAAATAAATAAGTACAAAATACATATACATGCGGTTCGGTTTGGTTTGGATCGATTTTGAAAAATCAATCCGAAATTCGATCCAAACCGTGCGGTTCTCACAAAATGGCATCCAAACACGTCCAATAAACTTCGGTTTTTTGCGGTTTTCGGTTTTTTTGGATCGGTTTTCGGTTTTTATTTGGATTGGTTTGGATTTGAACACCCCTAGTAGTAACAACAAGCCTCCATTGTTTTGTGGTGAATACTTTGACTTTTGGAAAATCCGAATGAAGGCTCATTTAGAAGCACAAGGAGAAGAAGTATGGGAGGTTGTCCTATAAGGTCCTCATGTTCCCGTAACTGTCGTTAATGGTGTTGGATCTAATAAACCTAAAGCGTCATGGGATGATAACGATAGAAAGAAGGTTCTTGCTGACAAAAAGGCTATCAACCTTCTTCAAGGTGCTCTTAGTATGGATGAATTTTTCCGAGTATCGGCATGTACAACAGCAAAGGAAATATGGGATACTCTTGTAGAAACTCATGAAGGTACCACGAAAGTTAAACGATCAAGATTGAATACCTTAAGTAAAGAATACGAACTGTTTAGAATGAAGCCCGGAGAAACTATTCTTGATTTGCAAAAACAATTCGTACATTTGACAAATCACTTGAAGGCACTCGGTAAGACCCTCACTACCGAAGAACTTAATCTTAAGGTGCTCAGATCTATAACAAGGGAATGGCAACCAAAAGTAACGGCGATATCCGAAAAGAAAAACCTGTCAAAATTGACTTCCGCAACATTATTTAGAAAGCTTCAAGAATATGAGACGGAACTTGGAAGATTGGAAAAGCATGAGAACTTAGAGAAAAAATCCAAAGGCATTGCATTAAAGGTAGATTCAAAATAAAGCCAAATGAAAGATGCACCGGAGGAAGATGAAAACTTCTTGCTTCTTGTGAAAAGGTTAGGCAAATTTTTTGGTCATAAAAATAATATTGATAATGCTAACTATGTCAAAAGAAAGAAATTCTCAAAGCATAAGAATAAAGAAGCCTCCACTTAACCACAAGAAGTTACATGCTATGAATGTGGGAAACAAGGACACATAAAGCCGGATTGTCCAAAACTTTCTAAGAAAAATGGATTCAAAGGAAAAAAGGAGTTCAAAAATAAAAAGTCCTATATTGCATGGGAAGATAATGAAGTAAGTTCCTCATCCGATTCGGATAGTGACGAAAGTGCAAATCTAGCACTAAGGGCATCACACCACTCAGATGATGAAGAAGGCGAGGTTAGTTATGATGACTCTTGTTTTGATAATGGTGCACAAGGTGCAATAGATGAATTATTAAAGGAATGCAAAATTCTCTATAAAACTATCTCATCTCAAAAGAAAATAATATCATCTTTAGAAGAAAAGTTTAAAATAATTGAAGAAGAACATAAAGATGAAAAAGAAAAATTGATTAGTGTTCAAAAAGATAATGTTGCATTCAAGAATTGTGAGTCACTTTCTTTCCAAATTGTTCAATTAAAACGTGTTTTAGAAAGATATGAAAAGGGACAAATTGGATTGGAAAATGTTCTTAGCACACAAAGATACTCCAATGATAAAAGTGGACTTGGCTTTTCAAAATTTGATCAACCAAGTTCCAACAAAACTATCTTTGTCAAGGGTAGTAACCAACCAATTCAAGAGAAAGTGAACCAGTCTAAAGTAATTCAACATTATCCTAAAAGGAAAAACTTTGTTAAGAAGAAATCTTATCCTCCTAGATATAGAAGTAACTTTGAACCTTCTTGCTTTTACTGTGGTATTATTGGTCACACACCCAATGCTTGCTATGTAAGAAACTTTAGTGTACCAAGTGGGCATTATGTGTGGGTTAAGAAAGGAACTAACTATGATGGACCCACAGCCATTTGGGTACCTAACAAAACTTAATTTGTTTTGTAGGTTTGCTTGAAGACCACTTCAAACTTATGGTATCTAGATAGTGGTTGTTCAAAGCATATGACGGGAGACCTAAACCAATTTTCAGATCTAAAGCTTAAGGCCAAGGGCTATGTCACTTATGGAGATAACAATAAAGGAAGGATCCTTGGCAAAGGCAAAGTTGGTGCACCACCTTTCACATCCATTGAAGATGTTCTTTATGTTGAAGGACTAAAGCATAATCTTCTTAACATTAGCCAACTTTGTGACAAAGGCTTCAAGATCAAATTTACTAAAGAGGAATGTTTGATCATTGATGAAGTCACCAATGAGGTAAAACTCAAAGGTACAAGAATTAATAACATTTTTATGATTTATTTAAATGATTTATCTTTGAAAGTAAAATGTCTTTTGGTAAACAATAATAATGAATCATGGTTATGGCATAAAAGAGCAGCCCATATTCATATGGATCATTTAAATAAGTTAACTAAACATGATCTTGTTGTTGGCTTACCTAAGATAAAGTTTGTCAAAGATAAATTATGTGATGCATGTCAAAAGGGAAAACAAATCAAATCATCTTTCAAACCAAAGAATGTGGTGTCTACTACAAGACCACTACAATTGTTGCATATGGATTTATTTGGTCCATCAAGGACAAGAAGCTTCGGAGGTAATGTATACGCTTTAGTTATTGTTGATGATTTCTCTAGATATTCTTGGACTTTGTTTCTTGTGCAGAAAAGTGATGCTTTTAAAGCCTTTAAGAAGTATGCAAAACAAATCCAAAATGAAATGTCATTAAAGATTGTATCCATAAGAAGTGATCATGGTGGAGAGTTTCAAAATGCATCATTTGAAGAATTTTGTGAAGAACATGGTATCTCTCATAATTTTTTCAACACCAAGAACTCCACAACAAAATGGAGTAGTTGAAAGAAATAATAGGTTTCTAGTGGAACTTGCAAGAACAATGCTTAGTGATACAAATCTTCCTAAATACTTTTGGGTGGATGCAGTTAGCACGGCATGTTATGTTGGAAATCGAGTAATCATTAGACCTATCTTAAAGAAAACTCCATATGAACTCTTCAAAGGAAGAAAGCCAAACATTGCTCACTTTCACATTTTTGGATGCAAGTGTTTTGTTCTCAACAATGACAAAGACAATCTTGGTAAGTTTGATGAGAAATCCGACGAAGGTATATTTCTTGGTTATTCTCTTTCTAGTAAAGCATATAGAATTTATAATAAAAGAACTTTAACTATTGAAGAATCCATGCATGTATCCTTTGATGAGACTAACACTTCTAAGGAGGAAATAGTTGTTTGTGATGATGATGATCCTTTAGATTTACCCCTGGAAGAACTTTCAAATGATACAATTGTGAAGGTACCAGAAATTCAACAAGAAAGTGTACAACAAGAATCAAACACCAATGATCTACCAAAAGAATGGAGAACTCATAGAGACCATCCTATTGATAAAGTTATTGGTGATATTAGCCAAGGAGTTTCAACAAGATTAAATCTTAAAGATGCTTGCTTACACATGGCTTTTGTTTCTCAAATTGAACCTTCTAAAGTTGATGAAGCCTTAGGAGACGATCAATGGATAAATGCAATGCAAGAAGAATTAAATCAATTCGAGAGAAATCAAGTTTGGGAACTTGTTCCTAGACCAAGTGATAAACACATCATAGGTACCCGATGGGTGTTTAAGAACAAACTTGATGAGAATGGTATAATTGTTCGAAACAAAGCAAGATTGGTGGCCCAAGGTTACAATCAAGAAGAAGGAATCAACTTTGAAGAAACATTTGCTCCGGTTGCAAGGTTAGAAGCTATTTGTCTCTTACTTGCATATGCATGTTCATTAAATTTTCAGCTTTATCAAATGGACGTCAAAAGCGCATTCTTGAATGGTTACATCAATGAAGAAGTCTATGTCAAACAACCCCCGGGATTTGAAGACTTCAAAAATCCTTCACATGTCTTTAAGTTGAGAAAGGCTCTTTATGGCTTAAAGCAAGCACCAAGAGCATGGTATGATAGACTTAGCAATTTTTTGTGTGAAAAGGGTTTCGAAAAGGGTAAGGTTGATAAAACTTTGTTCATTAAGAAAATCAAAAGTAACACTTTATTGGTTCAAGTCTATGTTGATGATATCATTTTTGGATCGACTAACAAAGAAATGTGTGAGGAATTTTCATTGATGATGCAAGGAGAAATGTGTGAGGAATTTTCATTCATCACTATTACCAAGAAAAGAAAAGAACCATTCAAAAACCTTCATACATTCAACCAAAAATTGTTAGAAATATTCTCATAAAACCGATTGAATTTTTGAAAACCTAATTCACCCCCCTATTAGGCGTATCTGATACTTACAAACTGCTCAACCATAATACATGCAAGCTATTGGTAAATGACAGGAGCGGTGAAGAAGTTACGTACAAGGGGGAGATGGAAGAGGATGGAGATATCATTCAGGGTAATCGTCATCTCACAAAATAGAAGATGAGGGAAGGATGTCTGCTTATGTCATTGCTCAACAAAAGCAGACAATAGTGGAGCGTCAAGCAAGGTGAGCGAACAATCCACCAATGGAAGCAAACCGACATCAATGACAATCACCCTAGCCTCTTTTGGCATCTGCATATTAGAGAAAATCTCCAACTTCTCCCCATGGATGGGGACCTTTAATGGGGCGTTATACTATAATAATTAAAATAAAAACCAGCAGTTATTTTTAATTAATTGTAATAACTAAAAACATCTTAAAATTAAATATGTATACTTCTCCCTGTCATAATATAAAGGCCACATGATTGAAATACCTGATGAGCAAGGTACGGTCACTAGGCCTTCTAAGAAATTCTTCATCTGTTTGTACAGACGTCTCTGTATCATCCCAAGATGCCACCTCTGTATCAGCTACAACATGAACCTCCATATTAGTCTGACGAGGAACCTTGATATCAGTTTGAGGAGGAACATCATTGAGGAGGAACATCAATATAACCCTGAGAAAGAACCTTAATATGATCTTAACGAGGAACTTCAACATCATGAGCAACAACATTAAGCTCGGCATCAAGATTTCTGATGCATGAAGCTCTACCACCTCTACTTGTAACTATTTGATAGAATCTTAAAAAAATGCATTAAGAATTAAACATTTTCTAAAATAAATTCAAAGAAGACAAAATGAATAGTGAAAATGGTTGTGAATAGTGAAAATTGCAAAAATCTCATATAAGAATTTTGGATTCCTTCTCTAATTTATCAAAATTCCTCTATTTTAACCTTTCATTATACTTAATGATAAAAAAATTAATATGACAAATAATATTTTATTTTTTATCATTTTAAATATGTAGAAAAAAGCCAAGTTGACAATACATGTCATTAAGAAAATATAAAATAAAAATTTGTTTACTATATCATTTTTTTTATGATTGTGTATAATGAAGAGTAAAATAGAGAAATTTTCATAAGTCAAGTTAGAGAGAATCCTAACTTTTTTTTTTCATAAGAAAATTTTTAAATATAAAAAAAATTCCAATATCACCAATACTATAGAGGACAAAAGAACTCTTAAAAATATTTTTTGTAAGCATATACACTATGATCTTATACAAAGATTTATAAAATTGAAACATTAAATGTAAATTACATGAGTGGATTGATGTTAGCTTAACATGTTAACATATATCCTTTATTAGTTTACGTGGCAGCTCAAAAACACTTTGTTGCCACCTATACATCATGCACTGTCTTCAAAACTTCAACACTACAAGTTTCCTTTCATTTCACAGGTACTTCTTCTCTGTCTCCTGCATTTCTCTGTTTCCACACTCTGTAAGTATTTCAATTATATGCATGTTGATGATTTGTTTTATACTTTTTTTTTTTGCAAATTTTCTTTATTAGTTTTCTTCTACTCTCAATCATTGTTTGTGTAAAAGTACTATTTGATCTCATAAAATTTTACAAACCCTAAATTGTATTTGGCAAGAATTTCATCAATTGTTTTATATGTGGATTTACTGATATTGCAGGATACTGTGATGAATTGCTTCCACCAAACAATGTTATGGAAGTTTTGAACATGTAATTATTGAGGAAGATTGCACAACTTACTGAATAATGGAACTAATTTCTGAGCTTTTGACTAGTGTAATACTCTTGGTGACAAGGGTTTTCACTATAATTAAGCTGGTATGTTTGTTGCCTATTAGGACTGGGTTAATTGTGATTAACACTTGGACAGAGTTGTTTAGGAATGCAATAATCTTCAATGTGAATATAGTATTGAGATTTATCTCATGGATGTTTGGGCTTTTCTTCTTACCTGCAAGATTTGTGAGTTCCATTGAAAGGGAGAGGCAGGTTAGTCTTTATTCTATACTTGTATTTGTTTTCATTTATTTTGTGTGCCCCTTACATAATACAATTCATTCTGTCTTGAAATGTTACAAGATCAATTGGAGTTACAGACACCCGACCCGATACTGAAACAGACACCTCACATGATACTGATACTGACTTTGACACGGATAATAATTTGAGAGAAATGGAACAATAACATACTAGATATCTTTGATAATACTACTCCATTATTAGTGCAGAAGGATGGATTGATTCTCTGGTAGTTTCTGTTAGTATCCTAACTAACTCTTAACTCCTAACTAACAGAAACCTGCCCATTATTGGGTTTATCTAATATTATGCAGCTGGAACGACAACTGCATCGAATGCAGACTGAGATGGAGAGTCTCGAGTGGAATCAGAAGAAACTTCAAGAACGGTTCCAAATGACGGTCAAAGAATGCAAAATGATGGAGATGTTACTGGCTGAGCTTGAGGAGGAGCATGATTTGACCATTGCCAAAATTGAAGACTTAGAGGGAAAGGTAAATAATTATTTCATGTCCTTGTTTCTGCCTTCTTAATTATGTATCTGGGTGGGTGGGGTAGCTTAACTGATACTAAGCGCTAGTTGAGTTAAAAGGATATAATCTACTAGTTTGGGGTTTGATCTCTGACGGTAGTATTTATTTATATTTATGCATTTCTGATCTTGTTGACAGTTGAGGGATCAAATAAATGAAAATCGTCGACTCAAAGAAATTCAAGGAAAACGATACTGGAACTCGAAAAATCAAGACATCAACAACAGCCAAAAGGTTAATGCTAGCATTCCTCCTCCTACACGAAAATCCAGTTATAGCGAACCTGAAGTTTCCCTTCAGGAACTTCTCACACGCAAAGATATCTGGAAAGACGACAGCAAAGCTAGAACCGAACTGCTGAAACTCCTGAAAACAGGCCAAAAATCTGCGCCTACTAAACCAGAACCGGTCTCAAAGGATGCAGTAGTAGAAGTGAGTGAAGTACTTGATCATCGTCGAGCAGTTGCTATTTCACGATCGATTTTCAGTGCGATCTTATCACTTATTGTAGGAGTGACTGTTTGGGAAGCTGATGATCCTTGCATGCCTCTTGTTGTAGCTCTCTTTGCTGTAGTAGGCATGTCCTTGAAGAGTGTGGTGCAGTTTTTCTTCAGTATTAGAAATAAACCTGCTTCTGATGCTGTTGCTCTTTTAAGCTTCAATTGGTTCATTCTTGGTACTTTAACTTACCCTACACTACCAAGGGTTGCACCTATGTTGGTTCCACTGGTGTTGCGATTTGTAGACCAAGCCATAATCCGGTTTGGCCTCTTATCCTTAGTTTGAGATTGTTTTTTTCTTCTGGTCTATGTTTTATTATGTGCAGTATAATGTGAATTATGAGTCTCTTTTATTTTTGGTGTAAAAGTGTATTATTCATACTGCATGTAAAATATGAGGAGTATGTGTAATTTACTTGTCTTCTCTTTTTTCAAGCTTCCAGCAAGTAAACATGGAAACAGCAAGAGATGGTTAATATGTTTTTCTGTTCATTTCCTGTTTTCTGTTCAATATCTAGTCTTGGTTATTTTGAAGTTTCTATCCTCTCCTTGAATAGGGTGGAGTTAATTTCAATTCAAAATCAATGATTTTATAAGTTTTTTACAAGATCTCTTATGCTATCTAGTACATAATTTTCATCTGAATTAGGTTCAATTCAAATTTTAAGACAATCAGATATGGATATTGAATAGATTCAAGCTCTGACCTCTTGCTTCAAAGGCAATACATGAGATTTTGATTAATGTTTACATAGAATTTTCAAATAGATAAAAGAAATGATAAAATGGGAGGCTTAGTAACGAAGTTCAGGCTAAATATGCCTAGCAAGTACAGTTCTGTCACTCAAATCAATATATTATTTACGTGACGGGGAATGTCAGTTCCAACTCGTCTTGCAAAAATCCGGATATATTTGTGAGGTAGGGCGAATAAATTTTTAAAAAAATATAAATAATAAGGTTTTTAAAGATATATATATAAAAGAAACATGTTTTTCAGAAAATTTACTTGGCTAGTCCTTACATATAAGAGAGTCACCCCCTGACGCTTTTATTCAAAATTTATAAGCGCCTTAGTGCAGGTCTAATTAGGACTGCGTGTGGGGGGGCACTAATGTGTATATAAGATTTTTTTTTTTATTTTCTTTAAATAATAATAAATATTTAATAATTAATTAAAAAATTTCAATATATATATATATATATATATATATATATATATATATATATATATATATATATATATATATATATACATGTATATATATATATATATTATATATATATATATATATATATATATATATATATATATATATATATATATATATATATATAACTCATAAATGATAAAACAAAATTATAAATGTTAAGAAAAATATTACAAATATTTTAATGATCATCACCGTAACGGTCTTTGGTTTCACACCTAGGCGCTTTCCGAACACGTTGACCCCTAACCCTTTGAAGTTCCTGTTGTGTTTGGGTGATAGGTTTCTTAATTGCGCTTTAGACTTATGCTCCTGACACATTTTCTATTTTAGAAACACTGCTGATACATGCTCTCGACAGAACGTGTGTCCAAGGAAATGAGATATTCCATCGACTATTCTGGGCTTTTCAACCTTGTATAAGAGGGTTTGCATATTGCAAACCAGCTCTTCAAATAGATGGAACTTGGTTGTACGGTAAATACAAAGGAGCTCTATTGATGGTTGTTGCACAAGAAGGAATAGTTATATTTTTCCAATTGCATTCGCTCTTGTGGAAGGTGAAACTGCTGGGGTTGGAGTTTCTTTCTGTGGAATATTCTAACATACATTGCTGCCAACCTGATCTCTGTTTGATTTCCGATAGACATGCTTCCATTGAGAGTGCATACAAAAATCCAACTAACGGTTGGAACGTCCCACCTTCAATCCATGTCTATTGTATTCGACATATTGCACAAAATTTCATGCGTTAGATAAATGATAAGTTTTGTCGGAAGACTTTTGTCAACGTGGGATATGTATTAACTCAACCAACATTCCAACATTATCGTCGTGAAATCGTGTTGTCGAATCCGGATGCAGGTAGGTGGATTGATAATCTTGCCAAAGAGAAATGTACTAAGGTTTACGACAACGGGCAACAATGGATTACTGCGTTGGTGAGATCAACCTACATTAAGATGGCTTTTCTATTTGCAACAAGCGGTGCACGATGTAGTGTAGTTACTGAATCAGGACAATTGTTCAGTGAAAGTTGCATGAAATTTATTAAATAACAAACTACCAAAGCCAACAGACATCATATTACATCGTTCGACCAATTTAATAAACAAACTTAGTTATTTATATTTTTTCAATAAATTTTAGAGTGTGGGCTTAAAAACTCGGTTCATGCCCCCAAAAATGAGAATGAGGCAGTGTGCTCTGAACATTTCAAAATCTAAAAATGATAAAAATTTATATTAATGTCTGCATCAGAAAAATTGGTAAAAAAATGGGGTGGAGAAGAGTGGATATATTAGAGAGAGTAAATTTAAAATTTTGATCCGTTCTATAAAAATATGCGAGCAAAACGGGCATATCAAATTCGTTTGTCACCCCTACTTATATAATTAATATAAGTAAATCTATAAAGCAAGGTGAAGATAAAAGAGGAATGGAGAAAGAATTTGTTTGACAAGTTTTATCAAAACCATATACTTTGAAGAAGATAACAACCAATATATTTATAAGTGTTTCATAATGTTCGTAAATACCTCCAAAGATATGTCACATTTCACGAATACTGTCCAGTATATATATATATATATATATATATATATATATATATATATATATATATATATATATATATATATATATATATATATATATATATATATATATATATATATATATATATATATATATATATATATATATATATATAAAAGAAGCGGTCAAATTACACTCGAAGAGTTATACCACAAGTTACACTCGCTCATAATTCAAATAAATCTTTTTTAAAATCAACCGTTGGATTGAAACATACTATCATATAAATCATATCTATAAAGTTTGAGATTAATCTATAATGATTTACAATGTTATTGAATTACATCAAAATTAACGTTATATGAAAGTTCATTTTGAAGTTAATCTTTGGATATTTTGATGGTATAGTAAATCATTTTCGAGACCCGATGCCAAACTAATATGCGAACAAAATCGACCCGATTCAAGACCAGAAACTCTCTCATACTATCATTGTAGGCTCCGGTGCTGCCGTTGTCTCCCGCAAATCTGTCGTCTTCGTCAAATATACTCCGACCATCGACTTCGCTGATCGACCACCAACTTCGCTGATCGACCACCGCCAAATTGCCGCCTCATGGCTCTAGCATCACCAACCTACTAACTCGTGAGATCACCACCCCGTGCCATTAGCATCGACACTGCCGCTGACTGCATCTATCTATTTTCCTCAGTCTCAAAAAATGTTTTTTTTGCTCTATATCACTTTAGGTTTTAAGACATAGTTATACAAATATTCACTTTGACTTTAAACCAATGATGATTTCAATTTACCCTCAAATACATTTTTTTTCTATCCAAGTTGAATCATAATTCAACAACCTTGATCAAGTTCAAGCCACACTTGAGCCAAGATTTTTCCACTTACATCCTTTTACATCCAACCAATTTTTCCTGCTTATGTAGTCTAACAAGCCCAAAAGTATGGTTTTTCGACCATTTTTTACTCCATTTACTTTTGAATATCTTCCTGAAGGTTCATTATGACTTTAGCAACGTTATCCCCATTCAAAGCATAACAACAATGGTCGAGATAATTGTATCCTTGAGATGATACAATTAAAGTCTTTTGAAGTCTATTTTTGTGAATGGAGATCTCCCAATCAAGAAAACAACTTTGGCACCACCCTTATCCCCAAAAACTTTCAACCAACTCATATCCTAGCACCACACCAAAAGAGGTCAAATGCAATTTTATCTGTTATCTTTTGCAAACTCATTAAAGTGTTCTAAAACATCATTTAGGAATCGATTGTGCCTTGACCTCAAATCTCATAGCTTGTTCTTGTCATGAAAGTCTTCATTAGTTAATGATGAATGATTAATAACATTAGAACCATATAAATATATAACTCATATATTTTAGACACTCTAGTCACCCACCTTGTGAAATCTTCAATACCCCATGTTCAAATCATTTTTAGTATCCTAGATTATCAAAGTAATCTTTTCTTGGACATATATGATAAGAGCAACTTGAGCTCATGACTTAACCCTCTTCAGTCTCTAAACTTAACACCACTAGTATACCAACACTCTTATAACTATCCTTATTTGAGGTAATTGAAATATGAACAGAATCATCATTTGTCTTCCTCAATTAACATTCCATCATGAAGTTATTGGTTTTCTATCAAGTAAAGCACTTTACCACTGACTTTTCAAACCTCTTTGAATTTGGACATCCCTCTACATCACGCCATCCTTTGGAGAACCTCGAGCTTTCATAAATATCGTATATATTCAAATCTTTCACCCTTTAAAATTTCTTGAATCTCATAGTCGTTTGGACTCCATCCAAAGTAAGAGTACATTCTTTACCATAAATAATGAAATCCTTAAATATAGTTCTCATAATGAATTTTCATCTCAATATCATCCAGATCATCAATTATCTTATGAAATCATGTTAATTGCTTTATTATGGTTTTGTTCTCTACTATTGATAATGAATAGAGTTGCTGTTTTGGACAGAACTTGTGAGTCACAAACTTTTTTTTTTTATAAAAAGTTGTTGATTTATAAGTATCAACAACTTGTTTACAAATAAATGCTGTTGTCACGATTTGAACCCTTGACCGACAACTTCCTTAACTCAGCTAGCAAGTGCCAACTGAGCTACCTCACCCACCCCTGTGAGTCACAAACTTGGTCATATACAATTATTCAAGTTTTGTCTACATCGAAACCACATTCTTATCCCAAGAAATTTCCCTTAGAATTTTATTTCTGACACTCAAGATAACGACATTTTTGGCCTTATCCACCATCTTACTCTTCTCTACTTGTGTTAGGCGTGCAGGTATATATATTTCACACTTCAATGATTGAACACACTATTGATGAGTTATGATTGCTTGCATCTTCACTTTTACAACCTAGAATTTATGTCTCTAGAAAACCTCTTCACTTGTAAACTTAAACAATTTGCCTATGGTGGGCGCCACTTTGTGAAATTTAAAGATTCAACCATACTAAGACCTTCTCGTTTAAAATCTAACAATAATATTAATTTCGTTGAGTACTATTTTGAGTGAGACAATAACAAACAAACTAAATGACCTTAACAAAAAATTAATCTAACAAATAGTGTAAGAAAGTCATAACAAGTAAGAAGAATATAAAAGATGACTACATAAAAAATTTGATTACCCAGTTTGATCAAATCGATCTACTCTAAAAGAGAGAGAACAAGTCTCTTATTAATTATACTTCTAAAAATTGTTTCAAAATATTAAATGAGTGGAAAGAAAATAGTCTCTCAAGTTCCTAAGAACAAAACATATTTTCCATTCAAATATTTTTTAAACTCTTCAATTCTCGGATATATGAAATGTGACATTATTGAATGGTGTGACATTATTTTCCATTCAAATATTTTTTAAACTCTTCAATTCTCAATTTTATAATATTTATTGAATGGTGTGTTCTCAATCTTTTATGATACCTCTAAAGATATGTCACATTCCAAATGCATTATAAGAAATTTTTATATTTGTTTCTCTTATAGAATTACCATGTTTTCTCTCTTTCTCTCTAATTGAAAATTTCTATTATTTTCTCTCTCAATAAATCCATTACTGATTGCCACCAACAATTGTTGACTTGTCAGGCTGCCACGTGAGGCTTAGACGTTATCCACCTCCACTGTCAAACTTCATGCCGACTCGCCAGACCGCGACTCTGTCGCCCGCTGTCGGTTTTTGCCAATTCTAAAAATATGTTTTCTTATTTTATTTTCATTAAAAAATTTAAGACATATTAATACAAAAATAGAAACCGTAACTTTATATGAATGTATTTTTTATATTACATAATAATAACTAATTAAATTTACATGAATGTTTAAACATTTTCAAACTATAACATCTAAAATTCTAAATTACATACTGAGACGTGTTAGGCTGGATTTGACAAGTGGGTTTCAAGATGAGGTTGGGGTCCAAGGCAGGAATTATAATATATCTTGAATTTTCTATCACGAGAAAAATTAGTAGTTGTACCTTTAAGGCTCTTTAAGGTGGTGGACCTATGTAGAGAAAATTGTTTATCTACTCTCACACAATTCCGACATATGTTGTCTGATTAAGTTGGAATACAATACAATTCAATACATAATCCTCAACACACTATTCAATAGATATTATAAAATTGAGTTAAATTCAACATTATTTTATCTTCGATTTATTTTTAACTAAAATCAATTTTACATAATTAATTAATTTAAATAAATTCTTTTTACCGCATAATCAAATACACTATAAGATATTTTCCACCACACTTTTTATCAATTATAAAGTGTCTTGTCGTAATTTTTATTTTGCCATGATTAAGAAACACTAATGTGAAAACAAACACAAGTTAAATTAAGATTTTGTGATTGAAATCATGTGACTGAAAGTGGAATTATTTGGACTAAGGAAGTCCATGTCACTAAAAAAAAAGCACAACATGACAATGTGGGGTAAGATTATCCTATTATTATTTATGTCGATATTTCTATTCCACTTTGTGACTCCTGTCACCATCTTTCTAATATTGAATTTAGGAGTGGATGGTCCTAAAGGGACCAATATCTTTTATAGATTGATTTGTTATTTGTCCTAATTCTTAACAACGTCAACGACATAACTTTTTTGGGACACAAGAAAAGAGAGCATTATAAGTTGAGTTGGTATTAGGTTATTAGCTTTTCATCAAACTTGCATATGCCTACACTCCCAATTGAAGCAATTTTGGTACATATAACCATGAAAAAAGAGTTTGAGAAGGGGAATTTATTTGATCAAAGTAATGTAGCTTTTTGTAAAGATAGAAACCCTTGTGATGATTAACTAGATATACATGAAGGTCTTGTGGTTATGTGCAAGTGCAACTTACTCTACTTTTAGCATATATTCTATATATGTATATGCTCTAAGTGTGGAGGGTGGCTTAGCAGCAACCACTAGTTTTACCTTATGCATTTCTGCATAAATGCTTACAAAGAGATATTCTTGAATAAACTTTTTGATAAATTTGGAAATCTAAATTTTCAAAATATTAAACTGCTCTTCAAATTGTTTTAATGTGGCGCAATTTTGATAAACCACATCCATCAGGTCCGAACCTATACAAGAGCATCAGACTCTATAGTACAAACCCTAAATTTTAGAGCGTCCAAAAATCTTAAAAAATTTAATTTTTTTACTCTAATATTAATAAATATAAAAAATTTAATAAATAAAAAAATAATATGATAAAAACTCAATACATTACGAAAATGAGATTGATCAAAGTCAAAAGAATTATAATTAAAACTTTTTTTATTAATATATAATTATATTTTTTATGTGCCATTTTTATCATTATAATTTTTTTTTTTTAAATTGTGCCAATTTTTTATGTGCCATTTTTATCATTATAATTTTTTTTTAAAATTGTGCCAATTTTTAAAATTAGAACAGACCTCCAAATTAATTGGACCGGCCCTGAACCACATAGTCATTAAACATGACAATTCATCACATTTCACGTATTATATTTCATATAAATTCACTATTATCTACGCACAGCAGTAGATATTAATTTCTCGAACCATGAAGAACTATTATGAATGACAAAAATCTCACAAAAAAAATTTAATAGTCATTTAAATTCAAACTCATGTCAATTGATTAATATTTTAAAAATCTATATCATCTTATTTTCGAGTGTTCTTCTGTATCTAAAGTTGGTATTTAACAAAGAAAACATTTTATAATTACTTAATATTTCTTTCATATTTACTAGGTTTAATTTCTTTTCTATTTAGCCTGGTTGGAGAATATTTAGCCAATATTCTCTCACGTAATCAGCATATAGTCATTCACTATTTTTATGAATAAGAAATATGCCATAGCTTCTCTAAGAGTTAAATAAAAACGTAATGCATGTGGCCTAGATATGGGAAAATCCTTATTGCTAGTCTATTCACTTAATGACTACAAATATAATTGTGTCAATCAAGCCTAACATTGAAAAAGACACAAAATATGTTATGTTTATGCGTCAACTACACATAGCATATTATAAATAAACACTTTGGATTGGAGACTGAAAAATCAATGTAAACTATCTTTAAGGTTAACAAAAATCTTTAGGAAGTGGAGTGACAATGATATTCTTGCTCAAATACATATATTTAGCATTGCATTCCTTTTAATTGAAATTGTATATGTCGTTGCGGAATCTTTGAGTTGCATTCCATTGAAATTGGATTGGTTGTGAATAGTCCAAAGTCTAAAAATATCTTATATTCTTCAAAAATGAATATTGACCATACTAAGTGAATTTTGACCATATTAATTTGTTTATTGAAAGGAATATATAGGAAAAACTAATTTAAGATCTAAACTCTAAAGTATATTTGAGGGGGTTTCTCTCCTAAATAATGAATTTTCAAGTGAATGAGAAAAACATTGAACCCTTAATCATGTGTTTAAAGAATTCGAACTGTTTCTGTAACACTTTGATTTTTATTTGTATTTTTGCGATTAATTGTAATTGTGTCTGATATTTTCTGTAAGTGTTTTTTTTTTTTTTAATTTAAATTATTATAATGTGGAAAGAATTATACCAGTTAGAGTGTTGTCAAATTTATAGAATATTTAAAACATTTTAAAAGAGTTATTTAAAGTTCAGTTACACTAATAATTCAAGGGTGTAATCGGATCGGTTTGGATAGGTTTTTGGTCAAAAAAAATGTCTGAACCGATGATATTTGTATCAGTTTGGTTTGGTTTGGTTTTTAACATTTTTAAAAAATGGAACCGAACCAAACTAACCATTTTGGTTCGGTTCGGTTTGGTTTGGTTTGAATGATCAGTTTACGATGTTTATTTTAAAAACATTATATTTATCAGTATATTCTCTGTTATTGTGTTTTTTGGTGTATTTTATGCTATCATTTTAAAAAATAATACATTTCATGTCATTTATTTCATGCTCTATTTTTTCAAACAAATTAAAATTGCTCTTAATCCATACGAAACAGTGGCATGATTTCCATTGCATCATGAAATAAGTTAACTATCTAATATAAAAGTTAGCACTTGACATAAGAATGTTGAAAAGAGATTTCAAAGCTTAACAAATAGAACACAACAAAATACACATCAATTTACATGTTTCACACCTCAAACACGCATCAAAACTATTTTGTAACAAGATTAGAATGAATTTTGTTGAAGAAGGAGAAACAAAAAAGGTAAAATAAATCTATGAAAGTTAATGAAGAGAACTTTAACACGAAGAAGACGACCATAACATATCAAAATGATAGTAGTGAGATGAACAATGGTTGTGGACTACAAGAGCAGCAGTTCAGTGAAAGCTTGTTTTTTGTGACTTATGGTTTCTACTTTGTATGTTTTAGAGTTTGATTCTAGTTGCGTGTTTTGTTGAAAGGAATGAAGTGTAAACAAAAATGGATAATGGTTGGACCGATAAAATTTGAGCTTAATTATGGGTGGAACAAAATATTAAGAGCGTCATTATTGCTATTGGTTCGGTTCATCGGTTTGGCAGTTCCTAAAAACTAAAACCGAGAACCGAACCAAACCACGTCGATTTTTATTGGTTTGGTTTGGTTTTAGAACCAAACCAATGACAATCAGTTTTATTTCGGTTTGGTTTGGTTTGAATTATCGATTTAATTGGATTTTAGAACCAAACCAATAACAATCGGTTTTATTTCGGTTTGGTTTGATTTGGATTATCGGTTTAATTGGATTTTTCTGATCCGCTTACACCCCTACTAATAAATTTGATAGGTGAAGATAAAGAACAATAACAATTAAAATAAATGTTCTTCAACCATATTAACTCTTTTTGCAATAGCACACCAATTTAATTTATAAAGACAATAAACACAATAATTTGTTTACTCAAATTTGATCAAACGATGTACTTCGGAGAAGAGAGCAATCATCTTATTCAATATATTTCTAAGAATTATTACAAAAAATTATAGATGAGTTATAAAAAATAGTCACTCAAGTTTGCAAGAACATATTCTATTTTGTACCTAAGTATTTCTAAATCTCTCAAACTCTCCATATATGAATCACACAAATCGGATGTGTTTAGAAGTGTTTTTCAATCCCCCTAGATATCTCTAAGGATTTCTCAAATTCCAATAACGCACTCTTATGAATTTATAATTGTTACTCTAAGATTACCACTAGGATTCTTAAACCCTTCTCTCTGTCTTCAGCTCTAAAGTTATGAAGGCTGTGATAATAAGCATGCAAGATACATATTTATAATTACTTAAACTCAAGTGATCTAAAACAAGCCCAAAACATAACCCATCAATGAATGCATCCATGAACTAAAACAACAAAATCCAATTCTCGTGAATCGTTAAAACTGAACTCGAGCTCTGGCGAACCGGACTGCCATCCAAACCCATTCTCGTGTCGTCGCCAACTCTTCTTTCAGCCTCCCCCGTGGCTATGTCGCTTTCGTCGACTTCCAAGCTGATTTTTGGTTTCTGCAATCTTGAAATTTGTTTTCTTTCTCTTCATCACTTAAGATTTTAAGGCATACTTCAACAATCTCCATCTTGACTTAAAATTGTGGTCATGTCAATTTAAACACCAACCACCTTGCTGCTTTCTGCCAATTTAACATCTATTGAACAATTTTTATCAAGTTCAAGCCTTGCTTAGACCTTGATCTTTCCACTTACTTTCACTTTCTCCCAACCACCTTTTTCTGCTTCAATAGTCTAATAAGCTTTATGGTTCTTCAACCATCTTTGACTCCATCTACTTTTAAATGCCTCCATGAAGATCCTTATTTCTGAGTTTTACAATCTTTTGTCCACATTCAAAAAAACATAACATCCAAGGTCTCTATAATTGTCCCTTTTGAGATGGTACATTCTTCCTCCTTACCTTATCTCAATTTAGATAATAATCAAAGACCTATATGTTAGAACAAGATTTGTTCTTATCAATTATCTTAGTTTTGATGATAACAATAATATGAATTTTGCTTAAGATAATATGGTACTCTAATCCAATGCAATTTCCCTTTCAGGAAATATATATAAAGAGTACGCATAATTCAGCGCTCAGAAGTTGTATCTCAAATGGTTCAGCATGCAACATCAGAACATGGTCTGGCAAGACATCAGAAGATGGTCGAAGCAGAATCAGAACATGGGTCTATGGAAGCATCAGAAGAACATGAGATCAGAAGCACTGAAGATCAGAAGATGGTATCACGCTCAGAAGCACTTCAAGGTCAGAAGATCAGAAGATGCTATGCACCAAGCTGTTTTGACTCTGATGATATTCAAACGTCGTATTCACAAACATCAGATCAGAAGGAAGTACAGGTGGCAGACTACACTGACTGACAAAAGGAACGTTAAAAGCTACTAAAGGCTACGTCAGTAGACACAGCGTGAACAAGGCTCGAGGTAGTTGACAAAAGCGTATAACATTAAATGCGATGCTGTACGGAACACGCAAAGCATTAAATGCATTCAACGGTCATCTTCTCAACGCCTATAAATATGAAGTTCTGATGAGAAGCAAGGTTAACGATTCTGCACCAAAACAACTTATATCAAACTTGCTGAAACGCTGTTCAAATCTAAACTCAGAATCTTCATCTTCATCAAAGCTCACTACATTGCTGTTGTAATATCTTAGTGAGATTAAGCTTAAACGTTAAGAGAAATATCACAGTTGTGATTATCGCTTTTAAGAAGCATTTGTAAACTCTTGAATAGATTACATTAAGTTGTAAGGAACTAGAGTGATCGTGTGATCAGTATACTCTAGGAAGTCTTAGCAGTTGGCTGAGCAGTTTGTAACTAGAGTGATCGTGTTGATCAGAATACTCTAGGGAAGTCTTAGGAGTGAACTAAGCCTAGAGTGATCGTGTTGATCAGTAGACTCTAGAAAAGTCTTAGAGGGTATCTAAGCAGTTGTTCCTGGAGTGATCAGTGTGTGATCAGAAGACTCTGGAAGACTTAGTTGCGGACTAAGTGGAAAACCATTGTAATCCGTGCGATTAGTGGATTAAATCCTCAGGTTGAGGTAAATCATCTCTGCGGGGGTGGACTGGAGTAGCTTCGTTAACAGCGAACCAGGATAAAAATAATTGTGCAATTTATTTTTATCGTCCAAGATTTAAAGTCACACTTATTCAATCCCCCCCTTTCTAAGTGTTTTTCTATCCTTCAATTGGTATCAGAGCGCCGGTTCTAAGGTGCAAGCACTTAACCGTGTTTAGAAAATATTCAGGAAGAGAAAAACGCTTCATTTAAAAGATGGTTGATGAAAGTGAAAAGTCTACACCTGCATCTACATCTGGCTCTGCTGAGCAATACAACGGTAACAATGGTTATACTAGACCGCCGGTATTTGATGGTGAAAACTTTGAATACTGGAAAGATAAACTAGAAAGTTACTTTCTGGGTCTAGATGGTGATCTATGGGATCTTCTAATGGATGGTTACAAACATCCAGTAAATGCCAGTGGCGTGAAGCTGTCAAGGCAAGAAATGAATGATGATCAAAAGAAGCTTTTCAGGAATCATCATAAATGTAGAACTGTTTTGCTGAATGCTATCTCTCATGCTGAGTATGAGAAGATATCTAACAGGGAAACGGCCTATGACATATATGAGTCCTTGAAAATGACTCATGAAGGAAATGCTCAAGTCAAGGAGACTAAAGCTCTAGCCTTAATCCAGAAGTATGAAGCCTTCAAGATGGAGGATGATGAAGACATTGAAAAGATGTTTTCAAGATTTCAAACTCTTACTGCTGGTGACTGCATTCAAGATTGCAAAGAATCTGAATGAAGTTTCTCTGGAAGAGCTTATCAGCGCCTTGAGAAGTCATGAAATAGAGCTGGACGCAAATGAGCCTCAAAAGAAAGGTAAGTCTATTGCATTAAAATCAAATATCAAGAAATGCACTAACGCTTTTCAGGCCAGAGAAGAAGATCCTGAAGAATCAGAATCTGAAGAAGAAGATGAACTGTCCCTGATCTCCAGAAGGCTAAATCAACTCTGGAAGACCAAGCAAAGGAAGTTCAGAGGCTTCAGAAGTTCAAGGAAATTTGAACGTGGAGAATCTTCTGATGAAAGAAGATTTGACAAGAAGAAGGTCATGTGCTATGAATGCAATGAGCCTGGACACTACAAGAATGAATGTCCAAATCTTCAAAAGGAAAGTCCCAAGAAAAAGTTTCATAAGAAGAAAGGTCTTATGGCAACCTGGGATGAGTCAGAAGATGATTCAGAAGATGAGCAGGCCAACTGTGCGCTGATGGCGATAGAAGATGACGGATCAGAATCTACATCAGAATCAGATTCTGAAGAGGTATTTTCTGAACTTACTAGAGATGAGTTAGTTTCCGGTCTAACTGAACTTCTGGAACTCAAGTCTCAGATTAGTCTCAAATACAAAAAGCTGAAAAAGCAATTTGAATTTGAAACAAAGAAGCTTGAGTTGGAGAATTCTGAATTAAAAGAAAAACTTTTAAAATTATCCAATAATGTTGGATCTCCTTCTGATTCAGAAAAATCCACTCCTAGTCTAAACCATATTCTGAAAGAATATGATTTAAGTTTCAGGAAGTTCTTATCTAGAAGTATTGGCAGAAGTCAGCTAGCTTCTATGATATATGCCGTATCTGGAAACAAAAGAGTTGGCATTGGTTTTGAGGGTGAAACCCCATACAAACTTGAACCTGTTGATGAAATGAAAATTACATACAAGCCATTGTATGATCAGTTCAAGTATGGCCACTCTCATGATATTAGGCACACTTCACATGCTCAAAGTTTTCACACAACACACACCAAGAAGCATGTGACACAACCTAGGAAATATCATGAAACTCACATTAAAAATTATCATGCTGTTCCTCCTATTGCTTATAATGTTAAACCCAAGTTCAATCAGAACTTGAGAAAATCTAACAAGAAAGGACCCAAGAAAATGTGGGTACCTAAGGATAAGATTATTCCTATTGCAGATATCCTTGGCTGCAAGAAGGACAAAGCACAACATGTCATGGTACCTGGACTCTGGATGCTCGCGACACATGACAGGAAGAAGGTCTATGTTCCAAGACCTGGTGCTTAAGTCAGGAGAAGTCAAGTTTGGAGGAGATCAGAAGGGCAAGATAATTGGCTCTGGAACTATAAAGTCTGGTAACTCTCCTTCCATTTCTAATGTACTTCTTGTAGAAGGATTAACTCATAACCTCTTATCTATCAGTCAATTGAGTGACAATGGTTATGATATAATCTTTAATCAAAAGTCTTGCAAGGCTGTAAATCAGAAGGATGGCTCAATCCTATTTACAGGCAAGAGGAAGAACAACATTTATAAGACAGATCTGCAAGATCTTATGAGTCAGAAGGTGACCTGTCTTATGTCTGTTTCTGAAGAGCAGTGGGTCTGGCACAGAAGATTAGGTCATGCTAGTTTGAGAAAGATTTCTCAGATTAACAAACTGAATCTGGTCAGAGGACTCCCTAATCTGAAATTCAAATCAGATGCTCTTTGTGAAGCATGTCAGAAGGGCAAGTTCTCCAAACCTGCATTCAAGTCTAAGAATGTTGTTTCTACCTCAAAGCCATTAGAACTCTTGCACATTGATCTGTTTGGACCAGTCAAAACAGCATCTGTCAGAGGAAAGAAATATGGATTAGTCATCGTAGATGATTATAGCCGCTGGACTTGGGTAAAATTCTTAAAACACAAGGATGAGACTCATTCAGTGTTCTTTGATTTCTGCATTCAGATTCAATCTGAAAAAGAGTGTAAAATCATAAAGGTCAGAAGTGATCATGGTGGTGAATTTGAGAACAGATCCTTTGAAGAATTCTTCAAAGAAAATGGTATTGCCCATGATTTCTCTTGTCCTAGAACTCCACAACAAAATGGAGTTGTAGAGCGAAAGAATAGGACTCTGCAAGAAATGGCCAGAACCATGATCAATGAAACCAATATGGCTAAGCATTTCTGGACAGAAGCAATAAACACTGCATGCTATATTCAGAATAGAATCTCTATCAGACCTATTCTAAATAAGACTCCTTATGAATTGTGGAAGAATAGAAAGCCCAACATTTCATATTTCCATCCTTTTGGATGTGTATGCTTTATTCTGAACACTAAAGATCATCTTGGTAAGTTTGATTCCAAAGCTCAAAAGTGTTTCCTTCTTGGATATTCTGAACGCTCAAAAGGCTACAGAGTATACAATACTGAAACATTGGTTGTAGAAGAATCAATCAATATCAGGTTTGATGATAAGCTTGGTTCTGAAAAACCAAAGCAGTTTGATAATTTTGCAGATTGTGATATTGATATATCAGAAGTTGTTGAGCCAAGAAGCAACGCATCAGAAGCAGAGCTCCTCAGAAGCAAAGAACCAGAAGATCAAGTATCAGCTTCTCTGGAGGATCTAAGTATTTCTGAAGAACCATCTGTCAGAAGATCATCCAGACTTATCTCTGGTCATTCAGAAGATGTCATTCTTGGAAAGAAGGATGATCCAATCAGAACAAGAGCATTCCTTAAGAACAATGCAGACTGTCAATTAGGTCTTGTATCTTTGATCGAGCCAACTTCTGTTGATCATGCTCTAGAAGATCCAGACTGGATAATTGCTATGCAAGAAGAACTGAATCAGTTTACAAGGAATGATGTTTGGGATCTTGTTCCTAGACCAGATGGATTCAATATAATCGGCACAAATTGGGTCTTCAGAAACAAGCTCAGAATGAGAAGATGAGAAATTCTTACGTATGAGTATCCTTTGATATGAAATTTTTTTAAGAAGTTCTGATAGAAATCAATTAGAAACTGTGATTCAGTTATTACTAACGTTTCAGTGTCTAAGTTGATTCAGAATCTCTCTAAAAGCAACAGCTGTAACTGGCTATCCAGATGGTAAACACGTGTTCACTATTCCTGGACAAGCGTGCGTGCAGTTGAGGGGACGTCTACTTAGGTAACTGTGCAAATCACGTTTTTTGTCATTATTATCTCTCCCCATGTCACGTAACATTAAATGCTTTTCATCATTTACTCTCTTTCAGTTTTTTTCTTATATACTCTTCAAACGTTTCTTTTCCCTCTCATATTTCTCTCTCTCTGCATTCGGTTTCTTTTTCATCTCTCTCTTTTCATATCAAAAACCCTAGCAGTTTCCAATATCTAAAAATTCATCATGAATCCATCGTCAAGCTCTGGGAATCAAGACAATGATAGGAAACAAAAGAGAAAGGCATCTGCTGAACCAGAAACCAAACCTAAAAGAGTTAGGATCTCCTATGACCCTCTCAAAGTGTATCAACCCCTTGACGGTTCCCGTCAATCACCTCCCTCTTCAAAGACCTCCACCACCTCTTCCTCCTCATTCATCCTCTCGGAACCACCTTCTTCACCATCTGATATCTCCTCTCCTTTAACCCCTCCATCAGATATTTCTTCATCCCTCTCATACCCTTTTCCCACCAGAACACCTAATCCCTATAGTGTTGTTCTTCCCGACTCAAGGTTCACTGTCAACCCTCCAACCCCTACCACTCAAACATATCTGGAGCTTTTACATTCTGATGTAAATGGCTGGTTGGAGATTCTAGGTGCTGCTCACCTTAATCATCTGGATGAGTATGCTACAAACAACCTCTGGAATACCTTTCGTCAGGATTTTCTGGATAAGGCTACAGACACTCAGAGAAGGATTATGTCTGAAGCTCCTGGTGTTCGTGGTCTCCGGTTGGAAGTTGGTGAGAGCAGCCACCACTGTCTCATCAGGAACAGAAGCGTTCTTGAAGAGAAGATACCTGCAGATGAGTTGGAAGAAGAAAATCTCTGCAGAGATATCGTGGTGTGGAAACCCCGGTCTTCTGTGCTCTGGTTTCCTGTGCTGACTGGAGACTTTCAGTGGCTGTTCAACTGGTTCAGAATGAACCCTTCTGAAAAAGCACCTCTCATGGTCTTTCCAGTAGTGGTTTATCGTGCTGAAGTTGCTAGTCCTACTCCTCCAACAAACCTAGCAGCTATTCTTCAAGCATTGGAAGATGGAACTTCTGAGCTGCCTGAACCAGAATATGCCAAGGCTCCTTCTGAGTCAGACTCAGATGAGGAAATGGGAGATGCACAAGCTGAAGATCTTCCAGAAGATCACCCTGCTGAGATTGCTGTCCCTCTGGGCAGAAATACTGGTGCTTCTTCTTCTGGTGAAACCTCAGCTCTGATGGAGACCTTGGAAACTCTTCATCAGAATCAAGCTATGCTGGCTTCTCGTTTGGACGCGCAAGAAGCAGCCAATGCTGAGTTTCGTTCCTTCATGACAAGGCAAGCTACAAGCACTGACGGGATTCATGATGTTCTGGCGCGGATTTTGCGTAGGCTAGGATCTTAAGATTTGGTCTTTGTAGTTTCCTTTTCTTGTTGCATCTGTTTTCCTGCATTCCTGTCTTGTAAACCTTTTTGATTATCAATGAAAAGTTTCTTTGTGTTTTACATTCCAGTAAATGTTTTCTTTTGTCGTTTTATGCATCTGAATTTTTTTTTAAATATTCTTTTTGATGTTATGACAAAAAGGGGGAGAAGATAAATGATAAATGATTTGATTAATCTATCAGTTGCTGGGTAAAGGCTCCCACACATTCACTAACAAGAACTGCAAGTTCTACATGGTTTAAGTGTTTTGCAGGTACAGAGAAGTGAAGCAAACACTAGAAGCAAAACCATGGAAACTGAAGCAAGCTGAGTGCTGTCAAGCTTCAGAGATCAGAAGCAAGAAAGAAGAATGAATCACAAGCACTGATAATAGAATTTGAATATCATTGTCTATCCTGTTCTGACAAAATTCTATTTGCTCTGATACATATAATGTTATGGCTCTGATACATTATTTGCTCTGATACATTATTTCAGCCTATATGGCTCTGATACATATAATGTGTTCAAACATACATTTTATGTTCTAACTCGTTCATGCTGACTTTTGTCGTTTAGTTTTTGTTCTGTAACATTTCAGGATGTAGAGATGCTCTGATGATGCTCTGGTACATTCAACAATGTTCTGATACAAATCTAGCATGAAGTGATGTTGGTAGACATTCAAAGTTCTGAAGCTATCTGAGGGAAGCAGAAATCAGAAGATGTGAATGTTCTAAAAGATCCAGAAAACTCAAGTTCTGAAGCTGTCCTGAATGGAAGCAGAAATCAGAAGCTGTGAATGTTCTGAAGATCAAAGAAATTCAAGTTCTGAAGCTGTCCTGAATGGAAGCAGAAGTCAGAAGCTGTGAATGTTCTGAAGATTAAAGAAATTCAAGTTCTGAAGCTGTCCACGATGGAAGCAGGAATCAGAAGCTGTGAGTGTTCTAAGGATCTAAAGAAATTCAAGTTCTGAAACTGTCCACGATGGAAGCAGGAATCAGAAGCTGTGAGTGTTCTAAGGATCTAAAGAAATTCAAGTTCTGAAGCTGTCCAATGGAAGCAGAAGTCAGAAGCTATGAATTCTCTGAAGGCAGAAGCTTATATGATCGTCTCTACCGAAATAATCAGGGAAGTCTTTTATCAAAGTTCTTCGAGTATTTATTTCAGGGGGAGATTATTTATCTCAGGGGGAGATTGTTAATCTCAGGGGGAGACATATTCATATGCTTATGCTATAGCTGTGTAATTTGTCTTTTGCCGTCTACTCTTTCTGATCGCAAATTCATATCATTTATATATGTTTTTGTCATCATCAAAAAGGGGGAGATTGTTAGAACAAGATTTGTTCTTATCAATTATCTTAGTTTTGATGATAACAATAATATGAATTTTGCTTAAGATAATATGGTACTCTAATCCAATGCAATTTCCCTTTCAGGAAATATATATAAAGAGTACGCATAATTCAGCGCTCAGAAGTTGTATCTCAAATGGTTCAGCATGCAACATCAGAACATGGTCTGGCAAGACATCAGAAGATGGTCGAAGCAGAATCAGAACATGGGTCTATGGAAGCATCAGAAGAACATGAGATCAGAAGCACTGAAGATCAGAAGATGGTATCACGCTCAGAAGCACTTCAAGGTCAGAAGATCAGAAGATGCTATGCACCAAGCTGTTTTGACTCTGATGATATTCAAACGTCGTATTCACAAACATCAGATCAGAAGGAAGTACAGGTGGCAGACTACGCTGACTGACAAAAGGAACGTTAAAAGCTACTAAAGGCTACGTCAGTAGACACAGCGTGAACAAGGCTCGAGGTAGTTGACAAAAGCGTATAACATTAAATGCGATGCTGTACGGAACACGCAAAGCATTAAATGCATTCAACGGTCATCTTCTCAACGCCTATAAATATGAAGTTCTGATGAGAAGCAAGGTTAACGATTCTGCACCAAAACAACTTATATCAAACTTGCTGAAACGCTGTTCAAATCTAAACTCAGAATCTTCATCTTCATCAAAGCTCACTACATTGCTGTTGTAATATCTTAGTGAGATTAAGCTTAAACGTTAAGAGAAATATCACAGTTGTGATTATCGCTTTTAAGAAGCATTTGTAAACTCTTGAATAGATTACATTAAGTTGTAAGGAACTAGAGTGATCGTGTGATCAGTATACTCTAGGAAGTCTTAGCAGTTGGCTGAGCAGTTTGTAACTAGAGTGATCGTGTTGATCAGAATACTCTAGGGAAGTCTTAGGAGTGAACTAAGCCTAGAGTGATCGTGTTGATCAGTAGACTCTAGAAAAGTCTTAGAGGGTATCTAAGCAGTTGTTCCTGGAGTGATCAGTGTGTGATCAGAAGACTCTGGAAGACTTAGTTGCGGACTAAGTGGAAAACCATTGTAATCCGTGCGATTAGTGGATTAAATCCTCAGGTTGAGGTAAATCATCTCTGCGGGGGTGGACTGGAGTAGCTTCGTTAACAGGGAACCAGGATAAAAATAATTGTGCAATTTATTTTTATCGTCCAAGATTTAAAGTCACACTTATTCAATCCCCCCCTTTCTAAGTGTTTTTCTATCCTTCACTATATAGTCGTTGCCTCACTAATATTAGTATTTATAGTAGGAACCTCCACCTCAAAGTGAGTCTTCTTCACCATAGTTTCTAAAATCTTCATCCATGTAACGCCCCAGACTGCTTTCGGATGATCGACTGATCCCACAAACCAACACGGGTCTTTTCAGCATGCTTTGACCTCACTCGCATGCTTTCCGGAAAACTTCCCAGAAGGTCACCCATCCCAATACTACTCCAAGTCAAGCACGTTTAACTGTGAAGTTCTTATTGAACGGGCTCCCGAAAAGAAGATGCATCTTGTTGGTATAGGTAGTATCCATCAATCCTTATAAGCTTTCCTTCAACCATGCAGTCCCATACCTGCAAGCATCGGGATCCCTCTCATTCCGATGTGGCGACCACCATTGCCCTCTTCGGCCTCAGGTGTTCCATGCGGTGTAACCACCCCTTGCCTTCTTTGGCCTCGGGTGTTACATGCCCACCAGCTTCCGTATGGTTCGTCCTCGAACCACATCGTACTGGGAGAGGTCTGGCTCTAATACCATTTGTAACTCCCCAGACTGCTTTCGGGATGATCGACTGACCCCACAAACCAACATGGGTCTTTTCAGCATGCTTTGACCTCACTCGCATGCTTTCCGGGAAACTTCCCAGATGGTCACCCATCCCAATACTACTCCAAGTCAAGCACGCTTAACTGTGAAGTTATTATTGAACGGGCTCCCGAAAAGAAGATGCATCTTGTTGGTATAGGTAGTACCCATCAATCCTTATAAGCTTTCCTTCAACCATGCAGTCCCATACCTGCAAGCATCGGGATCCCTCTCATTCCGATGTGGCGACCACCATTGCCCTCTTCGGCCTCAGGTGTTCCATGCGGTGTAACCACCCCTTTCCTTCTTTGGCCTCGGGTGTTACAATCCACATGTATTTCCTTTTCTTCTTGTGATGGGACTTAGTGAAAATAATACATCTCTGATTGAGGAGCTTTGTTCCTTCAGGTTCCGCTCCTAACATCTCATAACCCTTACTACCTCTTAAATAGTCATTGAAGACATAACCCAAAACTTTACCATCAAGTTGAATTGGCTTGATTTAATCAATATGAAAAGTTTTGATGACTCTCAAAACCGAGTAGGTTACAATATTCCTACTTTAAACCTCCATAAGTATTTGTAAGTCTCTTCTTATAAATGAAAACCTATCAATTAGGTAAGTTAATTTGCAATCAGTCTTACCATAGAAACCCAGTGACAACTCAGAGGTCACATGCATTTTTATCCCTTATCTTCAGAAAAACTCATTAAAGTGCTCTGAAACAGCCTCTAAGTATCCATCATGTATTGACCTCAAATCTCACAGCTTTTTCTTATCATGAAAGTCTTCACTAGCTGATGATGAATGATCAAAAATATTTGAACCTTCTAAAATATATGAACCACAAATTTTAGAACCTTTATCTATGATCACTTCATCATGAGAAATCTTTAACAACCTATATTCAATTCTAGTGCAATAGCCAAAATCATAAAACACGCTTATGGATAACAAATTTGGTTTGAGCTCTGGAAAATACCCCACGTTGTGAAGAAGAAATTCAGATCATCAAACATGTTAAGTATGATCGTACCAATACCATGAAACTTGCAAGCCTAATTGTCACCAAAGAAAACTATTCCACCTTGCTCCAACTTCAAAGTCTCAAAGTAATTTTTTCTTGGACACGTGTGATAAGTATAACCTGGATCCATGACCTAACCCTCTTTTGTCTTAGAAATCAACACCATTAATACTTCATATCTCTCTTAACTATTCTCATAAAGGGAAAATGCAATGTGAACATAATCTTCATTGTTCAACTCTTGGGATAATCCTTCGTGAAGTGACCAAGTTCATGACAAATAGAGCATTTTAACATTGACATGTCAAACCTATTTGATTTGGACAGACCTCTACACTCACTTTCTGCTCTTAAGACACTTAAACCTTCACCATTATCGTCAATCTTCCAATATTTCACCTTTGAAAATTCTTTGTATCTCAGAATCATCTAGACTTCATCAAGAGTAATAGTACTTTCTTTACCATAAAGATGGACATTATTAAAGTTCTCAAAGGATTTGGGTAATGATCTCAACAAGAGTAGAGATTTGTCTTAATAATCAATATTCACCTCAATATTATGAAGATCAATAATAAGCTTGTGAAGTTCTGTCAACTGCTCCATAATGGATTTTTTTCTCTACCATTCCGAATTAGTATAATTATTGTTTCAGACACAATTTGTGAGGCAAAGACTTTTTCATATAAAATGATTCAATTTTTTTCCATATTGAAGTCACATTTTTCTTCCTGGTGACTTCCCTTAAAACTTTATCACTGAGGCACAAGATAATGGCACTTCTGGCCTTATCTGCCATCTCGGTCTTCTCTGCTTATGTTAGGTGTGCAGGAACTGATTCCTTACTCTACATGACAATTCATCACATTTCACGTATTATATTTCATATAAATTCACTATTATCTACGCACAGCCGTAGATATTAATTTCTCGAACCATGAAGAACTATTATGAATGACAAAAATCTCACAAAAAATTTAATAGTCATTGAAATTCAAACTCATGTCAATTGATTAATATTTTAAAAATCTATATCATCTTATTTTCGAGTGTTCTTCTGTATCTAAAGTTGGTATTTGACAAAGAAAACATTTTATAATTACTTAATATTTCTTTCATATTTACTAGGTTTAATTTCTTTTCTATTTAGACTGGTTGGAGAATATTTAGCCAATATTCTCTCACGTAATCAGCATATAGTCATTCACTATTTTTATGAATAAGAAATATGCCATAGCTTCTCTAATAGTTAAATAAAAACGTAATGCATGTGGCCTAGATATGGGAAAATCCTTATTGCTAGTCTATTTACTTAATGACTACAAATATAATTGTGTCAATCAAGCCTAACATTGAAAAAGACACAAAATATCTTGTGTTTATGCGTCAACTACACATAGCATATTATAAATAAACACTTTGGATTGGAGACTGAAAAATCAATGTAAACTATCTTTAAGGTTAACAAAAATATTTAGGAAGTGGAGTGACAATGATATTCTTGCTCAAATACTACATATTTAGCATTGCATTCCTTTTAATTGAAATGGTTGATGTCGTTGCGGAATCTTTGAGTTGCATTCCTTTTAAATTGGATTGGTTGTGAATAGCCCAAAGTCTAAAAATATCTTATATTCTTCAAAAATGAACATTGACCATACTAAGTGAATTTTGACCCTATTAATTTGTTTATTGAAAGGAATATATAGGAAAAACTAATTTAAGATCTAAAGTATATTTGAGGGGGTTTCTCTCCTAAATAATGAATTTTCAAGTGACTGAGAAAAACATTGAACCCTTAATCATGTGTTTAAAGAATTCGAACTGTTTCTGGAACACTTTTATTTTTATTTGTATTTTTGTGATTAAGTGTAATTGTGTCTGGTATCTTTTGTAAGTGTGGAAAGAATTATACCAGTTAGAGTGTTGTGAAATTTATAGAATATTTAAAACATTTTAAAAGAGTTATTTAAAGTTTAATTACACTAATAAATTTGATATATTAAGATAAAGAACAATAACAATCAAAATAAATAGTCTTCAACTATATTAACTCTTTGTGCAATAGCACACTAATTTAATTTGTAAAGACAATAAACATAATAATTTGTCTATTCAAATTTGATCAAACGATGTTCTTCGGATAAGAGAGCAATCATCCTATTCAATATATTTCTAAGAATTATTACAAAAATTATAGATGAGTTATAAAAAATAGTCACTCAAGTTTGCAAGAACATATTCTATTTTGTACCTAAGTATTTCTCAATCTCTCAAACTCTCCATATATGAATCACACAAACCGATTTTCAATCCCCCCTTAGATATCTCCAAGGATTTCTCAAATTCTAATAACACACTCTTATGAATTTATAATTGCCACTCTAAGATTACCACTAGGATTCTCAAACCCTTCTCTTTGTCTTCAGCTTTAAAGTTATGAAGGTTGTGATAATAAACATGCAAGATACATATTTATAATTACTTAAACTCAACTGATATTAAACAAGCCCAAAACATAACCCATAAATTAATGGATCCATGAACTAAAACAACAAAACCCAATTCATGTGAATCGTTAAAACTGAACCTGGGCTCCGACGAAACGAATTGCCATCCAGACCCATTCTCGTGTGGTCGCCAACTCTGTTGCCAGCCTCCCCCGTAGCTATGTCGCTTTTGTCGACTTCCAAGCTAATGTTTGGTTTCTGCAATCTTGAAATTTGTTTTCTTTCTCTTCATCACTTAAGATTTTAAGGCATACTTCAACAATCTCCACCTTGACTTAAAACTGTGGTCATGTCAATTTAAACATCAACCACCTTGCTATTCTCTGCCAATTTAACATCTATTGAATAATTTTTATCAAGTTCAAGCCTTGCTTAGACCTTGATCTTTCCACTTACTTTCACTTTCTCCCAACCACATTTTTCTGCTTCAATAGTCTAATAAGCTTTATTGTTCTTCAACCATCATTGACTTCGTCTACTTTCAAATGCCTCCATGAAGATCCTTATTTCTGAGTTTTACAACCCTTTTGTGATGGTACATTCTTCCTCCTTACCTTATCACGAGTAAGATAATAATCAAAGACCTATGTAGTTGTTGCCTCACTAATATTAGTATCTATAGTAGGAATCTCCACCTCAAAGTGAGTCTTATTCGCCATAGTTTCTAAACTCTTCATCCACGTGTCTTTCCTTTTCTTCTTGTGATGGGACTCAGTGAAAATAATACATTTGTGACTGATGAACTTTGATCCTTCAGGTTCTGCTCTTAACAGATCATAACCCTTACTACCTCTTGAATAGTCATTGAATACATAACCCAAAACTTTACCATCAAGTTGAATTGGCTTAATTTAATCAGTAAGAAAAGTTTTGATGACTTTCAAAACCGAGTAGGTTACAATATTCCTAATCCAAGCCTCCATAAGTATTTGAAAGTCTCTTCTTATAAATGAAAACCTATCAATTAGGTAAGTTTATTTGGAATCAGTCTTACCATATAAACACAATGACAACTCAAAGGTCACATGCATTTTTATCCCTTATCTTCACAAAAACTCATTAAAGTGATCTGAAACAGGCTCTAAGTATCCGTCATGCTTTGACCTCAAATCTCACAGCTTTTTCTTATCATGAAAGTCTTCACTAGCTGATGATGAATGAACAAAAATATTTGAACCTTCTAAAATATATGAACCAAAAATTTTAGAAAATTTATCTATGATCACTTCATCATGAGAAATATTTAACAACCTATATTCAATTCTAGTGTGTAATACGGTGAACTGACTTTTATTTGAAATATCGCGGTTAAGCAATAGTCGCCACTGACTTTTATTTTATCCAAAATTATCATAAAGGCTAAAAGAACAGAAAAACCTTTTAAATAAAAACTGAGTTCGGGGGGTAGTTTATGCAAAGGGAAGGTGTGAGGCACCCTTTGCATCCATGGTTTTCCATGGGCTCTTAATTGCTTTGCTCTTTGAAGAAAAAGTGTAGAAATGAAATAAGACTTTAGCTTGTAAATAAGCGTAGCTTTTTGAAAGTATTTTTGAGAAAAGGGTAGAAAAAGGATTTTAGCCAGAGCAAGGCAATTAGGAGCAATTACCTTAATATTTGTAGAAGAGTTCTTTTAGCCTTTCAGGGCTATTCCTGCCATAGGAGGGCAAGGAAGTCCTTTGATTTGGAGGTTGAAGGGTCGTCATATTATCGTTCGCCATAAGACTGTCCCATGCCATTGAGGGGGCAGGTAGTCTAAGGGAAGGATCAGAATAGCCTTTCGTTTAGGCAGCCAGAGGATACCTCAGCACTTCGTAGGCAACTTCCGAGGGACGAGATCATATTTAGTGTATCGAAGGCAGCATCATTAGGGACTTATGATCTTTGCATTAGTCGAGGCAACATGGATGAGGTATCCTCGTATTCGAGGGACATGGCTATTCTGCAAAAAAACACAAGGCAACAAGGCAACAGGCAAAAGGCAACAAGGCAACAGGCAAAAGGAAACAAGAGAGGTTACCAAAAAAGGTGCGTGGTGTGAATACAAGATTACACTCAAAGATGTTTTTGATTCATGGCAAACTCAAATAAGCATTCAAACAACAAGACGGAAGCAGAAAACTTAAAGAAAAGCAAGCATTGATCACTCATAGGTCAACCCATTATGTTTATATGTTTATTGGTTGCCTCAACACAAGCAAAACAAGAAGAATGCAGAAAAACAGCAGTTAGGTCGACCTACCATCAACCCAGGTCGACCTAAAATGGAGAAAAATTCATATATCCCTGCTAGGTCGACTCACACATCATTTAGGTCGACCTAAATTGATGAATTCTACATACCAGCCTGTTAGGTCGACCTACACATCAACTAGGTCGACCTAATCTGTGAAAATGTCCCCAGAATGCATCAGAAGAGGATTCTGGTCGACCTACTCCTTCAACAGGTCGACCTAACTGGGAGCAAAATTCTGCAATCTCTGTTAGGTCGACCTAAGCACTACAAGTGGTCGACCTAACTGATCAAGAAAATTCAAAAATCAGTTTTTCTTGGTTCTAACTGTTATGCAATCATATATATTGTGCAAGGGTTATTATTCATGCAACACCAACGACTGAAAGACACACAAACGCTTCTCATCTTCGTTCTTCATCATCTCCAACACAATTACACATAATCATTCTTGCGTTGCGGGTTAGTGATGAGTTCGATAACGTCCATGGAACGGAATTGAAGATTCCTAGTGGGTGAAGGTTTGTGGGGTTTGTTGGTGAATAAAATCTGCGGGTTTTGTCCTCCACGACGGGTGGTTCTTGGGGGTTTTTATCAAGAGGCGTTCATTGAGGATTCGGATGAGTGTAACGATTGAGGAACGGGGAGTTCAAGGAATCAAGACATTGCAGAAGGGAATCAAAGTGAAGCTCTTGGATAACCTTGATCTTGGTCAAGATTAAGGGGGAAGAAGATTCAAAGGATCGACATAATTGGTTTATCGTTTATCGCTTTGTTATCTTCTTTGTATATACTACTTTCAACATTAATGAAAGATTACCCAATTTCAATTTGGAATTGGGGGCAGACGTAGTCGTAGCGAGGACGATCGACGAACTGCCTAAACAAATATCGTGTTCTTGTCGCTTTTACTTTCTCTTTTACCTTCTGTTCATAATTGGTTATAAGTGCAAAATTGATTAAAGATTCAAGTGTTAAAATTGTGAATTAAAGTTCTGCACAAACATCACAATTCACCACAACTTGAATCACTATCAATTTGAACGTATCACCAAGTGTTTGTGTTGTTGCTTAATCCAATCTTACTGCATTGCAAATCAAAGTTGTCAATCTAGGAGTTAATTGGTTTTCAGTTGTTAAACGTATTGGTTAGCCATCATATTACTTCACCATCAATTCCACTCACTTTTGGTTTTGAAACACATACGACCTTTGCAATAGCGGTCCGGAATAGACGAAAGTCGATTCAGAACCGCTTTCGCTCGAGTCAGTAGAAAAATCCGTAAAAACTTAGTGAGATCTATTCACCCCCCCCCTCTAGATCTTTAGGCCAGCGTCTAACAAGTGGTATCAGAGCTCTGGTTTATTCCGTGCTACGTGAAACACTTATTGGAAAGATGGCTTCCGGACCTAAAGGGGCTCATAATAGAGCTCCAGTTTTCAACGGAGAAAACTACGGCTATTGGAAGGATTGTATGTGTGTCCATATCAATGCAATTGATAGGAACATCTGGACAGCTATTGTCAATGGTCCATTTCAGATCACTATGACAAATGCAGCTGGTGCAGTTGTTCCAAAACCAGAAGATACTTGGAATGCTGAAGATGAAAAGAAATATGCATACGATTGGAAAGCGAGAAACATTCTAATCTCAGCTCTAGGAGTTGATGAATACTATCGCGTTTCCCATTGTAGATCAGCTAAAGCTATGTGGGACACATTGCAAGTTGCCCACGAGGGAACGGATGATGTCAAACTAGCTAGGATCAATACGTTAACTCAAGAGTTCGAACTTTTCCACATGGAAGATGGTGAAACCATCGAAAGCATGCAGAAAAGATTCGTTCACCTGAAAAATCGATTAAATTCTCTTGATAGACCTGTTTCCAATGCAGTTGCTACTAACAAAATCTTAAGGTGTTTGAACAGGGAATGGCAGCCCAAAGTTACAGCAATTAAGGAAGCAAATGATCTCAACACTTTAGACATTACCACTCTCTTTGGTAAACTAGAGGAACATGAACAGCATCTTAAATGCCTTGACATGCATGAGAAGAGGACAAAGAAAGAAAAGAACATGGAGAAAGAGGTAGAGAAGAAGTCAATAGCTCTAAAAGCTTCGAGCTCCAAGACCTCAAAACGAGAGCCAAAGGATAGTGACACAAGTGATGACGAAGACTCCGATGATGAGGAAATGGGACTGTTTGTGCGAAGATACAACAAATATCTAAAGAAAAATGGAGCAAAACATTCCGACAAAGGATTGATCAACTATAGAAAGCAATCAAACATGTTCAAACAAGATGATGACAACAAAGGAAAGATCAAAGGTCTTTGCTTCAATTGTGGGAAAGCCGGTCACTACAAACCGGATTGTCCATACCTTAAGAAAGAAAAGGAGAAGAACCAAAGCAAAGGTCATAACAAATCTAAAAGAGCTTACATAGCATGGGAAAGTGATTCATCTAGTGAAAGCTCGTCAAGCGATGAAGAAGAATCAGCAAACCTATGTTTCATGGCTCATCAAAACAAGAAAAAGAAAGCTGTAAGTCATCTTAAACCTGAACTCGTAGATAAGGTATCTCATTCTCAACTAAAACTTGCTTTTGAAGAATTACATAGAGATGCAATTAAAGCTTTCAAACTTTTGGCCTCAAATAAGAAAATATTTTCATATCTTGAATCAAAAGTTGAGAAAACCGAAAGGGATATGGAAGCTTTAAAACAATCTATGCTAGACATTCAAAAGGACAAAGTTGAAATAGATCCTACATCATGGTTTGGTTGTGAGACATGTCACATTTGGCAAAAAGAAGTGAGAGATCTAAAAGCCAAGTTAGACAAGGCTCTACAACCAAAAGTGACTTTTGCGGTTGATCCAAACAAGTTCAAAAGATCGTATAATCCTTTATATAGTAAATACACTTTTGTACCAAAAGTATCAACTAGCAAAACTCCATATTCTCATCATATTACCTGTCATTATTGTTGCAAAAAGGGACATACCATTGAAAAATGCAAATTTAGGAGAATTTTAGTTCCTAAAGGAGTATTTCAATGGTTGCCTAAGTGCAACAAATTGTGTTCTCACTACCAAGGACCCAATGAAAATTGGGGACCTCCCTCTTTAAATTAATCTTGCAGGAAAAGTGTCTTGACATTGCCGAAAGGTTGTGGTTCCTTGATAGCGGATGTTCAAGACACATGACTGGAGACCTATCTCTTTTCGTTGAGTTTCAAGCAAAGAAAAAGGGGTATGTCACCTATGGAGATAACAATCGGGGAGCCATACTTGGTAAAGGAAGTGCCCATCCACTGAAGACATTGTCAAGGATAAGGAAGATGAGGATGAAAGTGTTGTAAAGAAAGATGCTGAGAGAGAGAAAGATGAGTCTCACAATGAAAATGAAAAAGAAAGCATCTCAAACAATGAAGAACTTCCCAAGGCCTGGACAAACGTGAAAGACCATCCAATTGACAATATAATAGGAGACATCTCAAGGGGCGTTACCACACGCTCAAAGATAAGTAACTTCTGCCATCATTTTGTTTTTGTTTCACAAGTTGAGCCGAAAAACGCTAAGGATGCATTACTTGATGAGCATTGGCTAATGGCCATGCAAGAAGAATTAAACCAATTTAAACGGAATGATGTTTGGGACTTAGTCCCTCATCCGGGAGATCATCAAGTAATAGGCACTAGATGGGTTTTTCGTAACAAACTTGATGAAAACGGTGTTATTACTAGAAACAAAGCTAGATTAGTTGCCCAAGGTTACAATCAAGAGGAAGGTATTGATTATGAAGAGACATACGCTCCTGTAGCACGTCTCGAAGCTATTCGCCTCTTACTTGCTTATGCTTGTTCTAAAGACTTCAAACTATTCCAAATGGATGTTAAGAGTGCCTTTCTAAATGGCTATATAAATGAAGAAGTCTATGTTGCTCAGCCACCCGGCTTTGAGAATTACATGTATCCAACTCATGTTTATAAGCTGAAACGTGCTCTATACGGTCTTAAACAAGCCCCTCGGGCTTGGTACGAACGTTTGAGCAAATTTCTCCTTAGTCAAGGGTACTCTAGAGGTAAAGTTGATACTACTCTCTTTATTAAAAGAAAAGATAAGGATATTCTCTTAGTCCAAATTTATGTAGATGATATTATATTTGGGTCCACTAATGCAAAACTTGTCAAAGACTTTTCTAAGCTTATGCAGAGTGAATTTGAGATGAGTCTCATGGGTGAGCTAAATTTCTTCCTTGGCCTACAAATCAAGCAACTCAGTCATGGAACGTTTGTGAATCAAACTAAATATTGTACGGAGCTGCTCAAAAGATTTGGAATGAGTGAAGCAAAGGAAATTGACACACCTATGGCAACAAATACAAATCTAGACAAAGATGAGAAAGGTAAAGAGGTTGACGTGAAATTATACCGAGGTATGATAGGATCACTATTGTATCTTACTGCCTCAAGACCAGACATTATGTTTAGTGTGTGTATGTGTGCAAGATATCAATCTTGTCCAAAAGAATCTCACTTGAAAGCTGTCAAAAGAATTCTGCGATACTTACGTGGAACTACTACATATGGCCTATGGTATCCAAAAGGAAATGAGTGTCATTTGGTAGGATTCTCCGATTCAGATTTTGCTGGCTGCAAATCCGATAGAAAAAGCACTAGTGGAACGTGTCATCTATTCTCAAACTCATTAATAAGTTGGCATAGTAAGAAACAAGTATCGGTTGCATTATCCACTGCTGAGGCAGAATATGTAGCTGCTGGAAGCTGCTGTGCACAAATATTATGGCTCAAGCAACAACTTCTTGACTTTGGTATTAAGCTTGATCACATACCTATCATGTGCGACAACACAAGCGCCATAAACTTGAGTAAAAATCCTGTCTTACACTCACGTACCAAACATATTGAAATAAGGCATCACTTTCTACGAGATCATGTAGAGAAAGGAGACGTTACTTTTGAACATGTAGAAAGCAAGAAGCAACTAGCTGACATCTTCACCAAACCTCTAGCAACGGAGCAATATTTCAACATTCGTAGGGAATTAGGGATACTCGATATCTCTAATTTGGGCTAATTACGTTTGTTTTCTCTTAATATTATTTCTTTACTTTATGTATATATATATTTGTCTTGCTAACATCTTTCTTAGCGTAAAGGTAGTTCATCATCAAGCCAGGCGTCATATTGAAAAAGCGGTAACGTAATTGTTGTTCACTTCCAAAAATATTATTGATACTATAATATGCTATCAATTAACATGCTTATAGTGACTTCATGCATAAAAACTGCTCCTGCTCACATATGTGTCTCATTCTATCATTAACTACCTTTTACCGACTATACTGTACATGCTAGCATTATTATCTATGGTTCTCTTGTTACTCTCCTATTCTCCTGTTTTCTCTTTTTGATGTTGACAAAGGGGGAGATAGATGCTGGATGTACGGGGGAGCTTTGTTGAGAGATTGCCCTGTTGAGAGATAGATGCTGGATGTACGGGGGAGCTCTGTTGAGTCTTTATCATTTACTACCAAAGCTTAGACGAATGGTTTGCCATCATCAAAAAGGGGGAGTATGTGAATACAAGATTACACTCAAAGATGTTTTTGATTCATGGCAAACTCAAATAAGCATTCAAACAACAAGACGGAAGCAGAAAACTTAAAGAAAAGCAAGCATTGATCACTCATAGGTCAACCCATTATGTTTATATGTTTATTGGTTGCCTCAACACAAGCAAAACAAGAAGAATGCAGAAAAATAGCAGTTAGGTCGACCTACCATCAACCCAGGTCGACCTAAAATGGAGAAAAATTCATATATCCCTGCTAGGTCGACTCACACATCATTTAGGTCGACCTAAATTGATGAATTCTACATACCAGCCTGTTAGGTCGACCTACACATCAACTAGGTCGACCTAATCTGTGAAAATGTCCCCAGAATGCATCAGAAGAGGATTCTGGTCGACCTACTCCTTCAACAGGTCGACCTAACTAGGAGCAAAATTCTGCAATCTCTGTTAGGTCGACCTAAGCACTACAAGTGGTCGACCTAACTGATCAAGAAAGTTCAAAAATCAGTTTTTCTTGGTTCTAACTGTTATGCAATCATATATATTGTGCAAGGGTTATTATTCATGCAACACCAACGACTGAAAGACACACAAACGCTTCTCATCTTCGTTCTTCATCATCTCCAACACAATTACACATAATCATTCTTGCGTTGCGGGTTAGTGATGAGTTCGATAACGTCCATGGAACGGAATTGAAGATTCCTAGTGGGTGAAGGTTTGTGGGGTTTGTTGGTGAATAAAATCTGCGGGTTTTGTCCTCCACGACGGGTGGTTCTTGGGGGTTTTTATCAAGAGGCGTTCATTGAGGATTCGGCTGAGTGTAACGATTGAGGAACGGGGAGTTCAAGGAATCAAGACACTGCAGAAGGGAATCAAAGTGAAGCTCTTGGATAACCTTGATCTTGGTCAAGATTAAGGGGGAAGAAGATTCAAAGGATCGACATAATTGGTTTATCTTTTATCGCTTTGTTATCTTCTTTGTATATACTACTTTCAACATTAATGAAAGATTACCCAATTTCAATTTGGAATTGGGGGCAGACGTAGTCGTAGCGAGGACGATCGACGAACTGCCTAAACAAATATCGTGTTCTTGTCGCTTTTACTTTCTCTTTTACCTTCTGTTCATAATTGGTTATAAGTGCAAAATTGATTAACGATTCAAGTGTTAAAATTGTGAATTAAAGTTCTGCACAAACATCACAATTCACCACAACTTGAATCACTATCAATTTGAACGTATCACCAAGTGTTTGTGTTGTTGCTTAATCCAATCTTACTGCATTGCAAATCAAAGTTGTCAATCTAGGAGTTAATTGGTTTTCAGTTGTTAAACGTATTGGTTAGCCATCATATTACTTCACCATCAATTCCACTCACTTTTGGTTTTGAAACACATACGACCTTTGCAATAGCGGTCCGGAATAGACGAAAGTCGATTCAGAACCGCTTTCGCTCGAGTCAGTAGAAAAATCCGTAAAAACTTAGTGAGATCTATTCACCCCCCCCCCCCTCTAGATCTTTAGGCCAGCGTCTAACACGTGGGTGCAACAATCACGTGATCAAATTCAGTTATATTATCTTGTAATTAGGTGATTCTAGTTTGATTAACAGGCTTGCACTCCCTAGGATTACTAACCACATAATAATATGGGGAAGGGGAAAAAGAAACCAGCGGATCAATAGTGCAATAGGTCTAAACAAGTAATAATTACAGAAAGTAAATCAGGGTTTTAGGGTTACCGACTATTGAGCTTTGACGGTTGGCTAACCCTGAAAATTGGAAAAGGAAAAATAAACACGAAGGGGTGAGTGTATTATCAATTCAATGACAATTAGGGCTAAAGCTAATTTGATAAAAGAGGGAAAAATAAATACTTAAACATAAAATAAGACATAACTTTTGATTTGATCTGATATGGTTCGTGGTCGGAGGTAGCCTCGAGGTTAACCCTGAAAAATGGGCAAAAATGCAAAAGAGTCCATTGACTTTCGAGGTTTTAGCCCTAATAATAATTTTATAGTGCAAATAAATATTTAAAGGAAAATAAAATCAGAACTTAGCTTTGTAAAAGGCGTGGCACATGATCGGGAGATATCGGATACTAACCCTGAAACGAAAATACACAAAGAAATATTTTTTCAGTGTATGGCCAATTCTTACAAATCTTAAATCGGGCGTAAATTAAATAAAATTAGATTTAATTAATTATTGGTTTTCAACCTAATTAATTAAATTGATCATGAATAAAATTTCGATTTTTAAAATGCCAAGACTTATTTTTTTATCAATTAATCAAAATTAATTTGCCAATTAAAACAATTTTAACAAATTAAACAATTTTAAAAACAATTAAAAATAAAATCGAATAATCGATGATTGAAATTAAATAAAAAAAAGTTTGTTAAGATAAAAAAATTTTTTTTAGAGTTTTGTAAAAAAAAAAGAAAATATTTATATAAAATTTATATATGTAAATAAATAAATAAGAAAAGATTTTATGTAATTAAAGGAAAAAGAAATTAGAAAACTTATCTTGTGATTCAGTGTGGTTGCTTGGAGGTGTACAGTATGCCCTCAACCTGGTGGACGTTGGATCTAGGATGACTTTGACCTGGATGGCTGAGATATGAAGGTGCATCATGGTAGTGCGTAGGCCAATCACACCGGATCTGCCTGCAGGTTATAAGAAACAAATAACCAAAATATACCGTGAAGGGTAGGGTTCGAACCCAGGCCCTCACGCATATCACAAGGGCGCCCTTACCAACCAAGCAAGTTATGTTTGCTGACATGAAACTGGGGTACTAACAACATAAGCGAACAAACTTCGTTAAGAAATTTAAAAAAAACGCGCCCATTACTGTTCTTCATCTTCTTCGCGGATTTTTCAGAAAACCAGGACTTTTAGGCCACGGTTTACACGCGTGGTCCTAGCTCTTCAATCCCAAAACTGCAAAACAATGTCAATTAATGCAAACAAATGAACCAGATCGAGTAAAACGATCCCTACGAACACAGTGGTGCCATTATTTCAGTCCGATTTTACCTGTATCAGAAAAGCCTAAAAACGAAACCCTAGCAATCAACAATGGTAGTTTGCGGTATACGTGCGAAAACAATAAAATAATAACGCAGAAAGCTTCAAGACTTCACAACAATTGATGATATGCAATCAAAATGCATCCATACATGATGAATCAATGAAAACGACAAAGTTTAGAAACTTGGAAACCGTTGCTTCACGGACGTGATTCTGGGCGTATGGACAGAAGGTGAGGGTCTGGAATCACTTAGAGAACCACGAGGAAGCGATTGGAAGCCTTGAAATCACTTGAATTCCTTGAGGTCTCTGTTTCCTTCTCTCTTGAAGGTCACGGTTTCTTGAGCTTTCTTTAGGGTTCTTCAGCCAAATTTTCCTCCTCCTTGCGATCTGTATAGGTTCTCTATATATATGGGATGGATTTAGGTTAACATACTTGCAAAGAATCCAATCAAATCTTGCTCCTTGATGGTGAAAAAATTGATGGAAATTTGGTTGAAATTGGTTATGAAGTCTTTCCAAATTGGTCCAAATATTGCTCATCTCTCTCCAATCTTATTTATCATCAAATGTCATGAATATATTCTTAACATTGATCACAAAATAAGCTTGGCACAAAATCTTTGATTTTTCATTATTTATTTTAATTAAAATTGAATTTAAATTAATTAAATCCAAGAATAAATAAAATAAATAAAAGAAAAGCATATGATTGGGCTTTAGGGGTCGTGGCTAGGTTTAGGACCATGTTTGGAATAAAAGATTTGGGCCCATTTGCAAGAAAACTCATTTGGAAGCCTTTTACTTCACATTTTTTCTCTTAAAATCGACCAACTTTGACATGGCGTATCTCCCTCAATTTTTAAGGTATGGATGAGTTCTAGGACTTTTTAGAAACCTTGAAGAGTCCTTTATTCAATGTTTTTGGTCCCATATCAAAATAATTTTTCATGCTCCTTGTGTGGTCTTTTGAAAAAGATGACTTTTTGTTGACTTTTGAAATTGACCTATAATGTTTTGATCCATATCTCTCAAATGAAGCATTTTTAGACTTGGCATGTGAGAGAAAAAATTGTAGAGAATCCAATTTTCTTCTAAATGAGCTTTATATGGAAAATTTCTGATGTTCCATGTAGGAGTTATGGCTGGTCAAAGTTCAGTTGACTTTCTCCTATGAAAATCCTAATTTAGAAACTTTTGGAATTGTTGATTTCTGATCTTTCCTTGATGAACCATGAACAATTCTTGATCAAATGGTGGATGATACTTCAATATGAGGATGTTGACAAAAATCAAGAGTTATGACTGTACTTTGACCACAGTTGACTTTTAGGTCAACTCAGTCGACTGTTGACTTTCTGAGCAATTGAGTGATCAATCTTTTGAATTAAGACCTGAAACTTGTCATGGAGGTAGTGTGGGGTATCATAGACCATATGGGATGCCTTGGAGCCTTTGGTTCAATAATTTTCCCTCAGAATAACAAAACCCTAATTCTCTGAGTTTTATTTAGGAGAGTGTGTCTTGGAGCTTTGTGCTTTGATTTGAATTTGAATAGGAGAAATAATGTGGGAAAATTTTGGGGTATGACATAGTGCAATAGCCAAAATCATAAAACACGCTTATGGATATCAAATTTGGCTTGAGCTCTGGGAAATACCCCACGTTGTGAAGAAGAAATTCAAATCATCAAACATGTTAAGTATGACCGTACCAATACCATGAACCTTCCAAACCTAATTATCACCATAGAAAACTATTCCACCTTGCTCCAGCTTCAAAGTCTCAAAGTAATTTTTTCTTGGGCACGTATGATAAGAATAACTTGAATCCATGACCTAACCCTCTTTTGTCTCAAAACTCAACACCATTAATACTCCATCTCTCTCTTAACTATTCTCATAAAGGGCTAATGCAATCTGAACAAAATATTCATTGTCCAACTCTTGGCATAATCCTTCGTGAAGTGCCCCAGCTTATGACAAATAAAGTATTTTAACAATGACTTATCAAACCTATTTGATTTGGTTAGACCTCTACACTCACTTTCTGCTCTTAAGACACTTAAAACTTTATCACTATCGTCAATATTCAAATCTTTCACCTTTGAAAATTCTTTGGATCTCACAATCATCTAGACTTCATCATGAGTAATAGTAACTTCATTACCATAAAGATGGACATTCTTAAAGTTTTCAAAGGAGTTGGGTAATGATCACAACAAGATTAGAGATTTGTCTTAATAATCAATCTTCACCTCAATATTATGAATATCATCAATAAACTTGTGAAGGTTTGTCAACTACTCCACAATAGATTTTTTCTCTACCATTCAGAATTAGTATAGTTATTGTTTCAGACACAATCTGTGAGGAAAAGACTTTTTCATATACAATTATTCAAGTTTTTTCCACATTGAAGTCACATTCTCCTTCTTGGTGAGTTCCCTTAAAACTTTATCACTGAGGTACAAGATAATGGCACTTCTAGCCTTATCTACCATCTCGATCTTCTCTGCTTATGTTAGATGTGCAGGAATTGATTCCTCACCCTTTAATGGTTCAATACAATTCTTTTTGAGTTAATATTTCTTGCATCTTCACTTTCCACAATCCAAAATCATTGTCTTCGGAAAACCTCTCGACCTTCCATTTAAAACCTTTAGTGCTTACCTGTAAGAAAAACCCTTTTTCCCACGGTGGATGCCACTTGTAGTAAAATTGATAGAATTATTAAAATCACTTCAAAAGAATTATTTAAATTTCAATCACACTAAATTTTTTGGTGTGTTGGGACAAAGAAAAATGACAATCCAATTAAACTTGGTAGAGAAGAATATATAGTAAAAATAATAAACACAATAACTTCTTTACCCAGTTTGATCAAACAACCTACTTTGAGGGAGAGAAAGATCTCAAATTCATTATACTTCCAAGAGTTGTTACAAAATCTTATAGAAGAGTTACAAGAAAATAGTCACACAAGTTCTCAAGAACATACTCTATTTTCTACTCAAGTATTTTCTAATCTCTCCAAATCTTAATATATGAATCACGAAAGTCCAAGGTGTGAAGAAGTATTTCTCAATTACCCTTTAGATATTTCAAAGGGTTTCCAAACACACAAGCCCAAGGTGTGTAGAATTATTTCTCAATCCCCCTTAAATATCTCCAAGGGTTTCCCAAATTCGAAGAATACTCTCTTAGAAATTTACCCTTGCCTCTCTAAGATGACCACTAGGATTCTCAAAACCTTCTCTTTGTCTTCAGTTCTAAACGAATAGATCCATAATAAGCCCAAAACATAACCAATAAACGAATAGATCCACAAACTAAAGACACAAATTGTAATTCACGAACTCCAATAAATTGAATCACCCACCAAACCAACTACTATGTTGGCAACATCACTAGGCGCCATCGTGCTAGCTCTGCTGTCAACTTCTCTCGCTACTATTCCGCCTTTGTCGAATTTCATACTGATTTTTTATTTCTACGATCTCAAAATATGTTTTATTTTTCTTCATTACTTAAGATTTTAGGGAATACTTCAACATAGAAAAGTTATCGTTGAGACAATAAAATATATGTGATGTTTCTTACATATGTGAAATGCTTGCACGACCAACCGTCATTTCGTGTTATTCTACCATTCAGATCGATGTTATGGGGTGGAGGAACTCCCTGGGGAGATGAATTCCCAGATGGTCGAGACATACTTACAAAATTGTCACTCCTCAGACACATAAACATTTAATGACTGAAAACATTTGAATGTGTGTAGAACGTAAAATAAAAAATAAAAGCACATGCATATACACTCTTTGCAAAAGTTTATTTTTTTGCACAAAAGTGTGTCCCATTAGGCGTTCCAATTTATTTACTGGTATTTTTAGTAAACAATCACATGCTTTTTTCTTGTAAGATCACACATGAAAAATCCTAAAACGTTCAAGAAAATATACTTCAGCTAAAAGGACTTTTAATGTAAACATCCATAGAAATAAAATAAAAGTGCTTAAATTGACAAAGCAAATAAATAAGTAAACAATAATAAAGTAATTGGAACACTTAGATTAAAAATGGAACGCAAGTTCATACATATCTCACAAACTCGTTATCTCAATGAATCAGATGTATGAGTTCTAAAGAGAACAAAATGAATTGTGAACCTTGACTATAAAGTCGAAATTCGCTTATATACTAGATACATTATCAACTCCCAACAACGACTAACTCTTCAAATTCCGACACACATACTGCTACATGGACTTTCGTCTTTAACATCCGACACGTACACTACTTCATGGGCTTTTGTCTTTTGATTTGTTTCCATGTGTCCTTGGCACTTTAACCGCTTAAAATCGCCACTGCTATCGAAAAACGTCTTTAAGTCATTCAATGTGTGGACTTGAAATAGAGTAAGTCCCAAACACCGAATTTCATAGGCAATTCGAACTCACTACATCTGCCGAAAAGGTTAACATCAGGGTCTATCTAAGAATTTATGAAATAATCTCACATCAAAAGTTTTGTAAGATAATATCGTAAGGATAATTTTGTAAGATAAGATAGTAAGGATGGGTTTATAGAATTTTTTAATGGTAAGTTTGATATATTTAATTAAATAATTTAAAAAAAAAAATTAAGTCTAATATTATAATATCTATATCTATAAATATATATATATATATATATATATATATATATATATATTGATGAAAACATTAAAAAAAAAATTGGGACGGAGAAACGTGTCATTCATTGAAGACGGTGGTGGACGTTCAACAATCATATCTCAGGGGATTTGAATGCGCAGGTGAGGAGGTACATGGAGGCACTGGTTAGCTGTAATACTAAAAATAACCAGTTTTCTGCTCGACCCCTTACCTACTTCTACTATAAAATTAGATAAGACAAGATGTGCAAATCAGTAACGACACATCATTATATCAGAAAAAATTCAAATGAATGGTTATATTTAAAATGATTAGTGGGTAGGTGTGAAAAGAGATTCTAAGATTTCTTGTGTTAAATGGTCTAATGTGTGTAAGTCTAAGAAGAATGAAGGTTTAAGTGTTAGAGATATCTAGATGGTTAAAGTAGCTCTCTTAGCCAATGGAGATGGAGACTTATGCTTGGTGCTTCTAGTATTTGCTTCGATATCGTATCTACTATGTATGATCCTCCATCGTCACCTCCTTATATGGGAGCTGATCTTTGGGGTCCCACTTTATCTCGTCTTGATGAAAATGAGTGTCCCTTAATGGATTTAAAAAGGATGATCATTCTAATTGGTTGTTTGTTAAGATAGTTGTGATAGGACTTCAGACTTCTTTTTGGAAAGACAAATGGATAGGGAGTATACCTCTTAGGATTAGTTTTTAAAGACTCTCCGCATCTCCTAGAGGTAGGATGGCACTATGGATGAATTGGTAGGTTGGCACATAGGAGGATTTCTTGGGACCTTGGTTAGCCACGACCGTTCTTTGTCCATGAGGAACCTATGGTCTTTAATTTTTTCTCACCCGTGCATGAGTTTTGGTTTAGTGAGGGGAATGATAGTAGGGTGTGGAGACATATTATAGATGGCCTGTTCTTGGTGGCGTCTTCTTATTAAATCCAAGTTCGCTTTTGCCCTTCACTTGGAGATCCTTTATCTAGGGAGAACCCAATGCTTATCCTTATTTGAGATAGTTGGGTTCCCTCTAAGGTGGTGGTTTTTTCTTGGAAACTTGTGCAAGTCATAATCCCTACTAGAAAAAACCTATTCAAGCGGAATGTCATTATTGACCTAGAGGGTATATCTCGTATCTTTTGTTGGAATTTGCTTGAATCAACCTTCATTTGCTTGTCAATTGTAACCTAGCTTCTAGTGTTTGGTATATAATTTTTGGATGGTTAAGGGTTCAGTTGGCTCTTCCTAGGGAGTCGGGGCTTCTTTTTGAGTTTTTGCTTTATTTAAGTGGTAGGGTTGAGTGTAGGGGAGGTTTTTCCATGATTTGGCATATAGTGGTGTGGACTATCTTGCAGTGCGTAATGATAAGTTTTCTGGATTGTCATCAAACGTGAAACAGGTGATAGATAAGAGTATTTGTGTCGCATGGACTTGCTTTAGTTATAGGTCATCATCGAACTCACCTTTCTTCTCTAATTGCCTTCAGAATTCTATCTTATGTCTTATCCAATAGCATATCAAGAGTTCTGGCCTTCTCTAAAAAGATCATTAGTTTTGGTGGTGTTAATATTTTTGGTATTCTTAAAAAACATTATTTCAAATGATTTGAATTTACATGTTTAATTGAGAGTACATAAGTAATTTTCAACTGACCTATATATATTTATTTGCCAAGACCAGTTATATAATTAATTTTTTCCTTAATAGAATAGATATAAGAAGTGCTTCGGCAAATTGCTTCTATAATAATACTGGCAGTTCATTTGTCAATTAGAAATTGAATTTAGTAAAACATCATAGTATATAATTAAAATTAATTTAAACTCAAAAATTGAAATTACTAAACCACTAATATTGCCTTTAAAAAAAGTAAATCTATATATGGAACTTGTACACGAAAGAGTGAGAGTGACATTTACACATGGTGCGTGGTAGTTGCATTGATGTTTCAATTGGTGCATAAGTTTTTGCAGCCTTTTAGATGCTGTGAAGACATCATAAATATAATGATGTTGATAAAGTCATAGACAGCAATAGTTGTACTAACAATTTTTATTCCTTCCTAAGATGCTTCATGCAGATAGGTTTCCCCATACATGACCAAAGAAAAGAACATGTCAATATGATACAAGACATTACAATAATACAATGTGTGTGGCAGGGTTCTTCGATTTCATAGTAGAATAGGAGTATTTATTTTGTACAATATTCGACTAAAATAGAAAACTACTACTGCTTCTCAGTTTTTTTAGATACTATACTATGCCGTTAGTATCAATATCATTATTAGTTACTCCCTCCTTATCATTATTAAAAAAGTGTATAAAAATAAAAATATCTTCTTTATTATAATGTATTGGAAAAGGTGAAATTTTTACTAATTAGAGAATAGAATTGAAAAAAAGTGTATTGAAAATTAAAATGGATCACTTATTTTGAGACATCATTTTATTTCAAATAGGTCACTCATTGTGAGACGGAGAGAATAGTGATTTATAAAGTTCAAAAATAGAAATTAGATTCACATGAATTGCCAATTTGTAAACTTCTAATATTGTAAAAGGACATCCCTAAGACAACATCATACGGAGAGAAGCTATGGGGATGGTTAGATTTAGTGAGAGAAGTTTCTCTTTCTAGATTTAATGGTTCTCAAATTTGTTAGGCCATGTTTCGCTAGTAGGGAAACTTAAAGTGTGCGTACGTGAGTTATAATATTCTGATCACTCAAACACTTACTATGTGAACTTTCACACTTTTTCTCTTCTACAAACTTGAAGTTTTAAGATTTCTTTGCTTGCTTCATCATTGACTCAACAATTCTTCTCGGACTTGACTGCTTCTGACGTATGAGACTTGATAAAGCTTTTTGATAGACACTATCGTCAAAGATTGCTTAATTAGACATCATGTAATGAACCAAGCCCAAGTTATATAAGCTCACTCGGATTAGTACTGGTGAGTCATTACCCTTTAGAAAGATTTAGATATGGAGTAATTAATTTATTTCAATGTTATAAATAGGTGTTTGCTTAATGTAATTATTATCAAAGAAAAATCAATGGAAAAGTCAGTTTTATAGTAGTTTAGTCTTTTTAGTGTAATTTTTCTTTATGTCATGCAACAAAAAAACATGTTCATAACAAATGGTGCTTTCATTGATAGAGAAGCCATGACTCCATCTCCCCCTCCATCGAAGAACTCTCTGCCACCCTCACTCAACTCCTCCAGAGCTAACAATCAATTTAAGTAAGTGTGTCAGCAAGCATCAATAACCTCACATCTGAATTACATGACCTTGGATCACACAATCTACCACCGAGCTTCACTTCACCCTTCACACCACAAGGATCTGACATTCATCACCACCACCTCCTTCATTGGTCATTTCCACCATACCCATTTTGCATCATTCTTAGTTCCGTTCATAAATGAAATCACAATATAACGCCAATACACGAGGTGAGTTGTTCACCAATTCTGATTCTTCCACTGAGTTTTTTAAGAAGAAACTCTAAAAATATTTCTCAGCTTTAAGATAGATTCATCGCTCCACCGCAAATCCATGATGCTTGTGCGGTTGAATCCAAACATCTAGAAAACAATAACAACAACAACACTAACAAAAATAACAACAAGAGTTTGATAAGTGCAAAAATGTCGTTATTTTGAGTATATATATTTGTGGCACTTATCGATTCTATTTTTTTTCATTTTTTATAATAAAATCCCAACTTTTGTGTAAATATTTACATGATTGAGTTTTGATTCATTTTATGTACCATTTGATAGTTTTTCACTTGTTTTATAGGTATCTATGCATATCGGAGCCTCGAGGAATAAAGTGTCGAAGGCACGACTTCAATTTTGCAATTTTGGAGTAATAACATGAAAATTGTGCAGAAGCTCGCTTAGCCACCTTCAAGTGTGCTTCCATAGGCATAAAAATAGAAGAAAAATTTTCTTAGCTCGCTTAGCCAGATCATCTCACTTAGCCAGCAGCTCGCTTAGCCAGAACATCTCGCTTAGCCAAGTCCACTGTACCAGATATTTATTGACAGCTCGCTTAGCCAGATCAGCTTGCATAGCGAGCCTGCGCAAAATTTTCTTTATATTCTTTCATTTGTAACATTTCTAGGTTATGGGGTTTTGGGGATTTTTCTCCCAAACTTTATCACTTTCATTTTAGGTTAGATTAGGTTAGAAAAAAACTATGGAGCTTGCATTTGGATGTTGGAGGCGGAGTGATTGTCGAACGGAGCTAACAAACTAGAAGATCTTCGATTCATTTCTCTTCCTCTTTGTGTTTTCTCTTATAGTTGGGTTTTGTGTATGTATTTACTTTGAACTCATGTATATTTGTCGCCCTTGGCGTTATATAAAACTTGCTTTACAAATCTGTGTTGATTGTTGTTTAGATTTTTGCTATGTGCTCGGGATTTGGGTTGCTCTAGAGATAGATTTAGAGCTAATATTCACTATGGGTATCTGTACTTAATGCTTTCATGTTTGAGTGGCGTGCGAGAGATCGTCTACGCGAGAATACGGATGTTCTCGAAGCTTTGTGTTAGAGATAACCTCGGTTGTGAGTTGTATCGTAGGTGCTCCAGAGATGGACGTTGATGTGAGAGACACGTGATGGTAATGACGAGTATCGTAGGTTGAGTGCAACTGATCGATAAGTTTAAGTTTGTGATGAATGAATATATTTGCATGCCTGATAAGTTATTTCTCTCCGAAGAATGTGTTATTTTTCCTGTCTATATCTTTTTACCTTTTGTTCATTCAAACCCAAGCTCGAAACCATAGAAACCGTTGAAAGGCATTCTACACCATCTCTGTGGACACGATAATTCCCGGATCAATATTTCCAAATCTTTTGTTGCTTCCTGCTTCAACAAAATGTCGTCGTTGCCTGGGATGGTTGTTAGAATTGCATCGCAATAGTTTCTGTGATTATGAGCTTTGTATATATTGTATAGTTTCATTTGTACATGTTTACTTGTTTATGCTCTTCGTATATGTTTACTTGTATATGTAACATATAAGTATACTTTTTTTTGTGAATGTTGGTGAAACATGTTGATCTCGGAATAGCTCTTTAATTACAAAATCCTCACTTTTCAACTTGCGTATCAAACATTCAGCAACTTTTCTCTTTTTGTATAATAATATATGTATGTATTCCATACTTGTATATATGTGTTTATTTGTGTACATATTTGTATACTTGTGTTTTCTTTTATGTTCGTATAATTGTTGTATATATATTTGTACCCGTAACATTTGTTGAGTGTTTTGGTTAGGATACTTTCTTTAGGTTTGCGCGGTGAGACGTCACCATGGCATGACGAGAGGAGGTTACTTGCCAAACACCGAAACAATAAAGGCGTTAAGCTAACGAAGTAAAACAAGCGTTTTTTGGGAGGCACCCCAACGGTTGTAAGTTTTGCTTAAGTTTTTGCATATGAGGTAATTAGGTGAAGTGGAGAGTGACTAGAAGACCTGTTTCTGTTCTGATTTTTTCTGGTTTTTATTGTCTCGCTTAGCGAAGTCAAGCTCGCTTAGAGACACAAAGAAAATTCTGCCTCTTTGCTTTGTATCAGTGGGATTTCTATTCCACTTGGTTCACTCCTTTTCCCACTCTCGCTAAGGCTATTTAGTAGTAAATACTAGTATTCATTTATCTAATTCTTGTGGTTCTTTGTTGTCAATTTTGTTCGGTAATTCGAAGATTTTTGAGGTGATTCTCCGAAGCTTGAGTGTTTCAACTTGCGGATGTATGGTAGGATATTCTTTTTGAAGTGTATCATTATAGGTACTCATTTATCGCTTTCTATAGCATAACACGTTTAGGAAACTTTTCATTTGTACAATTACCATGGCATTCATTCTTTTTCTTTACTTGCTTGTTGATTGAATCACTTTAGTTCCCAAACCATAAATGTGAGGAAGTTTTTCATTGTTCATATATGCTGGAGGCCACAATCTTTGTTTTAACTGGATTTTATTATGCTTAATCTTTTGTTTATGTTGATTTTATGAAAGCATGAAAATGATCAAGGCATTTTGTTTTATTTTGAGCACAATCACCTTAGCCAAATAGTCAATTCACATTGAGAATGTGTGAGCATTTGTTAACCCCTTTGAGCTTTTTGTCAACATCCATGTTTTTTCTTTAACTTCTATGCTTGCATTTAGTTCACTTATTTTTGTATGGATGTTGATTCTTTTTTCTTGAACCCTCAAATTTGTGTTGTTGTAGGAGTTTTTACCTTGCCTTAGAAAGTAGGGAGTATTCATATTATGATGTGGTTGAATTCAAGTTGGGGATAAAAATGATTGTGCACTTGTGGTTAATTGCTATGAGGTTGAAAAGAAAAGAGAAATGTGAAAAGAAAAGAAAATAAAAAGAAAGAAAAAAGTGAAAAAGTTTCGAAAAACAAAAATAAAAGAGAAGCGAATAATTGTGATAATAAGTATTGTGATTGGTTTGAGAAACTTGTGGTTAAGGAAGAAGTTTAATCGGGATTTTGTTGCGTGAAACTTTGTGGATTTATCACTCCTTAGGTTTAGGCAAATTTTTGTTTCGATTATCCTTAGGACTTATCCATTGTTTGTTAACCAAGCCACATTACAATCTTGAAAAGTCCTTATGATTCTTGCTTTTATATTTTCAATGTGATTTTTAAATGAATGCATAGTTTAATCTTTTGTTTGCATGACTGTTGGATGAGTGTTAAAAGTCCCTCACCTTTTTGTGTTCTTCACCCATTGATGAATTTTTGCTAGGTGTGATTCATGATGTGAGATTGTATTTTTTAAGAATGTTTAGCATGATTTTTGTACTTAGGATTCGTTTCGTTTACATGTTGTCGTTGTAGTATAATGGTAAGTATTACTTTGTTTGTGCATTTTTTGTGTTGAGCCATACATTTGTTTTTGGTTTTTGAAACTTGTTGATTCATAATTATTTGGTTTATTACTTTTGATTCTTTGATTTGTTTGACATTGTTTGAGGACAAACAGAATTTTAAGTTAGGGAGAATTTGATAAGTGTCAAAATGTCGTTATTTTAAGTATATAATTGTGGTACTTATCAATTCTATTCTTTCTGTTTTTATAATAAAATCCCAACTTTTGTGTAAATATTCACATGATTGAGTTGATTCGTTTTATGTACCGTTTGATAGTTTTTCCCTTGTTTTATAGGTATTTATGCATATCGGAGCCTCGAGGAATAAAGTGTCAAAAGCACGGCTTCGATTTTGCAGTTTTGGAGCAATAAAATGAAAATTATACAGAAGCTCGCTTAGTCATCTTTAAGCGCGCTTCCATAGGCACAAAACAGAGAAGAAAATTTTTCTGAGCTTGCTTAGCCAGCAGCTCGTTTAGCCAGGTCATCTCGCTTAGCCAATTCCACTGTACCAGATATTTATTGACAGCTCGCTTAGCGAGCCTGCGTAGAATTTTCATTCTTTCATTTGTAACATTTCTAGGTTATGGGGTTTTGGGGATTTTGCCCCCAAACTTCATCACTTTCATTTTAGGTTAGAAAAAAACTATGGAGCTTGCATTTGGATGATTCGAGGTGGATTGATTGTCGAACAGAGCTGACAAACCGGGAGATCTTCGATTCATTTCTCCTCCTCTTTGATTTTTCTCTTATAGTTGGGTTTTGTGTATGTATTTACTTTGAACTCGTGTATATTTGTCGCCCATGGCATTATACAAAACTTGCTTTACAAATTTGTGTTGATTGTTGTCTTAGATTTTTGCTCTGTGCTCTGGATTTGGGTTACTTTAGAGATAAACTTCTTGAATCCTTATCTAGGATGATTATCTGTTAGTTTCTGAACTCTTGAGATAGATTTAGAGCTAATATTCACTATGGGTATCTGTACTTAATGTTTTCGTGTTTGAGTGGCGCGCGAGAGATCGCTGACGCGAGAATACAGATGTTCTTGCAGCTTTGTGTTAGAGATAACCTCAGTTGTGAGTTGTATTGCAGGTGCTCCAGAGATGGACGCTGATGTGAGAGACACGTGATGGTAATGACGAGTATCGTAGGTTGAGTGCAAGTGATCGATAAATTTAAGAATGTGTTTATTTTTCCTGTCTATATCGTTTTTACCTTTTGTTCATTCAAATCCAAGCACGAAACCATAGAAACCGTTGAATGACATTCTACACCATCTTTGTGGACACGATAATTCCCGGATAAATATTTTCAAATCTTTGGTTGCTTGCTGCTATGCCTGCTTTAACACAATTTCAATGGAAATATTGAGACGATACAGGGAAAGTAAAAAGCCACAAAGAAATAAAAAATTCTAATTTGTGCCACTACCTTCAAAGTCGTTGGTGAAAGTCATCTCTCTGTTTCTAAAGATGAGGAGAAATCAAAGATGCACGTAGTCAAAGAAAATCAACAAAGGAATCTTCTTCCAAATCTGTTTCCAACCAATCACGCTCTTACCCTCTGCGATTCAGATTTCATTCTCTATTTAACTGTAGCCATGAGAGAAACACCGCCATTTCCTTCAAAATCAGCACTCTTAATCTTCGATTTAGAGTATACTTTCTTGAAATTCTGCATTGTTGTTGTTGTTTCCTTATATATTGGAAGGGATTGGCTCGGATTCCGTTATGTGGCGTTGATTTCAGTTTATGGTCTAAACACATCACCTCCTTTGAAGAGGCCATGGGATAGAGGAAAATTTTCATCTTCGATCCCGCTGGAATGGTGAGAACTGTGTTATACTCCAATGTTCTCGTTCATGATTTTTCAGTTTCAAATCACTCTCCTTTTTCACCTTTAAACACTCAAGTTCTTAGTCAAGTTTCCTCGACAATCTCTGACAATCGTTTCAGTTCCAGTTAGATGTGTCGTCCTTGACATAGCTTTTGGTTAGCCATGGAGCTAAAAAACGTGATCAAAGAGGATATTGTATGGGTAATTTGGGATTAAAATATGTTATTATTGACCTAAAGGGCCCTTTAGATTTGAGCCTGCTACATTTTCTTATTGGTCAAAGCTAAAATATAAATAAAAAAAACAGAACTTTTCTTTTCAGCAACAATAAATTAACTTGTCACAAAAATAAACTTATCTTTAGTAATGAACTAGTAAGTCCACCTTGAGGACAAGGTGGGTTTTCAAGATTGATGGAATGTAATGAGTTAAGCCCAAGTTACATAAGCCCATTAGGATTAGTAGTAGTGAGTCAATATCCTTTAGAAGGATCTAGATATGGAGTAATTAGTTGATTTCAATGTTATAAATAGGTGTTTGCTGAATGTAATCATTATCAATGAAAATGAATATAAAAGTTAGTTTTATATTAGTTTAGTATTTTAGTGTAATTTTTCTTTTTGTCATGCAATAGTAAAAGCATGTTCATAACACATCATCAGATACTTCATCGAACGTCGTTTGATATTAGATGTTGTCTTTATTAAATATGGCATGATGTTTTGATCTCACAAACATATTGATCAATGCGTCTTCTTGACAAATGAAGACTTCACATCATGTCGTTTGACATATTGTGTTGTCATCATAAAAAATTATCGTTAACATTTAACTATTACAGATAATTATACTTACAAGCACATAGACCAATACTTTCGTCCTATTTTGCTTTCTCTTGATTTCAATTAATTATATTTTCTTATTGAGATTTCCATTAACTAATTCATGAAAATTCAATGCAAAATATAATAAAATTCACTTTGATGAGAAAACCCTTTGTTAAATCAAGCTAATGGATGGGAATATTCAGTTAATTAATAGGTATAAAAATAATGTTATTAATGTGTTATCATGTGTGTTTTTGTTTAAAATAGTGTACTTTAATATAATTTAAAAATATTCACTGTCGTTGTATGTGTTTGACACTTGTGAGGAAGCAGTTGTGCCATACATCGCATAATATTTTTAATTTTAGAGTCATTTTCCAAGGAATTTTGAAGTGTTAAATGTTATTTATAAGAGTTGGCATTCTTATTTGAAATCTTGTATATGAAAAAAGAAACAACTTCTAATAGATGGGGCCAAGTTAGAAATGAAATAATTATATTTTATTTATAAGAGATTGTTATATTTTATCATGTATTTTTTTTTGTCTAAACTACTATAATAATAAGAAAACAGAACCTGCCAAATTTCCTTTCATGTCCTGATTAAGGATAATATAGATGAGTGTTTCATGCCTTTAATTGTAATTACTCACATATAATCATTATCAGGTGTAATACAGTTAAAATCAAATTTTAATTATGCATTAGAACAAGCATTTACACGTATGTTGTCAAGGTTTATGATTGTCTTGCCGCCTTTCCATTTTTCAACGTGAAATGCATGTATACTTGCATAGTGGAAAACGTAAAGCCAATTTAGTTACCAATGCAAACACTTAAAACCATCCAATATAAGTATCAAACATATGCAGTGTATATCCAACAACCAAAATGGTTTCAAAATCAGTGTGTTTTCAGCTTGCAAAGGTATCGTGTTCATGCCTCATACCTTTTGATTCATGCATTTCGTCTCCATAACTTTTCTTTCAAATCGCCGTTTCTATTTTTATGTTTCTGGTCTGCCATTTCTATTTATCTCACAATCGATCACACCACTTGGAACCCTAAATACTAAGATTCGCGTTCACGCCATCGTCATCTCCATATTCCCGTTTCGTATCTCTCTTGATCGATCGTCATCTGCATCCTTCCATATTCAATATTTGAAAGAGAATGGCTTTTTGTAGCATCACGACATCGTTCAGGTCACCTGTTCCAGTAACAATGTTGGTGAAAATGATTCTTAATACAGGTTTGGATATATTTTTTATGTAAGATATACATGGACATGGATGATAGTTTTAAATATGGTGAATGAATATGGTACAGAATATGCCTTCACGGTATGTGAAGGTATTGAATTGATTTTGTTTATGTATAATTATTTAATTTAAGGTCTTAATATGTGAAAATTCATTTTTACGGAATTTAGTAACAATACATGTTTATCTTATTTTTGAATGATGTTGTTACAAGAAAAGGATTCATGATTTTATATTGTCTTTTTAATTAAAAGGAGTCTTTAATGTAAAAGTTTAAATAGTTGGAATTCTGAATCACGCATCATGATGGAACATTATTATTGATCAAATTAAACTTCCCATTTACCAAGGTGTACGGTATAACTTTATTGACCAAGGTGTACTGCATAACTTCATTGGAATAGGGGAGATAGATGTGAACATGTAAAGTCTATTGTTTCACTATTATAATTAAAAAATCGGTTTTGCTTCATCAAACATTCAAAACAAATTTTATTTTAAAAAAATCTTCGAAGTAGTATTATCTAAAACATATTCTCCATTGAATTATGAATAATTAAATATAAATAGCATTTCAATTTAAGCTCAAATTGTGGAAGGGGAAGAAACTAAATTAAGGATCTCAAATAATGAAATTGATTAAATGTTTTAATGAAAAATTTAAAGTCCTCACATTTATTTAATAAAAACTATTTATATATTAACAAAATAAATAAAAATATTCTTTTATAATAACTTTTGTATATTTAAATATGTAATAAACTCCTAATATACCACGTATAAAATCCTACCGTACTAATTATTAAAGTCATGTCTTACTGATTACTAGCCTCATCAATTATCCATTTAATTCTTTATAAAATGAAATACAAGAATAGTAAATCATAAAAAAAAACTAAATATATGATTTTAATTAGGTGAATTAAATGGGAAAAGAACCGAGATATTTAATTAGTGGGATGTTAATACAAATTTAATTGTAATCTTATTTGTTTATAGATAGGGGTGGGAATAGGATGGTCTGGTAAAAAATTCAAAGCTTAAGTCAGGCCTGTAGCCTATTATAGGCTTATTTTTTTTGGCCTGAGTCTGACCTTTTTGAAGGCCTGATTAATCTATTAGCCTACTTAAAAGCCTATTTCATTTGAATATTTGTAAATAAGTCATTAGACTCAACTTGATATAAACTAACAAATTAAAAGTTCAGTGAGATTAAATATTTGTTTATAATGACATATTTGAGTTTACCTAATAGTATAAATTTTGTGGTATTATTTATTTGATAGAACTTATGGAAGCAATTTATGACATTGTTCATAAGATTTTTTTATCTTATTTTCATAATTTCATCAAGATAACTAAGATGTATTTTTATATTTTAATTCAAAGTATAAAATATAATATAATAATAATAAAATTATTCATATTTATTGAAATATGCCGGTCTCATAGGCTTAAAAGGTTTTTTATATGGTATGTGGCCTAGCCTTTTTAGCTAAATAGGCTTATAAAAAAGTCTAGTCCTTTTTTATTTATATAAAAAGTCTGGCCTGGCCTAGGCCTATGTAGGCTGGGTCGTAGGCCCCTGTTAGTCGGTCTGGCCGATTACCACCCCTAGATTTTAAAGACACGTGATCTCTACTTTAATTCATATATTAATATTAATTTATATTTATAATTGTAACTATATAACATTATATTATTAGAAATTATAAGGAGTCTCATTCTTGATTTATATAAGATAGTAGTATTTATATTTAAAAAATACTATCAATATATATTTTAATAAAAAAACATAAAAAATTATGATTGATAAATACACAACTTGCTTATGAAAAACACAATTTTTTCTTTTTTAATGACATATATTAATACGATATGCTTTAATACATATGCTTTAATACATATGCTTTAGTTTATTATTTTGGGAAAAAAAATTCTAAACATTTATTTTTAGGATATGTCATTTTTGTGTAATACATATAATTATTTTTTTTACCTTTTTCTACTAAAATATACATTTTTGACAGGCCAAAAATATTTAATTTAGAGTTAAAAGGTAGTGCACTGACAGTGTAAAATAATTTTACACTGTCATCCAATAGAAAGCTATCGATTAGCCATGTCATTAAATTATTTTTTAAATAAAAGAGTGGTTTAATTGGATACATGGTGGTGATTAGTTGACAGTGTAAAAATATTTTACACTGTTAGTGCATCACCCCTTTTCTCTTTAATTTATATTTATATATATATATATATATATATATATATATATATATATATATATATATATATATATATATATATATATATATATTGTTTAATACATTTTCTAACCATCACTATACTATATTTATTTACTATTTATAATGACAGTGCGCGACCCGTGTGAGTGTACAAGTAGATTACTATTTAATTATTTCTTGTATTTTTTCTACTAAAATATACATTTCTGACGAGTCAAGATTACTTAATTTTTATATCTTTGATATACATTTTTTAACCATCATTATACTATATTTATTTATTATTTATTGAAATTCTGGTAAGACAGACCCCAGATGTCATATACGATGTTGTGACATCTGGTCTGTCATCAGCTTGGCTGAGGCAGTACATACAGATCCCTCAATTATTTATTACATCTAACATCCAGAAGTCTGGAAGTGTTGGGATCCCATATCAGTTCAGTTAACATTAACAAATCTGCTTGGCAGAGATTCTGTGTTAGCACAGTCATTAAATCACACACTGATGTCATGCACGATGTTATGACATCCAAACTGAACTTACAAACAAACAATGCAGAAACATAAACAACACAACAGAATTGTTCACCCAGTTCGGTTCAATCAACCTACTCTGGGGGCATACCAAGCCAGGGATGAAGTCCACTATTAGCAGTATCAATTCAGAGCTAAACTCCCAGTTTACAACTCCTCACATAATCACTACCCAATGACCCTTCTACCTAGGTTCTCCCTAGATATGGAATATCTCCATTCCACTCCCAATCATAGCAATGATGTCTAGCAGTCAACAACTCAGCCACTGCATCGACGGCCTAATCACCAACATTCAAAGCACACAAATAAACATATCTTAGAGTTGCTTCAAAGCTTCCTCCAAGCACACAACTCCACTCATTGCTTTACAGCTTCTGAGTGAGTAAAACAAACCTCTTACCTACAGGCTTCGAGGCACAAATCAGTGACCTTCCCACAAACCGGGAGGTTCAGTTACACGGCTAACCCTAAAAACTACATCTTGTCAATACTCGGCTAGCTCTCCAAACTAGGTTACAAAGTTTCCTATTTATAACCTATTCCCAACTGGACTTGGGCTTACAATCACAACATTATTTGCTGTTATAAATCACAGAAAACTTTCTGCTAAAAACAAGGTCTTCAATCATAAGTTTCCTAATTTATCTTCATAATTAGAAACTGCATAATTCTCGAATATTCTAATCTTGATTCTCTTGACCTTTAAACCTGCGCCACATAGGATTGCATAATATTCCATAGAATATTCTGCATCTTTTGAGTACTTACTGAATCTTTATATTCCAGCTCAGCAGGCGCGTGACAGCTAAATATAACAGTAACTGCTGTCAAATACTGATGTCACAGAGCATGTCGTGACATTCCATAGAACATCTTGATGTTGTACCTGTTCTGCATAAATCACAGCAAACAGTATTCTTCACTTCAATTCTCTGCTTCTCACATATCAGGGTGCCAAAAAGACAGCCCATGATTTGTTCTATTACTGATGTACAATCAACATAATATTTAGTTTCCCAAAATAAAGACTGAGATAAATAAGGAAACATAATAGAAACAGAATAGAAAATGTAGCAGCTACTGCTGTCAAACACTGATGTCATGACGTCGAGCATGACATCCAACTCACAGCATGTATTAGCTTACACAACCAGAACCTGCATAACCTTTAACACTACACACCACATGTCATGACCTTAGTCAAGGCAACAGAATACACATGAATGTTTTACCACAAAATGCAGCCAATCAAAACATCTACAATCTCCCCCTTTGGCAAATTTTTGGCTAAAACATTCTGTCACCACATTAGAGAAACATAGTAGAACAACTAGCAAACTACCAGTTATGCAAAGCACATCAAAACATCAGTCTTGCTGAACAAGTTCCACAAGCTACACTATCACATAACATGAACAGAACCATCTTGTTCAATATGATCTGGGGTGACACTCTCTTCTCCCCCTGTTTGGCCATAAATGTTGCCAAAGCAACGTACAGCTCCCCTTTAAAAGTTACTCTGCATGACATGACCACGACACACACAAAAACACCATCTGATAATCTTTAGATACCACTTCGCCACCAGCTTGATTAGAATACAATAAGTCACCCACAATGGGAGATCTATATTACAAGATGCACTCTTTCATAGATAGCTCATAACTTTTATGAATCCCTGCTTCTTTTCCAACAACATCAGACACTCTGATGCATGAGTCATCAGAAGGACTAGTTAGAGACTAATCCTCTAGTTGTACCCAGGATGCCACTTCCTTGAGCAAAGTTGTTTCCATGATGTCAAGAATACTGCCACTTGTTCTTGACTTCACAGTGTGCATTAGCCAATGCACTTCCTTACCTAGATCAGAAATAAACTGATCCAAGTAACCACCATCAAGATTATGATGTCTTCTTCTTCTTGTGCACTCCAAAGCTGAGCATGTTTCTTGCCAGGAAACCTTTTTCAGAGACCATATGCTTCTGCTGCCACCAAAGAGATAGATCTTAGAACAAATGCACTATCCCTCCTGTACATGGTCTTGAAGAAGAGATGTTCCAACCTCTTTAAGAACATCAGTTATCTTGAACTTTCAAGGATAATCAATTAAATACTTGTACTTTGCACAAATAACAATTGATCTTAAATCCTTTCCCAGTTAGATTCACCCTTAGAAAAGAGAGAGATGAATCTTTCCTTACAAATGTGTCACACAACAACCAGAACCCATGTGACACCGTTCAATAGCCAACTAAACACAAGGCTGAATCAGACGTGGAGAGGTTAACCAAATCTCCCCCTCAAACAAACAATCATGGAAACTCCACACCGCTTATCCATGCATTGTACATAAAAGTCTCATTATACAACATCCCTACTAGAGGCAACTAACTCCATGAGTTATACCTATACATACTTCATACACCAGTTGAGGATACTATACTTATATAAACCATGGTTAACAGAGATACCATGCAGCGGAAAACAACTAAAATTTATCCTCAATAAACCTCAGGCCTAAAACAATAACCTTTGCATCAGTCAGCTACACATCATTCATGATTAAGGGATAATATATGCCATATCTCAACAAGGTTTCTGGAACAGATTCACTTATGACATAACTCCTGAAAATACCTCAGATTCCACACAGTATTCTGACTCCCTTGAATCATCACACAATATTCAAAACCATATTTCACTATGCACGATACACAGTATTCAGTTTTCTCCACTAACTGTTCTATGATTAAGAAAACAATTCACACATCTGGTTCCTTTGATCAAAAGAACATACCAGATATAAGCTCATCTTGAATTTTCATAGAGGTCTTGAAAAGAAAACCTGAATGAATCTTTTCACTTGCACTGAGCTCTACTTCCAACTCCCATAAGCTTATGCCTGAAATAAACTGACATTTGGGATGGAAGGTTCAGTTGATTGTATTCTGACCAATCAACACAAAAAGCAGATGTCTCCTCTTCCAGATCAGGAGTAGGTTCCAAACAAATGTACTCACACTACATAAGTTTAGCACCAGAACATCTGTTCTTCAACTGGTAGCTGCATACCAGTATGCCATCAGTTCCTTCTTCTTGGAACACACAATTCTTGACAATCTTGAAGATCATCAAACAACTTTGCAGATGAATATGAGGAACACTGGTCATTTGAACCTCTTCAACCTCAATAACCATGCCTTTATGAGTGGACTTGAGAAAAGATTTCAAGTATCTTTGACACTTGTACTAAAGTTGAGAACAATCTGCTACAAATTCTGTTGAAAACCATATAACCCTAGAGATCTTCTTTCAAAGATAGGATTATGCATCAGATGCTATGCAGCAGAAAATAGCCATATATCAACAGAGATTACACAATGCTTACTCCCAGAACCAGTTGTAAGCATGACATCCAAGAATTGCAGCTGAACAATCCAACGATATGCTTGCTTCTTCTTCAAGCAACACAACAAGACCTAACCAATATTCTGACCAGAAAGAAACAGATAAGCACAAAGAATACCTTATCATTAACTTCACTCCCGCATGAAGGTTTTGACAATCTTCTTCTCTGTACCCTGCTATATGCTGAATAAAACACCCCAAATTCTTCACTCCCGCATGAATCATTTGGATATCAGTAACACCATCTTCCCTTGCCAAGAGAATACACCTGTTTTGGTCAGTTTGGTCCAGTCTTCCACACATAGGTCCATCCTCCACTTCTAGGGACCATACAATATGAACATGAATGTTCAAACAATCATCTACCTCCAACAACCAGAAAGTATCTCCCATGGATCTCATCCAGAAACAGACAGGATGCCTGCTCTGATACCAATTGAAATTCTGGTAAGACAGACCCCAGATGTCATATACGATGTTGTGACATCTGGTCTGTCATCAGCTTGGCTGAGGCAGTACATACAGATCCCTCAATTATTTATTACATCTAATATCCAGAAGTCTGGAAGTGTTGGGATCCCATATCAGTTCAGTTAACATTAACAAATCTGCTTAGTAGAGATTCTGTGTTAGCACAGTCATTAAATCACACACTGATGTCATGCACGATGTTATGACATCCAAACTGAACTTACAAACAAACAATGCAGAAACATAAACAACACAACAGAATTGTTCACCCAGTTCGGTTCAATCAACCTACTCTGGGGGCATACCAAGCCAGGGATGAAGTCCACTATTAGCAGTATCAATTCAGAGCTAAACTCCCAGTTTACAACTCCTCACTTAATCACTACCCAATGACCCTTCTACCTAGGTTCTCCCTAGATATGGAATATCTCCATTCCACTCCCAATCATAGCAATGATGTCTAGCAGTCAACAACTCAGCCACTGCATCGACGGCCTAATCACCAACATTCAAAGCACACAAATAAACATATCTTAGAGTTGCTTCAAAGCTTCCTCCAAGCACACAACTCCACTCATTGCTTTACAGCTTCTGAGTGAATAAAACAAACCTCTTACCTACAGGCTTCGAGGCACAAATCAGTGACTGTTAAGTGCCAAAATGTAGTTATTTTGTATATATGTTTTGTTGCACTTATCGATACTTTTTGTTAATAACGTTTGAATAATACCCCGTTTTGTGCATAAATACGTATACTTTATGAATAGATATATTTTCATACACTTTTATACTTTTTGATAGTTTTTTACTCTTTTTGTAGGTATTCTTGCGTATTTGGAGCATGAGCAATAACGTGTCGAAGGCACGGCTTCAAACGCGCGATTTTGAGCGGCGAAATCAATTCATTCGGCGAATAAAGCTCAAAATCAAAGAATAATAAATCACCAATTTGGTTGATATGTTGTCATTGTTAGATAGGAAATTGAATAAGCTTTCCAACGCTTCGAACCGGGCGCAAATCGGAGTTACGGTTCTCAAGTTACGCCATTTCTACTAAAAGCTGTTTTTTTCAACTCAGCGAGTTGGGCGCGATGCGCGCTCCTGCGCGCGACGCGCGCTGTACCAGATCCAGAATTGTATAAATAGGCGGAAATCAGATATTTTAGGGCATGGTTGGATATTTTAGAGCTCCAAACCATCCAATAGCATTTTTTGAGTAGAAAGATGCTAGAAAACACATTGGAGCTGTCAAATGGATGATCCGAGGTTGAATCCTTCATCAATCGGAGCCGACAAACCGTGAGATTTTTGGGTTTTTCTTCTTTTCTTCTCTTTGTGGTTTCATTTGTGGGTTTTGTATATATATACTTTGATCTCATGTATATTTGTCGCCCATGGTGTTGTATAAAGTTGCTTTACAATATAAACTTGTTGTTTTTCCTGATTTTTTACATCTTGATGTTTGGGTTATGTTTGGTGGGTTGTTTTGCATCTTGATGTTAGGGGTTTGTGTTGTTGTAGAAATAGACCTCACAAATCTTGATTAGGAGAGATAATCATTAGCTTCTTGATTGTAGAGATAGATGAAGAGTTAATGTTCACTTTGTGTTGGTTCGTAATGCTACCGGGTTGTTTGATTGGTGGAGAGATCGTCGATCGAGCAATACGGTAAGCTACCGAATGTTTCGTTGGTGGAGAAATCGTTAACTAAGCATACGATAGAACTCGTGGCGGTGTTTGGACACGAATGCCGACAACGGGCAACACGTGAATGGTTTAAGGAGTATAGTAAACTGAGTGCAACTGGTCGATAAGTTTAAGTTTGTGAAGAGTAGATTATATGCAATACTTGATAGTTTCTTCTATTTGAAGAATGTATTCTTTTTGTGTTGATATTTACTTTTCCATTTCATTATTTAAATTCATTCAAAACCAAACTCATAACTAAGAATCCGTCGAACGGCAATTCGGTATCACCAATCTCTGTGGACACGATAAATTCCCGGATAAATATTTCCAAAACTTTTGTTGCTTGCCGCTTTACCGCTCCAACAGTGACCTTCCCACAAACCGGGAGGTTCACTTACACGGCTAACCCTAAAAACTACATCTTGTCAATACTCGGCTAGCTCTCCAAACTAGGTTACAAAGTTTCCTATTTATAACCTATTCCCAACTGGACTTGGGCTTACAATCACAACATTATTTGCTGTTACAAATCACAGAAAACTTTCTGCTAAAAACAAGGTCTTCAATCATAAGTTTCCTAATTTATCTTCATAATTAGAAACTGCATAATTCTCGAATATTCTAATCTTGATTCTCTTGACCTTTAAACCTGCGCCACATAGGATTGCATAATATTCCATAGAATATTCTGCATCTTTTGAGTACTTACTGAATCTTTATATTCCAGCTCAGCAGGCGCGTGACAGCTAAATATAACAGTAACTGCTGTCAAATACTGATGTCACAGAGCATGTCGTGACATTCCATAAAACATCTTGATGTTGTACCTGTTCTGCATAAATCACAGCAAACAGTATTCTTCATTTCAATTCTCTGCTTCTCACATATCAGGGTGCCAAAAAGACAGCCCATGATTTGTTCTATTACTGATGTACAATCAACATAATCTTTAGTTTCCCAAAATAAAGACTGAGATAAATAAGGAAACATAATAGAAACAGAATAGAAAATGTAGCAGCTACTGCTGTCAAACACTGATGTCATGACGTCGAGCATGACATCCAACTCACAGCATGTATTAGCTTACACAACCAGAACCTGCATAACCTTTAACACTACACACCACATGTCATGACCTTAGTCAAGACAACAGAATACACATGAATGTTTTACCACAAAATGCAGCCAATCAAAACATCTACATTTATAACGATATTGTGCGACCCGTGTGAACGCACGGGTAGATGACAACTGAGACTTCTTAATATGTATATTGTTTATATACCTTTTTTTTAACCATCATTGTACTATATTAATTTACAATTTATAATGACAGTGCGCGACTTGTGTGAGTGTACAGGTAGATGACTATTTAATTATTTCTTCTATTTTTCTACTAAAATATACATTTTTGACGGGTCAAGACTACTTAATTTGTATATCTTTTATATACATTTTTTAACCATCATTATACTATATTTATTTACTATTTATAACGTAATTGTGCGACCCGTGTGAACGCACGGATATATGACTACTTAATAATAAAAAAATATTTTTCAACGGGCCGAGACAACTTAATTTATATATCTTTTATATATATTTCTTAATCATCACTATATTATATTTATTTACTATTTATAACAACATTGCGCGACCCGTACGAACGAACGGGTCTCTTACTAGTATATTTTAAAATATTATCATGAATTGTTTATTTTTGAATATTTAATGTTGAGGGATATTTTAGAGTACTTTTTTTTTTGTAAAAAACTAGATAAGTGATTTGAATTTTGTATTAAATGTAATATATTGTATTGTTTGTGAAAAAAGTTTATATTAAAAGTTATCAATCTTTGCCTACTACAATATTTTGTCATTGAAAATTAATTCAATTTTTAAACATTTGATTATGAGTTTATAGTATCATAAGTATTAGAGAGTATATAAAAATGGTGCAATAATTTTGGTAAAAGTTAGTTAGGATATTTAAATAAAGTTACATCTACTTCTTTGTTAAGCAATGAATTATTATTAGCAATTACAACAATAAGTTTTCTAATTCATTCAATATGACATGATACGTTTAAGGGACTTTTTTCACTTCTCACATCTTCTCTTTCCTTTTGTGATGATTAGTTTCATCTCAAAACTTCATTGAAGCTTCAATGTTGGATCTTGGAGGTTACCTTCAAGATTCACAAAATGTATTTTGATCTTCTTATGCTGTATCTTTGCAGTTTTCAAATACAACATCATCAAACACCTAGTACAAAAGTTATCAATCAAGTTCCAAGAAAATAAATTTCTTCTTTGAAATCAATAGGTTGGAGGTGTAATCCTAAATCACAAGCTCTACAAAGTGGTAGTTAATCCTTACATTCCTCTCATGTTCAAAAATCATGTTGATCAAGTTGCTAACATCATCTCCAAGGAGTATGACACTTGGATAGTTCAAGACTAAGCTCTGTTCACTTTGCTTGTATTCATGTTTTCTAAATTTATTCTTCCTCGAGTTCTATCTTGCAAGCATGTCTATAAAACTTTGGCAAATCTATAAATTAATAATTTGGTTATGGTCTAATCTACATTAGCTACTTGATAATTTTCACCAAAAATTATCAATTCCTAATGCAATTGCTAATGTAGATTAGACCATAACCATACAAAACTTTGGTAAAATGGTGGAATATCTGGCAATTAGTAAAATTCTCATGGAAAGGGTGCTATAATCGGGGTTGAGGACGTGGAAGACAACTTTATGGCATAGGAAATCACCCAACTTTTCATCTCCGCAACAAGTATGGCCACTCTCTGCTAGACTGTTGGTATAGATATCATGAATTCTTTTATCCTCCACCACCAAAGCCTTAAGCACACTCCTCTTGAACAAGTTATTCTAATGCTAATGGAAGTTAGAAGAACCAAGCCTCTACTTCTTCAAAAGAAACAACCCTTTTGACTCATAAAGATGAACTCAAAATGCCTCAAGGACTTGAATCTCAAGCATGATTTTCTGATTTAGGTGCTTCCCGTTACACTACCTCTAGCATTTCTAACTTAAAAAAAAAAAATCCTATGAAGGTTCCAACAAAATCCTAGTTGTTAATGGTCATAGCTTAACAATCAAGTCAATGCTCCTCTAAATTTAGGTCCAAACTTGTGTTAAATTTTATGTGTGAACCTAAACAACTCACTTCATGTTCCTAGCATTACTATAAATCTATTTTTTGTGTTAAAATTTGCTAAAGATGACAATTTGTTCTTTGAATTTCATTATAAAATTTTTTAGGGTTAAATGACTTTTACCCCCTGCCATATGAGCGTGTTTTGATTTACTCCCCTTAAAAAAATTGTTAAGCAGACCTTACCAAATAAAGATTTCATCAAATTTGACCCTGGATCAAAATTCCAACAGAATTTGCATACGTGGCACGTCATGTGGCATTTTTTTTAATTTCCACGTGGAAATTTGTTTTTTTTATTGTTTTTTTTTTTTAAAAATAATAATTTTTTTTAAATATAGTTTGAGACTAATATGCCTACTTAGACTCACTAGTCCAAAACCTACCAATCTCAATAATGGTTTACATGTTGTTCTTCTTTTGCCTAACTTTTTTCACCAAGTTTGATGAGTTTGAATTTGAGCCATATAATGGTAGGTGACATAAAAAATCTTAATATTCCTCATGCACCATATAATGGTATGTGACATACAAATCTTTTCAATTCAAGTACTACGATATTAAAAATCTTGTATATAATGTGTCTTGTGTTCAATACTAATTGTAGACAAAATATTTAAGTTTTGATATTTAACCTTTTAACAACCCATCAATAAAGTTTAAATATATATATATATATATATATATATATATATATATATATATATATATATAAAAATAAAAAATATATAAATTATTTGTTTACTACTTTTTTTCCATATACATTATTTGATAATTATTTATTTGTTTACTGCAATTTTATAAAATACTTATTTATTTACTGCTACTTCATAAATTATTTATTTTATAAATTTATTTGAATATGAAATAATACTTAAATTTAATAAAAAATTTCATTTAATATTAGTTTTATATATTAACGATATTTTTTAATTATATAAAGTGCAATTAATATATTCATGTTATTTTTTTAATTATATATTAATGTTATTAAATTCTTTTTTATTTTAAACTTATTTAAATAATTATATAGTAACTAGTTATATGTAACTATGTATAGTATATATTGTAACTAATTATATTTTAACTATGTAACTTATTATAACTATGTATAACATATACTTTATAATTATACTGTAACTAATTATTAATATATCATGTATAATTATATTGTAACTATTTAAGATTTGAAAATAATTATATTGTTCAAATTTGTAACTAATTATATTGTAACTATTAAAGAATTGAAAATAATTATATTGTTCAGATTTGTAACTAATTATATTGTTCAGTTTTAAAATGGTGCATCTATATTATTCAACCCAAAACTTTATGGGAGTATCCCATATAACCTACAAGTACCAAGTTAAAAAAAATCAATTTTTTTTAAAAACAAAAAAAAAATGAATTTCCACATGGAAATTAAAAAAATGCCACGTGTGCAGCAAATACACAGTCAGCACATTATTTTGTCCACGTAGGCAAGATTCTAAGAATCTTGGCCAAAAAAATGAAATATGGGCTTTAATGATGGAATCTTTATTTGTTAAGGTCTGCTTTAAAAATAATTAAAGGAGAGTAAACCAAAACACGCCTATATGGCAGAGGGTAAAAGTCATTTAACCCTAATTTTTATATCAAATCACATGCATCTAGGCTGGTGATTCTTGAAGGATTCCTCGATAAAAATGGATTGTACTGCTTTCACAACCTTTCTTTAGAACCATCACGCACTTCAAAAGACATGTGTTATTGTAAATAATATTATTGTTTCTAATACTTCCGATAATACAGATTCAATTTCAAATAATGTTTCAATATGAAATTATAAACTTGGTCATGCAAGTCCTAGAGCTACTCATAGCATTCTTGACTTGTGTAATATACATTTGAGAAATAAAAGTTATGTTGAGTTTTGCAGTTCATGTTGTCTACGCAAGTCACTTATAGATTATATGCCCCTTTGTAGGAAACTACATATGCATGTCCTTTTGAATTAATTTGCACTAATTTATAGGGTTCATACCATACTACCTTTAGTAGTGGTTATCCTTATTAAATTATCTTTGTAAATGTTTCACACAAAAAATATTGGATTTATCTACTCAAGCAAAACTATATTGACACTTAATTCAATGCTAAAATCAAAACAGTTCAATCTGACTATATGGGAGAATACATGCCTTTTATCAAATATTTAAATTAATTTGGCATCGTTCATAGGTTGACTTGTCCACATACATCACAACAAAATGGAACTAATGAGAAAAAGCATATGCAAATAGTTGAAATAGACCTAACTTTATTTGGTCACGCATCCTTACCAATCAAATATTGGGATCATAGTTACATAACTTCTGTTTATTTTATTAATAGGCTTCTTATAAATGTCTTACCTCATTTCTCTTCACCTTTATATTTTCTCTATGACATAACACTGGATTACAAGTCAATAAGACTTTTTTTATTATGTCTGCTTTCCAATCTTAAGACTATACAATAAGCATAAGCTACAATTTTGTGCCTTTTTAGGTGTTTCTCCTACACTTAAAGGATTCAAATGCCTTAAAAATGAAGGAAGAATATTCATTACAAAAGATGTGGTCTTAAATGAAACAAAGTTTCTCTATCCGGATTTATATCCTTCACCATATACAACTGAGTATGCCAATTCACCAAAAGTTCATAGTAGTTGTACCTCACCCTTAACCATGCACAATACAACTCATTTTATAGGGCATAGACAGGTTAACTCGCCAATCAACACAAGTACTACCACTGATTCATAAAAAGTAATTATAGAAATTAGGGGACAACTTCTTTACCCATCACAAAAAGATGGGTAGTGTACATTCCACCAATCAGATGACACCATTTAATTTTTATGTATTTAATTATTTATCATATAGAACAATTGTTTGATGTTTTCAATGCATTTTACACTAAAGGTAACCTTACCCACTTTTTTGAGGTGGGTAAATAAGAATTCACCTAGAAATTAAGCCTATTGTGAAAAATTCAGTTTTACCTACTAAACAAATACATGAATTGTCAAATATGCCAAATGAGCCTCAATATGTTACAAGTACCTTTAATAGTACAACTAACCTACCTTGGTCTATTAATTGTCAAGTTCTCAGGTCACCTTAAGTTGTTGAGAACATATCCTTTTTCTCTCTCTATCATTATCTATTTCTCTCACACTCACACACACACACACATTCTCTCTCTCTCTCTCTCTCTCTCTCTCTCTCTCTCTCTCTCTCTCTCTCTCTCTCTCTCTCTCTCTCTCTCACACACACACACACACACATATTCTCTCTCTCTCTCTCACATACACACACAAAGACATTTTAACATACACAAGTCTGTAAAATGCAATCTCCCTCCTTTCACAATCAATATCATAATACATCTCTATGGCTTGAAGTAAACCCCAAGAGCATGGTATGAGAAATTACGTCAAACCCTAATTGAGTCTGGCTTCTCCTCTAGAAAATGAGATCATTCACTTTTAGTCTACAAACATCAAGGTATCACATTATATGCTCTAGTCTATGTTGATGATATTTTGTTGACTGGTACTTCTTCTAAATTGATTTATGATGTGATTATCAAACTTCGTGACTAGTTTGCATTGGAAAAGTTGAGAACACCTAAGTATTTTCTTGGTATTGAGGTGCACAATTAGTCGAATGGCTCTTTTCTCCTAACACAAACAAAGTAGATCAAATTCATGTTATCCAAAGTCAACATGTTTGTGGCCAATGGTGTTAAATCTCCTATGCTCAACCACTACGAATTGAGCTAGCATGGAGCTGACACAAGGCAAGATCCATCCTTGTACATGTCAACAATTAAAGCTCGACAACATGGCACACTAGCCCGAACTGATATTTCTTACTGTTTTAATAAAGCTTACCAATTTATGTGGTAATTATTAGAGTGTGGTCAAAATAATTCTATGATAAGTAAGTGGCCCTACAATACTTTGTTCCCTTCTTTCTTTTACAAATCCACTTCAAAAAATCCCTCTAAGAGCTTACAATGATTCAGAGTGGGCTATTAATCCCGATGATAGAAGATAAACATCTGAATCATGTGTTTGGTCTGGTCCTAATCTAATTTCTAGGAGCTCAAAGAAGAAAACACTTATGGTCAACCAAACATTAGGGCTAAGTATCAGGCTCTAACACACTACATCTGAATCGGTATGACTCAAGTCAACTCTCTCTCTAACTCTAATATGTGATCATCTAAGGGCATTCATGCTATCACATAATCCTATACTTCATAATAGAACCAAACACATTGAATTAAACATTCACTTTGTGCGAGAAAGAATTGTTGTAAGCATATACTTTCACCAATTACAATTTTTCAAGACTTTAAGACCAACCTTAAGATTGTTTCTCTCACACAATAATGAGTATGTACGTGATGGAGTATTGGAATAAACAAAATAGTGTAATTGTTTAGATAAAAACTAAAAAGAGCTGGTTAAGATAATTAAGCAAATTAGCTAGTTTATAACTAAGTCTATACCATGTACAATTCTCTCTTGGTCTTTTTTTAGTTCATTCAATAATAAGAACGAGGAATGTGAGAGTTGAAACATGAGGTTCGAGATTCAACTCTTCCGGCTTATAATAAATTATAACAATTGTTAACATGTGCCTAAGTGGATCTTGTGTAGAAATGTGTGTACACAGTACTTACTTATAATTTTTAATGTTTTTTACTTATTATAATTATGTAATGTTAGTATTTTATGGCATTCAATAACTCCAATCCAGCACCTTTAACAAAAGTACTAAACAGAATACATAAATAACTTTATATCATATACTTTAAAAATAATTTATCATTTAAATTATAATTATATATTTGCCCACCTTATAGTTTTAAAATATAATTTTTCTGTTCAAATTTTTCATTTTTGAATTTAACATATATCATTACAACAAAATTTATTAATGACTACTAATATTGACTATTTAAAAATTACTATAATTAATAAAATATAAAAAATATTAGAAAAAGGAATGGTTGGCATAAGAAAACAAAAAAATCATCTATGACAAAAGAACTACCTTGGGAACCTGGCTGAATTCTTATATCACCACCTTCCACATCCACCACATGTATAATAGTAGAAAGCACTACGTAATTATTCTCTTTTCTACTTTACTGCACCTCGAAACTTATATAAATTAATATATCTCTACTACTTTCACATAAAGTGGATCCAAATCTCTGCATTTTGTTTTTATTCCCAAATTTTCAAAAGTTGATCCTTAAAGTAGCTGCTGTTACCTCGTGAGCTATACTACTTTTGGAAAAATAAATGCAAGTTATGATCCAGCCTTAAAACTACAACTAGTTTAATAATTAATAAATATAATATTATGTTAAATTTTTATTTATAAATGTCTCATATATTAAAGAAAGAAAAGAGGTACAAAGGCTAGAATAGGTGTGCTGTTATATTTATGAGTTCGCATTTGGACATGTGATGTGTATAGTACTTTTATTTCTCATTAATTACTTATGAGACAAAGAATCACACCACGACTCCTTGAGAAAAAGGTAGTCAATAGTCTCCCTTAATTATGGGGAGTGGTTACTACCCTTAAGAGTTTCTTAAACCCTAGGCCTAAAATGTCTTTATAAATACTTCTTCTTTAATGAGAGAAGAGGACAAGATCTTAACTCATACATACATATTCTTGCACTATAGCACGCTTTAGACAAAATCTCTCACCTCACGTGACAAGGTCCTCTAAACTAATATGAACATTATTATACAGGACTTCTCGTCATTGTGGGCAAACCCTAACCATCATATACTATAATATACATACTACTAAGACCTTTGAGTACCCTTGCCCTTGCAGGGGTAACATGTACACTTGTATTTTTTATCAATATACTAGGTATTCTAACTTGTTTCTGACCAATTCTTGTATAGTAATTAAAGAAATATGGTTTCATCAAGTATAATCTAGAGGTGTTAAACTTAAGGATTTAACCTCCTTATGCTTCACCCCAGAAGGTATCAACGGTAGCGGTGATGCCGATATCGTGACGGAGATGCGCGCCACCATGGACGAATTGCGCCATTAAAACTAGACACTAGAGGACAATGTCCACAATATTAGACAATGTCGGGAGGATTCTAATCCCCCAAATAGATGGAAATGCTGGATCTCCAGCCACTCTCATGTGAGATATGGGGAGCGCCTGTCCATGAGGGATTCAAACCTCCCTCTTTGGCCAAGTTCGATAGGTGCAGTGATTCTTATGAACATGTCGCCTACGTCAACATAGAGATGACCATCATCGGGGCGCCTGACTCTCTGAAGCTAAAGTTGTTGTCTAGCACTTTTAGGGATGCAGCCTTGTGATGGTATATGGGTCTACCCTGTGCCTTGATTGCCAGCTATCAGAACCTGGTAAATAAGCTGGTACACCAATTCACCATCACAGAAAGATGTCCACCACCAGCCTATTCAATATATGATAGGGTTCATCAGGGATGCTAAAGGACTATCTCACCTTGTTTAACGAAGTCAGCATCAGGGTCGTCCTAACAAACCTAGAAATGTTTGTGGGGGGAGTTCCAAAATAGACTCAAAGCGGGACATTTCAATGAGTCTCTCGCCCAGAAGGTAGAACTTTCATTGGTAGAAGTGGTCACTAGAGAAAAATGTTATATAAAGGGTGAGGAGAGCAACATCGAGAAGAAGCCGCAAGATGTCAAGGAGCAACTTTGGTTAGTTCCTTTTTAACTTTCTGCCATTGGGTCAAAATCACCCTCTCTTATGCATCTCTATCAATTTCTTTTTATGGTTCGCTCAGGGGTTATTTCAATTGTGCAAGGGGTTAGACAGGGTGACCCATTGTCTCTACTTCTCTTTTGTCTTGCTGAAGAGGTTTTAAGCAGGAAAATCACAAAGCTTGCCTCTGTTGGGAGTCTTGAGTTAATAAAGACACCAAAAGTGTTATTGTGCCTTATTATGCTTTTTATGATGATGACATATACATCTTCTACACTGGTAAATACTCAAACAATCATGCTTTGACACAACTTTTACAACCTTTAATGTTGATTCTGGTAAGTCTTGCAACCTCTATAAATCTACAACCTTTGTCAGATCTATTTCTAACAGAAGACTTCATAAGATCTCTAGTTTGACTAATTTCTCAATAGGTCAGTTTCTCTTTACCTACCTGGGTGTGCCCATCTTTAAAGGTAAGGCTAAAACCACTTATCTTCAGCCCATAGCAGACAAAATCATTGCCAATATAACCACTTGGAAAGGCTCCCTTATGTCTATGGTCGATAGGGTAGTGCTTGTCAAAAGTGTCATTCAAAGTAAGTTAATTCATTCAATTACCATCTACTATTGGCCTTAATGTCTCCTCCTTAAGTCAATAGAATAAGCATGGTGTAGCTTCATATGGACTGGTGATGTTTCTAAAAGGAAAATAGTTATGGTAGCTTGGGAAACCTAGTGCAACCCAATCAATAATGGTGGTTTGGGTATTATATCTCTTACTCCACTCAATGAAGCTTATAATCTCAAGTTATGTTAGGATATGTTGAACTCAAAAGAGTATTGGACTAGCATCCTTAAATCTAGAACTTTGAGGAAGTTTGGACTTATTAAAAATCACATTTCTTCCTTAATCTGGAAGGAAATTAAACTTGAATATTTTTTTGTGCAACTCTATCTACTGGATCCTTGGTCAAAGCACCACCATTAAATTCTGAACAGATGCTTGGTCTAGTCATCCTTTCATCTTGGAAACTTTTGACTCTTTCCTTATCTGTCATGGCATAGACATTAGTGTTACTGTCTCCATATACCTGATCAACAATCAATTGTCCATACCTTCAAATTAGTCTAATCTTTTTCCTTTCCCATCTCACATACTTCTTTCTGCTATATCTTAAGAGGATCTAAAATAAGACCAAATTTTTTGGGCCTCATCTTCTTCAGGATTGCTGATCCTTAAAGAAGCCTACCAACTCAAGTCCTATCATTTCCTTCCATTATCTTAGGCTAGACTTTTATCATGCAAAGATATTCCTCCATCCAAATCAATTTTGGTTTGGAAGCTAATCCTTTATAAAGTCCCTACTGATGAGGAGCTCATGACAAAGGGAGTCTCACTGGCCTCAGTCTACCACCTCTGTCACCGTGACATTGAAACTAGTGCTCATCTATTCCCCACGTTTAAATTTGCAAAAACTATTTGGAATTGGTTTTTCAGCTCGACCAATATCAGTTATAGACTTGGAAAAATTGAAGAATTTCTCCATATTTGCAATTATGGTATGTCTAAATAATGCTCCCTTATTCTCAGAGTTGCAGTTACTTATGTAACACCCCAAATTTAGAATTGTATTGTCTTGATGAATTATGGTGAATAATTGTGAATTTGATGTCTTAATGGTTTGGTGTTGAGAGTTAGAGATATGTTTTTTTGGGTTGAGAGGGTAGTACCTTGGAGTAAGTGGTATGTTAAGTCGGTTAATTAAATAGAGTGTAATTAGTAATACTATTGTTGGAATAAATAATTATTTATCTATTTTACTAATTAATGGAGTATTTTATTATTAGGGGTTAATAATAATAATAATAATAATAATAATAATAATAATAATAATAATAATAATAATAATAATAATAATAATAATAATAATAATAATAATAATAGAAATAATAGTGTGTGTAAGTGAGGGAAAGATAGGAAGACCATAGAAAGGGTCCAAGGGTTAAACTAGGGAAAAGAGATTTTAGTTGTTTCATTCTGTACGATCTAAGATTAGAGAAGAGGCAAAGGAATGGAGAGTTAGGGAAAGAAGAGGAGAAGGAAGAACCAACCATAGAAATTGGTAAGAGAATCAAGCTAGCCAATAATCTAAGGTAAGGGGAGTTATTGTAATTCTTATAATTGATGTAAGGTTTAGATAATTGTAGGTTGGTTTTGTCTTTGAGATTTTATGATGAATTTGATGATATTGATGAACTACCATGATGGATTGTTTGGATTGCATGATTAATATGATGTTTGATATTATTGATTGTTGTATTGGTGATTAATAAAATGATTTAGACTAGAATCCACCATTATTGAGGATTTGGAGGTTTAGGGTTTGATAAGGATTGTTGGAGGAATGATGAACAATGTATTTTTGTGTTTAAGATAATTAATCCAAGTTAGAACTAGGTTAATAGACCTTAAATCGCAAGAAATTAATGTTAAAAATCAATTTTTGGGCAAAAGATTGGGACTGGTTTGATGCAGGTCGCGCATGAATTTTTTGTAGAATCGCAGAGCCCGCTTAGCGCAGTGGAGCCCGCTCACCATGCTCCGGAAAATAAAAAGAACCAAATTACAGTAGAGAGTCCGCTTAGCGCGGTATAGGCGTGCTTAGCGCGGTCCAGAAAATAAAAATTTATATTTTTGAAAAATGATTTCAGAATATGGTAACTTATATTTTATTATAATTTCTGGGAACTTTCTAGAATTTATTATGCATGTTTGGGTAGGTTTATGAGGCATTTTGTATGTAATTCGGTTTTGTGAATTCTTGTGTTCTGTACTTGAGTTGGTAAATGTTATTGTGTTGATTGACAACATGATTAATCGATGTTTGTGTGTTGTGTTGACCAAGATGTTTATGAGGCCTGTATAATTGGAAATGAGTATGCTTGATATAACATGATGTATGCTTTCTATGATGAATTGAAATCGTTATGACGAGGATGATTATATGATGATATTTGTATGATGTGAAATTCTGGTGTAACAGATTCAGATGTCTTGAAAGATATCGAGACATGTGATCTGTCAAGAAACATCAGCAAGGTACATACACAGAATTATGCCAAACTAAAAAATAAATAACACCAGTAATTTGTAACTCAATTCGGTGAAATCACACCTACTATAGGGGTATACCAAGCTAGGAATGAAGTCCACTATCAACAGTATTAATTCAGAGCTAAACTAGTCCCAAGTTTACAACCCCTCACTTAATCCCTACCCAGTGACCCTTCTACCTAGTTCCTCCCTAGATATGGAATATCCCCATCCCACTTCCAATCATCACAATAATGTTGTACAGTTCTCCAGTCCCAGGAGCTGTAGCAACAGTCTAATATCCAACGCATTCTGATCCCACAGATAAATAGTTTGGAAGACATACTTCCATGACAATCCCTAGCCAAAACTCTTGACTATGACCACAAACTTGGAGTTACTTCAAAGCTTCCTCCTAGAACAATACTCCTCTTACCTACAGGCTTCGAGGATCACAATGGTAACATTCCCACAGGCCGGGAGGTTTACCTCGACAAACCCTAAAGATTACATCTTTTCTACTCGATGGTTGTCTTGATTTTTCCAGGTTACAATGGTTTTATTTATAACCTTCAAATATTATGCTACAAACAAGGTCTTCTATCTTTTAGTTTCCGAGAATATATCTATAATTAGAAACTGTATAATCTTCAAATATTCTGATCTGATTCTTCTGAATGATTCCTCAAATCTTCTTATTGATTCTTCAGACTTGTCAAATAATATATCACGCCTTTATTTAATTTGCACAATATCCCTGAATATTCTGCATTATTCTGTAGTAATTAAATAACACATATTTAATTAGAACTCTTCACTTCAGCTCAGGAATGATGTCGTAACATCTCGTGTGACATGTTATTCCAGATGTTGAATTACTCCAAAATAACATATTCTATCATTTCAGTCGAACTCTTTTTTGTATCTGTTGTTTTTATACATTTATACAAATTGATCCTTTTATTTGTTTTACAAAAATTAAGCCAACTCTAAAAATAGAGAACTAACAATCTCCCCCTTTGGAAATTTTTTTGCTAAAACAAATAAATTACAGATTACATAAAAACGTAAAAACAGATACAACAACTCAACAACTGGGTAATGGCTGCAACAACTGTTGAATAGAGTCAGTCTTCAGATACTCCCCCTCAACCCATGAACCAATTCTTCTCACAGAAGACCAATGGTGGCATAAGAGAATATTCTAAGTCTTCTTTGACCAGCAGCCACCAATCGACCTAAAGCATAAGAGGAAACTTAAGTAGTATCCTTATGCTGCCTAGGGTAACTCAGAACACAAGTCACAACTGTGTTCATAACTCAGGTCACAAGTCACGAAACAATATCCCAAATCCATCAATATGCTTGAGCTGTTTCTGGTTACATCCTTTTGACTGAACATCTGAGTGCCAAAACCTGTTCTCCCCCTTTATGGCCAAAAATTTACAAAGGAAGCCTTCACAAAACCAGACTCACGTATTGATTACCCAGATCCGAAAGACCCTCATATGGAAATAGAAGAATCACGCACGATGTATGAGTGAACCCTAATCATCTTCATACAAATAGCTGGTCCTCTGCTTGTGAGATAAAGACTCCTTAAATGCGACACCTTTTGGTCAATGACGACGATATTCGAGGAGAGAATACCACCAAAACTAAGTGCACCGTCCAACAATCACTTTAAATGCTTTTAATATGCTTGGACTATTTCTTCTGAATAAATCAGCCCCAAGACATGCACATGCATGGTCAAGAGTACCTTCTAGACTTTCTTTTTACGAAGCTGGCTATATAGTCTAGAATCTTTCTTTGTTGGGCTCAGCGAAACATGTCATGAACAATGTTCCGACATCCTGCCAGCCATTGTCTTTAACTTCAAACACTTCTTCTGTGGTTTAGTTGAGGACGTTTCCCAACCTTTTTCATATGCTCAGGGGTATGTCTTTAGACTACTTTCTCCAACAGCAATCTTAAAATTTGTGTCTGATATCGTCTTAGAAAGAAAGCCCAATTCTTTCTCCTTCTGGTAAGATCCAACTACTTCAATTACTCCACTAACTCCCCTACCAAGGACAACCAAGGCTATGGTTGACCTAAAAAATTATCTTATTATGCTTACCAGCTTCACTAAGATTCAGACCTTTTGGACCACAACAGAAGAACTACCTTGATCTGTCATGCTGATCAAATCAACCTTCTGCTCTTTACATTCACTAGTATTTGCAGATACTAGTGAAATCTTCAACATAGTAGATATGCCTTGCTTGAGCATACTACTAACATAAGAATCTTCCTATTCTAAATCATATACGAACTGTCACTTTTGGTCATGGTGTTTGAATATTAAGATTCATGGTCGCAAGCCTTTTCACAGACTATTATCAGCAATGATGTTACAACATCATCTGGGACATTTTCTTCAAAAACCCATATTTTGGTTCTTGAATCACTACCTCAAGGATTCATTGTGCACCAAATTCCTTTAGGAAACTTTAACAGAAATCTTACTACTGTAGTATGTGAGAGAATTAACCTCTCAATCATTTCCTGATAACAAAAGATTAGAAAGCAGACTTGCCCACACTTCAGATTTGTACCCTGACTAGGTCGTGGTCATTCATCAGATACATGCTCATGTTCATACACCCAGTAGATGATATGATTTCCTTCCTTTAAAGGTGTAGTAAGCTGACAAGATTGCCTCCAATAAATAAAAACAGTAAGTGACATTGTTATACACCACTTGAAGAGAGTGGATTTTACATCATAATCCCTAGTCACATTAGCCATTCCTGATTTCTCTAGTTGCTTGACCCTTAAAACCATCCTGAATTAAATGAACTTCCTTAGCTAGGGAAGCAGAGAATAGAAGTGATGTTCAAACATCATCTCTGACTTTCATCTAACTTTCAGAATCTTTGCTATGGTTATGGAGATGACTCCCATAGCAACATACCATACTTATAGAGGATCCAAGAGAATCAAATGTTGATGGTTAATCAACCTTACAGAGACCATATCTCATATACAGACCTTCTGCCTCACTATGAGATGTTTGTATGCTGTTTTTTTGCACCTGTAAAGGAGATTTCCTCTACATGGTATCTGAGACATATGACATTAACTGGTCTTTACAAGTCATGAGTAGACTATTCAGACTTAGTCTACTACTTCACGTCACAAAGGGTCCACGATCTTCCTTGCACTACCACCAATTCATTATGCGAGGACACCCCATAAGTGAATCCAAACAATAAGAACCCCATTCACGAAGACGCTAGGAAATCCACATCCTTTGATTTCAGAGATGAACACTTCTTCCATCTGGTTTCTTCGATCCAAAGAGTCCTCCAGGCATGAGCTCATTCTACATAAGGGCTTCGGTAGATATGCCTTTTTAGGTTCTTATCAAGAGATCGACTATTGTACATCCACATACCTTGGCCAGAAATACACTAACACAAAGGTAGACAGACTGTTGATCATGTCCTGATCAACTTGCACAAATCATATGTCTCCTCTTCCAAGTCAGAAATAGGTTCCAAACAAAAATAATCACAATATTTTGTTTAGCACCCAAAACATATGTTCTTCAACCAGTAGCTGCATACTTGTTGAAGTAATGTTCTAACATATCATAGAACATCGTATCTTTTCATACATTTGAACTTGGTGTTGTGGATATTATATCATCCTTAGAACAACCCTAAAACAGACGGTCCAGCTACACTCCAAACAGCCAGATTCAAAGTTACTTCTTGAAAGGAGTCAAGAGATATGAAGACTCTAGTTGAGACCAACCTGTATGGTTTCAATCTTTTTTCATGCTACTTGAAGAAGCAACTTGTCATCCATACAAAAGTGCCTTTATGAGTGGACTTGAGAACCGAAACTCAAATATGGTTGGCTAATTTGACTGATCTACCTTTTCTCACACCCCATCATGAATGCATTTTCTGAGGAGATCAAACCCTAACGCTAAGAAGAACCAGGTTTGAAAGAGATACCATGCAGCGGAAATACCACAACAGTTCCTCATCATCTTCTAGGCACAGAGATTTGTGCCTACTCACCACATCCCACGTACCAGTAGAACAACCCTGAGTTTGAAAATAAATCAAACCCTTACCAATACACACTAAGCCCCCGATGCTCAACACAGTCCATCCTCCACTTCTAGGGACCATGTACACATCGACGATCAACACATCTTTTCATCACGATCCTTCCTTGCCGAACTAGAAAGTATCTTCCCATGATCTCATCTAGAGATAGAATAGGATGCCTGCTCTGGTACCAATTGAAATTATGGTGTAACAGATTCAGATGTCTTGAAAGATGTCGAGACATGTGATCTGTCAAGAAACATCAATAAGGTACATACACAAAATTATGCCAAACTGAAAGATAACTAACACCGGTAATTGTTAACCCAGTTCGGTGAAATCACACCTAGTCTGGGGGCATACCAAGCCAGGTAACATACCCCAAAATTTTCCCACCATATTTTCATGCAAGACTCATCCAAGTATCAAAAGCTCAAGACTCAACTGAGTACACGCTCTCCTAATCAAAGGCTCCTAAACTAGGGTTTTGAATTTCTTGGTGAAAAAGGATAAATCAAGGTCTCCAATGGACTTCATATGACTCCTTAGGTTTCAAATTATCTCTATGACAAAATTCAAGCTTCAGTTCCCAAGATTGCTTAGTCAATTGCTCAGATAGTCAACAGTCGACTAGTTTGACCTAAAAGTCAATTGTGGTCAAAATATAGTCAAAATTCCTGATTTTTGATCAACATCCTTATTTTGAAGTAACATTCATCATTTGATCAAGTTTTGATCATGATTCATCATGGAAGGTTCAAAAATCAACAAAACCTAAAGTTTCTAAATTAGGGTTTTTGACCTAAAAGTCAACTGAACTTTGAACAGCCATAACTTTCACATGGAACATGAAATATTTCCCAACCAAAGCCTATTTAGAAGGAAATTGAATTCTATACAACATTGTCTCTCTAAAGCCAAGGCCAAAAATTCTTAATTTGAGAGATATAGGCCAAAACATTACACGTCCTTCCAAACATCCACAAAAAGCTATCTTTTGTCAGGAGCCATATCATCAAGATAAAATCTCCAAATTCAAAAAAGGTTCCAAAGCGGCTTGTAGAGGATACCTTTGGCTTTACAAAAATTCTTAGAACATATTCATATGACAAAAATTGAAGGAGATATGAGGCTCAGAAGTTGGACGAATTTTAAGAAAAGCACAAAACCCTAATTGCAGAATTTTGTGTTTTTGAGCTAATGGGCCTAATTCTTGGATCTCAAACATATCCATGGATAATATCAAGACTTTAAAATCGTATATTTTATTTTTATGGCATTTATTTAATTTATTTGAATTTTATTCATTTAAATATTAAATAAATTAAGTAAAATATGAAATAATTAGATTTAATCAAAACTTTGATTACCAATCAAATCCAATCATCCAAATGTCATAATTTTTGATAAAAATTTATGGTAAATATGATTGGAAAGATTGAATCAAGATTGAAAGCAAAAATAGAAATAAATCATATATTTTTTAATCAACTTTATATTTCTCCGAATGCTAGGGATCCAAGCCCACAAGTTGCCCTAATTTCACCTATTATATAAGGATAACCAAAGCATACATGAATAGGACGAAAATTGGCCGCAAAGAACCGTAACCAAAAAGCTCAAAATTTTCAAGGAAAGGTGCAAACTCGAACCCTTACTCCCAACCCTTTTCAATCAAATCCAATCCTTCAATCATCTTCCTGACGACTCCAGGAGTTGATTCCATCCGCCATTCAAGCTCACAGCAATCCAGAACCCTCTCTTTCAGTCTCACTGGAGGTAAGATTGTTCAAATTTAGAATTCATTAATCCATGCCTTTCTAACCTATTTGCTATGCATAGTTATATTCAAGAACATGTTTAAGACTGTTTGGACGTGTCACATGTGAGTTTGTGGACCTGAAACACGACCTGCCATTGTTAGGGCATTAAAGTTGTGATTCTTCAAAACCCTATCTACAGGATGTTTTGACTGAAGCTAATGGCTCTATTGAATTCGCGTCAGTGTTTTTGGGGTATCTGGGTGGTTTTGGTTTTTATTTTGGTTGAGTTTGCAGGTTCTTGAAAACGGCCTCGTCGGAGAAGGTGGAAGAAACCACCGCCGGTGGTGGTTGGAAGGCTCCAGGGGTTGGTCAACATACGCGTGGCTTCTTCGCAACTTGTCATTGGCCAGTTAGACTTTCAAAACTTTCTCCTCAATTGTGATTGGCTGATCCAAGGGCATATGGGTCCCACGCGCACTAACTTTATTAACTTTTCTTGTTTTTCTTTTATATTTTTTGTTGCTGGTTTGTTAACACCTAAGGACATCTGCACAACGTGAGAGCTGGTAACCAATAAGACCTGGGTTCGAACCCAAGCTTTTGCAATTATTTTCTTTGCGTTTTCTTGTTTGCAGATCCAGTACATAGCACACACGTCCTTATCATGAGCCCTTACACGCTGACCTTTGGATTCCACTAAAACCAAATCTGACAGACCAGATAGCGCTTCCTCACCATGGACCACCAAACAAGCGCCATATAGGATCTAACACCCAGGTTTTTACAAATTTTTTATTTTATTTTATTGATATGAATTGTTTTTTTGTTTTTTTTTGTTTTTCCCAAACCAATTTAAAATCCTTTTTTACAAAAAACAAAAACCTTCTTTCTTTTCTTTTAATAACAACTAAAAAACAATTTAATATTTAATTTAGATTAATTTAGGATTAATTAGTTAATTAGATAAATAATTAGGGTTTAATTTTTGATTTAATCGGGATTAGGGTTTAATAATCATTTTTTAGGTTTAGTCTTCAACCTCCAAAAAACCATAGGTAAACCTTAGAAATTATCAATAAAGTAAGAGTTGTCTATTAACTGTAGGTTTTTTAGATTTTTTTAGCCTTTAACCTTGATTTTTCTTAAAGTATATTTTATTCGCGTTTTCTCTCCTCATCTCTTACTCCAGTGTATGTCGCATGCCTTTAATTTAGTTATCTATTTTCTGCCACTTAAATTCTAGAAAATATGTATAGCCTTGCAAGGTTTTTTTGTAATAGTTTAGGGCTTTTAATTTTCCGCCTTTAATTTCTGCCTTTTATTTTTCGCTTTTTCCCCGGGTTTTTTGGCTATGTAATCCCCTATCCCGAAGCCTTGTAATAGCGTAAGATTTTACTTTCCGCATTTTATTTTCCGTAAATTATAACTGCTATATACTGCTTAGATGTATGCTAATAGGATTGCATGGCAAGATAAAATTGAACATAGCTAACCATTAACTCAAGATTAAGATATTTGAATACAACACACTTTTTTATTTGTTCACACACTCACCTTTAGGGTAACCCTCTCTTGTAGCCTTTCAATACAATGGTCAAGTCCCTTGAATGTGAGGATACTATTAGTAAGGTTGCCTATGAATAAAAATCATCATAAAAGATCATAGACCCTTTGAGTTTCCTACGATAAAATAATCTTGTCCCTCGATGTTGCCTTCGGTCAAAAGATGACCGTCCCTTCGAAATGCTAAAGTATCCTCACCTGTTGTCTTCTATGACCATACGACGACCCTCGATAACCCGATACATCCAATGAAAGGACTACCTACCCTCCTTATGGTATGGATAGCCTTTTCAAACAAAAGACTTAATGAACAAGAAAGACAAACTTAGGGTAGGTGGCTCTTAACTACTTGCTCACATTCAAATCAAACTTTCAAATGCGTTTCACACCTCTTTTCAAAAAATTTCCAAAAGGCTACATTTATTTACAAGTTGAAGTCCTTATTCAAATATTTTCAATTCACACACGACACTTTTTTAAACAATTCAAACAAACAAGTGAGCTAAGCAATTAAGAGCCCATGGACAACTAGGGATGCAAAGGGTTCTTACACATTCCCTTTGTATAACCTACCTCCCGAACTCAAAATATTTCAAAAGGTCTCTCCTGTTCTTTTTGCCTTTCCTAATTAAATAAAATAAAAGTCGGTGGCGAATCTTGCTATCTGTAACATTTTTTAAAAGTCAGTTCTCCCACCGTGTTATAGAACTGGCAACTCTGCTGGGGATTTTAAAAGAGGGGTTACCTTAGATCTAGGATCACTAATAATTGTTTGACTTGCTTGCTTTACTTTTAAGGGTACTACTTGGGAATGTTCTTGTGTGAAAGATCCTACACCCGGATCTAGTGTACCTTAGGTATGTGGCAATAGACCAAGGAGACTGTACGACTTGTATCGATATGGTTGATCAAGTGGCCACTTTTGGTGTGACACTTTGGTTTATCCTGATGACCCTTGAACATGATCGAGGAGACATTTGGCTGCCGCGTGGTATCATTAAGCATAATTTGCCCTTAGAACCCTAGTTGAACTTGACTTTGGCCTATTAGGAAGTAGCGAGATGGCTGGCTTTGGATTTCTGACTGAAGCTGGTTGATACTCAATGCTACACTCATTGAGATCAATCTTTCAAGATGTTTTTGGTCAACCGTTCGAGTGTTGACTGAGATAATGCTTTCGAGAAAGGTCCGTGATATGAGATTCCCTAGAACCCATCTTTATCTAGGACAGGTTGAACCAACTAAACTTCAGTGGGGAGGGTACTTACCTATGGACTCCATCCAAGACTCTAAACCTAAGGACACTTGTGTGACTTGCTTGTGTGTGCTACTAACCCTTTGATTTCCTTGCAAGTTTTATTGTAGGACTTGTTTGTCCTTAATATCTTACGCTTTTCCTGATGCATCACATTCGCATGACATCATTACATCATAATATAGCATACTAACTAACCCTTTCAAGGATCTTAGGAATTTAGGGTGCACAATTTCAGGTGCCATTATCAAGGACTAAATTCTCATCAAGGGGCAAGAGGATTTATTTCCTTTGGCCATATGTCTTCAAATTCAGAGACACAATACCTATTAAGGGATAAGAGGATGTATTTTCCTCTAGTCCTATACCTTCCAATTTTGAAGTATCCCGAATCAGAGGCTATGACCCACTCGATATGGTGAGCTTGATTCTCAAAGAAGGATGTTCCAAGACGAAAGTCAGAGTTCTTCACACAAGGCTGCGACCGATTTAATCTCTAAATGTCGCGAACTAAATTTCCTAAAGATCCTTGAAAATGTTGCATTTGCATTCATAACATCGCATAGCAGGTTTCTTACAACAGGTCTCTCATCCTTCCTCGTTGTTTATTTCAGCATCATGGATCTCGAGCAATCAGTAAAAAAATCTTCAGGTTCAGAACAAACCAGTTCCAAGAGATGATCCTTAACTTAGCCAAGGGGCAAGAAGAGTTGAAGGCACTTCTGATCAAGAAGGAGAAGAATCAACATAGGCATCAAGGTAGTCAAGATAATCAGAGATCCAAACCTAAGCGATCATTTACTCCGTTGCACATGCCGCTGTCTCAAGCTCTGCAACAACTGCTCAATCAAAACTTGATAACCCTATTGCCTCCATATTCACTTCCTGCCAATCCTGCTCCTGGGTACAAGTATAATGCAAGATGGGCTTATCATTCGAACCGTCTTGGTCATGATACCGAGGATTATGGACCATTGAAGCATAGGATTCAAGACTTAATATATGACAAGATCATTGACTTCAACTCACCTGAGGAGCCTCATATGACTGATATTGTGCACAACTAGAAAGGGCATAATGAACGCAACCAATCTGTTGGGGGAGTTCCAATCTCCACGTCGGCACCACAACAACAACGTAAATAGGGCGCGCCCAAAAGACAATTCATAAAGATCAACATGACTTTGGCCGAAGCGTTACAACGGTTGCTGAAAGAATGGCTAATTACCTTGAGGGACCCTCCTTAGAATTCTAACACCTCCTCTCCCCGCTATAATCCCAATGCGAGGTGTACATATCACTCCAATAGTCCTGGACATGACACTAACAATTGCTGGACATTGAAGAATAAGATTCAAGATATGATCGATGATGGGGAAATTAGATTCAACCCTCCTAAGACCCATATGGTGATCATTGCTCCCATGCCTAATCATAACAAGACTGATTAATGTCCAGAAGGATGGACTATTGGTTCATTAGCTTTACTTTCATTTGCAATTTCTTTTCTGTTTGTTTAAACATTTGACTCATGATAGACATGATCTGTTTTAATAATCATCATACGTGCATTGCATATGTTTGTCTTGAATAAATCATTTCGCTATCACTCATTTAAATTGTGTCTTTACTTTGCTTATGTTTTGTGATATTCAACTCCTGCTAAGCTGTAAGCCTTTTCAGGGAGGATGGCGAAAACGATACCGCAACCTCATAATAGTATGCTTTTGAACGGACTATGCTGACGATGTACATGCATTGTTTTAATTCCTAAACAGTGGAGATATAAGGATGTTAATCCCTCGTCAACCCCCTTTGAGCCTAAGAAGTAGAAGTTTTCTTTCTCATACAGATTAAAACTCTTAATTATAACCTGGGGCATGGTAGTTACTCAGTTAACTCAGTTATGCCAGCATTTCTTCTACACAATTAGTGATGGGTTCCCGTAACCATTAAGTCAGGCAGTTAATATCCACCAAAAAGAAAAAAAGCTGTTTAGTCAAAACCTATGAAGGAGACTTATAAAAAATTGAAACATCCCGCTGACTGTAATCTCAAAATAAACAGTTCAGGAAAAAGTTAGGGATAACAATGTCAAAAAAGAGGTTGCTAAAAATCCTCAACAAAAGAAAATATTACAAGAAAGGATGACTGTCTGTCTAAATAAAAGTTCTGGTGCTTTAACCATCATCAAATGTCAATTTTACGACTTCAAGCTCTACTAGGACTTAAACGCAAAGTTAACTGAGCATAGGATCGAAGAACATCACGAAGACTGGGAAGGGTACAAATAAACTTTGAGCCTTTATCCTTTGTTTCTTAAACCGTGAACCAAGCCACGTTACAACCCTTGAAACTCCTAACTGAAGCATGGTTAGTTCCAAAGCGTACTGTCACCAAAAAGGTATCCTGACTCCTTAAGGTTTGCCGTAAATGCTGAGTTGATATCACGTTTTTACAAATATCACGCTTTTACATCCCCTGGTTTAATGTTTTTCAAAAAACTCAAGACAGACATATGCATTGCATCTCATGAATTCATTATTAAATATATTCTGCTACATAATTTAAAATGTTAGCATCAGAAAGAATTTGCACAGGGTACGACTAATGTCTAAATGTTATCCCGACATATGAAAAACATTTACACCTGACTCAGTTGACTCAAGTCAATAAATACAAGGGGCATGACATGCTTTGTCCAATCAATATGGGGAAATCAGGTCAAGATTCAAAGAATCCCTCAGGAACGCCGAACAATAAGGGGCATGCACCCAAGTGGGTCTAAAGCTACTTCCCAATCAGTCAGGGGCATCATACTAAGTTTATGGCTACTAGGGGCACATCACCCATAGTATATATCCCAAAAATTCCTCACAAAGAGAATCTCTCCAGAGTCCCTACTAGCTGGGGCAAAGTTAGGCAAGGCCTATTTGACACGTCGACTGATACGCATTAGTGTGTCCTAATCAACACAAGCCCAGGAATGGCAGTTACTATAATCACTGGGGGCAATGTTTAAATCATCCATGCTTTCCTACAGAGCCAATTTCACAAGAGCATATCCCCAGAGAGTAGTCCTCAAGAAGCTATCTTCGAATAATCTCTTCTCTAAATCCACCATCTCCATAAATATTGGCACTCACAGTTGAGTTGAGTCAGATGGAACATCAGAGATTCTATTCATCTCTCTTATCCCCAATCGAGGTACATCAAGATCAACCATTCAAATTGCCTTCATCCCTAAGCAGAAGTCAAAGATCCCCAGCTTAGTATCCTTGAGCATGGAGCGGGAGTTCCTACTAAAACAAAAGACTTATACTTTGTATTCTCCACAACAGTCAGGGATTTATTTTTCCTCCAGAAGATGCTACGATCTATTGTCATCATTGACAACATGTTGCATACTTACATCATTTATAATCAATCATTACATAAATATATACCATGCATCATGACATTGCATGCTGCTAACTTTGTTTTTCAGGTAAGTTCCTAAGCGGACGAATGTCATCAAATAACTTATCAACTCTAACAAGCAAATTTTCTTCTCCAAAAGCAATCCAGACAAAGATTCGTTCTGACAATCATTCCTAGAAAACTCCCATCACATTAGTCCCCTGGCAGTGAAATATCACATTAGTCCCCTAGCAGTGAAACATAGTCCCCTGGCATTGAAACATCACATTAGTCCCCTGGCAGTGAAACATCACATTAGTCCCCTGGCAGTGAAACATCGCATTAGTCCTCTGGCAGTGAAATATCACATTAGTCCCCTGGCAATGAAATATCGTATTAGTCCCCTGGAGATGATATATACATCAATCCCCTGGCAGTAATCAAAATCCTTCTGATCATGTTAGTCCCCTGGCGGTGATCAGTTGGTCTTTATCATATTAGTCCCCTGACAATGATATCTACATCAGTCCCCTGGCAGTAATCAAAATCCTTCTCATCATGTTAGTCCCCTGGCGGTGATCAGTTGGTCCTTATCATATTAGTCCCCTGGAAATGATATCTACATCTGTCCCTTGGAAGTAATCAAAATCCTTCAAGATATAATTCGGTCACCATGAACGGTGCTGACATGATCAACAGTCAAAGATCTTGTTATATCATCACGAACGGTCTAGACACAGTCATCCTTCAAAGATCTAATTCAGTTACTAAGAACGATACTGACATGATCAACATTCTTCAAAGATCTATTTCTATCATCATGAACGGTGTAGACACGATCATCTTTCAAATATCTAATTCAGTTGCTACGAACGGTGCTGACATGATTAACATTCAAAGATCTAATTCTATCACCTCGGACGGTGTGGACATGATCAAAAAAGGAGACAAACTTAATCTTGGCATTCCTTCAGATATAGTCTAATGTACGACTCGTCCTGATACTCATATAGTCTAATGTACGACTCCCTCCTTCAAATATAGTCTAGTGAACGACTCCTTCTGATATGCACGAATACAACCTAGTGTACGACTCGTACCAGTATTCTCAGCATTTCTTCTAGCCTAATGTATGGCTCGCCTAATGTATGCTCTCTTCTAATATAGCCTAATGTAGGGCTCGCCTAATGTACGGTATCTTCCAAAATACCCTAATGTATGGCTCGGCTAATGTACGGTATCTTCTAATATAGCCTAATGTGCGGCTCGCCTAATGTATGGTCTCTTCTAATATAGCCTAATGTATGGCTTGCCTAATGTATGGTCTCTTCTAATATAGCCTAATGTATGGCTCGCCTAATGTACGGTATCTTCCTATATAGCCTAATGAATGGCTCGCCTAATATACGGTATCTTCTAATATAGCCTAATGTACGACTCGCCTAATGTACAGTCTCTTCTAATATAGCCTAATGTACGGCTCGCCTAATGTACGACCTCTTCTAATATAGCTTAATGTATGTCTCGCCTAATGGATGGCTCACTCTCTGACATAGCCTGATGGATGGCTCACTTTGTTATAGCCTAATGGATGGCTCGCTCTGATACAACCTAATGGATGGCTCATTCTAATATAGTCTAATGAATGGTACTCTCTAATATAGCCTAATGGACGGCTCGTTCTAAGATTCTTCAACATGCACATGGCCTAGTGTATGGCTCATCATTACACCTCTCAAGTTCAAATACAGTCTAATGAATGACTCATTCTTATTCTCATATTATCAAAACCAGATGGCATCTTTAAGCCCATCTCACACATCCTTCTGCCAACATCTATATGTCATCTTTAAGCCCATCTCCGGCAAATAGACCTTATCTCAACAAGGGCAAATTCCTGGGTATTCTAGTTGTCATACCCCAAAATTTGCCCATACTATTTCTCTCCTTCAAATTCAAATCAAGGCACATGGCTCAAAGACATCCCTCCTAAACAATGTTCAAGGAACTAGGGTTTTTGTTGTTCTGAGGAAAAATCAATGGATCAAAAGCTCCAAGGCATCTCATATGGTCTATGATATTCCAAACTACTTCCATGACAAAATTCAGGGCTCAATTCAAAGGATTGATCACTCAATTGCTCAGAAAGTCAACAATCGACTGATTTGACCTAAAAGTCAACTATGGTCAAAGTACAGTCAAAACTCCTGATTTTTGTCAACATCCTTATTTTGAAGTATCATTCACCATTTTATCAAGGATTGATCATTGTTTATCAAGAAAAGATCAGAAATCAACAAAAGTTTCTAAATTAGGGTTTTCATAGGAGAAAGTCAACTGAACTTTGACCAGCCATAACTCCTACATGGAACATCAGAAATTTCCCATCCAAAGCTCATTTTAAAGGAAATTGAATTCCCTACAATTTTGTCTCTCACATGTCAAGTCTATAAATTCTTCATTTGAGAGATATGGATCAAAAGATTATAGGTCCTTTTTGAAAGTCAACCAAAAGTCATCTTTTTCAAAAGAGCATACAAGGAGCATGAAAAATTATTTTGACATGAGACCAAAAACATTGGTTAGAGGACTCTTCGAGGTTTCTAAAAAGTCCAAGAACTTGAAAAAATGTTGAAGGATGAGGAAATGGCAAGGTGCACATTTTCACCTAATAAAATATCCAATCAAATTTCGTGCACATTCAACTTGGATTGATTGAATCAAATATTGGCTTGAATTAGAAACATATTTCAATCATATTTTCCAAAATTGCCAATCAAAGATTCAATTGGATTTTTATCAAATTAGTTGACCTAAATCACTTTACTATAAGTAGAGAAGTTGATCAAATCATAAGGGGACAAGAATTATGCCTCAAGAACCCTAAATCCGAGTGCAAAGGTTCAAGAAAATATCAAACTTGAATTATGAGTTACAAGCTAGTTCTTGATGTTCTATTGATCCCAACACGTGCCTTGAACATCACTGAAGCTATTCCAATCCTCGCACGCGTGCAACACTCCCAGAATCTTCTCCTATAAGCCGAGGTAAGTAGTGAGATTCTCAAATTCGGTTACTGCAATCCATGGCATATAAAGGTGATTTGAATGCATAATATTGTTCACCATGATGTGTGGAATGTTTCTGGATGCTTAATTGTGTGGTTGCGTATCTGTGTGTGATTGTGCCATTGTAGTAGTTTAGGGTTCCGTTTTAGGGTTTTTTGACACAGTTACTTTTAGGCCAAATTAAGGCCATGGTAGAATTTGTGAGGCCCATAAGAATTCAATGGTGGCCTCGTGAAAGATTTTCGTGGTCGTTTGCTTGTATTCGTAAATTGCAGATCTACGGCTATGGAAGCGTCCGTCGCTAAAAGCCAGTTGTAGGGCTAAGACGACGGAGGGGAGGTTGAAGGTGACTGCGTGGCTGTTAGCTGAAGATTTCGTTTTATGGTCCTTCGAAGGATATAAAATTCGAAGAAAGGATGGTTACTGATGACCATCTTTGAAGATAAAAATGGCTCCTGATGGCCATGCTTTGAGAATGAAGATTTCTAAGTTATAACGAAGATAGTGAATGCGGAAGCTAGTAGGAGTATATGTCTTCGAAGACTTAGACAGATTTCGTGAAATATGTTAAGTATTGATACTTAGCGTGTTTTTTTAGTGTTTTAATGTTAAATACACTGCCACGCGTCGAAGAAGAATTTAGGCGGGAGGATTTGAAATTCGAAGACAGTTTCGTAACTGTCTAAAGACAGATGGCATTCCTGAGGTTCTTATGAGAAACGTGGCATTAGATTAGCGTAGGACCGTTAAGGTCGAAACTAGTATAAATAAGGGTCTTAATGTTAGGATTCCGGGTGTTCATTTTGTACAAATCACTCACATATTACTCAAGTATCAAGTGTTAAAGAGAAAGAGTTCGCTGAGAAATGTACGTATGACACCACCATTTTAATACATGTGTATTTCCCCTTTATTTTCAAGTATCTTTTAATATTATTGCATTTCATTTACTTCTTGCCATTTACGTTTCTGTACTCATTATTTTCATGTCATTTATCTTTGAAGTATTTAACATTTCTGCACTTTAAGATTTCTGTATTTTTACAGTTTCGTCTCATATTTTATTTTGACTTACCTTTCGCTGAAGTTGTCATACCCTAATTTTTGACCCCCCTGAGATGACATATCTTCAGGATTTTCATCAAGTCAAAGCAAGTACCCAGAGCAGCCTGGCATTCAATCAAGGATGTTCAAAGACAAGAAAACTCAGGCAAAGGATCAATCAATGGAAGAATTAGTCTCTAATACAATCATAAGACTCAAGAGCTTCATTTTTTCACCTATGATTGATTAGACACCCAGTCATCTGAGTACAGGTTTACTCAGGTCACCAGGCTAGGGTTTTTTTAGCCTATCAAGGACTAAAATCTGGGATCACCTTTGGGAAACCCTAAAAAGCCCCAGGGGATCATTCAAAGACATCAATCATCTTCAAATATCTCATATGACAAGATCCACTGGACATCACACCTCAATTCAAAGTCTACAGTCATTATTTTCATATGGTCGACAATTAGGGTTTTTGACCTAATTCACCAGGATAGTTGACTTTTAATCAGAGGCATGGATCCAAAACTCAAGACAGGATTCAAGAACCTCTACTACCTCAATATAACCCATTTACATCACTCATTTGAGGAGAAGATCTTGATTCTACACAAAAGTCCAAATTTTCACTTTATCAGGAAAAAGTCAACTGTATGGGTTCACCTTTGACTTTTAAGATTTTTGGTCAAACCATGACTTTCAAGGATCAATATCATCAATATATGGATATCAAAGTCATTTGACCAAAGAAATTCAAGAAGAATCTTCAAGGAGCAAAAAGTCGGGAATTAGGGTTTTTGAGGGCATTGTGGGAACTCAAAATTTCACCTACACAACTCAAAAAACTTCCAACATGAAAGTTGTAGATCTTGCAAAATAAAACAACATCTTACAATGGAACTTTTTTCAAAAGATCAATCATTTAAGAGTTTTGGAAATTTTGAAGTTTTAGGTTATAAACACTTAGAAAATTTTCTAAGTGTTTTAACCTAGTTTTCTTCCAACTTTGGCCTCATTTTTCACAAATTTGCCAAAGGATTCTGAAGAAACTCCAAACTAATGATTTTAAGTAGATGTTTAGGGCTTTCCAAATTGTGTTCAACCTTCTCCAAATTCATTTTGAGCTAGGAGTTATGCTTGTTCAAAGTTGGCCTCATGAAGTGAAATTATAGGTCATGCATCATTTTTGAACTTTGCAATTTTGTGCACATGACCTTAATTATGGATGCTACACGACTCATAACACATCTGAAAACATGCCATGCATTCATTTTTACCATGCCATGATAATTGAGGAAGATTCCTAAAACAAGAACATGTGATTATGTAATGATTACATTTGAGAATTTATGGCAAATTGATGAATCACCCAAGGAATCTTCTCACCAACCAATTAGAGCTCACTTTGTATCTGAAATGTTCCCTAAGATCAGATAGAATCAATGGATAGGGAGCTGGCTCAAAAATGCAATGATCACACTTGGATATTCTTTGAAATTTCTTCATGGCTAAGAAACCAAATTCACTTCACTAAGCAAGCTCACTCTCTCAAACAGTACTGAATCATTTGCCTATAAATAGGAGAGCATACCTCAGTAGAAAAAGACACCAAAGCAACCATATTCCTTGCTTTCTCTTTCTCTTCTCATGCTTATTGTTTTTCAAAGTTCTTTGGCAAGAAGAATCGTTTTCTTCAAACCAGAGCTTATCTTTGGAAAGTAAGCATTCTAACATCTCAAGGGGGTTCATTTGAGGTGATCCAAGCACCTGGATCACTTCTGTAAGTGGAGGAACGCCATTGTTGCTCTCACTTTGGAGCTGTTGTAGTTGGAGGTCCATAGAGCAATTCAGAAGGTTTCCAACAAAGCCAAGCATCCAGGCACGTTCCATAGGAGGTAGTGGAGCTATCCAGATGGTCGCAGCTCATCTGTAACTGCTGATTCATCATCCTCCTTGTTCACTTGAAGCTCAAATCGAGGGAGGTCCATAGAGCAATTCAGGAGAATTGAAGTTACAATAAGCATTCAGTTAGCATCACTGAGTCCCAAGGAAGCTTTTGGGATCATTCATACAAGCCCAGGTGCTCTCTACCATCCTCACGACCTCCATTTTCAGAGGTAAGTTTCTGAACTCCACCTCTTTAATTTAAGCACTCTTTGTGGTAAAGCTCGATTCTATCTTGTTCAGCATCATCAGAGGATTGAAAACCCTCTATCATCGTTCATTTATTCATCTTGTGCATCATTTAATTTTAAAATTAGGGTTTATGTGTTCTTCGTGTTCATGATGAAATTCGTTAGTTACACTTAGAATAAATGAATTCTGAGCCCATAATCATGTTCCTTGTCCAAAAACGAGTGAGATTGATGTTTACATCATGCCATTTAGTTGAGAAACCAGAGAATTAGGAATTTGAAAATCTGAAGCTCGAGGAAGAAGATGAACATGGCGCGCGTAAAATTTGAATTTCCTGGCTTATCTAAAAATATAATATATTGAGTGTATATAGTTAACAAGCTGCGCGCGCAGCTTAGTTAGTTAAGTTTTGAAATGTGATCATGAAGGGCGTGGGTTCGAACCTCTCTAAGGCCAAACCAATTTTTTAGCACCCATTTTCATTTCTTTTTTATACAAACTTCACACAATTAATAAACTTATCAAATTAAATCATTTTCACTTCATTTTTCACACACTTGTTATTTAATATACCTATTTTATGAATAATCAAAAAAATCATAAAAATATTATTTATTTCATGTATTTTAATTAGGTTTAAAATAGTATGTTTTAAATGTTTTCTTAAACACTTTAAAATATATATTTTCATTTTGTTTTAACCTAACTACTTTGTGAATAATTTTATGATAAAACCCTAATTATTTAGGTCTTAATTGGGTATAGATTTCATCTTTGCCTTAATTAAGTTGACTTTTGTCAATATTCAAAATTGTTTTCAATCTCTGATTAAACAGATGATTAAGGTTTTCAAACAACAAAACCTTATATCATTTCAATCATTTTCAACTGTTTCTCATAAACAGTAAATCATTTTTTAACTGGGCCTCTAATAGAGTGTAAGACCCAACACCTTTTTCTTTTCATAGTTTGTTTTCCAAAACTGTATTTACAAAATCTCCTTTCTGTTTTCAAATCATTCTTCTGGTATTTGAAGGGCATTATTCCCGGTGAAACTCTTAAGATACCTATGTGACCTTTGTCCATCTTCACTTCTTCTGTTTTCAAAACCCTTAACTGTTTATCATGAATATTCAACTGTTATCAAAACAACAAAAAAATTGCTGGTAAGGCTTTGTACATACTTCTTCAAAGGCCTCCACTCCATCCAGGTTAGGCTTTACAAGCTTTCAATTTACAGTCTTTATTTAAATTACTGTCAAATATAAATTGTGCATATATATTAGTTTAGAACTACGTTTGAGTATAAACCCTAGGACAGTTAAACTATATATATATATATATATATATATATATATTATAGGAATATGACCTAGGATTGAGAATGTCTTCCCGGTGAAGGCTCTTTCCTAATTAGAGATCTGTAGTTCAAACCCCCAAGATGAATTATTCCCGGTGAAACATCTTGGCAAAAACCTTAGAATCCAAAAAAATAGGACACATCCACCCAAAGAGGAATTATTCCCGGTGAAACCTCTTACCCATTTGCTTAAAGCCAAAATAAGTTCAAAACCACATAGCTTTCTCTTGTGCTATAACAAGGACCCTCGATTAGCCTCCTCTTGGGCTTTGTACAAGGACCCACAGGCTTCTTAAAAGCATTTCCAGCTTCCTCTTGAGCTTGTATACAAGGACCCATCAGGTTTCTTACAAACATAGGAACAGGTCTTTAGTTACCTTTTAGCCTACCCTGGTGAGTTTCTTCTAATTTAAACCAGACTTTAAACAAGCTAAGTTTGTCTCAATTTCACATTGAGTACCCCTTTTTGAATGAGAGACATGTGTGGTGTCGTTTTTTTTTACCTCCCCGTTTCACTTTGGAGGACGGCACGCTAGACCCTTCACGCGAAATTTGGAAGGAGAATGCGCCCGTGGTGGGATGAATTTTGTTTCAGTTCTTCCTACGATATCACACGAACTTTCTTATTGTCCTACGAGTAGGAAAGGGAAAAAAAGATCTCAACTAAACCCTAAGAGTTTGCTAAGTGTGGGGATTTCACATAGACTAGAAATTCTGGAGTCCGGGGGGTCGGTTATACATAGGGAAGTGTTTAAACACCCTACATATCTGTAGTACTCTACAGGAACCTTCTCTGTGTCATTGTGATTGTGTTTACTGCTAATTATTGGGAAAGTTTCTCCTTTGTGTTAGGAGAAGGAATTGAATTGATTTGAAAAGACAGACAGACAGACAAACTGACTATTTTTGGTATTTTATTAGCTCGCTGAGATTCCTTGTGACCCTCATGCCTACATATCCCTAGTGGAAGTCAGAGCTTAATGTAGTTCGGGGAACTAACTAGGGAAAGTAATTGTTTTTGGGTGCCTTGCTTGAAGCTCAAGGTTGAAGCTTTGAATTAAATCTCTGTTTACAGTAAAGAGACATGAAATCATCTTTACAGAGAGGTATTTGTACTATTCTACCACAAACATTTAAAGGAGTGACAGAATAACTGAATTCATTTCATTCAAGAGGGGGACCTTACTTGTGTGTGTGCAAGTATGCCAGTTAGATGCTTCTTAAATGAAAGAAAGATGCTCATCCAAATTAGGGAAAGTTACCACATGTCTGGGTTTTACTGCCAGCTCATGCCTTTCAAAATCCTAAATGGGAGAATTGATTGAAATTGAAATTGAAATTGAAATGTTGAAATGTTTGTTTGTTTGAATGTGGTAGAGTAGTAAAAATATCTCTCTATAGAGATAAGCTATGTCTATCTATTGTATAAAAGATTTGACTTTAGCTGGCTTGCATGAGGCCCAAGCTTAAGACTTTTTGATTGATTTATTAATATTATTTGACTCTGGGAGATGACTCCACTGGGGATTAATTACAGGGTATTTTTGTGTTCTGTACAAAGCCCAGAATTGAGGCTGACTCTATTTGGAGAGTGTTTATTTGATGGATTTTTATTTGGTGTTCTGTACAAAGCCCAGAATTGAGGCTGACTCTAGCTAGAAAAAAACATTATTTTCTGCCTTGTACAAAGCCCAAGGTTGTGGCAGACTCTTTTAAATAAATTAAGTATGGATGACTCTATGGGGAAAAGATCCTAGGTGTTAGGAATCTTTGACACACAACATATAGTTTTATCTGCCTTGTACAAAGCCCAAGGTTGTGGCTACTGAATGATGAAGAACTCACTGGGGAGACTCTATTATCTGCCTTGTACAATGCCTAAGGTTGAGGCTGACTCTTGACAGGGGAGTTTTATTGTTTGGTGCCTTGTATGAAGCCCAAGGTTGAGGCTAACTGTTTTTTGTTGATTTTGACTTTACTGGAGAGTTTATTTATTAAAAGACTGTTTTTCTTTGGAAGCTAACCCTTTCCAGGGATTTTGACTTAGCTGGAGAAATTGTCTGTTAAAAGACTGATTTTTGTCATGTTTTTGGAGGCTGACCCTTTCCAGGGTTTTGACTCTGTTGGGGAAATTATCTCCTAAGAGAATGAATCTTTGGTTTTGAAAGACTGATTTTATCATGTTTTTTGGAGGCTGACCCTTTCCAGGGGTTTTTATTAAAATGGAAGAATGTGTTGGAGGCTAACCCTTTCCAGGGGTTTTTGTTGAAATGATAGAATATGTTGGAGGCTAACCCTTTCCAGGGGATTTTTATTAAAATGAAGAACTGATTTTGGAGGCTAACCCTTTCCAGGGGTTTTTATTAAAATGAAGAACTGATTTTGGAGGCTAACCCTTTCCAGGGATTTTTATTGAAATGATAGATTGATTTTGGAGGCTAACCCTTTCCAGGGATTTTTATTGAAATGACTGGCAGAAAGATTATCTAGTGGAGACTTCTTGTTTAAAGCCCAAGATGAAGGCTGACACATGCTGAGGATAAGCAAACATGGATCCTAGACTCTGCTAAGGAAGATTGATGAAGATAAGGGTGACAGAGACTGTCCATGTCTCTCATTCCAAAAAAGTGTACTCAATGTAAAATTGGGACAAACTTAGCTTGTTTAAAGTCTGGTTTAAAGAATGGAAGAAACTCACCAGGATAGGCTAAAAGGTGACTAAAGACTTGTTCCTATGTTTATAAGAAACCTGATGGGTCCTTGTATACAAGCTCAAGAGGAAGCTGGAAATGCTTTTAAGAAGCCTGTGGGTCCTTGTAAAAGCCCAAGAGGAGGCTAATCGAGGGTCCTTGTTATAGCACAAGAGAAAGCTATGTGGTTTTGAACTTATTTTGGCTTTAAGCAAATGGGTTAGAGGTTTCACCGGGAATAATTCCTCTTTGGGTGGATGTGTCCTATTTTTTGGATTCTAAGGTTTTTGCCAAGATGTTTCACCGGGAATAATTCATCTTGAGGGTTTAAACAAGAAGTCTCCACTAGATAATCTTTCTGCCAGTCATTTCAATAAAAATCCCTGGAAAGGGTTAGCCTCCAAAATCAATCTATCATTTCAATAAAAATCCCTGGAAAGGGTTAGCCTCCAAAATCAGTTCTTCATTTTAATAAAAACCCCTGGAAAGGGTTAGCCTCCAAAATCAGTTCTTCATTTTAATAAAAATCCCCTGGAAAGGGTTAGCCTCCAACATATTCTATCATTTCAACAAAAACCCCTGGAAAGGGTTAGCCTCCAACACATTCTTCCATTTTAATAAAAACTCCTGGAAAGGGTCAGCCTCCAAAAAACATGATAAAATCAGTCTTTCAAAACCAAAGATTCATTCTCTTAGGAGATAATTTCCCAAAAGAGTCAAAACCCCTGGAAAGGGTCAGCCTCCAAAAACATGACAAAAATCAGTCTTTTAACAGACAATTTCTCCAGCTAAGTCAAAATCCCTGGAAAGGGTTAGCTTCCAAAGAAAAACAGTCTTTTAATAAATAAACTCTCCAGTAAAGTCAAAATCAACAAAAAACAGTTAGCCTCAACCTTGGGCTTCATACAAGGCACCAAACAATAAAACTCCCCTGTCAAGAGTCAGCCTCAACCTTGGGCATTGTACAAGGCAGATAATAGAGTCTCCCCAGTGAGTTCTTCATCATTCAGTAGCCACAACCTTGGGCTTTGTACAAGGCAGATAAAACTATATGTTGTGTGTCAAAGATTCCTAACACCTAGGATCTTTTCCCCATAGAGTCATCCATACTTAATTTATTTAAAAGAGTCTGCCACAACCTTGGGCTTTGTACAAGGCAGAAAATAATGTTTTTTTCTAGCTAGAGTCAGCCTCAATTCTGGGCTTTGTACAGAACACCAAATAAAAATCCATCAAATAAACACTCTCCAAATAGAGTCAGCCTCAATTCTGGGCTTTGTACAGAACACAAAAATACCTTGTAATTAATCCCCAGTGGAGTCATCTCCCAGAGTCAAATAATATTAATAAATCAATCAAAAAGTCTCAAGCTTGGGCCTCATGCAAGCCAGCTAAAGTCAAATCTTTTATACAATAGATAGACATAGCTTATCTCTATAGAGAGATATTTTTACTACTCTACCACATTCAAACAAACAAACATTTCAACATTTCAATTTCAATTTCAATTTCAATTTCAATCAAGTCTCCCATTTAGGATTTTGAAAGGCATGAGCTGGCAGTAAAACCCAGACATGTGGTAACTTTCCCTAATTTGGATGAGCATCTTTCTTTCATTTAAGAGGCATCTGACTGGCATACTTGCACACACACAAGTAAGGTCCCCCTCTTGAATGAAATGAATTCAGTTATTCTGTCACTCCTTTAAATGTTTGTGGTAGAATAGTACAAATACCTCTCTGTAAAGATGATTTCATGTCTCTTTACTATAAACAGAGATTTAATTCAAAGCTTCAACCTTGAGCTTCAAGCAAGGCACCCAAAAACAATTGCTTTCCCTAGTTAGTTCCCCGAACTACATTAAGCACTGACTTCCACTAGGGATATGTAGGCATGAGGTTCACAAGGAATCTCAGCGAGCTAATAAAATACCAAAAATAGTCAGTTTGTCTGTCTGTCTGTCTTTTCAAATCAATTCAATTCCTTCTCCTAACACAAAGGAGAAACTTTCCCAATAATTAGCAGTAAACACAATCACAATGACACAGAGAAGGTTCCTGTAGAGTACTACAGATATGTAGGGTGTTTAAACACTTCCCTATGTATAACCGACCCCCCGGACTCCAGAATTTCTAGTCTAGGTGAAATCCCCACACTTAGCAAACTCTTAGGGTTTAGTTGAGATCTTTTTTTCCCTTTCCTACTCGTAGGACAATAAGAAAGTTCGTGTGATATCGTAGGAAGAACTGAAACAAAATTCATCCCACCACGGGCGCATTCTCCTTCCAAATTTCGCGTGAAGGGTCTAGCGTGCCGTCCTCCCAAGTGAAACGGGGAGGTAAAAAAACGACACCACAGTAAAAATGGCGACTCTGCTAGGGAGTCATTTGTCGATCTGCTGGGAGATTCTGAATTATTTTCTTTGACGAAAAGTGGCATCTCTTGACCCTGCTGGGGAAATACCAAACTGTTTTCCAGGAGGAAAAACTACCACTTGTCAATTATGTCGAGGAATCCATATTTCTTAGAGAAGATAACCGCTCATCGTCCCTGTAGGGAATTCCAAAATGCGAAACAGACTATCTTATCTGAAGAAAACTGTCGAATGTCGCTTTGCGAGAGAATCTCGGCTGAGGAATTCCAAAAGTGAACAAATCTCTTTGAGGGAGACTACCATCTGTTGACTTGCTTGTGGAGATCCTTGTGTATGAACTGTTGTCTTGAAGGAAAAAGTTTCTCCGGAACTTGCAGGGGAAACTTGAGTTCATGCCTCAATGACTCGGGCATTCACATGATGAAAGCCTGACTCGACTATGCAGTTATGATGTAATGTATGCATGAATATTATGACAATTATAAAATGTAAAGTGAATGTGAATAAAATTGTCGCGGATGTAAAATCCTATGATACGACTTGAATCTTGTTGATTAGAAGATGTCCTCTTCTTGCAGTTCAAACTCTGCCGGGAATACCTGGTTATCAGTTGTCCGCTGTCCGAAGTGAGTAATATGAATTGAAGTGAAGATCCGTCATCGGGAGATGTTCGCAAAGCAACCTCATGGGGAAATTTTGATTCCCGGAGTCTCAACCGTTCTCGGAGCAACTGTTTGCATTCTTCCTATTGTTTGTAAACCTCAGAAATTTTTGCAAGTAAATTCATTTTATTTTATGAAAACATTTGTTTCAAGAAAATGACTGTTTAAATTTAAAATGCATTTCAAGAAACTGAAAAAGACTAGATTGCAAAGGAAAAGCACAAGGCTCAAATTATTATTTATGGAATGGTAATCAGCCAAATGCTTGATTCCATGGAGTATTTACAAAGTTGGAAATTGGTAATTTTCGGGAAAAGGGCTACGATGAAACGTGACGACCGTTATCTTTCCCTTCCACTCCGAGTTGCGCTGTATTCGTGCTTCGTAGAAGATGACCTACTGCTGATGAATACTCCGCTATGGATTTTGAATGATCAAGTTTGTCCTGAACACAGTTACTTGCCATATATCCCTAACTTTTGCGTAAACTACCCCTTTCGGGTTTTAAGTCTACCGGGATTGATTATTTATTTTTTATGTCTCTAACTTTTGCCTGAATCGCCCTTTCGGGTTTTCGATTCACCGAGACGCTCTTTTTTGCCTAAGTCGCTCTTTGCGAGTTTTCAACTTAGCGAGCTGTTCTTTTGTTTTATTTAGGCGAAGTATTTCTTGACTGCATCGACGTTCACAGGACGGGTGAATTCTTATCCATCCACAGTCGTGAGTATTAAGGCTCCTCCTGAGAAAACTCTTTTGACCACGTAGGGGCCGTCATAATTGGGAGTCCATTTCCCTCTTGAATCTGTGAGAAAAGATTGAATCTTTTTGAGTACAAGGTCGCCTTCTTTGATTGTGCGAGGTCGGACCTTTTTGTCGAAAGCTTTCTTCATTCTTTGTTGATATAGCTGTCCGTGGCATAAAGCTTTCATGCGCTTTTCTTCGATTAAGTTCAATTCATCGAATCTGCTTTGACACCACTCGGCTTCTGTTAATTTTGCATCCATCAAGACTCTCATTGATGGTATTTCAACCTCTATAGGTAGGACTGCCTCCATGCCATATACAAGGGAGAAAGGAGTTGCTCCAGTCGAAGTACGTACTGATGTACGGTAACCATGAAGAGCATACGGGAGCATTTCATGCCAATCTTTGTAAGTGATGACCATCTTCTAAATGATTTTCTTGATGTTTTTGTTAGCTGCTTCTACAGCCCCATTCATCTTTGGTCTGTAAGGAGATGAGTTGTGATGTTCAATCTTGAATTCTTCACAAAGCTCCTTCATCATTTTGTTATTCAAATTTGACCCATTGTCAGTGATTATCTTGCTAGGAATGCCGTAGCGACAGATGATGTGATTCTTGATAAACCTGACGACAACTTGTCTTGTAACGTTTGCATATGAAGCTGCCTCAACCCATTTGGTGAAATAGTCTATGGCTACCAAGATGAAGCGATGCCCGTTGGACGCTTTTGGCTCGATCATTCCAATCATGTCGATTCCCCACATGGAGAAAGGCCAAGGGGAAGAGAGTATGTTGAGAAGAGATGGTGGCACATGAATTCTATCGGCGTAGATCTGACATTTGTGACACCTCTTTGCGTACTGGTAGCAATCTGACTCCATCGTCAGCCAATAATATCCTGCTCTCAATATTTTCCTTGTCATGGTATGTCCATTGGTGTGAGTACCAAAGGAACCTTCATGTATTTCTCTTATGAGTACTTCTGCTTCTTTTCTGTCAACGCATCTGAGCAGAACCATGTCGAAGTTTCTCTTGTACAGAACATCTTCATTCAGGAAGAAATCTACAAGCTAACTTTCTCAAAGTCTTTCTATCTTTCTTTGACGCCCCAAGAGGGTACTCTTGCTTTTGAAGAAAGTTCTTGATGTCGTGATACCACGGTTTGTCGTCGATGATTGCTTCAACTGTGAAAAAATGAGCGGGCCTATCCAGGCGCATAACATCGATCCGAGGAATGTCGTTCCAATGATTTATCCTAATCATGGAAGAGAGTGTGGCTAATGCATCAGCCAAGTTATTTTCTTCACGAGGAATGTGATGAAAATCTACCCTGTCGAAGAATGGTAACAATCTTCTCGCGTAGTCTTTGTATGGAATTAGCCCTGGTCGGCGTGTTTCCCATTCTCCTTTGATTTGATTGATGACCAAAGCAGAATATCCGTATACATCCAAGTGTTTGATTCTTAGATCCATGGCTTCTTCGAGACCCATGATGCAAGCTTCATATTCGGCCTCATTGTTTGTGCACTTGAAAGTTAATCTGGCAGTAAATGGAATATGGGTACCCTGAGGTGTAACAATGATTGCCCAATTCCTCGTCCATAAGCATTGACAGCTCCGTCAAAGATTAAGCCCCACTGGGATCCTATCTCAGGTCCTTCGTCTGGTAGTGGCTCGTCGTAATCTTTCATCTTGAGGTACATGACGTCCTCGTCCGGAAAGTCGAAACTGGTTGATTCATGACCATTGAGTGGGTGGTGAGCCAGGTGCTCAGCTAGAATGCTTCCTTTCACAGCTTTCTGTGCGTGATACTCAATGTCATATTCTGATAACAACATCTGCCAACGGGCAATTCTCCCAGTTAAAGCAGGCTTCTCAAAGATGTACTTGATTGGATCCATATGAGAGATCAAACAAGTAGTATGTCGAATCATGTACTAGCGGAGACGCTTGGCAGCCCAGGCCAAAGCACACCACGTCTTCTCGAGCATGGAGTAGCGAGATTCACAGTCAGTGAATTTCTTGCTTAGATAGTAAATGGCATGCTCTTTTCTCTTTGTCTCGTCTTGCTGTCCAAGGACACAACCCATGGAATCTTCTAAGACGGTCAAGTACATTATCAAAGGTCTTCCTTCCACTGGAGGAGACAAGATGGGTGGTTCGAGCAGATATTCCTTAATGCTGTCAAACGCTTTCTGACAATCGTCTGTCCAGACGCAACTTTGATTTTTCTGTAGAAGTTTGAAAATAGGAGCGCAAGTTGCAGTCATGAGATATATGAATCTCGAGATGTAATTCAGACGTCCAAGAAATCCTCTAACTTGTTTCTCGGTTCTGGGTGAAGGCATTTCTTGAATTGCCTTGACTTTGTCTGGATCTATTTCAATTCCTCGTTTGCTGACAATGAAACCAAGGAGTTTTCCTGAGTAGACACCAAAGGTGCACTTGTTGGGGTTCAGGCGAAGCTGAAACTTCCGTAAGCGTTGAAATAACTTTGTCAGATTCTGTATGTGATCTTCTTCATTTTCTGATTTGGCAATCATGTCGTCCACATAGACTTCCACTTCTTTATGCATCATGTCGTGGAAAAGCGTAGTCATGGCCCTTTGATAAGTTGCCCCTGCGTTCTTTAGTCCAAAAGGCATAACACGATAGCAGAACGTGCCCCAGGGGGTGATGAAAGCTGTTTTCTCCATGTCTTCAGGTGCCATCTTGATTTGGTTGTATCCTGAAAATCCGTCCATGAACGAGAAAACTTTGGATTTTGCTGTACTGTCTACCAACATATCAATATGTGGTAAAGGAAAATCATCCTTAGGGCTAGCCTTGTTCAGATCTCTGTAGTCGACGCACATGCGGAATTTTCCGTCTTTTTTAGGAATGGGAACAATGTTGGCTAACCACTGAGGGTATTCTGAAGTGACGAGGAAACCTGCGTTGATCTGCTTTTGAACTTCCTCTTTGATTTTCATGGCCATCTCCGGATGAGTTCTTCTCAATTTTTGCTTGACCGGAGGGCATTCTGCTTTTAATGGCAAGTGATGCTCCACTATACTGGTATCCAATCCTGGCATATCTTGATAAGACCAAGCGAAGACATCTGAGAATTCTTTGAGCAGTTGTATCAAACTCTCTCTGATCTCTGAACTGAGCGAAGCTCCAATCTTAACCTCTTTTCTGTTTTCATCGGAACCAAGGTTAATGATCTCTAGAGGCTCATTGTATGGCTGAATGGCCTCTTCCTTTTGTTGAAGTAATCGTGAAATTTCCTTTGATATTTCTTCGTCTTCTTCTTCCTCTGCCTCGAATACAGGAAACTCAAAGCTTGGAGAAGTCATACGGTCGTTCGTTTCAACGGGGTATTTTATGATTAATCTGCATATGTGTGATAAATTTTATTTAGACAACGAGGGAAGACTCGGTGTATGCAGTTAATGGATTTTTTTATGTTTTTTAAGGGTGTTTTTTAGGATTACCAATTTCCGAAAAAGAGAAAAGGAAAAACTAAACGAAGGAACAGAATGACATTTTTATTTATTGACAGTCATTTCTTGAAACAAAGACCCTATAAAACAAAACTCTATTGCTTTGGGCGAAGCAAAGAGGGACATTTTCCTAAGAAATAGTAAAATGCAAAGCCCCATGAAACATCTCTTCACCCTGGGCTATGGTGAGAGGACAAAATAACGGTAAAAGTTCCTACTTAGGAGTGCGAACAACAGTTGAAACTTCAACAGCTGTCCAGTAGTGGCGAACCCCATTGTGCACTAAGTAATCTGGAACCTTAGGCTTAAGCTGGCCTATGGTAGGTCTTGATTTACCAACCACTGTCTTTGCAACACTCAGACGATCTTCTTCTACTTCAGCAGACTGAGCGGTGTGAGCATACCCATTTCCGAGTGGAGTATGTCGATTTTTCTTTTGAGGAAACTTCCAATCTTTTGAATGGAGAGAATCATTGTCGGAGACACTTTTGAGATCATCCTCTTCTGTATTTTGGTCTTGCTCTTCTCCCAAGATGGCATTGACTAGATATGTGAACTCTAGATCCGTAGCCTCGGAAGGTGACTTGGGGATATAATCCTCAATGATGATTTCACCAGATGCTGATGATGAATAGCAAGGGTTATACATCTCTTTTGGCTGAGAGAGGTACTCATAATCAATGTTCCATCCAGTTGGAACAATGTCTTCAAGAGAGATTCTTGAACTTTCAGGAGCGGAGTATTTCACCATGTAGTCGAATTTTCCGCTTGGTTCTCCTAATGTATCCCAAGTCTCTCCGGGGATAGGAGGAACTTCTTCTGATGAACCATGACTTCTGGTGGTGAAGCTGTTAGTAACTTCATCATTGCTTGGTTGAGTCTTACTTTCAGATCCTTTAGTCGGATAACAACAAGGTGAATCAGACTCTGATAGGGCTATGTATCCTGCTTTGTTAAGATAGGATAACCATTCCTCTTCATCGGTGTTTTCTGTACCGATGGTATTGACTGTTTGTTGAACAGGTTGAAGAAAACCTCCACTGCAGAAAGTTTCTTGAATTGGGAGAACTACCTCAATTCCTGGAATAGTCTTTGATGATGTTGGAAAGAATCCGATTCCTGTTCTGTTCTTGTTGTTGGTAGGAATATTAATGTGCCCCCAACCACTGGTAGTGCCATCCTTTATAACTTGGATTGCATCTTTGTATGAAGAGATAGACGCTGCTTTCTCCTTTCCTTTGTCCAAGGAAAGGGCTTGGAATTTAGTTCCAACAGCTTCTTTTGGTTCTATGTCGGAGAATGATGACAGGTTGCTGACCATCAAAGCTCGTTCTCCATATACGGTTACCAATTTGTTATTTCTTATGAACTTCAGTTTCTAATGAAGTGTTGAAGTAATTGCCCCAGCCTCATGAATCCATGGGCGACCTAGCAAACAACTGTATTGTGCTGGAATATCCATAACTTGGAAAGTGATTTTGAACGTCTGAGGTCCAATAGTTATGGGAAGATCCACTTCTCCGAAAACTGACTTTCTTGATCCATCAAATGCTTTGACGATGACATGACTTTTTCTTAGAGGATAATCTTCAAAAGATAATCTTGAAAATGTTGATTTAGGCATGACGTTGAGAGAGGATCCATTGTCTATTAGGACTCCTGTGAGTGTATCACCCATGTAGCCAACTGAGATGTGAAGTGGAAGATTATGGTCCACTCCTTCTTCAGGAAGATCTTCGTCACAGAAACTTAGGTTAGTTCCGGCGGAGATGTTGGCAACGATGTTGTTGAATTGGCTTATTGTAACACTTGGTTCTACGAAAGCTTGTTCCAAAACTTTCTGTAGAGCTTCCCTATGAGCTTCAGAACTCAATAGCAGGGAAAGAACAGAAATCCTAGACGGAGTATGTAGCAATTGGTCTTCAATGTTGTATTCACTCCTCTGGATTAACTTCAAGATCTCATCATTTTCTTTCGCTTGAACAGCATTGGTCGGATGATTGTCTTGCCTATGTGGTACTTCCTCCGAAGGTTTCTCCACATTTTCTGTTGTTCTGTTGAAGACTCGTCCACTTCTGGTGACTCGACTAACATCAGCAATGTTGACAACAGACGGTAATGGTATTTCCTTACCATTTTCAATGAATGTAGCGTTGTACTTGCATGGTATAGCCTTGCTGGACTCATACGGTACAGGACCTGGTAAGCAGATGACTAGTGGCGCAACTGCTGTCTTCCTGCTATCATACTTAACTTGCGTTGGTTCAACTTGATTAATTTGAGGAGATACAGTAAAGACTTCATCTTCTTCTCTGTTGGCAAGAACAGTAATGGTATTGTCATCCATCAGCTTCTGAATGTCGTTGCAAACACGCAAACATCCTCGTGAATTTCTTCGACAGATTTCGCATCTACTGTAAGCGTGGAAATCTGTTCCAAAGTAGGCAAGTCCATTTAAAGTTTTATAGAACCTGACTACCGATCCTTCGAGATCTTCAACTTTGTAGATTTTGTATTCTCCTGGACATCCTTGAACCATGTTGATGTCATGTTCAGTTCTGACTCGGATATGTTGAATCCATCCTAAGTCCATTTGTTCTTGTAATGCAGCTTGAACTACGGCACATTCTTGATTATTCTTTGGACAAATATCGCATGTGAAGTAGTTGTGAGGTGGTACGTGACCGTACCCAGCTTGTTTAGCGTGCATCTTGACAAGATTTTCCCCTATCTGACGAATGTCGTAGATTTGAATGACGTTAGGGTGTTGATCTATCAGATTTACTAAAGCTTCTTTATGCTGCGGCAAATGATTTGCTTGGACGTTTGGATTAGTATCTTTGAAGGATAGCATTCCGCTCTTCACTAATCGTTGGACATCAATCTTGAAAGGGAAACAGTTCTCAATATTGTGACCTGGTGCCCCCTAATGATAGGGACAGGATTGGTCAGCCTTATACCATGGTGAGGAACTGTTTGTAGGATTTGGAGGACTTCTCGTCTGAATGAGTCCTTTTTCCAGTAATGTTGGAAATAATTCTGCATACGGCATTGGTACGGGGTCAAAGGCAGGATACCTTGGAGCCCGATTGTTGTAATTTGGAGGTCGAACCTGCTGCTGAGGTTGCTGCGACCTTTGTTGAATTTGTTGTTGCGAGACCTGAGGTTGATAAGCTGGCGCTGAGTTAACAACCGGAGTTATTGCTGCAACTTGAGGTTGGAATTTCTTCTTAATTTTGTGCAAGACATTGCTGACATCTTGATCCTTTTTCTTCTGGAAAGAACTTCCATACTTCCTTGGACCAATAGAAGATTCTGGTTCTTTGTTCAAGCGTCCTTCTCGAACTGCTTCTTCTAAACGTACACCCATGTTTACCATCTCGGTAAAGTCACTTGGTGCACTTGCAACCATTTGTCCGTAGTAAAATGGACTCAAAGTTTTGAGATAGATTTTTGTCATTTCTTTCTCTTCAAGTGGTGGACAAATTTGAGCAGCAACTTCACGCCATCTTTGAGCGTATTCCTTGAAGCTTTCTCTATCTTTTTGAATCATGGCCCGGAGTTGATCTCTGTCGGGAGCCATATCCAGATTGTACTTATACTGTTTTACGAAGGCCTCTCCGAGGTCTCGAAAAGTACGAAGCTCTGAACTGTCCAAGTTCATGTACCATTTGAGTGCAGCACCAGTCAGGCTGTCTTGAAAATAATGAATGAGCAATTGTTGATTATCAGTCTGAGTTGACATTCTTCGAGCGTACATTACGAGATGACTTTGTGGGCATGAATTCCCTTTGTACTTCTCGAAATCTGGTACTTTGAATTTGTGAGGAATCTTAACATTTGGAACCAGACAGAGGTCTGCAGCATTCTTTCCAAATAGATCTTGTCCTCGAAGAGTCTTGAGTTCCTTCTGCATTTGCAGAAACTGTTCTTGGAACTCGTCTAATCTTTCATACACGCCAGCATCCTCACTTGGAGCGTGATGATATACTTGTCCGCCCTGCGGGGGAAAAGTATGCATAATCGGTCGTGGAGAAGCCATGACAGCAGATCTTGGTATCTCAGCATTTTGTTCTGCGAAACCCATTGTCGTTGCTCTTGGAACTTCAATTTCCAGAGGTTTGTAACCCTCCGGTGGACGCATATCCATGGTGACTTTTGGAGCTTCAGAAGCTGGAGGTATGTATCCTTCTGGAATAAAGTTATACGGCATGCCCCAAGGTCGATCGGGCGGCATGGTATACTGAGGAATAGGAGTAGAAACAATCTCGGAAACCACAGTCCTTTGCAGTTCTTCTGGCGTTGGTCGATTCTGCGCAACTACCAGGGCTTCTACCATACTATTGAGTCTTTCAACAGTACCTTTGAGAGTATTAATCTCTTCTCTGAGTTCTTCATTATCTTGCTCAAAGTCTTCCATTCTTTTCTTGCGACTTGAACGAGTGTTGTATGGATGAGACAGCTTGAAGGTCTTGGTTCACCCCCTTCTCCTCCTCTCTTTCTGGAGAAAGGAAAGTGACTATTAGATCCGCGACAATTCTCGTGTCAGTGCGTACGACTAAAGCGATGTATGATATGCAATTAAGTTATTATTTTTCAAGGAAACACCATAATTACATTATGAAACATCAAACTTTTATTAATTAAGCGAAAATGCCGTTTTTACACACTTTGAAAAGGGAAATACAGAGAAACTGAGAGAAAGGACTCTAAAACTTTGATGATGATCCGACTTCACGTTCTAACATCTTCTTCTATTTCTTGAGCTGAGCGTTCTCTGACGTGAGCTGATCGATGATCCAGGAAGCAGGAGGGATATGATGAGAAAGTGATGATTGTGTCACTTGTCGATCGAGCACTTCAAGTAACTCATCCTTCCTTCTTAGGATGTTTTGAATCTCAACATTTTCCGTGTTGACGATTCGATACTTGTTCCTCCAAGCATTCCTTTCTTGGCATACCTTGTTTAATGCCGCTTGCAGTTTTTCAACATCGGTGGAGAAAAGGTAAATTGGTTCCCTTAGGGGAATAGGTTCTTGATGTTGATATGGCATCCTGAGCTTGAATGCTCTGACGCGTACCCATTGAAGGTAAGGATCCAGGGAGATGCAAAGATGTTTTCCTAACAATCTTATCCCTTTGCTGTGTACAAGACGCCAGGCTTGGACAATTTCCTTCTTCAGCATGTTTCCATGATCGTCGATGTTCTTGAAGAACAGACCTTCCAATCGAATGTTACTTGGAATGTTTTTCATGGGATAACCGTATTGACGACGGGCTAAAGCTGGATTGTAACTGATTCCTCCCTTAGTTCCAATAAGGGGTACGTTGGGAAAACTTCCGCAACTGAAGATGATCTTGGTTTCGTCGTTGTCAGGACTACACCACTCAATGTCCGTATGAGTGAGGGACATGATTTTCTGTGACCAGTAAAGGCCATCCCTCATATTCCAGAAAGTGCTAGACTTCGGCAGGTGCGAAACGAACCATTCGTATAACAACGGTACGTAGCATGTGATTAATCTTCCTCGCTGCAGGTTTCTTGAGTGCACAGAGTGATAAGCATCCGCAAGCAAGGTTGGAACTGGATTTCCAATTAAGAAGATCTTAATTGCGTTGATGTCGACGAAATCGTTAATGTTAGGGAACAAAAACAATCCGTAGATAAGCAAAGCCAAGATTTCCTCAAAAGCGCTCATATCTTGGATGCTGACAAAGTACCGAGCTTGATCAAACAGGAATATGGAGGGCAATCCTTGAATTCCTCCTCTACTCACCATATGAGTTCTGATGTCGACTACGTTCAAAGGAGTAGTTGCAGCAATGATAATGTCGTCAGGATTTTTTTCCAAACCGGAGTACGGATCTTGCGCGTACACGGGTATTCCAATCAGACGAGAGTACTCCTCCAACGTAGGCATGAGCTGATAATCTGGAAAGGTGAAGCAGTGATACGTTGGATCGTAAAACTGTACCAAGGTGGGAAGGATCCCATCCACCATGTTGGTATTGATCAAAGGCAGAAGTTTTCCATACTTCTCCTTGAAAGCCTGGGGGTTGACCACCAGTTTTCCGAGCTTTCCCAGTTCCTCGACCTGGGGAATCTTGAAGGTGTATTTCCTAGCTCTCTTTCTTCCGTAATCCATGGTATAGATCCTTAAGTCCTTTCTCCGTTTCTCTCTTTCTATGAAGTTTAAAACGTTTGTTATTTAGTTTCCTTGAAAAACGACTCGAAAAAGACTCTTTTTGTTTTTAGTTGTTTATTAATGAATGATGCATGAATGCATGAATGCACACACAAGAGTTTTAAACAAACATGGCGTTGAAGGGTATAGTGGTCATGAAGTCAAAACGCAAACCCCGCCCCAATGGTAAACTAAGGGTAAGGATTTTTGTACCTGTAGAACGGGTTCTAGGGGTCTCAGAGTTTTTGCTCAACCTTAAAGAGAACGGGTTCTAGGGGTCTCGATCGACAAGTGACACAATCATCACTTTCTCATCATATCCCTCCTGCTTCCTGGATCATCGATCAGCTCACGTCAGAGAACGCTCAGCTCAAGAAACAGAAGAAGATGTTAGAACGTGAAGTCGGCTCTTCGTCAAAGTTTTAGAGTCCTTTCTCTCAGTTTTTCTGTATTTCCCTTTTCAAAGTGTGTAAAAACGGCGTTTTCGCTTAATTAATAAAAGTTTGATGTTTCATAACGTAATTATGGTGTTTCCTTGAAAAATATTAACTTAATTACATATCATGCATCGCTTTAGTCGTACGCACTGACACGAGAATTGTCGCGGATCTAATAGTCACTTTCCTTTCTCCAGAAAGAGAGGAGGAGAAGGAGGTGAACCAAGACTTTCAAGCTGTCTCATCCATACAACACTCGTTCAAGTCGCAAGAAAAGAATGGAAGACTTTGAGCAAGAGAATGAAGAACTCAGAGAAGAGATTAATACTCTCAAGGGTACTGTTGAAAGACTCGATAGTATGGTAGAAGCCCTGGTAGTTGCGCAAAATCGACCAACGCCAGAAGAACCGCAAAGGACTGTGGTTTCCGAGATTGTTTCCACTCCCATTCCTCAGTATACCATGCCGCCTGATCGACCTTGGGGCATGCCGTATAACTTTACTCCAGAAGGGTACATACCTCCAGCTTCTGAAGCTCCAAAAGTCACCATGGATATGCGTCCACCGGAGGGTTACAAACCTCTGGAAATTGAAGTTCCAAGAGCAACGGCAATGGGTTTCGCACAACAAAATGCTGAGATACCAGGATCTGCTGTCATGGCTTCTCCACGACTGATTATGCATACTTTTCCCCCGCAGGGCGGACAAGTATATCATCACGCTCCAAGTGAGGATGCTGGCGTGTATGAAAGATTGGACGAGTTCCAAGAAAAGTTTCTGCAAATGCAGAAGGAACTCAAGACTCTCCGAGGACAAGATCTATTTGGAAAGAATGCTGCATACCTCTGTCTGGTTCCAAATGTTAAGATTCCTCACAAATTCAAAGTACCAGATTTCGAGAATTACAAAGGGAATTCATGCCCACAAAGTCATCTCGTAATGTACGCTCGAAGAATGTCAACTCAGACTGATAATCAACAATTGCTCATTCATTATTTTCAAGACAGCCTGACTGGTGCTGCACTCAAATGGTACATGAACTTGGACAGTTCAGAGATTCGTACTTTTTGAGACCTCGGAGAGGCCTTCGTCAAACAGTATAAGTACAATCTGGATATGGCTCCCGACAGAGATCAACTCCGGGCCATGACTCAAAAGGATAGAGAAAGCTTCAAGGAATACGCTCAGAGATGGCGTGAAGTTGCTGCTCAAATTTGTCCACCACTTGAAGAGAAAGAAATGACAAAAATCTATCTCAAAACTTTGAGTCCATTTTACTACGGACGAATGGTTGCAAGTGCACCAAGTGACTTTACCGAGATGGTGAACATGGGTGTACGTTTAGAAGAAGCAGTTCGGGAAGGACGCTTGAATAAAGAACCAGAATCTTCTATTGGTCCAAGGAAGTATGGAAGTTCTTTCCAGAAGAAAAAGGATCAAGATGTCAGCAATGTCTTGCACAAAATCAAGAAGAAATTCCAACCTCAAGTTGCAGCAATAACTCCGGTTGTTAACTCAGCGCCAGCTTATCAACCTCAGGTCCCGCAACAACAAATTCAACAAAGGTCGCAGCAACCTCAGCAGCAGGTTCGACCTCCAAATTACAACAATCGGGCTCCAAGGTATCCTGCCTTTGACCCCGTACCAATGTCGTATGCAGAATTGTTTCCAACATTACTGGCAAAAGGACTCATTCAGACAAGAAGTCCTCCAAATCCTGCAAACAGTTCCTCACCATGGTATAAGGCTGACCAGTCTTGTCCCTATCATCAGGGGGCACCAGGTCACAATATTGAGAACTGTTTCTCTTTCAAGGTTGACGTCCAACGATTAGTGAAGAGCGGAATGCTATCCTTCAAAGATACTAGTCCAAACGTCTAAGCAAATCCTTTGCCGCAACATAAAGAAGCTTCAGTAAATCTGATAGATAAACATCCTAACGCCATTCAAATCTACGACATTCGTCAGGTAGGGGAAAATCTTGTCAAGATGCACGCTAAACAAGCTGGGTACGGTCATGTACATCCTCACAACTACTTCACATGTGATATTTGTCCAAAGAATAATCAAGGATGTGCCGTAGTTCAAGCTGCATTACAAGAACAAATGGACTTAGGATGGATTCAACATATCCGAGTCAGAACTGAACATGACATCAACATGGTTCAAGGATGTCCAGGAGAATACAAAATCTACAAAGTTGAAGATCTCGAAGGATCGGTAGTCAGGTTCCATAAAACTTTAAATGGACTTGCCTACTTTGGAACGGATTTCCATCCTTACAGTAGATGCGAAATCTGTCGAAGAAATTCACGAGGATGTTTGCGTGTTTGCAACGATATTCAAAAGCTGATGGATGACAAAACCATTACTGTTCTTGCCAACAGAGAAGATGCTGAAGTCTTTACCGTATCTCCTCAAATTAATCAAGTTGAACCAATGCAAGTCAAATATGATAGCAGGAAGACAGCAGTTGCGCCACTAGTCATCTACTTACCAGGTCCTGTACCGTATGAGTCCAGCAAGGCTATACCATTGTCATACCCCAAAATTTGCCCACATTATTCCTTCTATTCAAATTCAAATCAAAATACAAAGCTCCAAAACACAGTCTCCCACACAGAAGTTCTAAACTAGGGTTTGAATAATTCAGAGGAAAATCATTGAATCAATGGCTCAAGGTGGTTCCATAGGGTCACTAACATCCCAAAGTATCTCCATATAAAGTTTCAAGTCAAACAGAGCAAATTTAGTCCCTCAAATCCTGATTAGGTCAACAGTCGACTCCCAAGGGCAAAACAGTCATTATACAGTCAAAACTCAAGATATTTGGTCAACAACATTCTCATAACCCTAAAATCATCATTTGATCAAGGGTTGATCATGATGATGCAAGGAAAAATCAGAAAAGTCAAATGTCAAAAGTTACTATTTTGGGCATGAACTGAAAAAGTCAACCAAACTTCGAAAATTCTCCAAATATTCATACTTCATCAGAAAAATTCCCACCAAAGCTCATTTTGAAGGGAATTCATTCCTCTATCCAATGGTCCAAGAATCAGGGCTCATAGGTCAATGGTTTAAGAAATATGGCTTCATACATTATAGGTCCTTTTCAAAAGTCAACAAAAGGACACTTTTTTCAAAAGGTCATAAAATGAGAATGGAAAATGATTTTTATATGAAACCAAAGACACTGGTTAGAGGACTCCCTAAGGATTCTAAAAAGTCCTAGAACTCATCCATACCTCAAAAATTGAGGGAGATACACCTTGTCAAAGTTGGACAAATTTGAGAAGGAAAATGTGAAGAACATGCCTCAAAATGGATTTTTTTTGTGAAGGAACCCAATTTCTTTTGGTCCAATCTTGTTCCACAAGTCACCAATGAGGTCCATATCCAATACCACGAATTATTGATAATTAATTGATTTTATATGAATTTTTATTCATTAAAAAGTCAATATTAATCAAATATTTGAAAAAAAAAAATAGAAAAAGATTTGATTCATCTTTGATTTCCAATCATTCCAATCAACAAAATATCCCATAATTGCTATCAAATTCGTGCTCACACATATTAATTTGGAAAGATTGAAATTGGATGAAGTTTTAGAAAGTTTATATTCAAGATCCCATCAAAATTCAATCAATGATTCAAAGAGATTTTGTTGAGTTTTTATTGACCTAATACATCTTCTATAAGTACCTAACGTGCACAAATCATAAGGGTGGGTTTTTCACACGAATTCGGCAGACAAAGAACTGAAAACCCGAGCTTCAAAATCAAGCAAAAATTGCAAAGTCAATTCAAAGTTTGAGGACGATTCAGAGCATTTAAAGGATTCAAACACCTTCCTTGAAGATCCCTAAAGCGATTGGGATCAGAACCAGGCCTTCAAGCGGTCGGAATCATCCCCAGGACGCTACGGTTTGTTAAATCCTTCTTTAACTCGATTCAGCCTTTTTATGCATTTTAAACGAACTGTGATCGCATATTCATGATCGTCGTAACAGTCTGAGTAATTCTGCAAAAGTAATTGCGTTTCTATGCTAGTATGACTAATCCGCCATTGCTAGGGTTAGAGCTTCCAATTTAGGGCTTTCTGATATAGGGAAAATTGGGAAAAACTAGGAGGTTCATCATGTCCAGGGATATTGGACGAATGCGTGGGTAGGTTCGCGATGGATTTATGGTGCTCGTATGAGATTTTTGTCGTTGCAGGTATATTGGCTACGCAAGCGTTCATGGCCAAATCGTAGCAAATATGTTGCAGGTTTTTTGCTTTTCAGTGAAGAAGATGATGGCGTGTCGGTGTGCTATTCGCCTGTTCAAATTTCGCGCGCAGCCTTTTTCTCATCCAGATGTTTTCCTTCATCTTTTATGGCGCGCGTGGACTAAACAACATCAACCGTTGGCTGAAGTGGTTATGGAGAAGCGTTGTTCACATAAGGGTTGGGGGTTCGATCCCTCCTCCCAACGTTATTTTTACTGAACTAACATTCTGCAGATCCCATGTACACCTGAAACGAAGGACTATGGTACACCTTCATAATAAGGCCATAGGATCATTCCCTTGGCGGATCCAACGTATGACAGGTCGTATGCCCACCGTGGACTCCCTCTATGCACCTCATAGGATCAATAAGTTAAGTATTTTAAATTTTTATTTTATTTTAGTTTATTTTATTTATACTTATTTATATATATTGGTTTTACTTGTTTTTTTATTTATTTTTCTTCTAAATAATAATAACAATAATAGTTATATATTATTTATATTAATAATATCTTTTTATAATATACTTTATTTATCCTTTTCTTTTACATTATTTATTTTATTTATTTTTCTTAATATATTTTATTTATTTATTTTGATAAGATAATTTATTTAAATATTTTCCATAATTCATATATGTGTTATTTTAATTCATAAAAAATGTTTTTGTGCCTGACTTTATTTTCTTCCTCCGATTTAATTAATTAGGTCGCGAGACCAATAATTAATTAAATTGATTTGTCACTTTACTCAATTTACGCCCGAATTAGGGTTTACGAGAATTAACCCTACACTGAGAACACTTCTTTTTCTGTGCCTTTTCAGGGTTAACTCTTCAAATACGCTCCGACTACGCGCCACGTCAAATACGAAGCTAAGTATTAATTTAAACTTCAAAGTCTATTTTGTTTCCTTTTGATTTTAGGGTTTACTCTTTTATACTTTCTGGAACTGTGCATACACTCACTCCTTCTTCTGCTTTTGCCTTGCCTCTTTTCAAGGTTAACCTAAAGGCATCATCCGACTACCAACCATATCAGGTCAAATGCAAAAAGTTAAGTGCCCTTTATTTAATTACTTATTTCAAATTATTGTCTCGACCTTCTTATTTTAGGGTTAGAACGTTCGCCTCTGAATTAGCCATACACTCACCCTATTTTTGGTTTGTTTGCCTTTTCAGGGTTCGTTGATTGCCAAAGCTACGAGTTTGGTAACCCTAAACTCTAATCTTTTATTCTTTCTGTTTAATTATTACTTGTGTCAAACCCTACTAAGGGATCCGCTGGTTTCATTGTCCCCTCCCCCATATTACTGTTTCTTGCCTTATATTATCCGCGTGGTTAGTAAAATAGGGAGTGCCAACTATTAAATTGAATTAGCCTCATTAATTTACAAGATAATATAATTGAATATAATCACGTGATTGGTGCACATACGCACGCTTTTGGGTAACCCTCTCTGTTGCCTTGTTGCCTGTTGCCTGCTGCCTATTGCCTTTGTGTTCTTTGCAGAATAAGCCACGTCCCTCGAATACGAGGATACCTCAGCCATGCTGCCTCGAATACTAAAGGTCATACGACCCTAAATGATGCTGCCTTCGATACACAATATGACCTCGACCCTCGGAAGTTGCCCACGAAAAAAGGCTGAGGTATCTTCTGGTTGCCTAACGAAAAATGGCTTATTCTGATCCTTGCCTTAGACTACCTGCCCTCCTATGGCATGGGACAGTCTTATGGCAAAGGATGCTTCGATGACCCTTCAACCTCCAAATGAAAGGCTTCCTGCCCTCTTATGGCAAGGATAGATCCTTTTACTCTGAAAGGCTAAAAGAACATTTTTCATCTAACCAGGTAATTAGCCCTTAATTGCATGCTCTGGTTTAAAAACATCTTTCTACTATTTTCTAAACACTTTCAAGGCTACGCTCATTTACGAGCTAAAGTCCTTGTTTCTTCATCTTCTATACATTTCTAAACTTTTGGTTTCAAAACGAGCAAAGCAATTAAGAGCCCATGGAAAACCATGGATGCAAAGGGTGCCTTACACCTTCCCTTTGCATAAATTACCCCCCGAACTTAGATTTCTTTTAAAAGGTTTTTTTCTGTTTCTTTTTGCCTTTCTGATTTAGTTTGGATAAAATAAAAGTCGGTGGCGACTCTTGCTTAACCGCGACATTCCGATTATATTAAAAGTCAGTTCACCGTATTACAGAACTGGCGACTCTGCTGGGGATTTTTCGATTAAAAGAGGGGTTACCTTAAAAGTTTAGGAATCACTTAAATGTTTTCTATTGTTTGCTTTGCTTGTTTTATTTTTCAGGGCTATTTTGGGAAAATTGAAGGACGAATCCTATTCCCGGATTCAAGAACACTTAAGATTAGGAGCGGCATAGTCATGGAGACCCCCCTTGTGCATGCTTGGGGTTGGTCAAAATGAAGTTCGCGCTTGAGTTAGGCCTCCACTGGTTATTGTGTACCTCTTTTGCATGAGAGAGGTTTATGCATGTATCTTTGGGTGCGTCGGAGCTCAAGGACCTTTAGTCACCTTTAACCCATCCTGACTTTTAGGAACGTAGTGGGAGGGCTATTCTTGGTGCATGCCAAGTTATGGTCGCTACCCGATACTACAGCTCAGATAGGTTTCTTCCTAAAGTATCATTGCGTGGTATACATGTACCATGTTCGAGGGTGCTTTAGAGGGGGCTGATAATTCTGAGTCACTTGGTAGAACCTGTTGCTGAAATTTTCTTATCCATAGAAATACCCTTGGGAAGGATACCTGATCAGACTCCATGCAAGCCTTAAGCCAAAAATTGTATGACTTGTGTGACTTGTTTGTGTTTTCTACTAACCTTTGTTTCCTTGTAGGTTTTGTTAAAACGACTTGTTTGTCCTTACTATCTCACACTATGCCTAATGAACTGCATTTGCATAACTTCATGACATCATGACATCATAAGCATAACATGATTTAACTGACCCTTTCAAGGATCTTAGGGATTTAGGGCGCACTATTTCAGGTGCTCTTATCAAGGACTGAATTCCTAATCAAGGGGCAAGAGGATTTATTTTCCTCAAGCCGCATGCCTTCCAATTCAAAGACTCAGTACCTATCAAGGGGCAGGAGGATTTATTTTCCTCTAGCCATGTATCTTCAAATTCAGAAGTCTCCCGAATCAGAGGCGATGACCCACTCGATATGGTGAGCTTGATTCTCAAAGAAAGACGTTCAGAGACAAAGTTCAGATTTCTTCAAATAAGGACGCAGCCAAATCATTTTCTAATGTTGCTAACTAAATGCCTAAAGATCCTCGAAAACATTGCATATGCATAATCATATCATTCATAAACATTACATCACAGGGTTCATAAAAACAAATGCCTCATCTTTCTGCTGTTTATTTCAGTAAGAAAGATGGATCTCGAGCAATCTGTCAAGAATCTCCAAACTCAGAATGCTGAATTTCAAGCTTTGATCCTGAACTTGTCCAAGGGGCAAGATGAACTGAAAGCTCTCCTGACTAAGAAGACGAAGACTCAGAAACCCAAAGGAGTGATCAACCTGGGGAGAAGGTTCAAAAGTCGTCCTAAGAAAGATGAAGAAGCTCAAATTCCCAAGGACGAGGAAGAAGAAGAACACGACGGTGACGCTGGAAGTAATGTGGGCTCTGATGGTCAAGGTGAGGACGAAGAAGAGGATCCTCAAGACGAGGATGAATCTGATGAGAAGTATAGGTTGTTGGAAGAGCGTTTGAGAAGCGTGGAAATTCAGAAAGTACCTGGGCTGGACTTTGAAGAATTAGGACTCGTTCCTGGGGTCGTTATTCCTCCAAAGTTCAAGACTCCCGCTTTTGCTAAGTACGATGGAATATCCTGTCCCAAGATGCATTTGAGGTCTTATGTGAGGAAGATTCAACCTCACACTACTGATAAGAGGCTCTGGATCCATTTCTTTCAAGAAAGTTTATCTGGAACTCAACTCGAATGGTACTATCAACTAGAGGGCGCTAGCATCCGTACTTGGGAGGATTTGGTTGTCGCTTTCTACAAGCAATACCAATATAACTCTGATCTTGCACCGACTCGCATGCAACTACAAAGCATGTCCATGGGTCCTAAAGAAAGTTTCAAGGAGTATGCTCAAAAATGGAGAGATCTAGCTGGGAGAGTCCAACCTTCCTTGACTGATAGGGAATTGGTGGACATGTTCATGGGCACGCTAACTGGGCCGTTCTATAGTCACTTACTGGGAAGTTCTTCATCTGGATTTACTGATCTCATCTTAATTGGAGAACGTGTGGAGAATGGTATTCTAAGTGGAAAAATCCAAGTGGGTTCTTCCTCTGGTACTACAAGGAAGCCATATCAAGAGAGAAATGAGTCTAATGCTATTCATAGTCAAAAGGGCCGTGGTAAGGATGATCAGAATCAGTCTGTTGGTGCCGTCCTCATCTCTGCGCCAATATCTCAACAAGCTCCTAGACAAGATTACCAACGCAAGATTGATAAACCAAGGAGACAATTCACTAAGATCAACATGCCTTTATCTCAAGCCCTACAACATCTGCTAAAAGCCAATCTGATCACCGTAAAGGATCCTCCGAAGTTTCCCAACACTGCAAGCCCGTCTTACGATCCCAAAGCTACATGTGCTTACCACTCCAATGCTGCTGGGCATGATGCTGATAGTTGTTGGGCCCTGAGAAACAAAATTCAAGATATGATAGATGCTGGGGAGATCGAGTTCGAAGCTCCTGCAAACTCCTAATGTGATCACTGCTCCCATGCCTAATCACAACGAGATTGCTAATACTATGAATGGCTAGAAGGATGAACTCTTTAGATCATTAGATTTACTTTCTCTTGCAATTTCTATTCTGTTTAAACACTCAAATTATGATAGACATTGTTTGTTTTAATAATCATCATCAGAGCATTGCATATGTTTGTCTTGAATAAATTATTTCGCTATCACTCATTTTAAATTATGTCTCTACTTTGCATGTGTTTTGTGATATTCAACTCCTGCTAAGTTGTAAGCCTTTTAAGGGAGGATGACGAAAACGATACCGCAACCTCATACAATATGCTTTTGAACGGACTATGTTGACGATGTACAGGCATTGTTTCAATTCCTAAACAGTGGAGATATAAGGATGATAATCCCTCGTCAACCCCTTTGAGCCTAAGAAGTAGAAGTTTCTTTCTTGTACTAATTAAAACCCTTGATCATAACCTGGGGCAGGGTAGTTCTCAGTTAATTCGGCCGTGCATTCTATTTTAAGAGAATCATTCAGTACACCTTTCAACAAAGGGTTCAATCACAAGCGTTCATCCGCACACATCAAAGAAGTGTTGGAGATGTCAGTCAAAAGCCAATGATGGTTCATCAATCATTAAGCAAGGCAGTCAATATCTTTCAAAAAAAAAAAAAAAAAAAACATATATACAAAGAAAAGCCTGCTAAGTCAAAAATCAAAAAGAAGACTTAGGCAAAAATCAAGGCATCCCGCTGACTGTAAGCTCAAAATAGACAGTTCAGGCAAAAGTTAGGGAAATAAAAAAAAATGAAAAAAGAGAAGTCAATAAGTTCTGGAACAACACAATGTTGTGACTACCAAAAGGAAGAAGTGACTGCCATCTCAAAAGCTCTCTGTGCTTGTGAACTATCATCATTATCAAAGGTGCAAATTCAAAAGTCTCTTGGAACCTGAATGCATAAGTTGAATTAACTGAGCTTAGGATTGAAGATCATTACGAAGAGGGGTGGGTACAATCAAATTTTGAGCCTTTATCCTTTGTTTCTTAAACCGTGAACCAAGCCACGTTACAACCCTTGAAAGTCCTAACTGAAGCATGGTTAGTTCGAAAGCATACTGTCACCAAAAAGGTATCCTGACTCCTTAAGGTTTACCACAAATTCCGAGTTGATATCACGTTTTTGCAAACATCACATTGTTACAAATATCATGTTTTTACAAATATCATGCTTTTTACATCTTCTGTTTAAATGCTTTCAAAAAACGAGACAAACATATGCATTGCATCTCATGAATACATTATTAAACATATTCTGCTACATAATTTCAAATGTTAGCATCAGAAAGAACTTGCACAGGGTACAACTAATGACTGAAAGTTATCCCGACAGACAAGATTACTCCAAGAAGCAATGTCTCCTATGCATACAAGGGGCATGGCACGCTTTGCCCAATCAATCTGGGGCAATCAGGTCAAGATTCCGAGAATCTCTCATGGATGCTCGAACAATCAGGGGAATGCATCCAAGAAGATCTGAAGCTACTTCTCAACCAACATAGGACATTGTATTGGGCCTATGATTACTAGGGGGATGTCTCCTAAAGTGCACATCTTATGAAGTCCTCGCAAGGCGAATCTTTCCAAAGTTCCTGCTAACTGGGGCAAATCTATACAAGTCCAGTTTGACATTTTAAGCGACGTGTCCTAAATCGAGTAGTAGTTACTATAATACTGGGGGCAACTTTCACCCATGTCTCCCCACAAAGCCGGGTTCACAAAACCACATCCCCGCAGAGTAATCATTAAGAAGACATCTTCAAATACTCTCGTCCAACAAGAGAAATAGATCCCCAACAGAGATTACATCTTCAATACTGTCATCTCTCCAACACTTTGCTTCTCCAAACATGGTTTACTAATATCTCTCATCCTCAGTCAGGGTACATCAAGATTCTGATCATCCCCAAGCAGAAATCATAAATCCCCAGCTAAGCATCTTCAAGAAGAGATCAAAACATCAAGCTCTCAATGACATAGAAATGTATCTTCTCAAATCAGACGATTCTAGCCACACAAGTCATAAAACATATATCACAAGTCATAAACATACATAAACAAATATCATAAGTCATAAACACATTCATACATCACATACATATTCCTCATTTATTTTGAGAAGCATATAACTCACGCATCATGGCATTGCATAAAAAAACTAAACAATGTTTGACAGGTACATTACAAAGATTCGAATCTTATTCAAAGCAAACGCCTGACGCATGGCATTCCAGACATCTACGGATGCAATTTGGATAAGTCTAACGCACGACTCATCCACCGACCTAACGCACGGTCTTCCAGACATCTGAGGATGCAATCGGGATTAGTCTAACGCACGACTCATTCCTTCAACCTGACGCACGGTTTTCCAGACATCTGAGGATGCAATTGAGAATAGTCTAACGCACGATCTATTCTTCGACCTAACGCACGGTCTTCCAGACATCTACGGATGCAAATTGGGTAGTCTAACGTACGACTTATCCATCAACCTAACGCACGGTTTTCCAGACATCTGAGGATGCAATCAAGATTAGTCTAACGCACGACTTATCCATCAACCTAACGCACGGTTTTCCAGACATCTGAGGATGCAATCAAGATTAGTCTAACGCACGACTTATCCATCAGCCTAACGCACGGTTTTCCAGACATCTACGGATGCAAACTAGAAACAGTCTAACGTATGACGCATTCTAACTCTCGAGTTCATCAAGTCAGCCCATACCTGGATGGCATCTTTAAGCCCGTCCCCGACAAAAGTCCCTACTTCAGCTAGGGCAAATTTCGTGGTATTCTAGTGTTCAATCACCTTCCACCTTCAGATACCGACTGGCATACAAACCACTCTACATCTTCAGGTTTAAGATAATTGAACAGGGGCAGCTGTCATACCCCAAAATTTGCCCACATTATTCCTTCTATTCAAATTCAAATCAAAATACAAAGCTCCAAAACACAGTCTCCCACACAGAAGTTCTAAACTAGGGTTTGAATAATTCAGAGGAAAATCATTGAATCAATGGCTCAAGGTGGTTCCATAGGGTCACTAACATCCCAAAGTATCTCCATATAAAGTTTCAAGTCAAACAGAGCAAATTTAGTCCCTCAAATCCTGATTAGGTCAACAGTCGACTCCCAAGGGCAAAACAGTCATTATACAGTCAAAACTCAAGATATTTGGTCAACAACATTCTCATAACCCTAAAATCATCATTTGATCAAGGGTTGATCATGATGATGCAAGGAAAAATCAGAAAAGTCAAATGTCAAAAGTTACTATTTTGGGCATGAACTGAAAAAGTCAACCAAACTTCGAAAATTCGCCAAATATTCATACTTCATCAGAAAAATTCCCACCAAAGCTCATTTTGAAGGGAATTCATTCCTCTATCCAATGGTCCAAGAATCAGGGCTCATAGGTCAATGGTTTAAGAAATATGGCTTCATACATTATAGGTCCTTTTCAAAAGTCAACAAAAGGACACTTTTTTCAAAAGGTCATAAAATGAGAATGGAAAATGATTTTTATATGAAACCAAAGACACTGGTTAGAGGACTCCCTAAGGATTCTAAAAAGTCCTAGAACTCATCCATACCTCAAAAATTGAGGGAGATACACCTTGTCAAAGTTGGACAAATTTGAGAAGGAAAATGTGAAGAACATGCCTCAAAATGGATTTTTTTTGTGAAGGAACCCAATTTCTTTTGGTCCAATCTTGTTCCACAAGTCACCAATGAGGTCCATATCCAATACCACGAATTATTGATAATTAATTGATTTTATATGAATTTTTATTCATTAAAAAGTCAATATTAATCAAATATTTGAAAAAAAAAATAGAAAAAGATTTGATTCATCTTTGATTTCCAATCATTCCAATCAACAAAATATCCCATAATTGCTATCAAATTCGTGCTCACACATATTAATTTGGAAAGATTGAAATTGGATGAAGTTTTAGAAAGTTTATATTCAAGATCCCATCAAAATTCAATCAATGATTCAAAGAGATTTTGTTGAGTTTTTATTGACCTAATACATCTTCTATAAGTACCTAACGTGCACAAATCATAAGGGTGGGTTTTTCACACGAATTCGGCAGACAAAGAACTGAAAACCCGAGCTTCAAAATCAAGCAAAAATTGCAAAGTCAATTCAAAGTTTGAGGACGATTCAGAGCATTTAAAGGATTCAAACACCTTCCTTGAAGATCCCTAAAGCGATTGGGATCAGAACCAGGCCTTCAAGCGGTCGGAATCATCCCCAGGACGCTACGGTTTGTTAAATCCTTCTTTAACTCGATTCAGCCTTTTTATGCATTTTAAACGAACTGTGATCGCATATTCATGATCGTCGTAACAGTCTGAGTAATTCTGCAAAAGTAATTGCGTTTCTATGCTAGTATGACTAATCCGCCATTGCTAGGGTTAGAGCTTCCAATTTAGGGCTTTCTGATATAGGGAAAATTGGGAAAAACTAGGAGGTTCATCATGTCCAGGGATATTGGACGAATGCGTGGGTAGGTTCGCGATGGATTTATGGTGCTCGTATGAGATTTTTGTCGTTGCAGGTATATTGGCTACGCAAGCGTTCATGGCCAAATCGTAGCAAATATGTTGCAGGTTTTTTGCTTTTCAGTGAAGAAGATGATGGCGTGTCGGTGTGCTATTCGCCTGTTCAAATTTCGCGCGCAGCCTTTTTCTCATCCAGATGTTTTCCTTCATCTTTTATGGCGCGCGTGGACTAAACAACATCAACCGTTGGCTGAAGTGGTTATGGAGAAGCGTTGTTCACATAAGGGTTGGGGGTTCGATCCCTCCTCCCAACGTTATTTTTACTGAACTAACATTCTGCAGATCCCATGTACACCTGAAACGAAGGACTATGGTACACCTTCATAATAAGGCCATAGGATCATTCCCTTGGCGGATCCAACGTATGACAGGTCGTATGCCCACCGTGGACTCCCTCTATGCACCTCATAGGATCAATAAGTTAAGTATTTTAAATTTTTATTTTATTTTAGTTTATTTTATTTATACTTATTTATATATATTGGTTTTACTTGTTTTTTTATTTATTTTTCTTCTAAATAATAATAACAATAATAGTTATATATTATTTATATTAATAATATCTTTTTATAATATACTTTATTTATCCTTTTCTTTTACATTATTTATTTTATTTATTTTTCTTAATATATTTTATTTATTTATTTTGATAAGATAATTTATTTAAATATTTTCCATAATTCATATATGTGTTATTTTAATTCATAAAAAATGTTTTTGTGCCTGACTTTATTTTCTTCCTCCGATTTAATTAATTAGGTCGCGAGACCAATAATTAATTAAATTGATTTGTCACTTTACTCAATTTACGCCCGAATTAGGGTTTACGAGAATTAACCCTACACTGAGAACACTTCTTTTTCTGTGCCTTTTCAGGGTTAACTCTTCAAATACGCTCCGACTACGCGCCACGTCAAATACGAAGCTAAGTATTAATTTAAACTTCAAAGTCTATTTTGTTTCCTTTTGATTTTAGGGTTTACTCTTTTATACTTTCTGGAACTGTGCATACACTCACTCCTTCTTCTGCTTTTGCCTTGCCTCTTTTCAAGGTTAACCTAAAGGCATCATCCGACTACCAACCATATCAGGTCAAATGCAAAAAGTTAAGTGCCCTTTATTTAATTACTTATTTCAAATTATTGTCTCGACCTTCTTATTTTAGGGTTAGAACGTTCGCCTCTGAATTAGCCATACACTCACCCTATTTTTGGTTTGTTTGCCTTTTCAGGGTTCGTTGATTGCCAAAGCTACGAGTTTGGTAACCCTAAACTCTAATCTTTTATTCTTTCTGTTTAATTATTACTTGTGTCAAACCCTACTAAGGGATCCGCTGGTTTCATTGTCCCCTCCCCCATATTACTGTTTCTTGCCTTATATTATCCGCGTGGTTAGTAAAATAGGGAGTGCCAACTATTAAATTGAATTAGCCTCATTAATTTACAAGATAATATAATTGAATATAATCACGTGATTGGTGCACATACGCACGCTTTTGGGTAACCCTCTCTGTTGCCTTGTTGCCTGTTGCCTGCTGCCTATTGCCTTTGTGTTCTTTGCAGAATAAGCCACGTCCCTCGAATACGAGGATACCTCAGCCATGCTGCCTCGAATACTAAAGGTCATACGACCCTAAATGATGCTGCCTTCGATACACAATATGACCTCGACCCTCGGAAGTTGCCCACGAAAAAAGGCTGAGGTATCTTCTGGTTGCCTAACGAAAAATGGCTTATTCTGATCCTTGCCTTAGACTACCTGCCCTCCTATGGCATGGGACAGTCTTATGGCAAAGGATGCTTCGATGACCCTTCAACCTCCAAATGAAAGGCTTCCTGCCCTCTTATGGCAAGGATAGATCCTTTTACTCTGAAAGGCTAAAAGAACATTTTTCATCTAACCAGGTAATTAGCCCTTAATTGCATGCTCTGGTTTAAAAACATCTTTCTACTATTTTCTAAACACTTTCAAGGCTACGCTCATTTACGAGCTAAAGTCCTTGTTTCTTCATCTTCTATACATTTCTAAACTTTTGGTTTCAAAACGAGCAAAGCAATTAAGAGCCCATGGAAAACCATGGATGCAAAGGGTGCCTTACACCTTCCCTTTGCATAAATTACCCCCCGAACTTAGATTTCTTTTAAAAGGTTTTTTTCTGTTTCTTTTTGCCTTTCTGATTTAGTTTGGATAAAATAAAAGTCGGTGGCGACTCTTGCTTAACCGCGACATTCCGATTATATTAAAAGTCAGTTCACCGTATTACAACCATACAAGTACAACGCTACATTCATTGAAAATGGTAAGGAAACACCATTACTGTCTGTTGTCAACATTGCTGATGTTAGTCGAGTCACTAGAAGTGGACGAGTCTTCAACAGAACAACAGAAAATGTGGAGAAACCTTCGGAGGAAGTACCACATAGGCAAGACAATCATCCGACCAATGCTGTTCAAGCGAAAGAAAATGATGAGATCTTGAAGTTAATCCAGAGGAGTGAATACAACATTGTAGATCAATTACTACATACTCCGTCTAGGATTTCTGTTCTTTCCCTGCTATTGAGTTCTGAAGCTCATAGGGAAGCTTTACAGAAAGTTTTGGAACAAGCTTTCGTAGAACCAAGTGTTACTATAAGCCAATTCAACAACATCGTTGCCAACATCTCCGTCGGAACTAACCTAAGTTTCTGTGACGAAGATCTTCCTGAAGAAGGAGTGGACCACAATCTTCCACTTCACATCTCAGTTGGCTGCATGGGTGATGTACTCACAGGAGTCCTAATAGACAATGGATCCTCTCTCAACGTCATGCCTAAATCAACATTATCAAGATTATCTTTCGAAGATTACCCATTGAGAAAAAGTCATGTCATCGTCAAATCATTTGATGGATCAAGGAAGTCAGTTTTCGGAGAAGTGGATCTTCCCATAACTATTGGACCTCAGACGTTCAAAATCACTTTCCAGGTTATGGATATTCCAGCACAATACAGTTGTTTGCTAGGTCGCCCATGGATTCATGAGGCTGGGGCAATTACTTCAACACTTCATCAGAAATTGAAGTTCATAAGAAATGACAAATTGGTAACCGTATGTGGAGAACGAGCTCTGATCGTCAGCAGCCTGTCATCATTCTCCGACATAGAACCAAAAGAAGTTGTTGGAACTAAATTCCAAGCACTTTCCTTGGACAAGGAAAGAGGAAAGGAGAAAGCAGCGTCTATCTCTTCATACAAAGATGCAATTCAAGTTGTAAAGGATGGCACTACCAGTGGTTGGGGACACATTAATATTCCTACCAACAACAAGAACAGAACAGGAGTTGGATTCTTTCCGACATCATCAAAAGCTATCCCAGGGATTGAGGTAGTTCTCCCAATTCAAGAAACTTTCTGCAATGGAGGTTTTCTTCAACCTGTTCAACAAACAGTCAATACCATCGGTACAGAAAACACCGATGAAGAGGAATGGTTATCCTATCTTAACAGAGCAGGATACATAGCCCTATCAGAGTCTGATTCACCTTGCTGTTATCCGACTAAAAGATCTGAAAGTAAGACTCAACCAAGCAGTGATGAAGTTACAAACAGCTTCACCACCAGAAGTCATGGTTCATCAGAAGAAGTTCCTCCTATCCCCGAAAAGACTTGGGATACATTAGGAGAACCAAGCGGAAAATTCGACTACATGGTGAAATACTCCGCTCCTGAAAGTTCAAGAATCTCTCTTGAAGATATTGTTCCAACTGGATGGAACAGTAATTTTGAGTACCTCTCTCAGCCAAAAGAGATGTATAACCCTTGCTATTCATCATCAGCATCTGGTGAAATCCTCATTGAGGATTATATCCCCAAGTCACCTTCCGAGGCTACGGATCTAGAGTTCACATATCTAGTCAATGCCATCTTGGGAGAAGAGCAAGACCAAAATACAGAAGAGGATGATCTCGAAAGTGTCTCCGACAACGAGTCTCTCCATTCAGAAGATTGGAAGTTTCCTCAAAAGAAAAACCGACATATTCCACTTGGAAATGGGTATGCTCACACCGCTCAGTCTGCTGAAGTAGAAGAAGATCGTCTGAGTGTTGCAAAGACAGTGGTTGGTAAATCAAGACCTACCACAGGCCAGCTTAAGCCTAAGGTTCCAGATTACTTAGTGCACAATGGGGTTCGCCACTATTGGACAGCTGTTGAAGTTTCAACTGTTGTTCGCACTCCTAAGTAGGAACTTTCACCTTTATTTTGTCCTCTCACCATAGCCCAGGGTGAAGAGATGTTTCATAGGGCTTTGCATTTTACTATTTCTTAGGAAAATGTCCCTCTTTGCTTCGCCCAAAGCAATAGGGTTTTGTTTTATAGGGTCTTTGTTTCAAGAAATGACTGTCAATAAATAAAAATGTCATTCTGTTCCTTCGTTTAGTTTTTCCCTTTTCTTTTTTCGGAAATTGGTAATCCTAAAAAAACACCCTTAAAAAACATCAAATATTCCATTAACTGCATACACCGAGTCTTCCCTCGTTGTCTAAATAAAATTTATCACACATATGCAGATTAATCAAAAAATACCCCGTTGAAACGTGCGACCGTATGACTTCTCCAAGCTTTGAGTTTCCTGTATTCGAGGCAGAGGAAGAAGAAGACGAAGAAATATCAAAGGAAATTTCACGATTACTTCAATAAAAGGAAGAGGCCATTCAGCCATACAATGAGCCTCTAGAGATCATTAACCTTGCTTCCGATGTGTAGCAACCTGCCTAAAAATTATAACTTAGAGAGTCGCCACCTTTTCTGAAGGGCGAATAGGAAACCCTACGCAGTATAGAGATCAGGGTAAGATACTATATTCAGGTCGAGGGAAGGTGTTAGGCACCCTCAACCCTTTCCTATTGGCTTTGAATCTAAGGGTCAAGTTTTATGGCTAAAAGTTAAGGTTTTATAACTAAAGAATTGAATAAGGGGAAAATTGAGATTTTAGGGAAGGGGACTCGCCTTGTTGCCAAGTGCCTACGTACCTCCTTATGGAGGATCAGAGTCAACGTAGTTCGGGCACAGGGTTGTACGCCTTAGAATTAGTATGAGGTTGTTTGAAGGCTTTTTGAATGGCCTATCGTAGTTTTGAATAAGGATGAAAATCCGTAGTTTGATTTGAAGTGTTTTGAATGTTTTGGGCGTACAGCCCTGATTTAATATGGCACTATTAACCGCAATGATCAATAGGTTTGATCACCATAGTTAAAAGATTGGGGTTTTGCACCATTACCAATTCAAATCGATTGATTCGATTATCACTAATAATGAATTAACGTATTTTATTATTTTATGAATTTATCGTTACCCCTCATAACCGATAGTTTCGATTACAAATAATAAGAATTGATAAGGGGAAATATGCTAATCATCATAACCAATAAGATGGTTAAAACTATTTAGCAAAATAAATATTAGTATTTTAATTTATAGGATTTGATTAATTAAATTAATCGATTATTAATCATCGCGACCAATAGGTTTAGTCGGAACGAGTAACAAATTAAATCCTAAAAAACTTCGGCCAAGTGGCCAATGGGATTGAGCGAACCCTAATTTCTTAATGAACATTTCGCTATTTTGTGATTTTAATAATTAAAATTAATTAAATTAATTAACTCGAATAATCGAGTAATCAAAATAATCGGGAAAAATATAATTCCTAAATCCTAATTTTATCCTAACCTAATTAAATTAATTAAATTAAATCTATACACACATTTTTTGTAATTAAATAACATATGAGTTATATACAAATAATATAAAAATAAGGGTTAAATAAGTTTTTGGTCCCTATAAATATTGCAGTTTCATTTTTAGTCCCTTCCTGCCTTTAGGCAACGGTTTTAGCTGGTTTTGGCAACGGTTTTTTTGTGAAAACCGTTGCCTAAAGGCAATGAGGGACTAAAAATGAAAACTGCAATATTTATAGGGACCAAAAACTTATTTAACCCTAAAAATAAATATAAAACCTGGATCGGATCCTGTGTGTGTGGCCTTTGAAGGTCTATGGTGTGCCTCCATCCTGATAAGCGTTGGATATGATTGGAGGCGTGATCCTGTGGTCAATGTGTGAGAGTGTATGGCGAGTTCCCTAGATGGCGCGCACCAGATCAATGAGTGTACCCTTTTGCAAGAAAGAAAAAAAAATTAAGAGACCTTTGGGTATCGAACCCAGGTCTGCTTGGTGAACAGCTTCCCAGCTTACCACGCGCACCATGTTCATCTGTTGTTCATAAGTTGTAAAATGATATATATTATACAAAAGTAAGCGAATCCAGAAAATAAAACAAAGTGACGCGCCCAGTATACTCCTTCTTCACCGAGATTCTGGAACGAATTGCAGACCCCTTGGGCAACGTTTTCTTCATGTTGCCATAACCCCTGCATACATGAATCATGTAATAGACAACGAATCAATAAATTTCAAAGCCATGGATCGACTATAAATCAACTTCCGAATCCGTTGGTGACCACGATTTGGGTCAATTTTCCCTAATTAGAGAGTCCCTAATTTGAAGCTTACCTGACCTAGCAATGGCGTTTCACCATACGTGGATTAAAAATCAAATTAAAGATACCACAAATGTCCCTTGCCTTATTATGATTCAAAATATGCAATTGGAATCAATTATCCATGCGATAATAACCGTGAATGAATCTGAAATATTTAAAGGCAAACCGTGGCCATGGGGCGTGATTCTTGAAGCCTCAGGATCTGCGAATGAATGAAATAGCTTCGTAGAAGTTCCAGAGTCACGTTTGAATCCTTAAAACACTTTGAATCGCCCTCCAATATTGCATTCAGATTCGAATATTTTTCGCTCGGATATGGTTCTCAGCGGCAGACCTTAAAAACCCCTGGTGTCTGAATTCAATCAAATATATATGGGGAAATCTCTAGGTTAACAGAATTGAATTCAATCTTATTGATTTTGGCTATTGATTCTTGATTGAAAATCAAATGAAAACTTTCCAATTTTGTGTTGTTTTTCTTTCAAACCAATCTTCTTTCTTTCAATTTCTCACGCTTCATTATAACTTCAAAACTGAATCTTTTTGGTCTCTAGTGAAAAATATTGTTTGTTTTTTTTCTTTTACTTACCAATAATAATAATAATATAACATGTTTTTATTTAATTAAAAGAAATCAAATGATGAAAGCTTGAAAAAAACAAATGGCAAATAACAAATAATTAAAACTAATAAGAGAATAAACCTATTAAAATTAATAATAACAGAAAATAATCAAACCAAATATTAAGATTAATAATCAGACAATACTAATTAATAATAATAATAGTTAAAAATGATCAAATCAAATATTGAAATTAATAGTCCAACAAAACATCATAAGCTATATGATCAACTGTGAAACGGACTAAAAATCTCGAAGATGGCTGAGCCCAAACACCTTTTAACCTTAACCCTCATTTTAACTCAGGATATTCTATAAGAACGCAGGTTTGACAATAGGAATGTCAAACCCCATGATTCTTAATTTTGATCCTTGATGAATTAAAACACATAAATTGACTGGGCAAATTTTGGGGTATGACAGCTGCCCCTGTTCAATTTTCTTAAACCTGAAGAGTTAGATAGGCACGTCTGCCTATCGTGATCTAAAGGTAGAAGATGATTGGACACTGAAATGCCCTGAAATTTGCATTTATTGGGAAAGAATTCCGTGGGAGATGGGCTTAAAGATGCCACCAAAAGTGAATACCATTTCTCAGAGTATGAAGCAAACGCTTTTTTTTTGAAGGAGCTACGCATTTAGATCGTAGCGTGGCCTGAAAAGGCTACCTTGATTTTATGCAATGTTATGATGCATGCGATGCCTGATGCAGTGAGCTCTCAAAATAAATGAGAGCCATGTATGTATATGCATAATGTATGAATGAGGTATGTTAGTTGAAATGATGCATGATTGTTAGTTTATGTAAATCGAAGTGTGTTAGTAATTCTGAAAAAAAAGAAGACACCTTTGATTGTTATTGAGGTTTTGGAGAATATCACTGCCGAGGGACTAACGCGATAAACCCAGTTGAGGAATCGTTTGAAAAATCTTGTATGCCTGGAAAAGCTCCTAGAAAGGATGGAATACGTCTTGAAGAAGACTTCCTGGAAAGGTTCCTGAAAAGGAATAGCGAGGACCTTCTGTTGGTTGTGTAATTGGCTTGCTATGGTCAGCAAGCTTCCGCAGTTTGTGAACCCCCACTTACTATAGTTCTAGTAAGTTTCCGTTGTTTGTGAACCCCCACTTACTATAGTTCTAGTAAGTTTTCGCAGTTTGTGGACCCCTACTTACCATAGTTCTGGTAAGTTTTCGCAGTTAGTGAACCCCTACTTACTATAGTGCTAGTAAGCTTTCGCAGTTTGTGGACCCCTACTTACTATAGTTCTAGTAAGTTTCGCAGTTTGTGGACCCCTACTTACTATAGTTCTAGTAAGTTTCGCAGTTTGTGGACCCCTACTTACTATAGTGCTAGTAAGCTTTCGCAGTTTGTGAACCCCTACTTACTATAGTGCTAGTAAGCTTTCGCAGTTTGTGGACCCCTACTTACTATAGTTCTAGTAAGTTTCGCAGTTTGTGGACCCCTACTTACTATAGTGCTAGTAAGCTTTCGCAGTTTGTGAACCCCTACTTACTATAGTGCTAGTAAGCTTTCGCAGTTTGTGGACCCCTACTTACTATAGTTCTAGTAAGTTTCGCAGTTTGTGGACCCCTACTTACTATAGTTCTAGTAAGTTTCGCAGTTTGTGGACCCCTATAGGATTGCTTGCTATAGTTCTAGCAAGTTCACCTGCACCAACAGGGTTATCTGCAAGTGTTGTTGCAGAATTTACCTGTGTAGAATTTTATTTCTGTAAATGCGTATGCATCATGTTTATGCGTTATGCACATGTTTGGTTGACGTAATGAGTGGAACGAAGTAATGTCTTCTGTAAGATTACCTGAAAAGGTCTTTTTGGAATGGAAGTGAATGTTTGTCTTAAAGAAGACTATCTGAAATGATTTATCGAAATGGTAGCAATTTGTCTTAGAGAAAACCACCTGTAAAGGCTCTTAGCGTAGATAGAAATTTGTCTTAAAGAAGATCACTTGAAAAAGTTCTTAGCAAGGGATGAAGAATGTCTTTAAAGATGACTACCTGAAAAGGTTCTTAGCAAGGGTTGAAATTTGTCTTAAAGAAGACTGCCTAGAAAGGTTCGTAGAATATCTTAAAGAAGACCGCCTAGAAAGGTTCGTAGAATATCTTAAAGAAGACTGCCTATAAAGGTTCGTAGAATATCTTAAAGAAGACCGCCTAGAAAGGTTCGTAGAATATCTTAAAGAAGACCGCCTAGAAAGGTTCGTAGAATATCTTAAAGAAGACTGCCTAGAAAGGTTCGTAGAATATCTTAAAGAAGACCGCCTAGAAAGGTTCGTAGAATATCTTAAAGAAGACCGCCTAGAAAGGTTCGTAGAATATCTTAAAGAAGACCGCCTAGAAAGGTTCGTAGAATATCTTAAAGAAGACTGCCTAGAAAGGTTCGTAGAATATCTTAAAGAAGACTGCCTAGAAAAGGTACTTAGAAATATAATGTCTTACAGAAGACTAACTAAAAAGTTACGGTGTAATGTATCAACCAATGCATGAATGTTTTGTACTTGCATTATGCTCCAATGATAGGTTGTTGATAACCAAAGCGTATGTAGCTCGCTGGAGTTATAGGTTCGTTTGATAAGGTGGGGTGTGATGCTAGCGCGATTCCCCGATACCTGTTTTGTTTGAGCTCGGAAGATCGTAGTTAGGAGAAAGATTTGTTCGATGTTGTAAAGTGCGAGAACGCCTTTTTCCTTTTGTTGTGTGTCTTGCGGATTTGATATCCATTGCCCCAGTATTTTCATGGAGAGAGATGCTTATGAAGGAAGTGCCCCAGGGAATAGCCTTGTCATATGCTTCGATGTTTAGATTGAAGGGTGTGCCCCTGATCTCCAGGTCATGGAAGGTTATCCATAGTGTTCTATCCTTTGAATTTGAATTCTTCCCATGTCTGACATGCCCCTGTTTGAGATTGCTTTGAGATGTGCCCCAAGTCGATTGAACCTTAGGAAGACTGCCCCTAGTTAATAGGATGTTCAATTGTATGCCCCTGTGCTCCTTGAAATTTTTGCCCCTGTTTAGGAGAACCCCCTAGATGTGGTTCCCCCCGACTCCAGGGTCTTTATTAGAAATGATCACCTTTGATTAACCCATTTCGAGATTTCCTCGATGCTAAGTGTATACTCGTAGATGGTGTTGTACTTTTTGAGAAGTAGCTCCAATGGAATGCGTATGCAAGTTTTGAAATCGAAGTCCGTTATGAATTAGGACTGGATGGTTTTGGAAAGAATGCTTGAAGAAGCACATTGGTTAGAGATAGTTTTAACAAACATATGAGTCAGTATAACAAATCCTGCTTAACATGCTTTCATGGTTAACCTCGCCTCAATTAGGACTTTTAAATGTTGTAACTTGGCCTGGTTCATGTTTTAAGAAACAATGGATATAAGGCTCAAAATTTATTTAACCCACCCCTTTCTCCTTGATGTTCTCCAGATCCTAAAAATTTGCCTAATCCAATGAATGTGCTTTGTTTACAAGAGAATTGTTTCAGTTCCAATGTTGAGCAAAAGCCTTAGTAGAGATTCAAGCATTGATGGAAAAAAAGTTGTAAAGATCCAAGCATAGACGAGAAGCTTCGATGATTTAGCAGTCACAAGATTGTACTTTGTATTTTGCCTTTGTTTTATTTATCCCTTATTTTTACATGAACCAACTCCTTGAGTTTGATCCATCGGGATGCCCTAATTTTTGCCTAAGTCGTTCTTTTGTTTTCATGGAATTTTCCATTTTGACTTAGCGGGCGTTTTTCTCCTTTTTCTTTCGAATGCTCCTTTTGAAGTACTTGATCCTTGGATATTGAATGTTGTGACTGCCATGTCGATTTCGATTTGTAAGCTTCGCCTTTGATACTTCCTCGATCTTGAATGATGTAATGAGGAAGAAGATTGTTGTGAATGTTATCTCCATTACTTCCTCAATCTTTGATGAATGCGAGGAAGAAAATATGCTTGAACCTTTGCTTTGCTTGATCCTTTGCTTGGATTGAGTGATTCTCTTGACAACCAAAATACACCATTGAATTAACTGAAATCTACCCTGCCCCTGGTTGAAATCAAGGTTTATTTAAAAAGTAGAAGAAAACTCCAACTCCTGGCTCGAGGGGGTGACGAGGGATTAACATCCTTATATCTCCACTGTTTGGGAATGGAAACAATGCATGTACATCCTCGGCTCGGTCTTACCTTGAAAGCATATATTTAGCTGGACTTAGTTTTTGTATTCGTCATTCTCCCTCAAGTTTGTTAATAACCCTAAAAATAGAAGTGTGTGACTGGAAAGTCATGGTAGTGAGTGAATGAATTGACTCCAAAACCTGCATGGTTGTCCCATTAGAATTACTAATCCGAAGGTACAACTTTTATCTTGAGTAACACTTAGCGGTCGTAAGGGTTGAAATTGTGAGCACGGTAAACACCTATTGATCCTAGGGATAATCTCCTTTGTAGATCCACTGACCTTGTTTCACTCCTTAGATTCTTAAACTTGTAGAAGTGAGGGCAACCTCGAATTTTCTTTGGACATGTCAAACCTGGCGGGAATAAATCGTTAGCGGTGGGTTTTCGTCGTATCGGAACTTCATGAGTTTCCTTTGACTGAACCTCTTTTGCTTTTCCTAAGGATAGTATCACCTATGACCCTTTTTTCTTGGTGTGGGGCTGACATATGTCGAATTCCCTCCATCGTAGTTATGCCTCTTTGTTCAGGGTATTGCCCCAGTTGGACTAATCCTTGCCCCCAGGTTATCGTAGAGCGTCCTCGAAAGTTTGATATGTTCTAAGATGAACCCCTTTATAACTAGATACATCTTGAGTGTATCTATGAGGGAACTCTTTGTTGAACTAATCCTTGCTCGATGACAACCTTTATTGTATTTATAATTCTGTTATGACAAGGCATGGACATGCGACTAGCATGGTGAAAGACATCCTCTTTTCTTTAGCAAGACTAAGATCTTTTATTCTCCTTGCTCCATAGTCTACGATCCTTTGATTTTTTTTTTTGAAGTTTCGAGAAACCGGCTAGTGTGGTAAGTGTGGATGCGGGCGAAGATGCAAATGTAAATGCATGAATGCATGAAAATGCAAATGCACGCGTAAGCGAGAGACTCCTTGTATTGTAACTCCGTGTATGCAGACGTGTAACATATGATCCTAGGGATGGCCTTAGAGGCGACATTAGACCCTCTTGGAATCTTTGCAGGATAAATGTTATGACACGCTAAAGGAAATCCCTTGGATTCGAGAGTATGCAGAAGATAGCGGCTAGTGACCGTTCAAGATAGTCACTAAATCTCATGGCCATCGAGAGGCCAATCAACGTGTACCAATGAATTTGTCCCTCGTGGGAAGGTTCTCTATGCGGAACACAACCTATCTAAGGACGATATGGACGAAGAGAAATCCCTACAGGCTAGGGATGTGATGTGTAAATGGAGATCCCAAACTCTACAAGTTAGAGGGTGCGCGGGAATAAGCATGGAGTGACCGTTCAGGACAGTCACTAGATTTCATAGCCATCGAGAGGCCAATCGAACGCATGCTAGTGAAGTTGTCCTTCGGGGAAGGACGCGTCATTGTGGAAACACGTGGATGTAACAGAAAATCCCTGTATGCTAGGGAGTACGTAGTAGCAAGCACGGGGTGACCGTTCACGACAATCACCGAATCGCATGGCCATCGAGAGGCCAATTGACGTGCGTTAATGGAAATGTCCTTCGTGGGAAGGACGCGTAGTTGTAAGAATACAAGGATATAAAAATAAAATCCCCACAGGCTAGGGGATGCATAGATGGTGATGTCTTCCGTGGGAAAGACACGGTCTTTTAGAAATTAGAGTCCCTACAGGCTAGGGACCACGTAGGGATACCTGCAAAATCCAAACGCATAGATATCCAAAGCAAATAAGTTGCAAACATATAATAAGCACATGAGCACGAAAGTCCTAGGTTCATAGGTTCGACGTAGGGGGCTCTAGGGAGCCAACCTTTTTATGGGAGTGTTCTAGAAGGTCTCATGGGGTCGTTCGTAGCCTCCGAGACTTTTTGTCTCTTCGGGTTTTAGAACAACTCATTTTATCCATGAGGTTCGAATTTTTGGGGTAGGTTCCCGGAGAGATCAGCTAAGTATCCAGTCCAGCCCTCCACAAAGTCAAGCTTCGTTTCGGACCTTTCCAAATACCTAACCCACTCCGAGTGGAGTTATCAGTGAGACTCGTAAGGCGATTCATGTCCCCTTTTGGTCTCAAAGTTAACTCCCACACTTAAGGTTTAACAACAATTTTATATAACCCAACAGATATAGTAGGAAAAAATATATTCATTTAAATAAATGTTTAATTAAATTGCGGTGATGAAATTGCGAAGGAAAATAAATAAATAAATAAATAAAATTTAAATATTTAAGAACTAACCTTGGAATCCGCCCGCTTGCAGTTTTGAGATTGCATTAAAGCAGCGATTATTTAAATAAATATATTTATTTAACAATCATAAACAGTTGGAAAGAATAAATGAATAAATAAAAATTTAAATATTTACAAAAATAAATAAACCCTAAAAATGGCTAATTAGCCAAACCCTGACAATTTCGCCAAAAACCTAAACCGTTTGCCACAAACCTAAACCTAAACCCTCTCAAGCCTTAGGAGCATAGTAATTCACTGTTAAGTGTCCCCAGCAGAGTCGCCAGCTGTAGCAACCTGCCTAAAAATTATAACTTAGAGAGTCGCCACCTATTCTGAAGGGCGAATAGGAAACCCTACGCAGTATAGAGATCAGGGTAAGATACTATATTCAGGTCGAGGGAAGGTGTTAGGCACCCTCAACCCTTTCCTATTGGCTTTGAATCTAAGGGTCAAGTTTTATGGCTAAAAGTTAAGGTTTTATAACTAAAGAATTGAATAAGGGGAAAATTGAGATTTTAGGGAAGGGGACTCGCCTTGTTGCCAAGTACCTACGTACCTCTTTATGGAGGATCAGAGTCAACGTAGTTCGGGCACAGGGTTGTACGCCTTAGAATTAGTATGAGGTTGTTTGAAGGCTTTTTGAATGGCCTATCGTAGTTTTGAATAAGGATGAAAATCCGTAGTTTGATTTGAAGTGTTTTGAATGTTTTGGGCGTACAGCCTTGATTTAATATGGCACTATTAACCGCAATGATCAATAGGTTTGATCACCATAGTTAAAAGATTGGGGTTTTGCACCATTACCAATTCAAATCGATTGATTCGATTATCACTAATAATGAATTAACGTATTTTATTATTTTATGAATTTATCGTTACCCCTCATAACCGATAGTTTCGATTACAAATAATAACGAATTGATAAGGGGAAATATGCTAATCATCATAACCAATAAGATGGTTAAAACTATTTAGCAAAATAAATATTAGTATTTTAATTTATAGGATTTGATTAATTAAATTAATCGATTATTAATCATCGCGACCAATAGGTTTAGTCGGAACGAGTAACAAATTAAATCCTAAAAAACTTCGGCCAAGTGGCCAATGGGATTGAGCGAACCCTAATTTCTTAATGAACATTTCGCTATTTTGTGATTTTAATAATTAAAATTAATTAAATTAATTAACTCGAATAATCGAGTAATCAAAATAATCGGGAAAAATATAATTCCTAAATCCTAATTTTATCCTAACCTAATTAAATTAATTAAATTAAATCTATACACAAATTTTTTGTAATTAAATAACATATGAGTTATATACAAATAATATAAAAATAAGGGTTAAATAAGTTTTTGGTCCCTATAAATATTGCAGTTTCATTTTTAGTCCCTTCCTGCCTTTAGGCAACGGTTTTAGCTGGTTTTGGCAACGGTTTTTTTGTGAAAACCGTTGCCTAAAGGCAATGAGGGACTAAAAATGAAAACTGCAATATTTATAGGGACCAAAAACTTATTTAACCCTAAAAATAAATATAAAACCTGGATCGGATCCTGTGTGTGTGGCCTTTGAAGGTCTATGGTGTGCCTCCATCCTGATAAGCGTTGGATATGATTGGAGGCGTGATCCTGTGGTCAATGTGTGAGAGTGTATGGCGAGTTCCCTAGATGGCGCGCACCAGATCAATGAGTGTACCCTTTTGCAAGAAAGAAAAAAAAATTAAGAGACCTTTGGGTATCGAACCCAGGTCTGCTTGGTGAACAGCTTCCCAGCTTACCACGCGCACCATGTTCATCTGTTGTTCATAAGTTGTAAAATGATATATATTATACAAAAGTAAGCGAATCCAGAAAATAAAACAAAGTGACGCGCCCAGTATACTCCTTCTTCACCGAGATTCTGGAACGAATTGCAGACCCCTTGGGCAACGTTTTCTTCATGTTGCCATAACCCCTGCATACATGAATCATGTAATAGACAACGAATCAATAAATTTCAAAGCCATGGATCGACTATAAATCAACTTCTGAATCCGTTGGTGACCACGATTTGGGTCAATTTTCCCTAACTAGAGAGTCCCTAATTTGAAGCTTACCTGACCTAGCAATGGCGTTTCACCATACGTGGATTAAAAATCAAATTAAAGATACCACAAATGTCCCTTGCCTTATTATGATTCAAAATATGCAATTGGAATCAATTATCCATGCGATAATAACCGTGAATGAATCTGAAATATTTAAAGGCAAACCGTGGCCATGGGGCGTGATTCTTGAAGCCTCAGGATCTGCGAATGAATGAAATAGCTTCGTAGAAGTTCCAGAGTCACGTTTGAATCCTTAAAACACTTTGAATCGCCCTCCAATATTGCATTCAGATTCGAATATTTTTCGCTCGGATATGGTTCTCAGCGGCAGACCTTAAAAACCCCTGGTGTCTGAATTCAATCAAATATATATGGGGAAATCTCTAGGTTAACAGAATTGAATTCAATCTTATTGATTTTGGCTATTGATTCTTGATTGAAAATCAAATGAAAACTTTCCAATTTTGTGTTGTTTTTCTTTCAAACCAATCTTCTTTCTTTCAATTTCTCACGCTTCATTATAACTTCAAAACTGAATCTTTTTGGTCTCTAGTGAAAAATATTGTTTGTTTTTTTTCTTTTACTTACCAATAATAATAATAATATAACATGTTTTTATTTAATTAAAAGAAATCAAATGATGAAAGCTTGAAAAAAACAAATGGCAAATAACAAATAATTAAAACTAATAAGAGAATAAACCTATTAAAATTAATAATAACAGAAAATAATCAAACCAAATATTAAGATTAATAATCAGACAATACTAATTAATAATAATAATAGTTAAAAATGATCAAATCAAATATTGAAATTAATAGTCCAACAAAACATCATAAGCTATATGATCAACTGTGAAACGGACTAAAAATCTCGAAGATGGCTGAGCCCAAACACCTTTTAACCTTAACCCTCATTTTAACTCAGGATATTCTATAAGAACGCAAGTTTGACAATAGGAATGTCAAACCCCATGATTCTTAATTTTGATCCTTGATGAATTAAAACACATAAATTGACTGGGCAAATTTTGGGGTATGACACGATGGAAACAGAAAAGAGGTTAAGATTGGAGCTTCGCTCAGTTCAAAGATCAGAGAGAGTTTGATACAGCTGCTCAAAGAATTCTCAGATGTCTTCGCTTGGTCTTATCAAGATATGACAGGGTTGGATACCAGTATAGTGGAGCATCACTTGCCATTAAAAGCAGAATGCCCTCCGGTTAAGCAAAAATTAAGAAGAACTCATCCGGAGATTGCCATGAAAATCAAAGAGGAAGTTCAAAAGCAGATCAACGCAGGTTTCCTCGTCACTTCAGAATACCCTCTGTGGTTAGCTAACATTGTTCCCGTTCCTAAGAAAGATGGAAAAGTCCGCATGTGCGTCGACTACAGAGATCTGAACAAAGCTAGCCCTAAGGATGATTTTCCTTTACCACATATTGACATGTTGGTAGACAGTATAGCAAAATCCAAAGTTTTCTCGTTCATGGACGGATTTTCGGGATACAGCCAAATAAAAATGGCACCTGAAGACATGGAGAAAACAGCTTTCATCACCCCCAGGGGCACGTTCTGCTATCGTGTTATGCCTTTTGGACTAAAGAACGCAGGGGCAACTTATCAAAGAGCCATGACTACGCTTTTCCACGACATGATGCATAAAGAAGTGGAAGTCTATGTGGACGACATGATTGCCAAATCAGAAAATGAAGAAGATCACATACAGAATCTGACAAAGTTATTTCAACGCTTACGGAAGTTTCAGCTTCGCCTGAACCCCAACAAGTGCACCTTTGGTGTCTACTCAGGAAAACTCCTTGGTTTCATCGTCAGCAAACGAGGAATTGGAGTAGATCCAGACAAAGTCAAGGCAATTCAAGAAATGCCTTCACCCAGAACCGAGAAACAAGTTAGAGGATTTCTTGGACGTCTGAATTACATCTCGAGATTCATATATCTCATGACTGCAACTTGCACTCCTATTTTCAAACTTCTACGGAAAAATCAAAGTTGCGTCTGGACAGACGATTGTCAGAAAGCGTTCGACAGCATTAAGGAATATCTGATCGAACCACCCATCTTGTCTCCTCCAGTGGAAGGAAGACCTTTGATAATGTACTTAACCGTCTTAGAAGAATCCATGGGTTGTGTCCTTGGACAGCAAGACGAGACGAAAAGAAAAGAGCATGCCATTTACTACCTAAGCAAGAAATTCACTGACTGTGAATCCCGCTACTCCATGCTCGAGAAGACGTGTTGTGCTTTGGCCTGGGCTGCCAAGCGTCTCCGCCAATACATGATTCGACATACTACTTGTTTGATCTATCATATGGATCCAATCAAGTACATCTTTGAGAAGCCTGCTTTAACTGGGAGAATTGCCCGTTGGCAGATGTTGTTATCAGAATATGACATTGAGTATCACGCACAGAAAGCTGTGAAAGGAAGCATTCTAGCTGAGCACCTGGATCACCACCCACTCAATGGTCATGAATCAACCAGTTTCGACTTTCCGGACGAGGACGTCATGTACCTCAAGATGAAAGATTACGACGAGCCACTACCAGACGAAGGACCTGAGATAGGATCCCAGTGGGGCTTAATCTTTGACGGAGCTGTCAATGCTTATGGACGAGGAATTGGGGCAATCATTGTTACACCTCAGGGTACCCATATTCCATTTACTGCCAGATTAACTTTCAAGTGCACAAACAATGAGGCCGAATATGAAGCTTGCATCATGGGTCTCGAAGAGGCCGTGGATCTAAGAATTAAACACTTGGATGTATATGGAGATTCTGCTTTGGTCATCAATCAAATCAAAGGAGAATAGGAGACACGCCAACCAGGGTTAATTCCTTACAAAGACTACGCAAGAAGATTGTTACCACTCTTCGACAGGGTAGATTTTCATCACATTCCTCGTGAAGAAAACAACTTGGCTGATGCATTAGCCACACTCTCTTCCATGATTAGGATAAATCATTGGAATGACATTCGGCAGATCGATGTTATGCGCCTGGATAGGCCCGCTCATGTTTTCGCAGTAGAAGCAATCATCGACGACAAACCGTGGTATCACGACATCAAGAACTTTCTTCAAAAGCAAGAGTACCCTCTTGGGGCGTCAAAGAAAGATAGAAAGACTTTGAGAAGGTTAGCTTGTAGATTCTTCCTGAATGAAGATGTTCTGTACAAGAGAAACTTCGACATGGTTCTGCTCAGATGCGTTGACAGAAAAGAAGCAGAAGTACTCATGAGAGAAATACATGAAGGTTCCTTTGGTACTCACACCAATGGACATACCATGACAAGGAAAATACTGAGAGCAGGATATTATTGGCTGACGATGGAGTCAGATTGCTACCAGTACGCAAAGAGGTGTCACAAATGTCAGATCTACGCCGATAGAATTCATGTGCCACCATCTCTTCTCAACATACTCTCTTCCCCTTGGCCTTTCTCCATGTGGGGAATCGACATGATTGGAATGATCGAGCCAAAAGCGTCCAACGGACATCGCTTCATCTTGGTAGCTTTAGGCTATTTCACCAAATGGGTCGAAGCAGCTTCATATGCAAACGTTACAAGACAAGTTGTCGTCAGGTTTATCAAGAATCACATCATCTGTCGCTACGACATTCCTAGCAAGATAATCACTGACAATGGGTAAAATTTGAATAACAAAATGATGAAGGAACTTTGTGAAGAATTCAGGATTGAACATCACAACTCATCTCCTTACAGACCAAAGATGAATGGAGCTGTAGAAGCAGCTAACAAAAACATCAAGAAAATCGTTCAGAAGATGGTCATCACTTACAAAGATTGGCATGAAATTCTCCCGTATGCTCTTCATGGTTACCGTACATCAGTACGTACTTCGACTGGAGCAACTCTTTTCTCCCTTGTATATGGCATGGAGGCAGTCCTACCTATAGAGGTTGAGATTCCATCAATAAGAGTCTTGATGGAGGCGAAATTAACAGAAGCCGAGTGGTGTCAAAGCAGATTCGATGAATTGAACTTAATCGAAGAAAAGCGCATGACAGCTTTATGCCACGGACAACTATATCAACAAAGAATGAAGAAAGCTTTCGACAAAAAGGTTCGACCTCGCACAATCAAAGAAGGCGACCTTGTACTAAAAAAGATTCAATCTTTTCTCACAGATTCAAGAGGGAAATGGACTCCCAATTATGAAGGCCCCTACGTGGTCAAGAGAGCTTTCTCAGGCGGAGCCTTAATACTCACGACTATGGATGGAGAAGAATTCACCCGTCCTGTGAACGTCGACGCAGTCAAGAAATACTTCGCCTAAATAATCAAAAGAACACCTCGTTAAGTTGAAAACTCGCAAAGAGCGGCTTAGGCAAAAAAGAGCATCTCGGGGAATCGAAAACCCGAAAGGGCAATTCAGGCAAAAGTTAGAGACATAAAAAATAATTAATCAATCCCGGTAGACTTAAAACCCGAAAGGGGTAGTTTACGCAAAAGTTAGGGATATATGGCAAGTAACTGTGTTCATGACAAACTTGATCATTAAAAATCCATAGCGGAGTATTCATCAGCAGCAGGTCATCTTCTACGAAGCACGAATACAGCGCAACTCGGAGTGGAAGGGAAAGATAACGGTCGTCACGTTTCATCGTAGCCCTTTTCCCGAAAATTACCAATTTCCAACTTTGTAAATACTCCATGGAATCAAGCATTTGGCTGATTACCATTCCATATATAATAATTTGAGCCTTGTGCTTTTCCTTTACAATCTAGTCTTATTCAGTTTCTTGAAATGCATTTCAAATTTAAACAGTCATTTTCTTGAAACAAATGTTTTCATAAAATAAAATGAATTTACTTGCAAAAATAAAGGTGAAATTTCTTTCTAAGGTTTACAAACAATAGGAAGAATGCAAACAGTTGCTCCGAGAACGGTTGAGACTCCGGGAACCAAGATTTCCCCATGAGGTCGCTTTGCGAACATCTCCCGATGACGGATCTTCACTTCAATTCATATTACTCACTTCGGACAGCTGACAACTGATAACCAGGTATTCCCGACAGAGTTCGAACTACAAGAAGAGGACATCTTCTGATCCACAAGAATTCAGGTCGCATCATAGGATTTTACATCCGCGACAATTCTATTCACATTCACTTTACATTTTATATTTGTCATAATATTCATGCATACATTATAACTGCATAGTCGAGTCAGGCTTTGATCATGTGAATGCCCGAGTCATTAAAGCATATACTCAAGATTCCCCTGCAAAGTTGTGAAAGGGTTTTTCTTCTTGAGAGAGAGGAGGTTCATACACCTAAAATTCCCCAAGCAAGTCAACAAATGGTAGTCTCCCTCAAAGAGATAGTTTGTTCACTTTTGGAATTCCCCAACTAAGAATCTCCTGCAGAGAGACACTCGACAATCTTCTTCAAATGAGATAGTTTGTTTCGCATTTTGGAATTCCCCACAGGGTCGATGAGCGGTTCTCTTCTCCAAGAAGTGTGGATTCCCCGACATAATTGACAAGTGGTAGTTTTTCCTCCTAGAAAACAGTTTGGTATTTCCCCAGCAGGGTCAAGAGATGCCACTTTTCGTCAAAGAAAATAATTGGGAATCTCCCCAACAGATCGACGAATGATTCCCAGCGAAGTCAGTGAATGGCAGTCTCTTTCGGCAAAAGACAGTTCACCCACTTTTTCGGACAAAAATAACGAATAGCAGCCTTCTTCATGAAGACAGTTCGTTTCGCTTAAAGATTCCTCAACAAAGTCAGCAAATGGCAGTCTCTTTCAGCAGAAGACAGTTTTCTCACTTTCTTTCACGGCAGGGTCAACAAATGGCAGTCTCTCTCAGAAGAAGACAGTTTGTTCCCCTGGCAGTCAACAAATGGCAGTCTCTCCCAGTAGAAGACAGTTTGTTCCCCTAGCAATTGGCAAATTGCAGTCTTTCCCCAAGGAAAGACAGTTTGTCTGTTAAATACTCAAGAAATTGACAAATGGCAGTTTCTTCAAACAGTTTGTCTGTTTCTGGGATGTTTCATCCCCTTCAGAGTTCACAAATGGCAGTTTTCCTCCTAGGAAAACAGTTTGTTAATTCCCCTCAGAATCGACAAATGGCAGTTTTCCTCTTAAGAAAAACAGTTTGTTGATTCCCCGGCATGAATCGACAAATGGCAGTTTTTCCTCTTGGGAAAATAGTTTGTTGGTTCCCTGGCACAAGTCGATGAATGTTGGTTTTCACCCAGAAAACAGTTCGTCTGCTTTCAAGCAAAGTCATTAGCCCCTCAAAAGATCATGAGGCCATATGACATTCTTTCAAGACGTCAAGACAAAAGGGAAGATGGTGAAGTTTCTCTACTACCATCAAATGGTATCTTACCTCCAAGTGCTGGTAAGAAGTTTGATGAGGAAATAAACCTTTGAAGTTTCTCTACTACCATCAAATGGTATCTTACCTCCAAGTGCTGGTAAGAAGTTTGATGAGGAAACAAACCTTTGAAGTTTCTTTACTACCATCAAATGGCGTCTCATCTCCAAGTGCTGATGAGAAGTTTGATGAGGAAACAAACCTTTGAAGTTTCTCTACTACCATCAAATGGTATCTTACCTCCAAGTGCTGGTAAGAAGTTTGATGAGGAAACAAACCTTTGAAGTTTCTTTACTACCATCAAATGGCGTCTCATCTCCAAGTGCTGATGAGAAGTTTGATGAGGAAACAAACCTTTGAAGTTTCTCTACTACCATCAAATGGTATCTTACCTCCAAGTGCTGGTAAGAAGTTTGATGAGGAAACAAACCTTTGAAGTTTCTTTACTACCATCAAATGGCATCTCATCTCCAAGTGCTGATGAGAAGTTTGATGAGGAAACGAATCTTTGGAAATTTTTCTCTTTATCTGAGATATTGTCCAAACACGACTGAGACCAGTTTCGAGATATGGACATCCGAAACAAAGGAGAGGTTGTTTACCTTTTTCTAAGTGTCAACACTTAGTTAAAGAAGATGGATTGGGCATCCTACATTGCCATCCATTTACCAGAGTCCACATCAAGTATTTCTACAGGAGTTTGTCTCCTCATCCCCCTCCAAGTGTGACAACGGGATCAAGTCATGCAAGGATTTTATCAATTACAACATCTGAGGAGCGCCTAAAATTCGGGCATTCTTTGATATTTAAGTCTCTTTTACGCAGGAGAGATCGAGATATCAATCTCTCTCCCTTCAGATAAAAGAAACTTAAATAGGGGCATCTGTCATACCCTAATTTTTGACCCCCCTGAGATGACATATCTTCAGGATTTTCATCAAGTCAAAGCAAGTACCCAGAGCAACCTGGCATTCAATCAAGGATGTTCAAAGACAAGAAAACTCAGGGAAAGGATCAATCAATGGAAGAATTAGTCTCTAATACAATCATAAGACTCAAGATCTTCATTTTTTCACCTATGATTGATTAGACACCCATTCATCTGAGTACAGGTTTACTCAGGTCACCAGGCTAGGGTTTTTTTAGCCTATGAAGGACTAAAATCAGGGATCACCTTTGGAAACCCTAAAAAGCCCCAGGGGATCATTCAAAGACATCAATCATCTTCAAATAGCTCATATGACAAGATCCACTGGACATCACACCTCAATTCAAAGTCTACAGTCATTATTTTCATATGGTCGACAATTAGGGTTTTTGACCTAATTCACCAGGATAGTTGACTTTTAATCAGAGGCATGGATCCAAAACTCAAGACATGATTCAAGAACCTCTACTACCTCAATATAACCCATTTACATCACTCATTTGAGGAGAAGATCTTGATTCTACACAAAAGTCCAAATTTTCACTTTATCAGGAAAAAGTCAATTGTATGGGTTCACCTTTGACTTTTAACATTTTTGGTCAAACCATGACTTTCAAGGATCAATATCATCAATATATGGATATCAAAGTCATTTGACCAAAGAAATTCAAGAAGAATCTTCAAGGAGCAAAAAGTCGGGAATTAGGGTTTTTGAGGGCATTGTGGGAACTCAAAATTTCACCTACACAACTCAAAAAACTTCCAACATGAAAGTTGTAGATCTTGCAAAATAAAACAACATCTTACAATGGAACTTTTTTCAAAAGATCAATCATTTAAGAGTTTTGGAAATTTTGAAGTTTTAGGTTATAAACACTTAGAAAATTTTCTAAGTGTTTTAACCTAGTTTTCTTCCAACTTTGGCCTCATTTTTCACAAATTTGCCAAAGGATTCTGAAGAAACTCCAAACTAATGATTTTAAGTAGATGTTTAGGGCTTTCCAAATTGTGTTCAACCTTCTCCAAATTCATTTTGAGCTAGGAGTTATGCTTGTTCAAAGTTGGCCTCATGAAGTGAAATTATAGGTCATGCATCATTTTTGAACTTTGCAATTTTGTGCACATGACCTCAATTATGGATGCTACACGACCCATAACACATCTGAAAACATGCCATGCATTCATTTTTACCATGCCATGATAATTGAGGAAGATTCCTAAAACAAGAACATGTGATTATGTAATGATTACATTTGAGAATTTATGGCAAATTGATGAATCACCCAAGGAATCTTCTCACCAACCAATTAGAGCTCACTTTGTATCTGAAATGTTCCCTAAGATCAGATAGAATCAATGGATAGGGAGCTGGCTCGAAAATGCAATGATCATACTTGGATATTCTTTGAAATTTCTTCATGGCTAAGAAACCAAATTCACTTCACTAAGCAAGCTCACTCTCTCAATCAGTACTGAATCATTTGCCTATAAATAGGAGAGCATACCTCAGTAGAAAAAGACACCAAAGCAACCATATTCCTTGCTTTCTCTTTCTCTTCTCATGCTTATTGTTTTTCAAAGTTCTTTGGCAAGAAGAATCGTTTTCTTCAAACCAGAGCTTATCTTTGGAAAGTAAGCATTCTAACATCTCAAGGGGTTCATTTGAGGTGATCCAAGCACCTGGATCACTTCTGTAAGTGGAGGAACGCCATTGTTGCTCTCACTTTGGAGCTGTTGCAGTTGGAGGTCCATAGAGCAATTCAGAAGGTTTCCAACAAAGCCAAGCATCCAGGCACGTTCCATAGGAGGTAGTGGAGCTATCCAGATGGTCGCAGCTCATCTGTAACTGCAGATTCATCATTGTTAGAACAAGATTTGTTCTGATCAATATTCTTAGTTTTGATGATAACAAGGATATGAATTTTGTGTGAGATAATGTGGTACTCTAATACATTGCAATTTCCCTTTCAGGAAATATATAAAGAGTATGCACAAATCAGCGCTCAGAAGCTTTGTCTCAGAAGGTTCAGCATGCAACATCAGAACATGGTCTGGCAAGACATCAGAAGATGGTCAAGGCAGAATCAGAACATGGGTGTATGGAAGCATCAGAAGAACTTGAGATCAGAAGCAGAAGCACTGAAGTTCTCATGGTATCACGCTCAGAAGCACTTCAAGGTCAGAAGACAAGAAGATGCTATGCACCAAGCTGTTTGACTCTGATGGTATTCAAATATTATATTCACAAACATCAGATCAGAAGAAAGTACAAGTGGCAGGCTACGCTGATTGACAAAAGGAACGTTGGAAGCTATTAAAGGCAACGTCAGTAGACACAGCGTGAACAAGGCTCGAGGTAGTTGACAAAAGCGTGAAACATTAAATGCAATGTTGTACGGAACACGCAAAGCATTAAATGCATCCAACGGTCATCTTCTCAAAATGCCTATAAGTATGAAGTTCTGATGAGAAGCAAGGTTACGAACTCTGAACAAAATTATTCTGAAAGACTTGCTGAAACGCTGTTCAAATTCAAAGCTCAGAAAACTTCATCTTCATCAAAGCTCACTACATTGCTGTTGTAATATATTAGTGAGATTAAGGTTAAACTTTAAGAGAAATATCACAGTTGTGATTATAGCTTTTCAGAAGCATTTGTAATACTCTTAGAATTGATTACATTAAGTTGTAAGGAACTAGAGTGATCGTGTTGATCAGAATACTCTAGGAAGTCTTAGAGGTTATCTAAGCAGTTGTAACTAGAGTGATCGTGTTGATCAGGAAACTCTAGAAAGTCTTAGAGGGTATCTAAGCAGTTGTTCCTGGAGTGATCAAGTTGTGATCAGAATACTCTAGAAGACTTAGTCGTGGGCTAAGTGGAAAACCATTGTAATCCGTGCGATTAGTGGATTAAATCCTCAGGTGAGATAAATCACTCCGTGGGGGTGGACTGGAGTAGTTTAGTTAACAACGAACCAAGATAAAAATAACTGTGCAATTTATTTTTATCGTCCAAGTTTTTAAACTACACTTATTCAAACCCCCCATTTCTAAGTGTTTTTCTATCCTTCAATTGGCATCAGAGCGCCGGTTCTAAGGTGCAAGCACTTAACCGTGTTTAGAAAAGATTCAGGAAGAGAAAAACGCTTCAGTAAAAGATGGCTGGTGATGAACACACATCTACATCTGGCTCCACTGAGCAGTACAATGGAAATGGTAACAAAGGTTATACTAGACCACCAGTATTTGATGGTGAAAACTTTGAATACTGGAAAAATAAACTGGAAAGCTACTTTCTTGGTCTAGATGTTAATCTATGGGATCTTCTGTTGGATGGTTGCAAACACCCTGTTAAAGCTACTGGTGTAAGGCTCACGAGAAGCGAAATGAATGATGATCAAAAGAAAGATTTCAAAAATCATCATAAATGTAGGACTGTTTTGCTGAATGCTATCTCTCATGCTGAGTATGAGAAGATATCTAACAGGGAAACTGCCTATGATATATATGAGTCATTGAAAATGACCCATGAGGGAAATGCTCAAGTCAAGGAGACTAAAGCTCTTGCTCTAATCCAGAAGTATGAAGCCTTCAAGATGGAGGATGATGAAGACATTGAAAAGATGTTTTCAAGATTTCAAACTCTGACTGCTGGATTGAGAGTCCTCGACAAAGGCTACACCAAGGCTGATCATGTAAAGAAGATCATCAGAAGTTTGCCCAGAAGATGGGGCCCAATGGTGACTGCATTCAAGATTGCGAAGAATCTGAATGAAGTTTCTTTAGAAGAGCTTATCAGTGCCCTGAGGAGTCATGAGATTGAACTTGACGCTAATGAACCTCAGAAGAAAGGTAAGTCTATTGCATTAAAATCTAATATTAAAAAATGCACTAACGCTTTTCAGGCTAGAGAAGAAGATCCTGAAGAATCAGAATCTGAAGAAGAAGATGAACTGTCCATGATCTCCAGAAGGGTAAACCAACTCTGGAAGAGCAAGCAAAGGAAGTTCAGAGGCTTCAGAAGTTCAAAGAGATTTGAACGTGGAGAATCTTCTGGTGACAGAAGATCTGACAAGAAGAAGGTTGTCTGCTATGAGTGCAATGAGCCTGGACACTATAAGAATGAATGTCCAAAACTTCAGAAGGAAAATCCCAAGAAGAAGTTTCATAAGAAGAAAGGTCTTATGGCAACCTGGGATGAGTCAGAAGATGAATCAGACTCGGAAGATGAGCAGGCTAACTTTGCGCTGATGGCGACAGAAGATGATGGATCAGAATCTACATCAGAATCAGATTTTGAAGAGGTATTTTCTGAACTATCTAGAGAAGAGTTAGTTTCCAGTCTAACAGAGCTTCTTGAATTAAAAGCTCATCTTAGTATCAAATACAAAAAGCTGAAAAAGCAATTTGAATTTGAAACTAAGAAGCTTGAGTTGGAAAATTCTGAATTAAAGGAAAAAGTTTTAAAATTATCCAATAATGTTGGATCTCCTTCTGATTCAGAAAAATCCACTCCCAGTCTGAATCATATTCTGAAAGAATATGATTTAAGTTTCAGGAAGTTCTTTTCTAGAAGTATTGGCAGAAGTCAGTTAGCTTCTATGATATATGCTGTGTCTGGGAACAAAAGAGTTGGCATTGGTTATGAGGGTGAAATCCCATACAAGCTTGAATCTGTGGATGATATGAAAATATCATACAAGCCTCTGTATAACCAATTTAAATTTGGCCACTCCCATGATATTAAGCACACATCACATGCACAAAGTTTTCACATAACACACACCAAGAAGCATGTGACACAACCTAAGAAATATCATGGAACTCAGAATAAGAAGTATCATACTGTTCCTCCTGTTAAATATTTTGCTAAACCTAAGTTCAATCAGAACTTGAGGAGAACTAACAAAAAAGGACCCAAGAAATTGTGGGTACCTAAGGAGAAGATAATTTCTGTTGCAGATATCCTTGGCGGAAAAGAGGACAAACAGCAAAATGTCATGGTACCTGGACTCTGGGTGCTCGCGACACATGACGGGAAGAAGGTCTACATTCCAAGACCTGGTGCTTAAACCAGGTGGAGAAGTCAAGTTTGGAGGAGATCAGAAGGGCAAAATTATTGGCTCTGGAACTATAAAATTTGGTAACTCTCCTTCCATAACTAATGTACTTCTTGTAGAAGGATTAACGCATAACTTATTGTCCATAAGTCAATTAAGTGACAATGGTTATGACATAATCTTTAATCAAAAGTCTTGCAAGGCTGTAAGTCAGAAGGATGGCTCAATCTTATTTACAGGCAAGAGAAAGAACAACGTTTATAAGACAGATCTTCAGGATCTTAAGAATCAGAAGGTGACTTGTCTTATGTCTGTTTCTGAAGAGCAATGGGTCTGGCACAGAAGATTAGGACATGCTAGTTTGAGAAAGATTTCTCAGATTAACAAACTAAATCTGGTCAGAGGACTCCCCAATCTGAAATTCAAATCAGATGCTCTTTGTGAAGCATGTCAGAAGGGCAAGTTCTCCAGACCTGCATTCAAGTCTAAGAATGTTGTTTCTTCCTCAAGGCCGTTAGAACTCTTACACACTGATCTGTTTGGCCCAGTCAAAACAGCATCTGTCAGAGGGAAGAAATATGGATTAGTCATCGTTGATGATTATAGCCGCTGGGCATGGGTAAAGTTCTTAAAACACAAGGATGAGTCTCATTCAGTGTTCTTTGAATTCTGCACTCAGATTCAAATTGAGAAAGATTGTAAAATCATAAAGGTCAGAAGTGATCATGGTGGCGAATTTGAGAACAGATTCTTTAAGGAGTTCTTCAAAGAAAATGGTATTGCCCATGATTTCTCTTGCCCCAGAACTCCACAACAAAATGGAGTTGTAGAGCGAAAGAATAGGACTCTACAAGAAATGGCCAGAACCATGATCAATGAAATCAATATGGCTAAGCATTTCTGGGCAGAAGCAATTAACACTGCATGCTATATTCAGAATAGAATCTCTATCAGACCTATCCTAAATAAGACTCCTTATGAATTGTGGAAGAACAAAAAGCCCAACATTTCATATTTCCATCCTTTTGGATGTGTATGTTTTATTCTGAATACTAAAGATCATCTTAGTAAGTTTGATTCTAAAGCACAAAAGTGTTTCCTTCTTGGATATTCTGAACGCTCAAAAGGCTACAGAGTATACAATACTGAAACATTGATTGTAGAAGAATCAATCAATATCAGGTTTGATGATAAGCTTGGTCTTGAAAAACCAAAGCAGTTTGAGAATTTTGCAGATTTTGATATTGATATATCAGAAGCAGTAGAACCAAGAAGCAATGCTGCAGAAGCTGGCAGTCTCAGAAGCAATGGATCAGAAGATCAAGTTGCTGCATCTTTAGAGAATCTCAGGATTTCTGAAGAACCAACTATCAGAAGATCACCTAGACTTGCCTAAGCTCATTCAGAAGATGTGATCCTTGGAAAGAAAGATGATCCCATCAGAACAAGGGCATTCCTTAAGAACAATGCAGAATGTCAATTAGGTCTTGTTTCTTTGATCGAGCCAACTTCTGTTGATCAAGCTCTAGAAGATCCAGACTAGATAATTGCCATGCAAGAAGAACTAAATCACTTTACAAGGAATGATGTATGGGACTTGGTTCCTAGACCAAAAGGATTTAACATCATCGGTACTAAGTGGGTTTTCAGAAACAAGCTAAGTGAGAAAGGAGAAGTGGTAAGAAACAAAGCGAGACTGGTTGCTCAAGGTTATAGTCAGCAAGAAGGGATTGACTACACAGAAACCTTTGCACCAGTGGCCAGGTTAGAATCTATTTGTCTATTAATTTCTTTTGCCACTCAACACAACATCACTCTTTATCAGATGGATGTTAAGAGTGCCTTCTTAAATAGTTATATAGATGAAGAAGTTTATGTCCATCAACCTCCTGGTTTTGAAGACTCTAAGTCTCCAAATCATGTTTTTAAATTAAAGAAATCATTATACGGATTGAAACAAGCTCCCAGAGCTTGGTATGAACGTTTGAGTTCTTTCCTTCTGGAAAATGATTTCACTAGAGGAAAAGTGGACACTACTCTCTTTTGTAAAACATTTAAAAAGGATATTTTAATTTGTCAAATATATGTTGATGATATTATCTTTGGAACATCTAATGCTACACTTGGAAAGGAGTTTGTTGAGTCTATGCAGGCTGAATTTGAAATGAGCATGATGGGAGAACTCAAGTATTTCCTTGGGATTCAAATCAACCAAACTTCCGATGGAACCTATGTTCATCAAACGAAGTATGTGAAAGAACTTCTGAAGAAGTTTAATCTTTCTGAAAGCAAAGAAGCCAAAACTCCTATGCATCCAACATGTGTACTGGGTAAGGATGAGGTAAGTAAAGAGGTAGATCAGAAGTTGTACAGAGCTATGATTGGATCTCTTCTATATCTAACTGCTTCTAGACCTGACATTCTCTTTAGTGTTTGTTTATGTGCTCGATCCCAATCAGATCCAAGAGAATCTCATTTAACAGCGGTTAAGAGAATTCTAAGGTATCTGAAAGGTACTACTAATGTTGGTTTAGTTTACAGAAGATCTAAAGATTACAACTTAGTAGGATTCTGTGATGCTGACTATGCTGGAGATATAATAGAAAGAAAGAGCACTTCTGGAAGTTGTCAATTTCTTGGAAGTCATCTGATCTCATGGTACAGCAAGAAGCAAGCTACTATTGCCCTCTCAACAACAGAAGCAGAATATGTTGCTGCTGCTGGTTGTAGCACACAAATGCTCTGGATGAGAAGTCAGCTGGAAGATTATCAGATATATGAGAGTAACATTCCTATTTTCTGTGATAATACTTCTGCTATATGTTTATCTAAGAATCCTATTTTACATTCAAAAGCTAAACATATTGAGATTAAACATCATTTCATAAGGGACTATGTTCAAAAGGGTGTTATATCTTTAAACTTTGTGGATACAGACCATCAATGGGCTGATATCTTTACAAAACCCCTTGCTGAAGATAGGTTTAAGTTCATTCTGAAGAATATCAGTATGGATTTATGCCCAGAATGAGAAGATGAGAAGATCTTATGTATGAGTGTCTTCTGAAATGAAATTGGATTTTGTTATAAGAAGTTCTGATTGAAATCAATTAGAAATTGTGATTCAGTTATTACTAACGTTTCATTGTCTAAGTTGATTCAGAATCTCTTTAAAAGCAAAACAGCTGTAACTGGCTATCCAGATGGTAAACACGTGTTCACTATTTCTGGACAAGCATGCGTGCAGTTGAGGGGACGTCTACTTAGGTAACTGTGCTAATCACTTCCTTTGTCATTATTATCTCTCCTCCGTCACGTAACATTAAATGCTATCCATCATTTCAGTTTATCTCTTTTATTTTTTATTTCTTTTCAGTTTATTCTTTTTCGTTTTATATTCCTCAAACGTTTCTTTTCCCTCCTATATATTTCCTCTCTCTTGCATTCAGTTTCTTTTTATCTCTCTCTTGTCCAACAAAGCTTTTCTTTGGCATAAACCCTAGTTCATTCATCTTCAACCTAGCGTTCATCATGAATTCTTTCAACTCAATGAGAACGGATGGAAGGGTTAATCAGTTACAGGATGTGAAGCATATCTTGGGATGGCTCTCCAAGTCTCTTTCAAGACAGATCTCTTCTTCAATGCTGTTATCAACATTTATCCAAAGGAAGAAGACCTTCTTGAGTCACTGGAGCCCGTTTGCAACATTAGCTCCCTGTCTATGAATTGTCCCTCACTTCCTCTTTGGTCTCTTGGATCTCTCCTACAGTGGAGGTTCTAGTCTGGACAGGCATGAAGAGTTTTCAAGCTTTCATGGCTGAACAAACTGAAGACCAGAGGGTTCATGAGTTGTTTGCGCAGTTTTTGCGTAGGATAGAGTCTTAGGCTTTATGTCTTTGGAGTTTTCTCTCCTTGTTGCATCTGCTTTTCTGCATACACCTTTTGTAATCCTTGTTGAAATCAATGAAAAGTTATTTATGTTTCTTTCCTTTTGTCTCTTGCTTTACATCTGAATCTTTTATGCTTTCTGATGTAATGACAAAAAGGGGGAGAAAATATATGATAAATGATCTGATTAATATTATCAGTTACCGAGTAAAAAGGCTCCACATTTACTAACAGAACTTGCAAAGTTCTATGTTTTTAAGTTGTGTTGTTGCATGAATCAAAGATTCAAGATCAAAATAAGAAGCAACAAAATGAATCAAGCTCTTGGATTCTTGAAGCAAGCTGAGTGCTAGGAAGCTTCAGAATCAGAAGCAAGAAGGAAGAATGATCAGAAATAGCTCCTGGATTCTTGAAGCAAGCTGAGTGCTAGGAAGCTTCAGAATCAGAAGCAAGAAGGAAAAATGATCAGAAATTCTGATAATAGAATATGATCCAAATCATTGTCTATTTGCTCTGATACATTGTCTATTGGATCTGATATATTCTATATGGCTTATATGGCTCTGATACATATTTTGTGTTCTGATACACATTTTATGTTCTAACTCATTCATGCTGACTTTTGTCGCTTAGTTTTGTTCTGTAACATTTCAGGATGTAGAGATGCTCTGATGATGCTCTGGTACATTCAACAATGTTCTGATACAATCTAGCATGAAGTGATGTAAGAAGAAATTCAAAGCTCTGAAGCTATCCGAGGGAAGCATAAATCAGAAGCTGTGAATGTTCTAAAGATCCAGAAAACTCAAGTTCTGAAGCTGTCCTAAAGGGAAGCAGAAATCAGAAGCTGTGAATGTTCTGAAGATCAAAGAAATTCAAGTTCAGAAGCTGTCCTAAATGGAAGCAGGAATCAGAAGTTGTGAATGTTCTGAAGATCAAAGAAATTCAAGTTCTGAAGCTGTCCTAAATGGAAGCAAGAATCAGAAGCTGTGAGTGTTCTAGGGATCTAAAGAAATTCAAGTTCTGAAGCTGTCCAATGGAAGCAGAAGTCAGAAGCTATGAATTATCAAAAGACAGAAGCTTATGTGATCGTCTCTACCGAAATAATCAGGGAAGTCTTTTATTATTAAAGTTCTTCGAGTATTTATTTCAGGGGGAGATTATTCATCTCAGGGGGGGATTGTTAATCTCAGGGGGAGACATATTCACATGCTTATGCTATAGCTGTGTAATTTGTCTTTAGCCGTCTGCTCTTTCTGATCGCAAATTCATATCATTTATATATGTTTTTGTCATCATCAAAAAGGGGGAGATTGTTAGAACAAGATTTGTTCTGATCAATATTCTTAGTTTTGATGATAACAAGGATATGAATTTTGTGTGAGATAATGTGGTACTCTAATACATTGCAATTTCCCTTTCAGGAAATATATAAAGAGTATGCACAAATCAGCGCTCAGAAGCTTTGTCTCAAAAGGTTCAGCATGCAACATCAGAACATGGTGTGGCAAGACATCAGAAGATGGTCAAGGCAGAATCAAAACATGGGTCTATGGAAGCATCAGAAGAACTTGAGATCAGAAGCAGAAGCACTGAAGTTCTCATGGTATCACGCTCAGAAGCACTTCAAGGTCAGAAGACAAGAAGATGCTATGCACCAAGCTGTTTGACTCTGATGGTATTCAAATATTATATTCACAAACATCAGATCAGAAGAAAGTACAAGTGGCAGGCTACGCTGACTGACAAAAGGAACGTTGGAAGCTATTAAAGGCAACGTCAGTAGACACAGCGTGAACAAGGCTCGAGGTAGTTAACAAAAGCGTGAAACATTAAATGCAATGTTGTACGGAACACGCAAAGCATTAAATGCATCCAACGGTCATCTTCTCAAAATGCCTATAAGTATGAAGTTCTAATGAGAAGCAAGGTTACGAACTCTGAACAAAATTATTCTGAAAGACTTGCTGAAACGCTGTTCAAATTCAAAGCTCAGAAAACTTCATCTTCATCAAAGCTCACTACATTTCTGTTGTAATATATTAGTGAGATTAAGCTTAAACGTTAAGAGAAATATCACAGTTGTGATTATAGCTTTTCAGAAGCATTTGTAATACTCTTAGAATTGATTACATTAAGTTGTAAGGAACTAGAGTGATCGTGTTGATCAGAATACTCTAGGAAGTCTTAGAGGTTATCTAAGCAGTTGTAACTAGAGTGATCGTGTTGATCAGGAAACTCTAGAAAGTCTTAGAGGGTATCTAAGCAGTTGTTCCTGGAGTGATCAAGTTGTGATCAGAATACTCTAGAAGACTTAGTCGTGGGCTAAGTGGAAAACCATTGTAATCTGTGCGATTAGTGGATTAAATCCTCAGGTGAGGTAAATCACTCCTTGGGGGTGGACTGGGGGTTTAAACTACACTTATTCAAACCCCCCCCCTTTCTAAGTGTTTTTCTATCCTTCAATCATCCTCCATGTTCACTTGAAGCTCAAATCGAGGGAGGTCCATAGAGCAATTCAGGAGAATTGAAGTTACAATAAGCATTCAGTTAGCATCACTGAGTCCCAAGGAAGCTTTTGGGATCATTCATACAAGCCCAGGTGCTCTCTACCATCCTCACGACCTCCATTTTCAGAGGTAAGTTGCTGAACTCCACCTCTTTAATTTAAGCACTCTTTGTGGTAAAGCTCGATTCTATCTTGTTCAGCATCATCAGAGGATTGAAAACCCTCTATCATCGTTCATTTATTCATCTTGTGCATCATTTAATTTTAAAATTAGGGTTTATGTGTTCTTCGTGTTCATGATGAAATTCGTTAGTTACACTTAGAATAAATGAATTCTGAGCCCATAATCATGTTCCTTGTCCAAAAACGAGTGAGATTGATGTTTACATCATGCCATTTAGTTGAGAAACCAGAGAATTAGGAATTTGAAAATCTGAAGCTCGAGGAAGCAGATGAACATGGCGCGCGTAAAATTTGAATTTCTTGGCTTATCTAAAAATATAATATATTGAGTGTATATAGTTAACAGCTGCGCGCGCAGCTCAGTTGGTTAAGTTTTGAAATGTGATCATGAAGGGCGTGGGTTCGAACCTCTCTAAGGCCAAACCAATTTTTTAGCACCCATTTTCATTTCTTTTTTATACAAACTTCACACAATTAATAAACTTATCAAATTAAATCATTTTCACTTCATTTTTCACACACTTGTTATTTAATATACCTATTTTATGAATAATCAAAAAAATCATAAAAATATTATTTATTTCATGTATTTTAATTAGGTTTAAAATAGTATGTTTTAAATGTTTTCTTAAACACTTTAAAATATATATTTTCATTTTGTTTTAACCTAACTACTTTGTGAATAATTTTATGATAAAACCCTAATTATTTAGGTCTTAATTGGGTATAGATTTCATCTTTGCCTTAATTAAGTTGACTTTTGTCAATATTCAAAACTGTTTTCAATCTCTGATTAAACAGATGATTAAGGTTTTCAAACAACAAAACCTTATATCATTTCAATCATTTTCAACTGTTTCTCATAAACAGTAAATCATTTTTTAACTGGGCCTCTAATAGAGTGTAAGACCCAACACCTTTTTCTTTTCATAGTTTGTTTTCCAAAACTGTATTTACAAAATCTCCTTTCTGTTTTCAAAACATTCTTCTGGTATTTGAAGGGCATTATTCCCGGTGAAACTCTTCAGATACCTATGTGACATTTGTCCATCTTCACTTCTTCTGTTTTCAAAACCCTTAACTGTTTATCATGAATATTCAACTGTTATCAAAACAACAAAAAAATTGCTGGTAAGGGTTTGTACATACTTCTTCAAAGGCCTCCACTCCATCCAGGTTAGGCTTTAGAAGCTTTCAATTTACAGTCTTTATTTAAATTACTGTCAAATATAAACTGTGCATATATATTAGTTTAGAACTACGTTTGAGTATAAACCCTAGGACAGTTAAACTATATATATATTATAGGAATATGACCTAGGATTGAGAATGTCTTCCCGGTGAAGGCTTTTTCCTAATTAGAGATCTGTAGTTCAAACCCCCAAGATGAATTATTCCCGATGAAACATCTTGGCAAAAACCTTAGAATCCAAAAAAATAGGACACATCCACCCAAAGAGGAATTATTCCCGGTGAAACCTCTTACCCATTTGCTTAAAGCCAAAATAAGTTCAAAACCACATAGCTTTCTCTTGTGCTATAACAAGGACCCTCGATGACCCTCGACTAGCCTCCTCTTGGGCTTTGTACAAGGACCCACAGGCTTCTTAAAAGCATTTCCAGCTTCCTCTTGAGCTTGTATACAAGGACCCATCAGGTTTCTTACAAACATAGGAACAGGTATTTAGTCACCTTTTAGCCTATCCTGGTGAGTTTCTTCCATTCTTTAAACCAGACTTTAAACAAGCTAAGTTTGTCCCAATTTTACATTGAGTACACTTTTTTGGAATGAGAGACATGGACAGTCTCTGTCACCCTTATCCTCATCAATCTTCCTTAGCAGAGTCTAGGATCCATGTTTGCTTATCCTCAGTCAGTGTCAGCCTTCATCTTGGGCTTTAAACAAGAAGTCTCATTAGATAATCTTTCTGCCATCATTTTAACAAAAACCCCTGGAAAGGGTTAGCCTCCAAAATCATTTCTTTCATCTTAACAAAAACCCCTGGAAAAGGTTAGCCTCCATACATTCCTTCATTTTAATAAAAACCCCTGGAAAGGGTTAGCCTCCAAAATCATTTCTTTCATCTTAACAAAAACCCCTGGAAAGGGTTAGCCTCCAAAATCACTTCTTCAAAAACCAAAGATTCATTTCTCTTAGGAGATAATTTCCCCAAAAGAGTCAAAACCCCTGGAAAGGGTCAGCCTCCAAAAACATGACAAAAATCAGTCTTTTAACAGACAATTTCTCCAGCTGAGTCAAAATCCCTGGAAAGGGTTAGCTTCCAAAAATCAGTCTTTTAATAAATAAATCCTTCAATAGAGTCAAAATCCAACAAAAACAGTTAGCCTCAACCTTGGGCTTCATACAAGGCACCAAAACAATAAAACTCCCTGTTAATAGTCAGCCTCAACCTTGGGCATTATACAAGGCAGATAATAGAGTCTCCCCTAGTGAGTCCTTCATTTTTCAGTAGCCACAACCTTGGGCTTTGTACAAGGCAGATAAACCATATTTCATGAGTCAAAGATTCCTAACATCCAGGATCTTCTCCCATAGAGTCATCCATACTCAGTTTATTTAAGAGTCCGCCACAACCTTGGGCTTTGTACAAGGCAGAAAATAATGTTTTCCCCAAGTAGAGTCAGCCTCAATTCTGGGCTTTGTACAGAACACCAAATAAAATCCATCAAAATAGATTCTCCCCAAGTAGAGTCAGCCTCAATTCTGGGCTTTGTACAGAACATAAAGATCCCTTGTAAATTAATCCTCAGTGGAGTTTTTCTCCCAGAATCATATTAATAATCAATCAATCAAAAAGCCTCAAGCTTGGGCCTCATACAAGCCAGTTAAAAAGTCAAATCTTTCATACAGCAGATAGACATAGCTTATCTCTATAGAGAGATATTTTTACTACTCTACCACATTCAAACAAACAAACATTTCAACACTTCAATTTCAATTTCAATTTCAATCAAAGTCTCCCATTTAGGACTCTGAAAGACATGCTCTGGCACATCCCCGGACTTGTACACTTTCCCTAATTTGGATGAGCATCTTTCTTTCATTTAAGAGGCATCTGACTGGCATACTTGCAAACACACAAGTAAGGTCCCCCTCTTGAATGAAATGAATCCAGTTATTCTGTCACTCTTTCAAAAATGTTTGTGGTAGAATAGTACAAATACCTCTCTGTAAAGATGATTTCATGCCTCTTTACTGTAAACAGAGACTTAATTCAAAGCTTCAACCTTCAGCTTCAAGCAAGGCACCAAAAATAATTAATTTCCCTAATTAGTTCCCCGAACTACATTAAGCTCTGACTTCCACTAGGGATATGTAGGCATGAGGTTCACAAGGAATCTCAGCGAGCTAATAAAATACCAAAAATAGTCAGTTTGTTTGTCTGTCTGTCTGTCTTTTAAAATCAATTCAATTCTTTCTCCTAACACAAAGGAGAAACTTTCCCAATCATTAGCAATAAACACAATCACAAATGACACAGAGAAGGTTCATGTAGAGTACTACAGATATGTAGGGTGTTTAAACACTTCCCTATGTATAACCGACCCCCCGGACTCCAGAATTTCTAGTCTAGGTGAAATCCCCACACTTAGCAAACTCTTAGGGTTTAGTTGAGATCTTTTTTTCCCTTTCCTACTCGTAGGACAATAAGAAAGTTCGTGTGATATCGTAGGAAGAACTGAAATAAAATTCATCCCACCACGGGCGCATTCTACTTCCAAATTTCGCGTGAAGGGTCTAGCGTGCCGTCCTCCCAAGTGAAACGGGGAGGTAAAAAAAACGACACCGCAGAAGTTATACTCACGTGTATAACGAAGTGATTGTTAATTTTATTTGTTTCGTTCGAAGTAATTCTTATTGACAAGATGAATCATAGATATGGTTCGAATGACCATTAATAACAATCTTTTTGACTATGTCCTAGGATCAATCTAGTCGATCCTGCGAGTAACCAAATCATATTTATTATAGTTTGGAAGACTAGCGGTTGTTTACCGGAAATCACCGTAAACAAATTGGCACGCCCAGTGGGACGGTGTGAAGCAGATTGTTTTTAATCAATTGTGTTATTTTTGTCTAGACAATATCAAGACCTTGTATGAACCTTTGGAACGGTAAGTTAACGAACAGTGCACAACCGGTTCCCAAACGAAGGTACAATAAGAAAATGGCCGTTACGACCAGTGCAGGGGGAGATCAAGATCCCCCACAAGGCTCAGGATCAGGAGCGGCAAATTCGACTTCTACACAAGGAGCACGGGATATACCGGCTCCGAATGGATCGAGACCTGCAGATAATTCCCAGGCTGTGCCTGAGAATAATACAGGACCATCAGGGACTATTCCAGTTTCAGTGTCGACCACCGCGCCTTCATCCACAAGCGCGGAGGAGATGCCACTTTCCTCGACAAATGCTGCAAATAACTTATTTAACCAGGGGTCGAATTCTGCTTTCGAATGGAGGCCAAATTTCCCATACGGAATGCCATACCCATTTGGAACAGGCGTACGAGGGGCAGGACCTACATACGCTACAACTAACAATGCGACGTTTTCGCCAAATGTTGGTTCAGTGGGTCGAAGTGCACACAATACTGGTTTTTCTGCCCAAATACCCAATTTTACCACAAATAATCAAGCAGCATTCCGGCAAGAAATGGATGCAAGCAACCATGATATGTTAGGGGTCTTGGCCAAAGAATTGGCTTCAATTTTGAATCCACTAGCAACAAATATCGCTAGTACGAATCGGGAAAACGTGGAGACTTTCCAAAAGATATCATCTCAAATGAATCGAATGGCATATTTCATGGGAGTTCCACCACCTAGACGAAAAGACAAGCAGCCTGTGAATCTAGAAGAGAGGCCTGTTTTGGAACGTATACAAGATGTAGTTCCCCCGTCTAGGACAGCCACTAAGAATGTAGGTGTCCCACAGAGAGCAGAAACGATCGAAGGGACTCAAGTAATAAACTTAGAGGCTTCGAATCAAAGAATTGTTCCCGTTCGATAGGAAACGGAAGAAGATCGACCCAGATTAAGGATTGTGGGTAGGGACGAACATCCAGATGAAATCGTCCAGAGAGTCAGAAGAGAAAATCTGGCTACAGAAAATAACCTAACTACCATGATAGAAAGGGTTATGGCCAATAACGGCCTTAGTACTGGACTTCGACGTCCAAATTATACATCCCCCATATCAGATTATATCATGCAAACAGAGTTGCCTAGAGGCACTAAAGTACCCAAGTTCACAAAGTTTTCAGGCGAAACTAGCGAGTCAACTGTGGAACATATCGCCAGATACTTGACAGAGGCAGGAGACTTAGCAGAGAACGAGGATTTAAGGATCAAATATTTCCCTAGTTCGCTAACAAAGAATGCTTTCATTTGGTTCACTACTTTGCCAACAAATTTGATAGATGCTTGGGCACACTTAGAAAGGTTGTTCCATGAACAATTCTACATGGGTCAAACCAAGATAAGTCTGAAAGAATTGGCCAGTATTAAGAGGAAGTTTACAGAACCAATTGACGATTACTTAAATAGGTTCCGACTGTTGAAATCAAGGTGTTTTACAACAGTCCCGGAGCATGAACTAGTCGAAATGGCTGCGGGTGGTCTAGATTATTCAATTAGGAAGAAACTAGATACTCAATACCTTAGGGATATGGCCCAGTTGGCAGATAGGGTTCGACAAGTCGAACGCTTGAAGGCAGAAAAGGCTAAGGCAAATAAAAACTATAAAAAGGAAAGGGTAGCGTACGTCGAAGCGGAGGACGCTGATGATGAGTCTTTTAACGACTCACACAACCCTGAAGAAGTCGAAATAGATTTGGCTGAACTGAAGGAAGCGCCACCTTATGCTTGCAAACTACTCAACCCTTCAAATGGAAAAAAACCCAGTAGAAAGCGATAAGAATGATAGATTCCCTAAGAAAACATACACATTCGACGTCACCAAGTGTGATGAAATATTTGATTTACTAGTAAAAGATGGCCAAATGATACTGCCTCCAAATTCCAAAATTCCTCCGTTAGAACAACGGAAGAAGAGAGGTTTTTGTAAATATCATGGTTTTTTGGGCCATAAAACCTCACAATGTTTTCTTTTCAGGGATTTAATTCAAAATGCTATCAAAGATGGGAGGTTGAAATTTGCTGACAAGACCAAAAGCCACATGAAGGTCGACACAAATCCTCTGAACATTGCTGACGCTAGCCTCTGTGAGCCATTGGATATCAACATGGTAGAGGCATCTGAAGTCGAAGTTACGGAAAATAAAACAGTGTTCAATGGAGAGCAGGCTACTGAAAGCCTAAATGATGATGCAATCTTCAATACTGATGTTGAAGAATCTTCCAAGACAGAGATAACTGAAGGTTCGAGGGGAGAGAATAGCAAGGCCACTGAAGACCTCAGGGTGAAGCTCCAGAAAATCCATATCTCTGAAGTTCCTCCAACAGTTGTTAACATGGTCAGCGCCAGACGCCCAGTGTCTGAATTTGGCGAATTGGAGACATGGTTGACAAGGCAAAAAGGGGGCATTGAAATTCCTCCAAAAGGAGAAAGCCTTAAGGACTACCTCTGGAATTGCCATGAAAGGAATGGCGGAAAACAATGGATGTGTCCAAGATGTTCGATCATGCTGAATCAAAGGGTCGAAGCTAACTTCGAAAGGGCTCGACGCGAAAGATGGGAACACCCTGGGAGAGAACCAAACCCTCTGCTACAAGTGTACCCAAAGATGGAGGAAAGCTTAGTGGGATTTTTGGTCAGATGTCACAGGGAAAACACTGAAGTTGCACTTTGTCCCAGATGTGGGGCAGTCTATGATGAAATGCTGGCACGATCATTCGAACGTGTGTATTGCTACGTGGGTCGAGAAACTCAGGGATTGCGTCCTAGCCTATACGGTTTCGACATATGGACCCCAACGAAAAGACCTGATAGCCCACATCCTAGAGCTCGAAGGGTAACATTCAAAGTTCCTGCAGATGTGCCCAGGGACAGATGGGTGCAAGCTGGTGCAAGAACCAACAAATGGCGAAGTTGGGACCAAGGAGGAAGGACTGCAATGGCATATAGGAAGCAATTCCAAAAACCAAATCGAGAGATGTATCAATTGGAGAATTACAAAGGAAAAAATCCTATGTCCTGATCCCAGTGGAGGAGGCACCAGAGAATGAAAAAAGCTCAAAGGGAATATAGGCCAAGAGAAGCTGGAGAGTCTAGTAGCAACCAAGTCCCACATCAGGGGGAAAAATCAAACAAACCTCCAGTGGAACGCAGACTATTCGAAGCCGAAAAGATCTTGGATGAAGAAGAAAAGATGCATTCCAGTTCTTGGAAAGAAGAAGATAGAATGACAAATGATTTCGATTCTGATGGGGTGTCATCTATAAACCTCAACTGCAACGTTGTGTCTGTGCTGCCTCATGAGTTTAATCAGGAAACTGAAGTTGAAGACTGCGAAGAGGCTGATATCGAAGAAATGGCGAAACACAGACCTGTGTGTTACTATGTGCTGAATAATGGTGCAGTTGAAGAACAGAATGCTTTCTTCGAAAGGCCCGATGAAGGTATGCGAAATCACTTGAAACCACTCTATATAAGGGCTAAAATTGAAAATGTTGGCATTAATAAAGTCCTAGTCGATGCGGGGGCAGCAGTGAACCTAATGCCCCAATACATGCTGAAAAGAATTGGTATGTTCGATACTGATATAAGGCCACACAACATGGTTTTATCTAACTACAAAGGCAAGATAGGACAAACACTAGGAGTTGTTCAGGTGAATTTAACCGTGGGATCAGTCACGAGGCCAACCATGTTTATGGTTATACCAGCAAAAGCAAACTACAACCTTTTGCTTGGGAGAGAGTGGATCCATGGAGTTGCAGATGTGCCTTCAACAATGCATCAGAGGGTAACCATTTGGAGAGAAGATGGTATAGTAGAGAATATCGAAGGGGATCAGAGTTACTATATGGCTGAAGTTAACCAAGTTAATAAAACTAAATGGATTCCAGTGGGACAGAGAGATCATGGATGGCCCAACAGATACAGCACCATTGGAGAATTATCCACCAATACGGCCAATAGGCTGGGACGATGGCATTAATAATGTCTGAGTCCTCCTTCTTCGAAAAGATTTCGGCTTACGTAGCCGAGAACAAAAGAAAGGCGGCTCTCGAAGCCGAATTATCAAATATAATGATTAACACAGTTCTAACCAAAAAAGAAGTGACAGATCCAGAGATACATACGAGTTCTAAGTCCTTTTGGAGATCCGGTTCAAGTCGAAGAGATCATAAGAGAGGAATCGAGTCAGAGGTTAGACGCAATTTACGATGAAGAACCTCTGGGATTCGAAAAGGACCCAATGGCATCAAACATAAAAATGTTAGCCCAAGATCCACTCGAAGAAGTAAATCTTGGAGACAAAGGTCAAAAGAGGATAACGTACATCAGCGCGAAACTAAAACCAGCACTAAAAGCGACGGTCATCAAAATGTTAAAAGATAACAAAGATCGTTTTGCTTGGGATTACGATGAGATGACTGGGCTAGGAAGAGATTTGGTCGAACTAAAATTACCAATAAAAGAAGGGAAGAAACCTATAAAGCAGACTCCCAGGAGATTCGCGTCGGATATTCATTCAAAGATTAAAGCAGAGGTCGAAAGGCTTCTACGTTGCAAGTTCATCCAAACTACAAGGTATGTTGAATGGATTGCTAATATAGTACCTGTAATTAAAAAGAATGGTTCATTAAGAGTATGCATAGATTTTAGTGATCTCAATGCAGCCACTCCTAAAGACGAATATCCCATGCCTGTGGCAGAAATGCTAGTAGACTCAGCCGCAGGCTTCGAGTATTTGAGCATGTTGGATGGATATTCTGGATACAATCAGATCTTTATTGCAGAATATGATGTATCAAAAACGGCATTTCGTTGCCCAGGGGCAATAGGCACTTACGAATGGATCGTAATGCCTTTTGGTTTAAAAAATGCCGGGGCAACCTATCAAAGAGCAATGAATTCTATATTCCATGACTTTATAGAAACATTCATGCAAGTATATATAGATGACATTGTAGTAAAATCTACCTCAGATATCAGTCATCTCGATCATCTGGGCCAATCATTCGAAAGAATGAGAAAACATGGCCTGAAGATGAATCCCCTCAAATGTGCTTTCTTTGTGCAGGCAGGTGATTTCTTGGGTTTCGTAGTCCACAAGAAAAGGATAGAAATCAACCAAAATAAGACGAAAGCTATAATGGAAACCAAGTCTCCATCCACGAAGAAAGAATTGCAATCGTTATTGGGAAAGATAAACTTCTTAAGGAGATTTATCTCTAATTTGAGTGGACGCACGCAAGCTTTCTCACCTCTACTACGACTTAAGCAGGGAAAATTTGAATGGCGTGCTGAACATCAAGAAGCTTTTGATAAAATCAAGCAATACTTGACTCATCCACCAATTCTATCTCCCCCAAATGGGAAGAAACACATGTGCCTATACATTTCATCTTCAGATAAAACAATAGGCAGCATGTTGGCACAAGAAGATGAAAATGGCACCGAAAGAGCCATTTATTACTTAAGTAGAGTACTCAATGATGCAGAGACTAGATATACCGCGATAGAAAAACTCTGCCTTTGCTTGTATTTCTCTTGTATCAAACTTAAGTATTATATAAAGCCAGTTGATGTTTATGTTTCGTCTCATTGTGATGTTATTAAGCATATGTTATCTAAGCCAATATTGCATAGTCGAATTGGTAAATGGGCTTTAGCCCTTACTGAATATTCACTGATATTTTAGCCTCTCAAGGCGATGAAAGGTCAAATTGTGTCAGATTTCATTGTCGACCATGCAGTAGTTGAGAGTCATCAATAGTATGTGGATCTAAAGCCTTGGAAGTTATATTTCGATGGTTCGACTCATAAAGAGGGAACCGGAGTTGGAATATTGATAATTTCCCCTGATGGAATTCCAACAAAGCTTAAGTATAAAATTTAAGGCCCTTTATGCTCCAACAACGAAGCTGAATACGAAGCATTAATAGATGGACTTGAAGCTTTGTTAGAATTGGGGGCAACCAGAGTCGAAATTAAAGGAGACTCTGAATTGGTCATTAAACAATTGGCAAAGGAAAACAAATGCATCAAAGAAAATTTGATCATGTACTTTGTCATAGCAAATAGGTTGCTCAAGAAATTTGAATATGTGGAATTAAAACACGTCTCAAGGACCAACAATCAAGAAGCAAATGACTTGGCACAGCTAGCTTCAGGGTACAAGGTATCAAAAGAGAAGTTAGAAGAATTAATTGAAGTAAGAGGGAGAGCAATGTCTACTAAACTTTCCCCAAGTGATCTGGAGAATTCGCAATTTGGTTACGCCAACAAAGAAGAGTTCGAAATACTAAACATAGACTCATTGGCAGATACAGATTGGAGGAGTCCAATAATAAACTATCTAAAACATCCTTCGACAGATACAGACAGGAAGGTAAAGTATAGAGCCTTGTCATATTTCCTGATGGGAAACGAATTGTTTAAGAAAACTCCTGAAGGTGTATTGTTGAAATGCTTGGGTGAAGCAGAAGCATATTTAGCTCTTTCGAATGTACACAGTGGAGCATGTGGTGCACATCAAGCAGGACACAAAATGAAATGGCTTATGTTTCGTTATGGAATGTATTGGCCTTCCATGTTAAAAGATTGCATAGAGTTTGCGAAAGGGTGTCAAGAATGTCAAGAACATGCAGGTATCCAACACGCCCCAGCAAACGAACTAAGTACAATAGTAAAACCTTGGCCTTTTAGGGGATGGGCACTAGATTTGATTGGAGAAATTCACCCCAAGTCATCTAAAGGTCAAAGATACATATTAGTAGGAATAGACTATTTCACAAAATGGGTCGAAGCAATACCATTGGCGAATGTGGATCAAGAGGCCGTGATTGAGTTTATTCAGAAACATATTATATACATATTTGGAATCCTAGAAAGTATAACTACTGATCAAGGATCGGTCTTTACTGGGCGAAAAATGCAAGACTTCGCCAAAGAAACAGGTTTCAAATTATTTACTTCTACATCTTACTATGCTCAAGCAAATGGACAAGTTGAAGCTGCAAACAAGATAATAATTGGCCTTATCAAAAAACATGTGGGGAAGAAACCCAAGAATTGGCATAAAACTTTGGACCAAGCACTTTGGGCTTGTCGAACGTCTCCAAAAGAAGCTACAAATACAACGCCTTTCCAACTGACGTTTGGTCATGACGCAGTACTCCCAATCGAGATATATCTGCAGTCAGTAAGGATACAAAGACAGGCAGATATTCCTCCCAACGTATACTGGGAGTTAATGATGAATGAGTTAGTAGATCTGGACGAAGATAGACTTCGAGCGTTGGAGATGATAAAAAGACAAAAGGAAAGAGTATCCAGAGCATACAACAAAAAGGTGAAAGGTAAAACGTTTATTAATAATGACCTAGTTTGGAAAGTTATTTTACCTATAGATCGAAAGAATCAGGCACTTGGTAAATGGTCCCCACACTGGGAAGGACCCTTTCGAATCTTAAAGGTATTTTCGAATAATGCTTACGAAATTGAAGAGTTAGCAGAAGATCGTAGGATCTTAAGAGTAAACGGGAAATATCTGAAGAGATATAAACCAAGCATGTACGAAGTAAAGATTGCAAAAACGTAGATATTCAAGGTACTACGAAAGCCAAAATGGTCAAACCATTACCAAAATGGCTTTATAATTGAAATATATGATAGATAAAGTAAAGAGACATCAAGTGCAGAAGACGAAGTAGTGTTCACATTCATCATGGCTTTCAGGAAACTGAGGGGGTCAGTTTGCTTAAGCTGTTCCAGTTCCGAAGGAGTAAGTTGCGCAGAGATAGGCGTCGAAGTTGTCCCAGGAGCAACTTTTGTATCAAAGGTTGAAGTTTCTTGAGGACTGTTTTTATCTGGTTTAGAAATTTCCTCCATGGCATCTTGTCCAGATACAGTATCTTCACTACCATTTGGTCGCTGATTCGCATTATCGCTACCTGAGCATGGATGATCTTCTCCCAGGTCTTTACCTTGGTGGGTAGGTGGAGATCCATCAGTGGAATGGCTTTCTTCGACTAGCGCATTAGGAAAGATGGTGGCAAGAGGCCTAGTATCTTCAAGAACTGGTGAGAGAACATGAGTTTTGTTTTGAGAAACATCTGCGTTAAACAAACCAGAATTAATCATAGTGACAAAGTTCTGAGGAGTTTATTGATGAAAATGAAAAGGTTATGATTACCTTGGAGTTTGTTGACATTAATGGTAAGGTCGAAAGCCTTAAGATCCGAAGTAGCAGTGTCAGTATCATCCTGCAATAACAAGGTAAGATGTTAATTTGATCGTTTAGTTAAAATTTATAAGATGATTTCGGGTTGAAACCCAAATACCTTGGGTGGAATATTGTCTAGACTCGAATTGTGGCTTTCGACAACAAAAGCATTGCTGGCAGTTTTTAAAGGTGATTCTTTAGAAGACGCCTTGTCACTAGAGGAAACGACTTTAGAGGAACCTGACCCTTTCTCTTTTCCCAAAGGGGTAACAGCTTTTTGTCTCTTTTTATGTCCTTGCCTAGTACGGGGAGGAGATTTGTCTCCATCATCTGAGACAACCGTTGGAGAAACTTTCCGCTTCGAACCTACCGGGGGTTTCGAACTCTGGAAAAAATGAATTAAGCAGAGTAAGTACTACTCATAGATTGTACAAGATTAGAATATAAAGTGGATATGTATCGTGGGCCTCTTATCAGTGGTGACAGAATCACTCTCATTCGGCTTGTCACTCTTAGACGCTTCAGAATCCTTCTGTGCAGAAGCTTCTTTGATCTTTCTCTTTCGAGCAACGGCTGTAGTTGAAGCTGGGATCAGTATATCATTAAAGAGAAGAAAAAGTTAGTCGAAAGATTGCCTGAGCCCAAACCTTCAGGCATTGGAGTCAAGACACGAACATGAACAAGATCTATATGAAGATGCCCTTTGAAAGTATCCAGGGTATGCTTAGTCGGAACCACTCGTTGGGCACGTTTTTTAGTACTTTCTTGAAGAATTTTTAAAGCGTTTCCACACACAAACCAGTCTGGAAAAGGAGGGCTTAGGGCCACACCAAAATCAGCACTTGGCAATGGAGGGAATCTTGGAGGATTAAGTTTGAAAGCCACTTCATAACATAGTTCTGGTCCAACAGACGGGGGCAATTTCAACTTATCCAGTTTAGCGGAAAACTTTTCGCGTAAAATGACTGCAGCTTCACAAACGGTCCGACTAAGATCATCAGGCCTATAGATAGTTTCAAAGAATTTTTGAAAGGCTTGGATTTCTTTAATATGAGTCGAAGTACCTTTGTGAAAATTCTCCTGCACATCAGCAAAAGCTGTAGTTAGTTCTCGAGTAAGACTATCGGCATCAAAGATCTGTGTGGTATAATAACTCGTCCACCATTGGTGAAAATTTGGTGTGGCATAAAAAGCAGGTTCGAAGGAAATAGGAGAGAGATTGGCAACGCCAACATATTTGTTGATTTTGGATTCACACTCTTCTTCAGATAAATACAAGGTGTGGAAACACATATGGTTCCTTTTATCGTACAAACATTTGGGTTTTATTTGAACCAACCCAAACTGTCTCGAGACTAGATTTGGTTGGTAGCATACAAGAACACATTGGCCTTTGGATGTTCGAAGACGGTGATAAAACAGCCTTGGATCCTATTGGTGCAGGTAAATTTGCGATAACCCTCGCGAAGGATCCTATTGGTGCAGGTAAATTTGCGATAACCCTCGCGAAGGACCCTAATGGTGCAAGTAAATTTGCGGCAACCCTCGCAAATGACCTTAATGGTACAGGTGAATTTGCGATAACCCTCGCAAATGATCCTAAATGGTGCGGGTGAGTTTGCTACAAGCACGACAAATGATCCTAAATGGTGCAGGTGAGTTTGCTACAAGCACGGCAAATGATCCTAAATGGGGCAGGTGAGTTTGCTACAAGCACGGCAAATGATCCCAAATGGTGTAGGAGCCTTTCCAGGCAGTCTTCTTTAAGACGTATTTCATCCTTTCTAGGAGCTTTTTCAGGCAAACAGGGTTTTACAAAGGATTTTATCACGTTAGTCCCTCGGCAGTGATATTCTCCAAAACATCATCAATAACAACCAAAGGTGCTATCTTTCTTTTCAGAACTACTAACATACTTCAACTGACAATCATGCATCATTCAATTAACATACCTCATTCATACATTATGCATATACAAACATCGCTCTCATTTATTTTTGAGAAGCTCACTGCATCATACATTACATGCATCATAACATTGCATAAAATTCAGGTTGCCTTTTTAGGCTATGCTACAATCAAAGCATCTGGTTCCTTCCAGAAGGTATTTTCTTCATGTGCCGAAATGGTATTTACCTTGGGTGGAATCTTCAAGCCCATATCCCGCAGAACATCATTCCCAATAAGTGCAAATTTCAGGGCATTTCAGTGTTCAATCATCTTCTACCTTTAGACCACGATCGGCAGACGTGCCTATCTGACTCTTCAGGTTTAAGAAGATTGAACAGGGGCAGCTGTCATACCCCAAAATTTGCCCGATAAGATCTATATCTTTTAATTCATCAAGGGTCAAAATTAAGAGTCATGGGGTTTGACATTCCTATTGTCAAACCCGCCCTCTTATAAAATATCCTGAGAAATAAATGGGGTGCGATTAACAGGTGTTTCAAGGGTTTCATCATTTTTTAATATTATTTTCCTTTTACTAACATTTGCATTTTTTTGGATTATTATTAGTAATTTTTATTACTTCTAACTATTAGTATTTAATATTATTAATTTTATTATTAATATTAATATTAATATTATGTGATATTATTATTAATATTATCTAGAATTAGTACTATTATTTAGGTTAATATTTATTGATTAGGGTTATTAGTTAATTTGAATAGAATAGTTATTAATTTTAATTATTGTCATTTACCATTATTTTTTATTTTTACTCGATTTCTTTTAGTAAATAATAATATATAATTAGCATTTTTTCTTAGTATTAATTGTTATTATTAGGCTAGTAAAATAAAAAAATAAAAAAAATAAAAGAGAAAAGGAAAAAAACCAAATTGGGCAAATTTTAGAAGTCTGTGTTCACTCACGGAAAAAAAAGGACCCTATTTGCAAGATCTCCAATATCATACCAAATCTCTCATACAAAGAAATCTATCAAATCTTCCCAAAAATAGGACAATCACAATTGATAGACTAGAATTTTGTTAACCTAATTCAGTGATATATAAAACAGAGAAACAACTGCAAAGGGGGGGGGGGGGCAGCCCTGAAAATCGTGAAAGAGATTCAAGAAAACTCAAGAATAAACCAATTTTGGTTTTTGAGATTGGAGACACGTACAAGTCGTTTTGGATACCAAATCACGTTCCTGGAGCGATCTTGAAGGAATCCCAATCATTCCCTGATCGTGGCTCATCGCAAATCACGTACCATGTTCAAAGTTTACGGTGTTTTTTTCAATTTCGTTTTCGTTGAATTATTCACTGTAAACTAATTTTGATTGCATCTTTATGTTAGTTAGAGTGTTTGCGACGTTTCCGTGTACTTTAATTGAAGTTTAGGTGTATGCATGAAGATCCACCATTGTTAGGTTGGTGAAGCTCCGAATTGGGGTTTTGCGAATCGGGTAAAATTAAAACAAGATAATGCTATGGACATGCTAAGGGATTCCGTTATGGTTATTTTAAGTCATTATTTTGGATTTATTGGTGAATATTCGCAGGTTTTGGGGTTGGGGGGGTCTATGGCTACGCAAAGGAAGTGTTGCCATAAGTCTGCGTTTTATTCACGAGGAAGAAGAACTATCCTGTTCAGCTGGGCGCGTTTTGAGCTTTTTTTTAAAATTATAATCATGCATATGCGTTTAGTATATTGTTTACGTTGTAGAGTTCAAACAGCGAATCAAAAGAGCTCTAGTGGAAGAACAATGTGTCACAAAGCTTTCGACCTCAAGGGGAGGGGTTCGATTCCCGCTCCCAACCTTAATTTTTTAATAAAACACAAGCGCATGGATCCAGTACCACGCAGCTTCGCTGGCTCATGGCACACCTTCAACATCCAACCGTCAGATGCATGCCCCAACTTGATCCTACGTTGCTAGAAGCGCAAGATCATTATGGAGCACCCCAGGCGCGCTGCACAGGATCTCACCACCAGGTTTTCTTCTATTTTTGTTGTTATATATTATTTAATAGTTTAGTTATCTTAATATATTAATATATACATATATAATGATTTAATTAATTATTTAAATTAGGATTAGCATATCGAATTAGGATTAGGTATATATTGGGTTTTAGGAATTATATTCTCTCGATTATTCTGATTATTCGACTATTTTCCCGATTAATTAATCTAATTAATTTTAATTATAATAAAAAACCCTTATAAATACATTAAGATATTAGGGTTTGCTCCATCCCATTTGCCCAAAGTATCAAAGATATTAGGATTTAATTTATTATTCGTTCCGACTAAATCTATTGGTCGCGATGGTTAATAATCGATTAATTTAATTAATCAAATCCTATAAATTAAAATTCAAATAAATTTATTTTGCTAAATGGTTTTAACCATCTTATTGGTTATGATGATTAGCATATTTCCCCTTATCAATTCGTTATTATTTGTAATCGAAACTATCGGTTATGAGGGGTAACGATAAATTAATAATTAAAATACATCAATTTACTAAAAGTGATAATCGAATCAATCGATTAGAATTGCCAGCAATCCTTTACTAATCTGTTAACTATGGCGATCGAATCTATTGATCGTTGCGGTTAATAGTGCCATATTAAGTCAGGGTTGTACGCCCAAAACACTTAAAATACATCAAATCACAAACCACGGATTTTCATCTCTTCAATTCTGCGATGTTCGAACTACGATAAGGTAATTCAAAATACCTTCGAACTTCGCATTTCAAAAACAATTTCAAATCAACTTCAAACCATTCAAATCAAATTATAAGGCGTACAATCCTGTTCCCGAACTACGTTGACTCTGATTCTCCCTAAGGAGATACGTAGGCACTTGGCAACAAGGCGAGTCCCCCTCCCTAAAATCTCAATTTTTCCCCTATTCAATGCCTTAGCTATAAACCTTGCCATAAACCTTTATCTTTCAAATGTTAGCCTTTAGGAAAGGGTTGAGGGTGCCTAGCACCTTCCCTCGACCTGAATATAGTATCTTACCCTGATCTCTTAACTGCGCGAGGTTTCCTATTCGCCTTGGTAGAATAGGTGGCGACTCTAAATTTAAATTTTTAGGGCAGGTTGCTACAGCTGGCGACTCTGCTGGGGATAACTTAACAGTGAATTACTATGCTCCTAAGGCTTGAGAGGGTTTAGGTTTAGGTTTGTGGCAAACGGTTTAGGTTTTTGGCGAAATTTTCAGGGTTTGGCTAATTAGCCAAAATTTGGGTTTATTTTTCTTTATATGTAAATATTTAAAAAAAAATTTATTTATTTAAAATTTCACCTTTTACATCAATTAATAAATACCTGTTTATTTAAATAATGACTGTTTATTTAAATATTGGATGTGCACTGCATTTTGTAAACCGTAAGCAGCCGGATTTCGAGGTTAGTTCAAATATTTAAATTTTATTTATTTATTTATTTTCCTCTGCAATTTCATCACTGCAATTTAATATTTATTTAAGTGAATATTTTTATTTCTATTGCATCTTCTGGGATATATAAGATCGTTGTTAAACCTAAGTGTGGGAGTTAACTTTGAGATCAAAAGGGGACATGAATCGCCTACGAGTCTCACTGATAACTCCACTCGGAGTGGGTTGAGTATTCGGAAATGTCCAAAACGAGGCTTGACTTTGTTGAGGGCAGGACTGGATACTTGGCTGATCTCTCCGAGAACCTACCCCAAAAATTCGAACCTCATGGATAAAATGAGTTGTTCTAAAATCCGAAGAGACAAAAAGTCTCGGAGGCTACGAACGACCCCATGAGACCTTCTAGAACCCCCCTATAAAAAGGTTGGCTCCCAAGAGCCGCTACGTCGAACCTATGAACCTAGGACTTTTGTGCTGCTGTGCTCTTTATATGTTTGCAATTTATATACTTCGAATATCTATGCGTTTCGATTTTTGCAGGTATCCCCACGTGGTCCCTAGCCTGTAGGGACTCTAATTTCTAAAGACCATGTCTTTCCCACGAAGGACATCACCATCTATGCATCCCCTAGCCTGTGGGGATTTTATTTTTATATCCTTGTATTCTTACAACTACGCGTCCTTCCCACGAAGGACATTTCCATTAACGCACGTCAATTGGCCTCTCGATGGCCATGCGATCTAGTGACTGTCTCGAACGGTCACCTCGTGCCTACACCTACGCACTCCCTAGCCTATAGGGATTTTCTTTCACACCCGTGTGTTTTCACAACGACGCGTCCTTCCCCGAAGGACAACTTCACTAGCATGCGTTCGATTGGCCTCTCGATGGCTATGAAATCTAGTGACTGTCCTGAACGGTCACTCCATGCTTATTCCCGCGCACCCTCTAACTTGTAGGGTTTGGATCTCCATTTACACATCACATCCCTAGCCTGTAGGGATTTCTCTTCGTCCATATCGTCCTTAGATAGGTTGTGTTCCGCATAGAGAACCTTCCCACGAGGGACAAAGTCATTGGTACACATTGATTGGCCTCTCGATGACCATGAGATTTAGTGACTGTCTTGAACGGTCACTAGCCGCTATCTTCTGCATACTCTCGAATCCAAGGGATTTCCCTTAGCGTGTCATAATGTTTACCCTGCAAAGATGCCAAGAGGGTCTAATGTCGCCTCTAAGGCTATCCCTAGGATCATAGGTTACACGTCTGCATTGCATACACGGAGTTACAATATAAGGAGTCTCTCGCATACGCGTGCATTTGCATTTTCATGCATTCATACATTCACATTTGCATTTCTATCTTCGCCCGCATCCATACCAACCGTGCTAGCCGGTTTCCCGAAACTCGCCAAAAAAATCAAAGGATAAAAAAAAACTATGGAGAAAGGAAAATAAAAGATCTTGGTCTTGCTAAAAAAGGGGACGTCTTTTACCGTGCCAGCCACGTGTCCATGCCTTGGCTTAACAGGATTATAAATACAATAAAGGTTTTCATCGAGCAAGGACCAGTTCAACAAAGAGTTCCCTCATAGATACACTCAAGATGTATCTAGTCATAAAGGGGTTCATCTTATAACATATCAAACTTTCGAGGACGCCCTACGATAACCCGGGGGCAAGGATTAGTCCAATTGGGGCAAAATCCTGAACAAAGATGCGTAAATACGATGGAGAGAAGGCGACGTGTGTTAACTCCACACCAAGGGGCAAAAGGGTCATAGGTTCTCTCTATCAATCTACAAACTCTGGAGGTTGCAAACGGTGTGGTACTATCCGTAGGAAAAGCAAAAGAGGTTTAGTCAAAGGAAACTCATGAAGTTCTGATACGACGAAAACCCATCGCTTACAATTACTTCCGACAGGTATGACGTGCCCAAGAAGAATTCGAGGTTACCCTTTTACTTCTACAAGTCTAAAGAGCTAAGGAGTAAAACAAGATCAATGGATCCACAAAGGAGATTGCCCCTAGGATCAATAGGTTTACCATTTCAAGTTGTATTTCCTACGATCATAAAATGCTATTTGATATAAAACGTTGTACCTCTCGAATAGTAATTCGATAAAATATTCATGCATCTTTTGAAATCAATTCATTCGCTCCATTCGCTCACCACTACGACTCTCCATTCGCACCCTTCTATTCTATTTCAATTTCAACTTTCAATTATTAACAAACTTGAGGGAGAATGACGAATACAAATAACTAAGTCCAGCTAAACATATGCTTTCAAAGTAAGACCGAGCCGAGGATGTACAGGCATTGTTTCATTTCCAAAACAGTGGAGATATAAGGATGTTAATCCCTAGTTACCCCCTCGAGCCAGGAGTTGGAGTTTGTTTCTACTTTGTCAAATAAACCTTGATTTTAACCAGGGGCAGGGTAGATTTCAATTAATTCAATGGTGTATTTTGGTTGTTAAGAGAATCAGTCAATCCAAGCAAGAATTAAAGCAAGGTTCAAGCATAAAGTTCAAGCATATCTTCTTCCTCGCGTTCATCCAAGATTGAGGAAGCAATGGAGATAACATTCACAACAATCTTCTTCCTCAATAGATCATTCAAGATCGAGGAAGTATCTAAGGCGAAGCTCCCAAATCAAAGTCAACATGGCAGTCACAATATCCAAAATCCCAGGATCAATATTTCAAAGGGGTATTCAAAAGAAAAGAAGAATAAAGCGCCCGCTAAGTCAAAATGGAAAATTCCATAAAAGGAAATAAAAAAAAGACTTAGGCAAAATTGGGGCATCCCGATGGGTCAAATCCAAAAGAATTAGCTCATGCAAAAATAAGGGATAAAAACAAAGGTGAAATACACAAGATAATATTGTGACTGCTAAATCATCGAAGCTTCCCTACAATGCTTGGATCTTTACAAAAAATTTTCATCAATACTTGGATCTCTACTAAGGCTTTTGCTTAAACATCAAAAAAAAAAAAAACGATTCTCTTACAAACAAAGCACATTCATTGGATTAGGCGAATTTTTAGGATCTGGAGAACATCAAGGAGAAAGGGGTGGGTTAGATAAAATTTTGAGCCTTATATCCATTGTTTCTTAAAACATGAACCAGGCCAAGTTACAACATTTAAAAGTCCTAATTGAGGAAAGGTTAACCACGAAAGCATATTAAGCAGGATTCTGTTATACTGACTCCTAAGGTTTGTTAAAACTATTTCTAACCACTACGCTTCTTCAAGCATTCATTTCTAAAACATTCAGTCCTAATTCATAACGGACTTCAATTTCAAAACTTGCATACGCATCGCATTGGAGTTACTTCCTGAAGAGTACAATGTCATCTACAAATATACGCTTAGCATCGAGGAAATCTCGAAACTGGTTTAACCAAAGGAGATCGTTTCGAATAAAGACTCTGGAATAGGGATAACCACATCCAGAGAGTTTTCCTAAACAGGAGCATGCAATCAAACATCCTATTTACTAGGGGAATTCTTCCTAAAGGTTCAATCGACTTGGGGCACACCTCGAAGCAATAACAAACAGGGGCATGTCAAACATGGGAAGAATTCAAATTCAAAAGGATAGAACACTATGGATAGTCCTCCATATCATGGAGATCAAGGGCACACCCTTCAATCTAAACATCGAAGCATATGACAAAGCTATTTGCTGGGGCACTTCCCTCATAAGCATCTTTTTCCACGAAAATACTGGGGCAATGAATAGCAAATCCATAAGACGCATAACAAAAGGAAAAGGCGTCTTCACACTTTACAACCTCGAATCAATCTTTCTCCTAACTACGATCTTCAAAGTTCAAACAAAACAGGTATTGGGAAATCGCGCTAGCATCACACCCCATCTTATCAAGCAAACCTGCAACTCCAACGAACTATATACGCTTTGGTTATCAATAACCTACCATTGGAGCATCCTACAAATACATACAAATCATGCATTACATACATGGGTTGATACATTACACCGTAACCTTTTCTAGGTGGTCTTCTTTAAGACAAATATCACGATCCTTTCTAGGAGTTTCCTCAAGCAGTCTTATTCAAGACAAATTGTCATCCTTTTCAGGAGTATCTTCAGGTAGTCTTTTTCAAGACATTCTTTTCCAAGAACCTTTTTAGGTAGTCTTCTTCAAGACATTCTTTTCAAAGAACCTTTTTAGGTAGTCTTCTTCAAGACATTCTTTTCTAAAAACCCTTCTGGGGGTCTTCTCTAAGACAATCATCGTCATTTCTAAGTACCTTTTCAAGTAGTCTTCTTCAAGACATTCTTTTTTCTAAGTACCTTTTCAGGTAGTCTTCTTTAAGACATTCCTTTTTCTAAAGTTCCTTTTCAGGTAGTCTTTTTCAAGGCATTCCCTTTTTCTAAGTACCTTTTCAGGTAATCTTCTTCAAGACATCCCTTTTTCTAAAGTTCCTTTTCAGGAAGTCTTTTTCAAGGCATTCCCTTTTCTAAGTACCTTTTCAGGTAGTCTTATTCAGGACATTCTTTTTCTAAGTGCCTTTTCAGGTAGTCTTCTTCAGGACATTCTTTTTCTAAGTACCTTTTCAGGTAGTCTTCTTTAAGACATCCCTCTTTCTAAAGTTCCTTTTCAGGTAGTCTTTTTCAAGACGTTCCCTTTTTTAAGTACCTTTTGAGGTAGTCTTCTTCAAGACATTCTTTTTCTAAGTACCTTTTGAGGTAGTCTTCTTCAAGACATCCTTCTTCTAAGCACCTTTTCAGGTAGGCTTCTTAGAGACATTCTTGTCCTAAGTACCTTTTCAGGTAGTCTCTTTCAAAAAAACAATTCGTCATCCCTCTCAAGAACCTCTTCAGGTAGTCTTCTTTAAGACATCTTTCAACCTTTTCAGGTAGTCGTCTTTAAAGACATTCTTCATTCCTTGCTAAGAACTTTTTCAAGTGATCTTCTTTAAGACAAATTTCTATCTACTCTAAGAGCCTTTACAGGTGGTCTTCTCTAAGACAAATTGCTACCATTTCGAAAAATCATTTCAGATAGTCTTCTTTAAGACAAACATTCACATCCATTCAAAAGACCTTTTCAGGTAACCTTACAGAAGACATTACTTCGCTCCACTCATTACGTCGACCAAACATACGCATATGCATAAGCATACATAAACATTACAAAGCCAACATAAGCATAGTCATGGGACAGGTGCAAGCATGGAGTAAACAAGTTCAATGGGTTTAAAGAGATAAAATCTTGGGATTGCATCAGCATCAGCATACATACATACATACACACTAGCATATGCATATCATCTAATGCATTCACATATCACAAAAAACCCAATTTTGATTGGCCATCCAAATCATTTTCAAAGTCAGTTCCCGTCTGACTGTTACATCCAAATCCAGTTCCTGTCTGGTAGTCAGTTCCCGTCTGACTGTTACATCAAAATCCAGTTCCCGTCTGGTAGTCAGTTCCCGTCTGACTGTTACATTAAATCCAGTTCCCGTCTGGTAGTCAGTTCCCGTCTGACTGTTACATTGAATCCAGTTCCCGTCTGGTAGTCAGTTCCCGTCTGACTATTACATTAAATCCAGTTCCCGTCTGGTAGTCAGTTCTCGTCTGACTATTACATCAAAATTCAAATCATACTGCAAAAGCCTAGTTTCCAACCCTCGTGTTGTGATTGGTGTATTTTCCGACCCGCGTGTCGTGAGATTTCCAACCCTCGTGTTGTGACAGGTGTGTTTTCCGACCCTCGAGTCGTGAGTCTCCAAACAGGTGAATCTTTTTCATACAGGTAAACTCGTCCGAACCAGGACGAGTAATCCTAACGGTGCAGGTGAGCTTGTCAAAACTATGACAAGTAATCCAAATGGTGCAGGTGAAATTTGTCCGAACTAGGGCAAATGATCCAAATGGTGTAGGTGAAATTTGTCCGAACCAGGGCAAATGATCCAAATGGTGTAGGTGAAATTTGTCCGAACCAGGGCAAATGATCCAAATGGTGCAGGTGAGTGTGCGATAACCCTCGCAAATGATCCAACTGGTGCAGGTGAGTTTGCGATAACCCTCGCAAATGATCCAATTGGTGCAGGTGAATTCGCGATAACCCTCGTGAAGGATCCTATTGGTGCAGGTGAATTCGCGATAACCCTCGCGAAGGATCCTATTGGTGCAGGTAAATTTGCGATAACCCTCGCGAAGGACCCTAATGGTGCAAGTAAATTTGCGACAACCCTCGCAAATGACCTTAATGGTACAGGTGAATTTGCGATAACCCTCGCAAATGATCCTAAATGGTGCGGGTGAGTTTGCTACAAGCACGGCAAATGATCCTAAATGGTGCAGGTGAGTTTGCTACAAGCACGGCAAATGATCCTAAATGGGGCAGGTGAGTTTGCTACAAGCACGGCAAATGATCCCAAATGGTGTAGGAGCCTTTCCAGACAGTCTTCTTTAAGACGTATTTCATCCTTTCTAGGAGCTTTTTCAGGCAAACGGGGTTTTACAAAGGATTTTATCACGTTAGTCCCTCGGCAGTGATATTCTCCAAAACATCATCAATAACAACCAAAGGTGCTATCTTTCTTTTCAGAACTACTAACATACTTCAACTGACAATCATGCATCATTCAATTAACATACCTCATTCATACATTATGCATATACAAACATCGCTCTCATTTATTTTTGAGAAGCTCACTACATCATACATTACATGCATCATAACATTGCATAAAATTCAGGTTGCCTTTTTAGGCTATGCTACAATCAAAGCATCTGGTTCCTTCCAGAAGGTATTTTCTTCATGTGCCGAAATGGTATTTACCTTGGGTGGAATCTTCAAGCCCATATCCCGCAGAACATCCTTCCCAATAAGTGCAAATTTCAGGGTATTTTAGTGTTCAATCATCTTCTACCTTTAGACCACGATCGGCAGACGTGCCTATCTGACTCTTCAGGTTTAAGAAGATTGAACAGGGGCAGCTGTCATACCCCAAAATTTGCCCGATAAGATCTATATCTTTTAATTCATCAAGGGTCAAAATTAAGAGTCATGGGGTTTGACATTCCTATTGTCAAACCCGCCCTCTTATAAAATATCCTGAGAAATAAATGGGGTGCGATTAACAGGTGTTTCAAGGGTTTCATCATTTGTTAATATTATTTTCCTTTTACTAACATTTGCATTTTTTTGGATTATTATTAGTAATTTTTATTACTTCTAACTATTAGTATTTAATATTATTAATTTTATTATTAATATTAATATTAATATTATGTGATATTATTATTAATATTATCTAGAATTAGTACTATTATTTAGGTTAATATTTATTGATTAGGGTTATTAGTTAATTTGAATAGAATAGTTATTAATTTTAATTATTGTCATTTACCATTATTTTTTATTTTTACTCGATTTCTTTTAGTAAATAATAATATATAATTAGCATTTTTTCTTAGTATTAATTGTTATTATTAGGCTAGTAAAATAAAAAAAAATAAAAGAGAAAAGGAAAAAAACCAAATTGGGCAAATTTTAGAAGTCTGGGTTCACTCACGGAAAAAAAAGGACCCTATTTGCAAGATCTCCAATATCAGACCAAATCTCTCATACAAAGAAATCTATCAAATCTTCCCAAAAATAGGACAATCACAATTGATAGACTAGAATTTTGTTAACCTAATTCAGTGATATATAAAACGGAGAAACAACTGCAAAAGGGGGGGGGGGGGCAGCCCTGAAAATCGTGAAAGAGATTCAAGAAAACTCAAGAATAAACCAATTTTGGTTTTTGAGATTGGAGACACGTACAAGTCGTTTTGGATAGCAAATCACGTTCCTGGAGCGATCTTGAAGGAATCCCAATCATTCCCTGATCGTGGCTCATCGCAAATCACGTTCCATGTTCAAAGTTTACGGTGTTTTTTTCAATTTCGTTTTCGTTGAATTATTCACTGTAAACTAATTTTGATTGCATCTTTATGTTAGTTAGAGTGTTTGCGACGTTTCCGTGTACTTTAATTGAAGTTTAGGTGTATGCATGAAGATCCACCATTGTTAGGTTGGTGAAGCTCCGAATTGGGGTTTTGCGAATCGGGTATAATTAAAAGAAGATAATGCTATGGACATGCTAAGGGATTCCGTTATGGTTATTTTAAGTCATTATTTTGGATTTATTGGTGAATATTCGCAGGTTTTGGGGTTGGGGGGGTCTATGGCTACGCAAAGGAAGTGTTGCCATAAGTCTGCGTTTTATTCACGAGGAAGAAGAACTATCCTGTTCAGCTGGGCGCGTTTTGAGCTTTTTTTTAAAATTATAATCATGCATATGCGTTTAGTATATTGTTTACGTTGTAGAGTTCAAACAGCGAATCAAAAGAGCTCTAGTGGAAGAACAATGTGTCACAAAGCTTTCGACCTCAAGGGGAGGGGTTCGATTCCCGCTCCCAACCTTAATTCTTTAATAAAACACAAGCGCATGGATCCAGTACCACGCAGCTTCGCTGGCTCATGGCACACCTTCAACATCCAACCGTCAGATGCATGCCCCAACTTGATCCTACGTTGCTAGAAGCACAAGATCATTATGGAGCACCCCAGGCGCGCTGCACAGGATCTCACCACCAGGTTTTCTTCTATTTTTGTTGTTATATATTATTTAATAGTTTAGTTATCTTAATATATTAATATATACATGTATAATGATTTAATTAATTATTTAAATTAGGATTAGCATATCAAATTAGGATTAGGTATATATTGGGTTTTAGGAATTATATTCTCTCGATTATTCTGATTATTCGACTATTTGCCCGATTAATTAATCTAATTAATTTTAATTATAATAAAAAACCCTTATAAATACATTAAGATATTAGGGTTTGCTCCATCCCATTTGCCCAAAGTATCAAAGATATTAGGATTTAATTTATTATTCGTTCCGACTAAATCTATTGGTCGCGATGGTTAATAATCGATTAATTTAATTAATCAAATCCTATAAATTAAAATTCAAATAAATTTATTTTGCTAAATGGTTTTAACCATCTTATTGGTTATGATGATTAGCATATTTCCCCTTATCAATTCGTTATTATTTGTAATCGAAACTATCGGTTATGAGGGGTAACGATAAATTAATAATTAAAATACATCAATTTGCTAAAAGTGATAATCGAATCAATCGATTAGAATTGCCAGCAATCCTTTACTAATCTGTTAACTATGGCGATCGAATCTATTGATCGTTGCAGTTAATAGTGCCTTATTAAGTCAGGGTTGTACGCCCAAAACACTTAAAATACATTAAATCACAAACCACGGATTTTCATCTCTTCAATTCTGCGATGTTCGAACTACGATAAGGTAATTCAAAATACCTTCGAACTTCACATTTCTAAAACAATTTCAAATCAACTTCAAACCATTCAAATCAAATTCTAAGGCGTACAATCCTGTTCCCGAACTACGTTGACTCTGATTCTCCCTAAGGAGATACGTAGGCACTTGGCAACAAGACGAGTCCCCCTCCCTAAAATCTCAATTTTTCCCCTATTCAATGCCTTAGCTATAAACCTTGCCATAAACCTTTATCTTTGAAATGTTAGCCTTTAGGAAAGGGTTGAGGGTGCCTAGCACCTTCCCTCGACCTGAATATAGTATCTTACCCTGATCTCTTAACTGCGCGAGGTTTCCTATTCGCCTTGGTAGAATAGGTGGCGACTCTAAATTTAAATTTTTAGGGCAGGTTGCTACATCAGGACCAACTGTTCGGTGTACGAACGGAGCCATGGAAGGATCAAATTGATTACGCTGAGCGAACATCATTATATATGCTAGGAAGTGTTCACGGAGTTTCCTAGTCTCTTCTTACGGAGTTAGGTAAGCCAACCTGGTTCCTTCTACAGTTCGATTTTTTATCTCATTATCTTCTTCATTGACGATGCCTCGAAAGGGAAGATGAGTTTCAAAAGTAGCGTTAAGCCACAACTGCAATAGCCAGAAAGGACCAGCAAAAAGCAAATTTCCACTTTTGTAGTTTTTAGTAAGGTTCACGGCTTCGCTAAGGTTCTCATAAAGAAATCCCAGGATTAGCTGGTTCAGGTTGAGTTTCTTTCCAGCATGTAGCTGATTAGCCATACAAAGATATCCCTTTGCAACCTGTATGGACCTTGAGCAGAAAACACATCGTGAGAGCCACAGTGCTAGAAAAGCAATATGCTCCTCATCGGAGACCTCTGCTTGCGCTGTGTTATGGTACTTCTGAATGAATGCAGTGTAAGTGACTGTTGCCTCATTGAAATTAATAGTATCAGTATCCATATCATTTGGGTCAAAGGTTTCCCCAGTTGGTCGAAGTCCTGTAATAGCAGCTATATCGAAAAGAGTGGGGGTAACCATTCCACATGGAAGGTGGAAGGTGTTATGGGAGGCATCCCAGAAGTGAACCGCTGCTACTAACATGGGTTGGTTATACTTTAAGCCTGTTTTGGATAATTGAATTAAATCATATATTCCTAATGTTTTCCAGAAGGACTCCTTCTTTCCTTCTACTTTCGTTAACCAGGCGTAGTATAGTTCAGGATCTTTGCCTAACGGGATTGACCTAAACACTTTCACAAAGTTGGTCATATAGTTTAACCTAATTTTCGTCAAGACCAGAGGGGTTGCAGTTGAAGCTTCTTCAGCATTATCAGGTTCTGATCGCGACTTTACGTGTCTATAAATCTGATAACTGCAAGTGCACAGTCGTGTCATGTAGTTTTAAAAGATATCGAATCCACAGGGACTATGAATCGATCTACCGTTATCTAAGGTTACTATGTAAAGCTAGGGGTACTAAAGTTTCGATTGTTCCTAAGGGAAAATGATTGTGACAAAATAAAGAATAATAATAAAAAAAACAGGTATCAGTATGTATTTCGTTTAACTTAAGGTAATCCGAAGGTCCATTGGCTTTTGCATAATTAAATTAAAAATCTTTACTAATTCAATTGATTAAAAATCCTCGTCTCAAACTTTCGCTCTGTTGATTCAGACTACTATCCTAATCCTAATGTACGCTTTCGCCATCCCATTAGATTTTAGAAGAGCTTTTTGGAAACAATGTAATTAATAAAATGCCTATTTTATGAGGTCGTTATCTATTTAAATCTCCTAATCTCAAACTTTCGCTCTGTTGACTCGGAACAAGCTAATATCCCTAACGTACGCTTTCGCCATCCCGCTCGAGTATAAAAACAAATTTTGAAAATAAATAAGTTCCAATTAGTTTTAATACGCTTTCGCCATCCTTAAAACTAATGTCCTATGTCTACTATCTGGTTAAAGATCTCAAACTTTCGCTCTATTGATTTTAACCTTTGACCGTCTTAACCCCTCAAACTTTCGCTCTATTGGTTTTAAGACTTACTAATTAAATTAGACATACAAACCAAAAATAAGTGATAATTAATAAAACATAATTAAGCCAATTTGTTTCGGATCCCTACGGTTAACTTACTTTACATACCGACACCTTTAGTAATTTAGCCAGACATATTAATACGGTTAAACATGCATAAATCGGTTCGGTTCATAATAGTAAGCATATTAAATGGCATATAATATATCATGCAAATAAATATAAATAAGGCGGTAAATAAAAACCTGAATTAAATAAATGGTAATTGGATCTTCAAGTACTGAACTTCCACCACAGGTTGGCTGGATGTTCTTCGGAATTTAAATGGCAGAAAATAAAAACAAGGAAATAAAACGATAAATCTAACGTAAGGCTAGATCTATGAAAAGTTCACAACAATTTCCAGTGTAGAAATCGTTGTGAGAAAATAAACGGTTGAATGAAAGCAGAATAAAGAAATACGGTTCGCGGTACAATTTCGGCAGCACTTCGTTGGCAGGAAATCAGACTCCTTGGAAGTGAGATAGCAGGTCCTATTTATAGGAGAGGCTTTGCAGTTGGAATCCGTGAATTGAGGGAGCTTTTCTGACTGGGACTTGGAGACGTGCGTCTCCGCTTCTTCAGGAAGTGCTTTGAACGACCTGAGACGTGCGTCTCAAGTGGAGGAAAAATAGGGGCATGGAGACGTGCGTCTCCCTTTTGCTGATGTGGCATAGAGAACGTGGAGATGTGCGTCTCCACTTGCTTGTATGGTTTGGGCTACGCATTTTTGTTCCTTTGTGGGCTGGTTCGTCTCCTTTGGGCCTTTGGGTCCTAATTGCACCCCTCTTTCACTTAAGCACTCCTTTTCCATCTTTTAGGCATAAATATTGGTCATTTAAGCTCAATTTTCTTTCCTTTTCGCAAATAGTCGTAATTGAAGTGTAAAACCTGAAACAAAGCAAATACTCGCGTAATATCATAATAAATTAACATAATAAATGGAAAATGCTATAAATATCTATGGATTTTAAGCTAAATATACGATATAAAATCGTGTTATCAAATTCCCCCAGACTTGAACCTTTGCTTGTCCTCAAGCAAAATAATAAGATAAAGATAAATGAAACACACTCCCTCCACGTCGCTCGGTCATACTCAGCCACATAGTGTTCTTATTTGAAAATAATGATAATGATCCTAACAATAGACTTATAGTAGCGACACTAGACAACTCCCAGTATGCATACCAATCCGAATCATGCCATTATAGCTCGACCTTTGACTTGTCATCATGTTTTACCCTTTTCATTCGTGCGCAATCACATTAAGCCCATTATCTCGACACGCACATAGCAGAGTAGTCGGTTAGTGACTATGATCCTTCTCATGGAGTTCTGGCACAATAAGTGGTATACTCCTTAGCGCTCATTTGAGGATTGTGGGGAATAGGACAATAGTCCCTCCTACCAAGTTCAGTACCAGATGACTTCTGAACCAATCAACAATGAGTTTTTAAATTCTTTGTATTTGAGAATTGCGACCGTTAGGTTAAATGATCTTGTGAGGAGCACCTTACTTAGTAGGCACATTTCTTATTATGGTTAAGCACATAATTATTATTATGAGGATCATACGCTTATATTCATCGACTCTCTGCGTAGTTGGTGTCTAAGACGGTGCCGACTGCTAGAATAAACTACTAAAGGTTACTTCAAAAATTAAAGTCGGTGGTTTTGGTATAAAGGGTATTCAAATCGGTTACGCATACTTGGGGGTTTTAAAGTGTAGGGACAATAAGGATATTAACTTGAATCAATTTCTATGCGTTTAGTGTTTGAGTAGCTTCGTATTTCACGAACGTGTGGGGTTTGTATTTATCGTTTAGGAGCAAAAATTTTGTTATGGCTCAAGAAAATGGAAGAAAGGGTAATAACTACGGAATTATACATATAAGACTTAAATTCCATAAATATTCTTTTATTGAATTAGAAAAAACATTACAAGGAAGGGAAATAAACTGAAGGGAAAATAAACTAAAGAGAAAATAAACTAAAGAAAGTAATGCGACTCCCCCAGACTTAGATGATGCAGTGTCCTCAATGCATGAGAACTACTCCTCAATGTTGCGGTTGCGAGAACTGCTTGCGCCTCTTGTACGAACACGACGACGTCTATCAGTAGGAGAGCCATTCACACGAACGTTAAGATCATGCAATTGTGTAGCAATTTCAGAGTATTGGCCTTCGTTCCTAATAGCATAGTCACGGTGCTCCTGTTGCATCTCTCGAATAAGCCTCAGTGTTTCATTTTGGTTTGTCTGCATAGCTTGAAAAAGTTGGTCTTGTCGTTGAATTGCAGCATACATGGCATCAAGAGTGATAGGCGGAGGGTTGTTTTGAGGAGGTTGGTTGTGAGAACTGCTTGTCCTTGGTTGAGTTCTTCGTCATTTGCGTCCACAGGTTCATTAGGATGATCAGGTTGGTTATCTTGAGGATTGTCTTCAATAAGCCTCCAACGCTGAACATAACGGATGTTGATTCTTTCAGGGCATGGAAGGATGACATAAGGAATCAGAACTTTGTTGACGACCAAAGTGTATCGGCCATCATGGCGGGGTGAAACCAAATGGGAGTCACGGCAATAGGTGAGGTCAAGTGATTGAGCAGGCATCATGAGATGAGAGAGTGAAAGGAGATCATCAGCAAGACCTAAAGCACAGGCCAAGGAAGTAATAATTCCGCCAAACAGAAAGGGGTTTGTAGCGGGTGCATTGACACAACCTTGGATATGTTGGAGCATAAACGGTGCGGCATTGAAACGAAGATTGTTTAGCGCACAGTAAAGGAAGAATAGTTCATGTTGATTTACCTTGTGGTTGTTGGATCTCGCAAAAATAGTATGCCCCAAAACACGTTGAAAATAACGTATAGCGGGGTTTTGAATGTGAGAAGCATGTAGGGTCCTCCAACCAGTTTGAACTTCGCCAGTGAGGTTAAACCATAGGTCGAAGGCGTGTTGTTCCCATGAACGACCATTGAGTTTTTGAAAGATAGTGCGGAGAGCATTCGGTGACGTATTAAAATTCAAGTACGTAGCCACCACTTCTTGATCCAAAGTATATTCACGGTTGAACATCCTAAATTGGATGCTACCGGTTAAGAGTGGTTGATCAGAAGGAGTGTCGTAACTGAAAGAACTCAAGAATTCTAAGACGAGCGGCTCATAAGTAGGTACGAGTTCGGTACAAAGATGGTATAGGCTAGATTTAGTGAGTAAACGGGTAACACCATCAATGAGGCCTAGAGTTTCTAGACATTCAGTGTTCACAAATTTTGTGGGAACAACCGAACGTTCAAAGAAAGCGAGGTATTTGGTTCTTTGAGCATCATTGTCGTCTTCTCGGAATATAACGTTGTTAAGGTTAGGGGGTGGTCTCTCGGGACGCACACTACGGATGATTGAACGTGGAGGCATGATGAGTTTGAAAATGAAAAATGGAAATGATAGTAGAATGGTAGAAAAGAAATGGTATGAAGGTTGTGAAGAATAAGAGTGGTGGTGGTGTGGTTTTATAGTGAGGTTTGAAAATGGTGTGGTTAATGTAGAATTAAAATGGATTAATGGTGGTGTTTGAAGTTTGAATAGAATATAGAAGTGGGAAATGAATGGAGTTTAAGAGGTGAATGATGGAGGATGAATGATGTTTATGGAGTTTAAATGGAATAAATAGGGGAAGAATGAGGAAGAATGAATTTTGAAATTCAAATTCAAAATTCAAGAGGGAAAGAAAATGGTCTGCGTGGTCAAATGCAGACTGCTGGCCTTGGGAGACGTGCGTCTCAGGCAGTCAGTCTGCTGGGGCAGAGCATGGAGACGTGCGTCTCCTGTCCCCTGAATAAATTCTGCTGGTCCCACATAGATGGAGGCGTGCGTCTCCTGTTGCAGGCAAGTGGGTCACGCATGCAAGTGACCAGACAGTGTTGACAGATACCATAAATTGTCCATCAGTTCAGAACAGTGTCGAATTTTAATACTATTAAGAGCAAAAAGTGATAACCAGGCAAATATATATAGCAGTCAATAGCAGTGTAATATAACACAGTAGCAGTAATCAAAAGAAATTTGCATTTAATATTAAACCAGTACTGAGTGTTAACAGAAGCAGAAAGTAAAAGTGCAGAAAAATGAAAATCTAAACTAGGAATAGAAATTGCTAAAACTAGAAATAAAATCTAATAATCTAATACTGTAACATCTAGCCACGTCTATTGTTGTTCACATTAGAATAAATGTGTTTGAAAACTTCGTCGAACTGAGCATTGACGGTGTCGATGAAATCGAAGAAATGCATTTGCAAAGTGTGAAGCTCGTTGCGCACATGTTGTACATCTTGTTGCAGTGCAGTGATTGTTTGTTCGTGCGTGTTCAGATTAGGCATCCTTTGATTTACTGATGCGGTGGATGCAGCGGGTTGTTGTGGCTCGAGCTCGACATCAGTCATGTCAACAGTGTAATCATCAGCAGAATCTTCAGAAGGAGTCTCAGGCTCGTACTCGGGTATAGGCTCGTCTTCTGATAAAGGTTCATACTCAAGAATCGGTTCATCTTCAGGTAAAGGTTCATAGTCAGGAATCGGTTCATCTTCAGGTAAAGGTTCATAGTCAGGAATCGGTTCATCTTCAGGTAAAGGTTCATAGTATCCAGGAATCGGTTCATCTTCAGGTAAAGGTTCATAGTATCCAGGCGGTGTTTCAGGTTCAGATTCAGATGCAGGCATTTCCTCATCAAAATGTTCATAAGCTTGAGGAGTTTCAGGTGAGGGCTCTCTCTCAGGAATCTGACCATAGTAAAGCCAGTTGGCAGGGTTGTGCACACTCGTCCTAGGATTCGGTAAGGTGCACTGATACCAAACTTTGTTATCAATGAGCAATTCAAACCGATTAGGTCCAAGGTTACCGATGATACCTCGATTAAAGCAGAAATTGATGTCCATAGAGGTATGGGTACCATAAGGTGTCAATCTAAGCAAAGGTACTCTCATTCCTATGGCATTAGCAATCATAGTGACAAATCCGCCGATCCTAATGGGTGAAACTTCGTCTTGCGTGATGCGCTCGAAGTTTGTTAGCATGAATGCGATGGCATTGACCGGGCGATTCTGAGAGGAGCAGAACATGATGAATAACTCTTCTCTAGTAACTTCAGTGACATTATCAGGCTTTCCAAAAATGTAGTGAGCAAGGATCTTGTGAAAGTAGCGGAAAGCAGGGTTGTGGATATTCTCAGAGTGAAATTCATTCTCTTCAGGGTTATCATTTCCAGTGATTTTCCCCCAGAATTTTTCCAGCTCCCAGTATGGAAGATTTTCTTCAGCTACTTTGGCGTATGCATCGGGTCCATGAGGTAGTTCTAACATTTTAGCAAAGTCTCCCATGCAAAAATTAAATTCCATTCCAAAGAGTCGAAAAAGGATGACTCCTTTCTTCAGTCCTTGTCCACTGTTTGGAAGATAGGTCAGCGAGCTCAAAAATTCCAAAGTGAGTTTCCGGTAGGTACTAAACTTGCGGAACAAGTGGTAACCGGTCCAACCGACTTGGTTTAGCAGGTGTAAAACGCTTTCTTGGATGCCAAGTCGTATCATAGTCGGATGGTCAGGGTGGCAAGTCAAGTCCATTTGTCTTTCAGCCAGCTTATTGAATCTTGCTTCTTGTCCTCTACCACGGAACACAACTTCCATATTATCAACTCCTTGCATCGTAGTTAGTAGTTAATTGAAAAACCTAGAAGTTGAAAATATTAAGATAAGTTAGAACTAGGCTAGTGTTTATTTAAAATAAAATAAAAATTAAAAATAAAATTAGATAACAAGTTATAATAATAAATATAATTATAAAGGGAATATTTTCTCAAATTAAGATAGTAGTTATAATTATAATAATTATTATAAGATGTATGAAAAAGTAAAAATGATTAAAATTAAAATTAAAAATAAAATAGAATTTTAAAATAAAAAAAATATAAAAGATTAGAAAAATTAAAGTTTAATAAATTAAAATAGAAGGATAAATAAATGTGGTTTGTCTCCCACCAAGCGCTTTGTTTTATGTCGTAAGCTCGACGATTTTAAAATAGAAAACTATTTCGAATGAGCGGGCAGCTCGTCAAGTTTAAATACTTCGATGTTTTCATCGTGTTCGAGATGATGATAATACTTAAGACGTTGCCCATTTACGACAAAAGGCTTTTCGGTTTCTCCTTTGATTTCTATCGCTCCACTCGGGTATATGTTAGTTATTTCGAAAGGGCCAGACCATCTAGATCGTAACTTACCAGGAAATAATTTTAGTCTAGAATTAAATAAGAGTACTTTATCGCCTATGCTAAAAATTTTCCTAGATATACGCTTGTCGTGCCATTTTTTCGTTCGTTCTTTATAGATTTTGGCGTTTTCGTAAGCGTCTTGTCTAAGTTCTTCTAATTCGTTTATGTCAAGAAGTCGTTTCTCACCAGCGGCAGTGTAGTTTAGGTTTAAGTTCTTAATGGCCCAATAGGCTTTATGTTCTAACTCTACCGGTAGGTGGCATGATTTTCCATAAACGAGTTTGAAAGGGGTAGTTCCTATTGGAGTTTTGAAAGCTGTTCTATAAGCCCATAAAGCTTCGTTTAGCTTGGTTGACCAATCTTTCCTAGATATAGCAACAGTTTTCTCCAATATTTGTTTTATTTCGCGGTTAGATACTTCTACTTGTCCGCTTGTTTGTGGATGGTATGGTGTAGCTATTCGATGATTTACTCCATATTTTCGAAGGAGTTTCTCAAGTATTCTTGAAATGAAATGGGAACCACCATCACTAATTACCAATCTTGGTACACCGAACCTAGGAAAGATGACGTTTTTAAAGAGTTTAGTGACTACTCGTGTATCGTTTGTAGGAGAGGCGATAGCCTCTATCCATTTCGAAACATAATCGACGGCTACGAGTATATATTGATTTCCAAACGACGATGGAAACGGACCCATAAAGTCTATCCCCCAGACGTCAAATATTTCTACTTCAAGAATGCCTTTTTGAGGCATTTCATCACGTCTCGAAATATTTCCGGTTCGTTGGCATCTATCACAGTTTATTACAGCGAAGTAAACGTCTTTCCACAGGTTAGGCCAGAAAAGTCCAGATTGAAGGATTTTGGCGCAGGTTCTAGATGTGCTATGGTGTCCTCCACACGGTGCAGAATGGCAGTGTGTAATTATGCTTCCTATTTCTTCTTCGGGTACACAGCGTCTAAAGATTCCATCGGGGCCTCTTTTGAACAAGAGTGGGTCGTCCCAATAGTAATGTTTTAGGTCGTGGAAGAATTTCTTCTTTTGTTGATAACTTAAATCAGGAGGAAGCACACCAGCAGCTAGGTAGTTTACGAAATCTGCATACCAAGGTGTGTTAGATCGGGCTAAAGCTATTTCAGCTAATATGTCGGTTTCAGCGTTTGGATGGTATGGTTCAAATTCATTTGCTTCTAATTGAGCGATGAGTCTTTCGTAAGGGAAATCGTCGTCAATTGGTACTTCTTCGGGTTTTAGATTTTCCAATCGAGAGAGGTGATCTGCTACAACATTTTCAGTGCCCTTTTTATCTTTAATTTCCAGGTCGAACTCTTGTAGTAACAAGATCCATCTCAAAAGTCTTGGTTTGGCGTCCTTTTTAGTTAGGAGGTACCTAATGGCAGCGTGGTCAGTGTATATGATTATTTTGGCTCCTACCAGGTAAGAACGGAACTTGTCTAATGCGAATACGACAGCTAATAGTTCTTTTTCTGTCGTGGCATAATTCATTTGAGCTTCGTCTAGGGTTCTACTCGCATAGTATATGACATGTAGTTTCTTATCTTTCCTTTGCCCTAGAACGGCTCCTACAGCATAATCACTCGCGTCGCACATGATTTCGAAAGGTTCATTCCAGTCGGGAGGTTGCATAATTGGCGCAGAGATTAATGCTTGTTTAAGTGTATGAAATGCTTCAGTGCATTTATCGGTAAAGATGAATTCGGCATCTTTCATTAATAGTTCGGTTAACGGTTTTGTAATTTTAGAGAAATCCTTAATGAAACGTCGGTAAAAACCAGCGTGTCCTAGAAAACTTCTTATTTCTCTAACGGTTTTGGGAGGTTGAAGGTTTTCGATAATTTCAATTTTGGCTTTATCAACTTCGATCCCTCTATCAGACACGATGTGTCCCAGTACAATTCCTCGTCGAACCATGAAATGGCATTTTTCCCAATTAAGGACTAGGTTTACGCTTACGCATCGTTTCAGTACCAGCTCAAGGTTCGCTAAACATGCTTCAAAACTTCCTCCACAGACAGAGAAGTCGTCCATAAAGACCTCCATTATTCCATCTAGGAAGTCGGCAAATATTGCCATCATGCATCTTTGGAAGGTCGCGGGTGCATTGCAAAGCCCAAAGGGCATTCGTCTATAGGCGAATGTACCATAAGGACAGGTAAATGTGGTCTTCTCTTGGTCGTCAGGGTGGATAGGAATTTGGAAAAATCCGGAGTATCCATCCAGATAACAGAAATGTGAGTGTTTAGCTAGGCGTTCGAGCATTTGATCTATGAAAGGTAAAGGGAAATGGTCTTTTCGAGTAGCTTTGTTTAGCTTCCTATAGTCAATGCACATTCTCCATCCAGTTTGGGTACGTTGTGCTACAGATTCGCCTTTAGCGTTAGTGATTACAGTAACTCCTCCTTTCTTTGGTACGACGTGAACAGGGCTAACCCATTTACTATCGGATATAGGATATATTATTCCGGCTTCTAGTAGTTTATGGATTTCCTTTTTAACCACATCACTCATAATAGGATTTATCCGCCTTTGATGTTCTCTAGATGTTTTACAGTCGTCTTCGAGCATAATGCGGTGCATACAGAGGGAAGGACTTATTCCTTTCAAATCTGATATGTTGTATCCTAAAGCGGTTGGGTATTTTCTTAAGACAGTAAGTAATTTCACAGTCTCGGTTTGTCCTAAGTTGGCGTTCACTATAACTGGTCGGTTTTGTTCTTCGTCAAGGAATTCGTATCTAAGATCGGTAGGTAGTGTTTTTAGTTCTATAGCAGGCTTCTTCGGTCCAGGTATAGGATCAGGAGTAAGTGCCAAGCATTCACTCAAGTGGTTATCTTGATATTCCCCTCGCCAGTTGTCATCTTCAAGGATTGGCGGCATAGGAATTTTTAGGATCTCGGTTTCCTTGTTTGGCTCGGATTGTATTTCATGAACACACTCGTCGATTATGTCAGCAGAGCAGCATGTGTCAATTATAGAAGGTGCTTTTAGGAATTGGGAAAGGATAAATTCTATTTTCTCTTCTCCTACTTCGAAAGTAAGCTTTCCTCGCTTTACGTCTATAATTGCACCAGCGGTTGCTAAGAATGGTCTTCCTAATATGATCGGGATATTAGAATCTTCTTGGATATCCATAATGATGAAATCAGTTGGGATGTAGAATTGACCTACACGAACAGGGATATTCTCTAACATTCCTACAGGGTATTTTACTGAACGGTCTGCTAGTTGAAGAGACTTTCTCGTTGCTTTAAGCTCACCTAGATTTAGTTTCTTATAGATTGAAAGAGGCATCAAACTAACACTAGCTCCTAAATCGCACAAGGCCTTCTCTATAATGGTTTTACCTATTACGCAGGGTATAGAGAAACTACCAGGGTCTTTCAGTTTCGGAGGCATGTTGTTCTGGATGATAGCGCTACATTCAGCGGTAAGCGTCATAGTTTCGTTATCCTCTAGTTTCTTTTTGTTTGATAAGATTTCTTTTAGGAATTTAGCGTACAAAGGCATTTCAGTTATGGCTTCTGTGAATGGTATGGTTATGTTTAATTGCTTCAGAAGTTCTACAAATCTTTTAAATTGCGCTTCGGTTTTTGATTTAGCTAACCTCTGAGGATAAGGAATTGGCGGCTTATAGGGTGGTGGTGGAACATAAGGTTTTTCCTTTTCAGATTCCACTTCGTTATGGTTCTCTTGAGTCTTAGCAGTTTGGTCATCATTTGGTGTCTTTTGGGTTTCCTTTGGCTCTTGTTGTGACATGGGTACGTTTTGAGTTCGAGGATCAACGGGTCCATCGTAATTCGTTCCACTTCGTAGTGTTATTGCGTTCGCATGTCCTTTAGGATTAGGTTGTGGTTGAGTAGGAAACGTGCCAGCAGGGGCAGCGGTATGTGCTTGTTGTTGAGCTACTTGTGAGATTTGAGTTTCTAGCATCTTGTTATGCGTAGCTAAAGCATCTACTTTGTTCGATAGTTGTTTTAGTTGCTCGCTATTGTGAATATTTTGATTCAGGAAGTCTTTGTTGGTTTATTGTTGGGAAGCTATAAAGTTTTCCATCATGATTTCTAGATTTGGCTTCCTAGGAGTGTTTTGAGCAGCTACAGGCGCTTTTTGGTAGCCAGGTGGTACAGCAGGTGCTTGTCCAGGTGCGTACAACGCATTGTTGTTTTTATAGGAAAAGTTCGGATGGTTCTTCCATCCAGGGTTCTACGTGTTAGAATAAGGGTTTCCTTGAGCATAATTTACTTGATCAGATGGGGTTTTAGTCAAGAGTTGACATTCGGCAACTACATGTCCAGTCAATCCACAGATCTCGCAGTTAGGTGTTACAGCAGCAGCGGTGGCTGATGGAGTGACGGTTAAGTTCTCGATCTTTTGAGTTAAAGCGTCTACTTTCGCGTTAACGCGGTCTATACCACTTATTTCGTACATTCCTCCTTTGGTTTGTGCTTTCTCTAGAGCGGCTCGTTCTCCACCCCATTGGTAATGGTTTTGTGCCACGTTCTCTATGAGGTTATATGCTTCATCATGTTGCTTGTCCATTAATGCTCCGCCAGCAGCGGCATCTATAGTCATTTTAGTGTTATATAAGAGACCACCATAGAAAGTATGGATGATCAGCCATGGTTCGAGTCCATGATGAGGGCATAGTCTAAGCATGTCCTTATAACGTTCCAAAGCTTCGAAGAGTGATTCGTTATCTTTCTGGGTAAATCCGTTGATTTGACCTCTGAGCATAGCAGTTTTGCTAGGCGGAAAATATCTATAGCTAAGAATACTCTCTTCAATTCGTCCCATGTGGTTATGGAGTTCGAAGGCAGGGATTGAAGCCACGCTCTAGCTCTATCTCTCAAGGAGAAAGGAAAAAGACGTAATCGAATAGCTTCGGAACTAACGTTGTTAGCTTTGACAGTATCGGCATATTGCACGAACACAGATAAATGGAGGTTAGGGTCGTCTACAGGGCTTCCAGAGAATTGATTCTGTTGAACAGCTTGGACCAGTGAAGGTTTCAGTTCGAAATTGTTCTCCTCAATCGCAGGTGGTGCGATGCTTGAGTGCGGTTCAGCGCGCGAAGGAGCGGCATATTCTCTAAGAGGACGAAGAGCAGCCATCTCTAACTTTGGGGTGAATTGATTCGTTTGATAAGTAAAAATCAATTCCTGATTAATCGGAATTGGGTCTACTTCGGGAAGATTGCGAGCTTGACGTTTGACGTTAATGAAACGTTCGATCTCGTTAATTCGTTGTATTAAATCTCCTCCTTGTGAACGAGTATTTGGCATACAATCGTTCAGAAAGGAAGGGAAGAATTGTCCTAGTCTCTACGGTGTAACAGTGAGTTACGATATCGACTTAAATAGTCCCCGGCAACGGCGCCAAAAACTTGATCGCGACTTTACGTGTCTATAAATCTGATAACTGCAAGTGCACAGTCGTGTCGTGTAGTTTTAAAAGATATCGAATCCACAGGGACTATGAATCGATCTACCGTTATTTAAGGTTACTATGTAAAGATAGGGGTACTAAAGTTTCGATTGTTCCTAAGGGAAAATGATTGTGACAAAATAAAGAATAATAATAAAAAAAACAGGTATCAGTATGTATTTCGTTTAACTTAAGGTAATCCGAAGGTCCATTGGCTTTTGCATAATTAAATTAAAAATCTTTACTAATTCAATTGATTAAAAATCCTCGTCTCAAACTTTCGCTCTGTTGATTCAGACTACTATCCTAATCCTAATGTACGCTTTCGCCATCCCATTAGATTTTAGAAGAGCTTTTTGGAAACAATGTAATTAATAAAATGCCTATTATATGAGGTCGTTATCTATTTAAATCTCCTAATCTCAAACTTTCGCTCTGTTGACTCGGAGCAAGCTAATATCCCTAACGTACGCTTTCGCCATCCCGCTCGAGTGTAAAAACAATTTTTGAAAATAAATAAGTTCCAATTAGTTTTAATACGCTTTCGCCATCCTTAAAACTAATGTCCTATGTCTACTATCTGGTTAAAGATCTCAAACTTTCGCTCTATTGATTTTAACCTTTGACCGTCTTAACCCCTCAAACTTTCGCTCTATTGGTTTTAAGACTTACTAATTAAATTAGACATACAAACCAAAAATAAGTGATAATTAATAAAACATAATTAAGCCAATTTGTTTCGGATCCCTGCGGTTAACTTACTTTACATACCGACACCTTTAGTAATTTAGCTAGACATATTAATACGGTTAAACATGCATAAATCGGTTCGGTTCATAATAGTAAGCATATTAAATGGCATATAATATATCATGCAAATAAATATAAATAAGGCGGTAAATAAAAACCTGAATTAAATAAATGGTAATTGGATCTTCAAGTACTGAACTTCCACCACAGGTTGGCTGGATGTTCTTCGGAATTTAAATGGCAGAAAATAAAAACAAGGAAATAAAACGATAAATCTAACGTAAGGTTAGATCTATGAAAAGTTCACAACAATTTCCAGTGTAGAAATCGTTGTGAGAAAATAAACGGTTGAATGAAAGCAGAATAAAGAAATACGGTTCGCGGTACAATTTCGGCAGCACTTCGTTGGCAGGAAATCGGACTCCTTGGAAGTGAGATAGCAGGTCCTATTTATAGGAGAGGCTTTGCAGTTGGAATCCGTGAATTGAGGGAGCTTTTCTGACTGGGACTTGGAGACGTGCGTCTCCGCTTCTTCAGGAAGTGCTTTGAACGACCTGAGACGTGCGTCTCAAGTGGAGGAAAAATAGGGGCATGGAGACGTGCGTCTCCCTTTTGCTGATGTGGCATAGAGAATGTGGAGACGTGCGTCTCCACTTGCTTGTATGGTTTGGGCTACGCATTTTTGTTCCTTTGTGGGCTGGTTCGTCTCCTTTGGGCCTTTGGGTCCTAATTGCACCCCTCTTTCACTTAAGCACTCCTTTTCCATCTTTTAGGCATAAATATTGGTCATTTAAGCTCAATTTTCTTTCCTTTTCGCAAATAGTCGTAATTGAAGTGTAAAACCTGAAACAAAGCAAATACTCGCGTAATATCATAATAAATTAACATAATAAATGGAAAATGCTATAAATATCTATGGATTTTAAGCTAAATATACGATATAAAATCGTGTTATCAGGTTCTCCTAGAGATGAATGTCCATCTTCATTTATCTTAATCTTACTAACTAAGGGCCTAGTTCTATAATAAGCAGGAAAGAATTTGTTCATAGATGGATTGTTTTCGCCTGGTAACGGACCCATAAAAGCAAGAGGTTTTCCAGAAAGTTCAAATGGGATGATTACCTGAGAAGCGTAGATAGCGCGCGCCTCTGCAGTATTAGGGTTTGGTATGTGTTCTTGTTCTCCTAACTGTGTTGGATTTTGGAGCTTTAGAACAGGATGAAGAACATTTGAAGGTGAATCCATGGAGAAGTTTGATTAAGAAAATAGGTTTTGAAGGGACTGAAGTTGTTCTTTTGAAGGAGAATAAAGAAAGAGGAGTGAAAAGTGTATAAAAGTGCAAGGTCAAGTATTTAAAGGTTTAACGGAAACCCTTTAAATCTTTTGGGTAAAAACCAAGGGACACGCGGCAGACATTGATTTAATCCAATGGCGGACGAATAAATTAGCTTTACTCCTAGTATGTAGGAGTAATGATCAAGAAGTAAGGTAAAAAACGTGGGAATGTAAGTTATGAGAAGACATCTTTGAAAATGACAAGACGTTTTGGAAACAGGGTCATCAATGATTATGACGTCAGTCAGCAATCTTGGAACTTTCAAAGATAAAGTAAGGGACGAAATCTTATAACGACAAGAAACGCCTATTTCTCTTGTTTTTCGAAACAGACATTTATTGGGGGCAATTTGTTAGCTGAAGATTTCGTTTTATGGTCCTTCGAAGGATATAAAATTCGAAGAAAGGATGGTTACTGATGACCATCTTTGAAGATAAAAATGGCTCTTGATGGCCATGCTTCGAGAATGAAGATTTCTAAGTTATAACGAAGATAGTGAATGCTGAAGCTAGTAGGAGTATATGTCTTCGAAGACTTAGACAGATTTCGTGAAATATGTTAAGTATTGATACTTAGCGTGTTTTTTAGTGTTTTAATGTTAAATACACTGCCACGCGTCGAAGAAGAACTTAGGCGGGAGGATTTGAAATTCGAAGACGGTTTCGTAACTGTCTAAAGACAGATGGCATTCCTGAGGTTCTTATGAGAAACGTGGCATTAGATTAGCGTAGGACCGTTAAGGTCGAAACTAGTATAAATAAGGGTCTTAATGTTAGGATTCCGGGTGTTCATTTTGTACAAATCACTCACATATTACTCAAGTATCAAGTGTTAAAGAGAAAGAGTTCGCTGAAAAATGTACGTATGACACCACCATTTTAATACATGTGTATTTCCCCTTTATTTTCAAGTATCTTTCAATATTATTGCATTTCATTTACTTCTTGCCATTTACGTTTCTGTACTCATTATTTTCATGTCATTTATCTTTGAAGTATTTAACATTTCTGCACTTTAAGATTTCTGTATTTTTACAGTTTCGTCTCATATTTTATTTTGGCTTACCTTTCGCTGAAGTTATACTCACGTGTATAACGAAGTGATTGTTAATTTTATTTGTTTCGTTCGAAATAATTCTTATTGACAAGATGAATCATAGATATGGTTCGAATGACCATTATTAACAATCTTTTTGACTATGTCCTAGGATCAATCTAGTCGATCCTGCGAGTAACCAAATCATATTTATTATAGTTTGGAAGACTAGCGGTTGTTTACCGGAAATCACCGTAAACAGTGGCATGCCCCCATAAGCTGATTCACGCGCGCGACATGTTTCAAAATTCTGCTGGGCATGGTGCGTTATGACTCATCCTGGTATCATGTGCCTTCAGTTTCCAGCCGTTAGATCATTCCATCTCCAGATCCAGTGTTCAGGAACACGCTGGCGCATCATGGACCCTCACCAGTCTGCCACACAGGATCCACACGCTAAGTTTCTATTTTTTTTTCTTTTTTATTACATAAAATTGTGTTTTTATTTTTTATTTCATATATCTTGTATAAATGTTTTTATATATAATTTAAATCTTTAAAAAACAAAGTTTTCTTTAAAACTCACATTTTTTTATAAAACATGATTAAATAAAACATTTATATATTATTAAATAATTTTATTTTAATTGTTTAAATTAATTTAATTTGTTTGAACTATTTGTTTAATTTTTATTAATTCTGATTAATTGATTAAAAATAGATTTTAGGGTTAGATATTTAATCGAAACCTGTTGTCACCGATGTAATTAATTAGGTTGAAAAACCAATAATTAATTAATTTGATTTCGTTTATTCTATTAACAGGATTAACTTGTTCCCTAATCAGCGTTTACAAGGATCATTCCTACACTGAAAATTTTCTTTCTTTTTCTTTGCACAGTTTCAGGGTTATCACCAGGATTTCCTCCGACTACAGACCATATCAGATCAAAGCTAAGTCCCCGATTCTATTTCTTTTTATATTTATTTTTGCCTTTAATTTAATTTAATTATTTTTTCCTCTTAAATTCGATTATTTATTTTGCCTTTCTGATCAATGAACTGGCCATACACTCACCCCTTTTGTGTTTATTTTTCTTTTCCCCAATTTTCAAGGTTAGCCAACCGTCAAAGCTCGATTAGTCGGTAACCCTAAAACCTAAACTAATTTATTTTTCTTTCTTTCAAATTATTACTTGCATCAGACCTATTGCATTGTTGGTTCTATTATGCCTCTTTTCCCCATCCCCATAATATTTTTGTAACTGCTTCGAGGTTGTATTGTTTGGCCTTGAAGGCACTTAAAACTGTATATTATATTAACTGTGTGGTTAGTAATTTAGGGAGTGATAACCTCGAACTGAATTTAGAATCACCTAATTACAAGATAATATAACTGAAACTGATCACGTAATTGTTGCACCCAGGCACCTTTTATGGTACCCCTCTTGTTGCCTGTTGCCTGTTGCATGTTGCCTGTTGCCTTATGTTTTTCAGTGCAGAATAGCCAAGTCCCTCGAATACGAGGATACCTCAGCAATGTTGCCCTCAGTTCATTCAGATCATAAGTCCCTAATGATGCTGCCTTCGATTCGCTAATATGATTTCATCCCTCGAAGTTGCCTACGAAGTGCTGAGGTATCCTCCGGTTGCCTAAAAGTAAATGGCTATTCTGATCCTTCCCTTAGAGTACCTGCCCTTCTATGGTAGGGACAGTCTTGTGGCGAACGATTATTCTCGATGACCCTTAAACATCTAATTGAAAGACTTCCTACCCTCTCATGGTATGGATAGACCCTTTCGCCCTGAAAGGCTAAAAGAACATTTTTCATCTAACCAGGTAATTTGCCCCTAATTGTTTTGCTCTGGTTTAAAACTCTTTTTCTTACGCTTTTTCATAAACCTTCAAAAAGGCTACGCTCATTTACGAGCTAAAGTCCTTATTTCTTCTTCTACATTTCTAAATTTTTGGTTTCGAAGAGCAAAGCAATTAAGATCCCATGGAAAACCATGGATGCAAAGGGTGCCTTACACCTTCCCTTTGCATAAATTACCCCCCGAACTCAGTTTTTTATTTAAAAGGTTTTTCCTGTTCTTTTAGCCTTTCTGTTAATTTGGATAAATAAAAGTCGGTGGCGACTCTTGCTTACCGCGACATTTCGATAAAGTCAGTTCACCGTATTACACTAGTGTTCAATTCTCTTCCACCTTCAGATACCGATTGGCATACAAACCATTATACATCCACAGGTTTAAGAAGATTGAACAGGGGCAGCTGTCATACCCCAAAATTTGCCCACCATATTTCCATGCAAGACTCATCCAAGTATCAAAAGCTTAAGACTCAACTAAATACAAGCTCACCTAATCAAAGGCTCCTAAACTAGGGTTTTGAATTTTTTGGTGAAAAAGGATAAATCAAGGTCTCCAATGGACTTCATATGAATCATTAGGTTTCAAACTATCTCTATGACAAAATTTAAGCTTCAGTTCCCAAGATTGCTCAGTCAATTGCTCAGATAGTCAAGAGTCGGCTAGTTTGACCTAAAAGTCAACTGTGGTCAAAATACAATCAAAATTCTTGATTTTTGGTCAAAATCCTTATTTTGAAGTAAAATTCATCATTTGATCAAGTTTTGATCATGATTCATCAAGGAAGGTTCAAAAATCAACAAAACATAAAGTTTCTAAATTAGGGTTTTTGACCTAAAAGTCAACTGAACTTTGACCTGCCATAACTTTCACATGGAACATAAAAAATTTCCCAAACAAAGCCTATTTTTAAGGAAATTGAATTCTCTACAACTTTGTCTCTCTAAAGCCAAGGCCAAAAATGCTTAGTTTAAGATATATGGGCCAAAACATTACAGGTCCTTCCAAACATCCATAAAAAGCTGTTTTTTGTCAGGAGCCATATCATCAAGATAAAATCTCCAAATACGAAAAAGATTCTGAAGCAGATAGTAAAGGATACCTTGGGCTTTCCAAAAAGTCCTAGAACATATTCATATAACAAAAATTGAAGGAGATATGAGGCTCAGAAGTTGGACGAATTTTAAGAAAAGCACAAAACCCTAATTGCGGAATTTTGTGTTTTTGAGCTAATGGGCCTAATTCTTGGATCTCAAACATATCCATGGGCAATATCAAGACTTTAAAATCGTATATTTTATTTTTATGGAATTTATTTAATTTATTTGAATTTTATTCATTTAAATATTAAATAAATTAAGTAAAATATGAAATAATTAGATTTAATCAAAATTTTGATTACCAATCAAATCCAATCATCCAAATGTCATTATTTTTGATAAAAATTCATGGTAAATATGATTAGAAATATTGAATCAAGATTGAAAGCAAAAATAGAAAGAAATCATATATTTTTGAATCAACTTTATATTTCTCCAAATGCCAAGGATCCAAGCCCACAAGTTGCCCTTATTTCACCTATTATATAAGGATAATCAAAGCATACATGAAGGGGACGAAAATTGGCAGCAAAGAACCCTAACCAAAAAGCTCAAAATTTTCAAGGAAAGGTACAAACACGAACCCTTACTCCCAACCCTTTTCAATCAAATCCGAGCCTTCAATCATCTTCCTGACGACTCCAGGAGTTGATTCCATCCGCCATTCAAGCTCACGGAAATCCAGAACCCTCTCTTTTAGTCTCACCGGAGGTAAGATTGTTCAAATTTAGAATTCATTAATCCATGCCTTGCTAACCTATTTGCTATTCATAGTTATATTCAAGAACATGTTTAGGACGGTTTGGCATGTCACGTGTGAGTTTGTGGACCTGAAACACGACCTGTCATTATTAGGGCATTAAGGTTGTGATTCTTCAAAACCCTATCTACAGGATGTTTTGACTGAAGCTAATGGCTCTATTGAATTCGCAGCAGTGTTTTTGGGGTATCTGGGTGGTTTTGGTTTTTATTTTGGTTGAGTTTGCCGGTTCTTGAAAACGGCCTCGTCGGAGAAGGTGGAAGAAACCACTGTCGGTGTTCGTTGGAAGGCTCCATGGTTTGGACAACATACGCGCGGCTTCTTCACAACTTGTCATTGGCCAGTCAGACTTTCAAAACTTTCTCCTCAATTGTGATTGGCTGATCCAAGGGCATATGGATCCCACGTGCACTAACTTTATTAACTTTTCTTGTTTTTATTTTATATTTTTTGTTGTTGGTTTGTTAACACTTAAGGACATCAGCACAACTTGAGATCTGGTAACCAATAAAACTTGGGTTCGAACCCAGGCTGTTGCAATTATTTTCTTTGCGTTTTCTTGTTTGCAGATCCAGTACATAGCACGCACGTCCTTATCATGAGCCCTTACACGCTGACCTTTGGATTCCACTAAAACCAAATCTGACAGACCAGATAGCGCTTCCTCACCATGGACCACCAAGCAAGCGCCATATAGGATCTAACGCCCAGGTTTTTACAATATTTTTTATTTTATTGATATGAATTGTTTTTTTGTTTTTTCCAAACCAATTTAAAATCCTTTTTTACAAAAAAACAAAAACCTTCTTTCTTTTCTTTTAATAACAACTAAAAAACAATTTAATATTTAATTTAGATTAATTTAGGATTTATTAGTTCATTAGATAAATAATAGGGTTTAACTTTTGGTTTAATCAGGATTAGGGTTTAACTGTAGGTTTTTTAACCCTTAGGTTTGTCTAGATTTTTTTAGCCATAAGGTTTTTTAACCTTGATTTTTCTTAAAGTATATTTTATTCGCGTTTTCTCTCCTCATTTCTTACTCCAGTGTATGCCGCATGCCTTTAATTTAGTTATCTATTTTCTGCCACTTAAATTCTAGAAAATGTGTATAGGCTTGCAAGGTTTTTTGTAATAGCTTAGGGCTTTTAATTTTCCGCCTTTAATTTCTGCCTTTAATTTTCCGCTTTTTCCCCGGGTTTTTTGGCTATGTAATCCCCTATCCCGAATCCTTGTAATAGCATAGGATTTTACTTTCCGCATTTTATTTTCCATAAATTATAACTACTATATACTGCTTAGATGTAAGCTAATAGGATTGCATGGCAAGATAAAATTGGACATAGCTAACCATTAACTCAAGATTAAGATATCTGAATACAACACACTTTTTTATTTGTTCACACAATCACCTTTAAGGTAACCCTCTCTTGTTTCCTTTCGATACAATGGTCAAGTCCCTCGAATGCGAGGATACTCTTAGTAAGGTTGCCTACGAATAAAAATCATCATAAAATATCATAGACCCTTCGAGTTTCCTACGATAAAATGATCTTGTCCCTCGATGTTGCCTTCGGTTAAAAGATGCTCGTCCCTTCGAAATGCTAAAGTATCCTCACATGTTGTCTTCTATGACCATATGACGACCCTCGATGACCCGATACATCCAATGAAAGGACTACCTACCCTCCTTAAGGTATGGATAGCCCTTTCAAACAAAAGACTTAAAGAACAAGAAATACAAACTTAGGGTAGGTGGCTCTTAACTGCTTGCTCACATTCAAATCAAACTTTCAAATGCTTTTCACACCTCTTTTCAATTTACACTTATAAAATGCTTCTATTTATAACTTATTCCCAACTGGATTTGGGCTTCTAATTGCAACATATTTGTTGTTACAATATCGCAGTAACTTCTGCTACAAACAAGGTCTTCAATATTTTAGTTTTCGAGAATATCTCTATAATTAGAAACTATATAATCTTCAAATATTCTTTTTTGATTCTTCTGAGTGATTCCTCAAATCTTCTTATTGATTCTTAAGACCTGTCAAATAATATACCACGCCTTTATTTGATTTGCACAATATCCCTGAATATTTTGTATTCTTATGTAGTAATTAAATCACACAGATTGAATTAGAACTCTTCACTTCAGCTCAGGCATGATGTCGTAACATCCCATGTGACATGTTATTTCAGATGTTGAATTACTCCAAGATAACATGTTCTATCATTTCAGTCGGACTCTTTGTTGTACCTGTTGTTTTTATACATTTATACAAACTGATCCTTTTATTTGTTTTACAAAAATTAAACCAACTCTAAAAACAAAAAACTAACATGATAATAATTATGTGATGGAGAATGTGTGATGCGTAAAGCAAAATGATATTAAGCATGCCTTAATGCACGTACATGCTATGTAGAATATATGTTGTAATGATGATTTATGTGTTTGAGATGGTGAGATAATTTAATGAATAAATGAATGATGATGCCATTTTGACTAGTTGTGGTCGTTAATTTTGTGACGTTAGACATCATGCATTCATAGCATTTGTAGGACTTTGGTCCAGTGATGATTTGTAGGACTTCGGTTAAGTGACATTTGTAGGACCTCTGGTCCAGTGTTGGCCTTAATCCTATTCTGTGGATTGAGTGCGTTTTATGTTGAGCTCCAGTTCTAAGTGGGAATCTATCCTATGGTGGGGATCTTTGGAGGACAATGTGTAGCAACCTGCTTAAAATTTTTGGAAAGAGTCACCACCATTATTTTTATCCTAAGGTAAGGGAATTAAAGGGATAACCCTATATTTTTTGAGATTCCAAGTTCGCGAGTTAATTAAATAAAGGGAAGGTGTTATGCACCCTTTATTTCCCTTGTACTCAAGGGGACTCCCTTTAGGTTTAGGTTCGAGGTGTGTTTATTAATTTCTATACATTACGCTTTTATTAGTTTGTTTTTACTTATTAATAAAGAGACAGTTTTTTATTTGTTATTGTACTCGATAAGGTTTGAAACCTCATGCCTACGTATTCTCTAGTGCAATGGGGAAGTCAGAGTATCATAGTTCGTATGGTTTGGTTTGTGTTTTTTATAGGATTGTATAATTACTTTCAAACGATCCTTTGAAATTCGTCCGATTTAGCAAATAACGTAATCGTGGGCGTAGTTCAAAGTTTAATTAGAAAGGAATTACACAATCCACTTTTTTAAGATTAATATTGGTTTTGTTATGTTAATAAAAAATAGGTTTAATTGGTTAAAATATCTTGAGATTTTAAGTTAGATACACTTATGTTAAATAACTTATATTTTAGTTAGAAAAAAGAAAGTGTGAAAGATATATTTTAGAAGTTAGTAAAAAAAATTGGTTTAAGATGCTAAAAAAGAAATAAATATTCCCCAAGTATTATTTTTTTTATAAATTATAAAAATTAAATCAAATTTTTAAAATAACTTGATTAATTAATTAAGGGTGCAGGGGGTGTCAAGTTCAAAATAGGTGTGTGTATTAGTAAAATAATTATGCCCAAATGTCAATTTGGACCCAATAAGCTAAGTGGTGCATATTCATTTAGGGTAAGTAAAAGTAGGGTGTGGATATCATTGGGCTTGGCCCAAATGAACAACACCTTGATCCATTTGGCTCAGGTGAGACATGATGCACGCATTAATGTATGTTAGCAAGATTTGGGACGTGTGGTTGAGCTCATGTGGCTACAAGAGTCCAACTCTAATGCACTGATCTATTGTAAGCAAATTGGACGGTCAAGATCAAAAGATTTGACTAAGAGTATGATGGAAGCCATGTGGAGGACCCGTCAACAATCTTTGCATCGTGTGGCCAGCGAAGGGCCCCACGTCCTTCATCTAAAGCGCCAAGGAAGGAGTATATGAGGAAGCTTCCTTCATGAAGCCATCATTTTTCACATCTCTCTATCTCTCTCTCTTCGTTTCTTTCTCTCCATCATCTCTCAGAAGTCTCTCAAACCACCACCTCCTTCCGCCTTCTAACCACCACCAACCGCCCCCTAAACCCAAGTTTCCGATTGAAGCTCAACCGGAACCTTCAACTCTTCATACCCTTCAACCCATAATCCCCAAATCGGATGAAGATCTTCAAGTGATCTTCATCCAGAACCCAAATTTGTTCCAAACTTTTAACCCAAGCCAAGAACCCTACCCCTAAACATGTAACCAAACCTAGAACCTACAATTGTTTTCTAGAAACGATGAAGATGAACCCTAACTTCAACCATTTTTCAGAAACGGTGAAATTGGCTACCCTCAAACCCCATCCCAAGTGCAAATAGACACAATAAACATCAATCATTACAACAAATCCTAAAACTAAGTATATTTAGGCTTACTTGAATCTTGTCGTGATTCTCTTTGTGAGTTCTTTTCTGATTCTTTTCAATCTTTCTTCCAATCCTCCTTTCTCTCTGGTTTGCAGGTACAAATGGATGGTGTTGATGTTTTTATGGGCTGATTGGCATCTATGTTTGGCTAAAATATAATAAGCAAAATGTAATACAATGTATAAGTCTTGCAAATATAAAAGAACAAAACAGGTACAAGCAATATGTTATATGGAATGTCATGACATCAACTCATGACACCGCGCCTGCATAACTGGAATGAATATTCAGTCTGATACTCAACAGATACAGAATATTTTATGGAATATTATGTAATCCTATGTGGCGCAGATTTAAAGGTCAATAGAATCAAATCATAATATTGAAGATTCATCAGTTTCTAATTTAGGAGATAAATTAGAAAACTTGTGATTGAAGACCTTTCTTTTAGCAGAAGATATCTGCAGATTTGTAACAGCTAGTAGAGCTGCGATTTGTAGGCCCAAGTCCAATTGGGAATAGGTTATAAATAGAAATCTCGGTAACCTAGTTTGTATATAGAAAACCGTGTTTAGAAAAGATGTAGTCATTAGGTTGTGGGATGGCTGCCATATCCTTCTCGAAACCTGTAAGTAAGAGAAGTTATTGTTCTCACTCGAAACCTGTAGGTAAAAGTTGAGTATTATGTTCTTGATTGAAGCTCTGAAGCAATATCAAGTTAGTGTTTATTGTTAATTGTTTAAATAGTTGTTGCAGGGTTGTAACAGTTAGGTATCGCTAGGGAGTGAGCAGAGGTTCTCTTGTCTTAGATGGATTTCTAAGATAAAGGTCGCATTGGGTAGTGACTAGGTAAACCAGAGGTTGTTTATCTGTAAACCAGAGGTTGTTTAAATAAAATAGTACTACTGATAGTGAAATCTTCTTCCTAGCTTGGTAGCCCCCAGAGTAAGTAGTTAAACCGAACTGGGTTAACAATTCACTGTGTTATTTATCTTCTGCATTGTATTGTCTGTTCAGTCTTAGATATTATAACATAGTGTATAACATCAGGTTCAGGTTTGATAGCTTTTCCACTTACATAACCAATGACGTTTACAATCTGGTTATCTTGACTGAACAAACATGATCCCAGTTCTCACGGAGTAATCAAAAATTGGGGATCGTTCTGTTCTGCCTTTGCTAAGCTGATAACAGATCAAATGTCGTGATATCATGAGTAACATCCCGAGTCTGTCATACCAGAATTTTAGATGGGTCTAAACTTAGGGAAATTAGGATTCTAATGATGAACCCTAATCCTCTTTTGATGACAAGCTTTACTAGAGGGGAATGGTTTGCGATGAGCTTAAGAGATTCACCAAGGGTTCAAGAATATGTCCCCTTTTTTTAGATTTTTCCTTATGGTTTATAATATTAGGTTTATAAATAGATTAGGAAATTTTGTATTGATTTGCAGTTACGAATCTGTAATTGATTCAATTTGATTAGGGATTTCATTATATTTTTAGAAGTTAGAGATTGATTTAGAGTTACGAACTAGGGTTTCTGTATCTGTTATGAATCTGACCGAAAATACATTTGTATTCATAAATTAATCAACGAAAATATTTCAATCTTTAATTCAATAATGATTTGATTCCTTATTTGCTTTATTATTTAATAAAATAATAAAGCACCAAGTGTTGACCTTTGGTCAACCTATGGAATCAATTAATAGAAATAATAAAATAGTACTAATTAACATGATGCTAATTACCAACTAATAACTATTATTAATAAATAATTAGTAATACTAATAATATTAATAACAATTAAAATATAAATAATGGATAATGAAAAATAAAATATAAACACTATTAGATATTGACAATCACTACTAGTTGTACAATTTTGATGAATTAATAATATATAAATAGATGTAATGATAATAATAATAATAATAATAATAATAATAATAATAATAATAATAATAATAATAATAATAATAATATGTAACTGAGTAAAAATTGACTTTAGTCAACTCTTCTAACTAATGGACCTCTTACAAAGTCTAATGGGCCCTATGGATAGTCCAATGATCTATATAAAATTGATGGATACGCCCTACTTAAATAAAAATGAACTCCATTTATCCTATCTTAGACACTCTAATGAGAATATATGAGCATATGAATATTTTATTTGACATCTATCAAAGCCTAGACAAAAAAAATAAATACATACTTGACCTAAATGGCTAGTTTAGAATGAAGCTATAACTAAACAATAGGTTAATAAAAACTACATGTTAAGTGAGAGAATTAAGAATAAAACTTGGAAATTAGTTTGCCTGTTCATGACGGACAAATTGGAGGTATGACACGATGACCGAGTCATCAGTGATGAATTGGTACCGCATGCATGAGTCGATGATATTGCATTGTATTCTTTGTGACATTGCATGATGTAATGATGTTTGATTAATAGTGAATTTAATGATGTTTGATTAATTGTGAATTGAATGACGTTTTATTAATTGAGAGGTGAATGATGAATTAAATGATGTATATGATTGAATAATGTGATGATGTTGTGAATGGATGATGATGTGTAGGTGTGAGTAAATATGTGAAGCATGAGGATATACATGTATATGTATATGTGTGATAGTTGATAACTGTGTGCAACTACCATATTTATTTCTTATGTCTTTTATAATAATTATGAAATACTCACCCTTTTTGTTTGAATGTTACGTCCATGTGGGTAACGTGCAGGTAATCAAGAATAGTCCGTTGAAACTTATAGGATAGATTCATGGAGTCTTTTAGCATTTTATCTAGAGTTAAGGGAGTCTTGCTCTGATACGTAACATTGGGTCGGGAACACTTGAGTTTTGATGTTTTGTCATTTTAGACATATTTATGTTGATTATGTTATTTGATAAGTTGTTTGGTGTTAACCTTGATGATTATGAAGTTTAATGGAGTTTTGTTTTAATAACTGAAGTTGAGATGAGATTATGAATTCTGCTGCGAAGTATTTGAATAAATATGTTGAACTATCATACGATGTATGTTTTAAAATTGATGCAACCCGTGTTACGGAGTATGACATTTATTTATGAAGTTTTTTATGAAGGTGACACTCTTGTTGGTAATTTATTTGACTTATTTTCGTAAAATTATATGCGAAATATTTGTGGGTTTTAGAAGGGTGTTACAACTTACATTGTCTACTAGATTTGTAAAGCTAGGAACATGTGGCTCTTCAAACATCACACTTCAAATGTCAACCCCACAAACACAATCTTTCAATAGGCTCATCAAATGTCAACAAAGGCCTCAGAATTACTTACACATATTTGATTATATCCCTTTTAGAAATTAGGGCAAACTTTGTAAAAAATAGGTTGAGTTTGCCTTTCTTTAAATTTCCTTCCTTTAGTGTGGGTTAAGGTATAACTCCCTACCTCTTTCGTGTATCCCTTTTATTTTTTTTAATATACGATACCTTATTAAGAAAAACATCTCATTATGTAATTTTTTTACAAAATTTAAAATCAAGTTGGCATATCTTTCTGTTCACTTTTTGTTGAAAAAGAATTACAAGTGTGAGTAGCGTGGAGAAGTCCCCCATTAGTTAAGAATGTGGAGACTTGAGCATTTATAAATGGGAGAAGTGTCAAAATTTTGACTTATTTGTATCAAAATTCCTGTAGGAGGTGTCACATTAAAAAGTGTCAACGGCGGTACATGTGTATTTGAATAAAAGAGTTTCCACTTGAGGGGAACATTATGGATTGACTCACACTTGAGGGATGAGTGTTGAAAAAGAATTACAAGTGTGAGTCGTGTGGGAAAGTCCCGCAATGATTAGAAATATGAAGACTTGAACATTTATAAGTGGGAGAAACCTCACACCTATCACCTTAAGATTTTGGGTGAATATATCTGGTGTGTCTCTCAAAAAGTGAGTTGCTCATAAAAAAAATCTCCCATTTAAAAATGCTCCTTTGTGTTGATTTCCCGAATTATCCAACACTTTCCACCTTTCAAAAAAATTAGTCCCTTCGTTTTAAATTATAACATGTAATTTTATTAAAATATATATTCTGTTGTCTTATGTTCATTTTTCTAATAAAACATGTTAATTTTATGTTATTTTATAATATCAATAAAATATTAGTATTTATTTTTTTATTAAGATTTTTTGGGTACAATTCTTTTACATTCCTTATTATTATTTTATAAATATTTTCCTGGCTACAACTCTAGAATTGTCATATTAAAATAAAAAAATTGGTTTGAAAAAGTGTCAATTTTAATTCTTTCCCCTAAAGTTATATTAGCTTTTTAAAGAAAATTGTCTCAAATTATAAATTGTCTTACCATCTTAATAATACATGAACGTTTGTTTATTTTTTTTATTTTTTATTAAAAACTAAATTATATTAATCAAAAAGCTGAAAGTTGGAATATTTAACATCAATTATTAGAGAATGTAAATAATAAAAAGGATAGCGAACTATCAAAATTGTAAAAAGAACATCATGCACATATTGTGCAAGTAAATGAACACATTTATTTATTTCTCTCAAAGAGAAGTGAATTCTACTATTCCAATCTTGAATAAGAAGTAGAAGAAGAAAAATGTAGTTTCTATGATCTTCACCAACCATATTGAAGAAAAAAGTGAATTTGTTTTAAAAAGGATGTCCTTCACACCAATATTATGATGAGTCAAATAAATATAACAAAGTAATTTTTATTTTTTCATTTTTTAAAAACAAAAAACTTATTACCACCTATTCTTTTAATTCTTTATTTTTTTAATCATTAATGAATAATATATGTGTGAATTCTATTGCATTTTTTTTCTTATGTGAAATAATTTTATATAATTTAAGACAAAAGACTAACTTTTAATATGCTATTAATATAATTTTCATATTCTTTCAATTGTACCATCTAATTAATATATAAATATTAATATTGACTCAAACTTTTGATTTTGATAAGGATGAAGAAAGTTTATTCTAAAAAATAAAACACAATTATAAATTTTTTTAATGATTTTTTCTATTTTAAAATTCTAAATTTATATATTAAATCAAAGAATAAAAGAATATTTTATAAACATAAAGTTTGAACAAAAACGCACAATCCTCTAGAAAAAATTCCATCAACCTTTGAACATATCTCCGTGAGTCAGCATCTTCTTCGTTTGTCCTCTTTATAAATAACCTTTCGTTAACTCAATGTTCACTACTTTCAATGGGTTCGTATTAGGATTTAGATTTGTGTGAATGGGTTTAGTCATCATTCTCTCTCTCTCTCTCTCTCTCTCTCTCTCTCTCTCTCTCTCTCTCTCTCTCTCTCTCTCTCTCTCTCTCTCTCTCTCTCTCGTCAAAGGAGAGAAACAGAAAGGTTTATTGTGGTTTTCTATGAATAAGAAGATGATGATGATTCTCTCACTTCACGTTCTCTAATTCTCTTGGTGCAGATCGGGATCCACTATTTCCGCGATTTTCGTACGTAATGATTGAACAATCACTGGCGGAGAATTGGGTCCTGCCTTGCATCAAGTGAATCGGAGGCCGTGGTGAAACCTTTTCGTTCTTTTCCATATGCTATAGCTTAGATTTCAGCTCAGTATTTAAATAATCAGTATTCTTTTTATGATTCTTGTTCATTCCAATTTTTAATTATTATTAATCCTTATTAGATCCAACATGCTTTTTGTGATTTGTTAATTTAACCATAATTGATGTTATGGTGTTATAGATCTTGATTTGAACTTTTTGAATCTAAGAAAAAAATATTTTTGGTCCCCACGGGATAATATGGTTATATTTCCCTTAAAGGCCACAAGGATCTTTCTGTGGAAGTCCGGCGTATTCGTATTGCCTAAAAAGATGACAAGGATCTTTATGTGGAAATCCGACACAATTATACCACCTGGAAAGGCGACAAGAATCTTCCTCTAGAAGTTCAACATAGTTATATTGAATAGAAAGGCAGTAAGGATCTTCCTTTAGAAGTCAAACATAATTATATCGCTTGGAAATGCGGCAAGGATCTTCCTGGGGGGATGTAAAATCATATTACCTCCCACGTTTAATACATATAATCCTAGGAATATTTTTTTTAAGTTATCTTAGTTATGAAAAAAGAAATGAAAGTAGAAATTTATAGTTATATCGCCAGGAAAAACGGCAAGGATCTTTATGTAGAAGTCCGACATACATGGCACCATAACCAAAATATTTCCCCTACTTATAAATATTCAAAAGTTCGTACATGAACGAGCGATATGCCCCTAAAAAATTATAAATGATCATAACTATAATATTATTCTGACCATACAGAGTTCCATGTTGTAGGTAAGAGTTGTTCATCCAATTATTGTAGCTTGAATGCTCCGTGTGAGAGCTTATGAAATATAAGGTGCGGTCCCTCCTAATTATGTTGTAACTTTTCTTATTGTGCAGACAGAGCCACTTGCCTCAATACCAGGTACCTTTCTTGCATTTCTCATGGCACTACTTTGGAATTATATCTTCTAGTATCTTTGTGTTTGGCGAAAAATTCTCGGATAAGAGCGACGTCTCTTAACTCATTGTCCAAATCTGTGGTGCACCTTAGTCTTACATCGTTCACCTCCAGGTTGACTAGGGAGTGTCACCATGAGAGCATGTCGATCTCCACAAGTAGCATAGTGTCCGCCCCGTATACCATGGTGAAAGGATTCTCCTTGGCAGTTGTCAGCCCCCACCGGCAAAAGACTAGGGCGATGTCAAACAATGAAGAAGTTTAGTTGGGGTGTGATGGAGGTCAGAGTGTCTCTGACATAAATCACACTTTATGACGAAGGCTACACTGTCTTTTAGCAAGATGGGCCAATAATATCCTGTTCTTAGTAGCTCGCGGACGAGAGCTTTACCCCAACATGACTGCTACAAGCCCCTAGGGTGTAACATCCCATATTTTCCATTATTTAATTTAATTGAAATTTAATTATTTAATTGGAATTATTTGGGAGTTAGTGATTTATTGGAGGAATTGTGAAAAATAAGCAATTGGGCTTAGTGTAGTGGTTAGAAAAAGGGAGGTGTTAACTATGTAGGCCTTATTAGATATTTTTCTATTTTTTATAAAATAAAGGAATTCGGAGAGAAAGGAGATTAGAAGCAAAAGAGGAGAACTCTAGAACACGTGAAAGGGGAGAAGCAAAGGAAGAGGAAGAACCCAAGAATTTGGCTAAGGTAAAGGGTGACTAATTCCTTTTAGCATATATTATCGGTTTATGGATAAAAGAATTTATTAGGTTCATTGCTTTTCTCTATTGTATGTATGGTGGGTTTTGGGGTTTTGGAACCTATAGGATGAATTTGGATGATTTAGGTGTGTTAATATGCAATGGAATAATAGGATTTGTGTTAAGATGATGTGGTCAATAGCCATAGTTTTAGAAATGTATTCAAAGACTTAAAATTATTTAAAATGATGTAAAAAATGGATTTAGAAGTCAAGGAATCGCAGACCTAGAATCACAAAATCGCAGAAAATTTCTACATAAAATAACCATGCGTCGACCTGAAGAATCTTTGCGTCGGCTCATGCAGAAAAATTACTCAGTATGAGTCGACCTATAGGGTCGGCCTGAGTGAACCCGAGGGGGACAGGAATCCTATGTGTCGACATGAAGATGTTATACGTCAACTCACAACATTCAATTTTTGACAAATTTTTCCGAAGGTCATAACTTTCAAACCATAAGTCCGTTTTAGTCGCCGTTTTAAGTGTTGGAAAGGTAATTGAATGTTCTATCTAATGAGTTGGCTTAATGAGTAGTGGCTCAATTTATTTTAAAAATCTCGGTTTAATTTTAATATGGAGTTTTTATACATTGTGTGCATATTTTGACTAGATGTGGAAATGTGGTGATGTTGTAATAGCATAACTATGATGCTTATGTTATGTTGATGTGAATTATGTATTGGTACTGTGTACTATGCGTTAGTTGTGATACATAGAATTGATGAATGTTAATTGTTAGGCATTGTTGTGATTGTTACGTGATGAATGTATGTTGTACAATAGTTGGATAATTCAATATGTTGAATTATGATGATATGCTTAAATGTTAAGATTATATAGATAATTCTCAACTGCATATGTTTTAGTAATTGTATGTATGCATGATGCTTAAGTTTATCAAATGTATATGTTGTTTTTGGTGGTTGTTGAGAATGACAGTGATTGTCTTGTATGCAATATGTCATTTGTGATTGACAAATGCTATGTGAATGCTATTGATGAACGTAATAGATGAGGTGATGTTGTGACAACATGATTATAATGTGATGTTGTGTTCGGTGTGAATTATGTATAATGTAATTGTTTGAATTGTGTTAAGGTATGAATACATTATACTCGGTGTTGCTTCGGTGAGTTATTGGTGATGATTTGTATGATATATGTTGTGCATGCATTCATAAATCATAGGTGTAGCTGTATCTCAATGTTGTTTGGATCAGCAAAACTAATTCTCATTGTGTGGAAGTAGTGGATTGGCGGTGGCCATATCCCGGTGATGTTTGGATCGATGTGATGGGTTAATCCCATGTGTTGGTACCACATGCATAAAGTCGTTGAATTAATGTATGTATTGTTATAGCATGATCCGAAGACTTCCAGTGTTATAACATGGTGTTGCATTTGTGTTTGTTTGTATTCGTAAATGTGGATGATTAATTTTAGGTTTCATAATATAATGCAATTAGGTGAATAATTGCTTATGATGTTTTGTTGTTTATGAGCTTATAACATTTGTTAATTGTGAATATGTCTCACCATTATTGTTGACTATTTCCAAATTGAGGAGTAGCAGCTTTATTGCTTTTGTGAGGATAGCTCGTAGAGTTAATCCGTTTATTTTGGACTGTATCAGTGTCATGCTCTGGTTTTGTAACACTGGGGAACGTTATTTGTTTTAGAGTTATTTAATAAACTCTTGTTTTATTGATTTGGATAATTTTATTGAAGTGAGATGGTGAATTTTGATGTTGATAATTGAGGTTTACATTATCCAATTTTAAAGTTTGATTCCGTTGTGTTTAAACATGTTTGATTGAATTATGTTCCTCGGAAAGCATGACAGGTGTTTTATTTTATCCAAGGAGTTGTAACATCCTTTTGCATGTTTTACTCTGAATTTATTTAATATTTCGCGGGGGTTTAGAAGGGTGTTACAATTGTGGTATCAAAACATAGTCGGTCGTTGTGGCCAGTGTCTTATTGTTAATTATTCCTTTGGTATACGACATGTGTGTGAAACACTTTCAGTACTCGGTGTGTTCCTAGTTGTTTGTCTGCAAAGGTGGGATTGAAACAAGTGTGGGAGAAGATGTTGCTACGTGCGACATTATGCTTAGGTAACTTGGGACATAAGATGGAGGATGCTATTGCAGCTGGGTAACAATGGTCTATGCTACCATTATGGTTGTCGGCTACCTATTGATAAATTGAGGAACTGATCACCCTTAATCTCTTGTTAATAGTAGACGAGATCGTATTGGATGGGATAGAATGTCTTGCCAACTTGATAGTATGTAAAATGGATGAGTCGCAAGATGGTGTTGTGTTATTGGCTTTGATTGAAACCTTGGATGTCCATGAGAAGAGAACAAATGAAGAATTTCCAATAGTTTGCAATTTGCGGAGGTATTTCTTAAGGATGTAAGTAATTTACCGCTGGAACGAGAAAGGGAGTTTGCGATCGACTTAGTTCCTAGAACTAGTCCTGTCTCGATGGCTCCTTATCGGATGTTAGCTTCTGAGCTGAAAGAGTTTAAGAGTCGACTTAAGGATTTGCTTGAGAAGAATTTTATTTGTCCTAGTGTGTCGCCGTGAGGTGCACCTGTTTTATTGGTTAAGAAGAATGAGGATTGATGATTTGATGGATCAACTAGTTGGAGCAAGTGTATTTAGTAAAATTGATTTGAGGTATGGGTATCATCAAATTCGTGTGAAAGTGGTCGATATTCATAACACTGCATTCAGAACGAGATATGATCATTACGAGTATACAGTGATGCCAATTGGAGTGACTAATGCACCTGGTGTTTTCATGGAGTATATGAATAGGATCTTTCATCCTTATCTTGATAAGTTTGTGGTGGTATTTATAGACGAAATTCTGATATATTTCAAGAACGAAGAAGAGCATGCAGAACATCTTAGAGTTGTATTGGAACTGTTGAAGGAGAAGAAACTTTATGCGAAGTTGTCAAAGTGCAAGTTCTGGTTGAGTGAAGTAAGCTTTATTGGTCATGTGATTTCCAAGAATGGTATTGTTATAGATCCTATGAAGGTAGAAGCGGTATCTCAGTGGGAAGCTCCAAAGTCGGATTCAGAGATTCGTAGTTTTCTTAGTCTTGAAAGTTACTACAGAAAGTTTATAGAAGGATTTTCAAAGTTAGCATTGTCATTAAATAAGTTGAATAGGAAGGGTCAAGCATTCATTTGGGATTTTAAATGTGAAGAAGGATTCCAATATTTGAAAAGAAGATTGACTAGTACTCCTATTTTGATTTTGTCGAATCCGGCGGAATCTTTTGTAGTATATTGTGATGCTTCATTGATGGGATTAGGTGGTGTATTAGTGCATAATCAACAGGTTGTGGCTTATGCGTCAAGACAACTTAAGGTTCATGAAAATAATTATCCGACTCATGATTTGGAGTTGGCAGCAGTGGTTTTTGTGTTGAAATTATGGAGACATTATCTGTATGGTTTGAAGTGTTTAGTGATCACAAGAGCCTGAAGTATCTCTTTGATCAGAAGGAGCTCAATATGAGGCAAATAAGATGGTTAGAATTTCTTAAAGATTATGATTTTGGGTTGAATTACCATCCAGGTAAGGCAAACGTCGTTCGCGATGCATTGAGTAGGAAGTCCCTACATATGTATATGTTGATGGTGAGAGAATTGGACTTAATTGAACAATTCAGAGACTTGAGTCTGGTATGTGAAGGTACTCCTAATAATGTTAAAATGGGTATGCTGAAGCTGACAAGTGGTATTCTTGATGAGATTAGAGCGGGTTAGAAAGCTGATGTTGAGTTGGTTGATAGATTGATTTTGATTAATCAAGGTAAAGGAGGTGATTTCCGAATTGACGAGAATGGCATAATGAGGTTAGGTGATCGAGTTTGTGTTCCTGATGTTGCTGAACTTAGGATGATTATTCTTGAAGAAGGACACTGTAGTGGATTGAGTATTCACCCTGGTGCTACCAAGATGTATCATGATTTGAAAAAGTTGTTTTGGTAGCCTGGAATGAAGAAAGAAATTGCTGAGTTTGTATATTCTTGTTTGACTTGCTAGAAGTCGACGGTTGAGCATCATAACCCGTATGGAGTTATGCAACCGTTGTTTATTCCGGAATGGAAGTGGGACAACATATCGATGTATTTTGTTTCTGGTTTGCCGAGGACAGTTAAGAACTGTGAAGCTATTTGGGTTATCATGGACAGATTAATGAAGTCTTCTTATTTTATAACGATGAGAATGGATTATCCGATGGAGAAGTTAGCTTAATTGTATATTGAGAAGATAATGAGTCTACATGGTATTCCTTTGAGTATTGTGTCTGATAGAGATCCAAGGTTTACATCCAAGTTCTGGGAAGGTTTGCAGAAAGCTTCGGATACTAAGTTGATATTGAGTTCTGCTTATCATCCGCGGACTGATGGTCAAACAGAGAGGAGGATTCAATCATTGGAAGATTTGTTGCGTGCTTGTGTGTTAGAGAAAGGCGGTGCTTGGGATAGTTACTTACCTTTGATTGAGTTTACCTACAACAATAGTTATCATTCGAGCATTGGTATGTCTCTGTTTGAGTCTTTGTATGGTCGAAGGTGTAGGACGCCATTATGCTGGTATGAATCTGGTGAAAGTGTTGTGATTGGACCAGAAATTGTTCAACAGACTACAGAAAAGATCAAGATGATTCAAGAGAAGATGAAAGCTTCTTAGAGTCGTCAGAAGAGCTATCATGATAAGAGGCGGAGAACACTTGAATTCCAAGAGGGAGATCATGTATTTCTGAGAGTTACTCTTATGAATGGTGTTGGTCGAGCGCTAAAGTCAAGAAAGTTGACGCCGTGTTTTATTGGTCCGTTTCAGATTACGGAAAGAGCGGGAGAATTGGTTTATCGTATTGCTTTGCCGTTGATGTTTGCGAACTTGGACGATGTGTTTCATGTATCGCAGTTGAGGAAATACATTGTGGACCCTTCTCATGTAATCCAAGTGGATGATGTACAGGTGAAAAACAACTTGACAGTTGAAGCATTGCCTATGAGAATTGAATACCGGAAGTTGAAATAGTTACGAGGTAAAGAGATAACTTTGGTCAAAGTAGCTTGGGGAGGACAAGCAAGTGGTAATGTTACATGGGAGCTGGAGAGTCATATGAAGGACTCTAATCCTGAGCTTTTTACTTGAGGTACATTTTCGAGGACGAAAACTCTTTTAGTGGGGGAGAGTTGTAACACCCCATATTTTCCATTATTTAATTTAATTGAAATTTAATGATTTAATTGGAATTATTTGGGAGTTGGTGATTTATTGGAGGAATTATGAAAAATAAGCAATTGGACTTAGTGTAGTGGTTAGCAAAAGGGATGTGTTAACTATGTAGGCCTTATTAGATATTTTCTATTTTTCATAAAATAAATGAATTTGGAGAGAAAGGAGATTAGAAGCAAAAGGAGAGAACTCAAGAACACGTGAAAGGGGAGAAGCAGAGGAAGAGGAAGAACCCAATAATTTGGATACGGTAATGGGTGACTAATTTCTTTTAGCATCTATTATCGGTTTATGGATAATAGAATTGATTAGGTGTATTGATTCTCTCAATTGTATGTATGGTGGGTTTTGGGGGTTTGGGGGTTTTGGAACCTATAGGATGAATTTGGATGATTTAGGTGTTTTAATATGCAATAGAATAATAGGATTTGTGTTAAGATGATGTGGTTAATGATTTTAGACATGTATTCAAAGACTTAAAATTGTTTAAAATGATGGAAAAGGTGAGTTTTGGGGTTAAGGAATTGCAGACCTAGAATCACAAAATCGCAGAAAAATTCTGAATAAAACAGCCATGCGTCGACCTGAAGAATCTCTGCATCGGCTCATGCAGAAAAATTACTCAGTATGAGTCAGCCTGAGTGAACCCAAGAGGGACAGGAATCCTATGCGTCGACCTGAAGAAGTTATGCGTCGGCTCACAACATCCAATTTTTGACAAATTTTTTCGAAGGTCATAACTTTCAAATCGTAAGTCTGTTTTAGTCTCCGTTTTGAGCGTTGGAAAGGTAATTAAATGTTCTATCTAATGAGTTGGGTTAATGAGTAGTGGCTCGATTTTATTTTAAAAATCTCGATTTAATTTATTATGGAGTGTTTATACATTGTGTGCATATTTTGACAAGATGTGGCAATGTGGTGATGTTGTAATAGCATAACTGTGATGCTTATGTTATGTTGGTGTGAATTATGTATTGGTATTGTGTATTATGTGCTAGTTGTGATACATGGAATTGATGAATGCTAATTGTTAGGCATTGTTGTGATTGTTACAAGATGAATGTATGTTGTACAATAGGTGGATAATTCAATAAGTTGAATTATGGTGATATGCTTAAATGTTAAGATTATATAGATAATTCTTAGCTGCATATGTTTTGGTAATTCTATGTATATATGATGCTTAAATTTAGAAAATGTATATGTTGTTCTTGGTGGTTGTTGAAAATGACAGTGATTGTCTTGTATGCAATATGTCATTTGTGATTGATATATGCTATGTGAATGCTATTGATGAATGTAATACATGTTGTGATGTTGTGACAACATGATTATAATGTGATGTTGTGTTCGGTGTGAATTATGTATAATGTAAGTGTTTGAATTGTGTTGAGGTATGAATACATTATACTCGGTATTGCTTCACTGAGTTATTGATGATGATTTGTATGCTATATGTTGTGCCTGCATTCATAAATCATAGGTGTAGCTGTATATTGGTGTTTTTTGGACCAGTGAAGCTAATTCCCATTGCATGGAATTAGTGGATTGACGGTGGCCGTATCCCGGTGATGTTTGGATCTGTGAGATGGGTTAATCCCATGTGTTGGTACCACATGCATAGAGTCGTTACATTAATGTATGTATTGTTATAACATGATTAGAAGACTTCCAAAGTTATAACATGGTGTTGCATTTGTGTTTGTTTGTATTTGTAACTGTGGATGATTAATTCTAATTTTCGCAATAGGGTGAACAATTGCTTAGGATGTTTTGTTGTTTATGAGCTTATAACATTTGTTAATTGTGAATATGTCTCACCCTTATTGTTGACTATTTTCAGTTTGAGGAGTAGCAGCTTTATTGCTTTGGTGAGGATAGCTCGTAGAATTAGTCCGTTTATTTTGGGTTGTGTCAGTGTCATGCTTTGGTCTTGTAACACTAGGGAACTTATTTGTTTTAGAGTTATTTAATAAACTCTTGTTTTATTTATTTGGATAATTTTGTTGAAGTGAGATGGTGAATTTTGATGTTGATTACTGAGGTTTACATTATCCAATTTTAAAGATTGATTCTATTGTGTTTAAACATGTTTGATTGAATTATGTTCCTCGGAAAGCATGATAAGTGTTTTATTTTATCCAAGGAATTGTAACATCCTTTTGCATGTTTTATTCTGAATTTATTTAATATTTCACGGGGGTTTAGAAGGGTGTTACATTAGGATTCATCGGTGAAGACAAGGGTGGTTTCATAATCCACCAAGCATCGTAGCATTAGGGAGGCTCTTCCCATCTTATACAGTTTTACAATAAGGAGGGTGTACTTTATAGCCTGCTTCTAGACCTTGTTTGCTTCCCCATTGTCTTGAGGGAGTTCTCCCTCCTGCAGGTAGCGTAATACAAATTGCATCCAAATTGACTCGGGGGACCTCTAGAGTGTAGATTTTTCCCACCTCAATACCGGGGGCAGGGAGAATCGATTGAATTACTATTCAATTAAACCCCACCATCTTCAAGCTGGTGAGTTTAGACAAGAGATCGGCTCTAAAGTCCTTTTCCTTAGGAACATGTTAAACTTTCAAAGATGTAAAATATGTTGACAAACTTCACACTATATGGAGATATTTTACTAATTGCGGTTCTTTGGCCTAATATTTTCCGGCAACTTGGTTGGGGACTAGCTGGGAATTGTTTTTCAGCTTCAACCTGGAGGCGCCCATTTTTAGGGCAAGAACCATGACAAAGAAGAGAGCTTGATGTTCTACTTGTTTATTGTTGGCTTTGAATTCAAACTTCATTGATGCTTCAATTAGTATGTTTCCAGGCCCTTCTAATACTATTCCAGTGCCACTCCCCTTTACGTTTGAGACTTCATCAACCGATAATGTCCACCTTGAATGCATTTCCTAATCCACTAGTGAGCTAAATTATGCCAAAAAGTTTTCTAGAGCTTAGGACTTAATTCTTCCTCTTGGGACATATAAGATGTCGTACTCTAAGAGTTCCACCATCCAAGTACCATTCTTACCGCCAAATCTTCTTTTTTAGGACCTGTCAGATATGATAGTTGATTTTCATGAGGACTTTATGACCCTAGAAATAAGCCGAAGCTTTCTCAACGTGACAACGACAACCATAACTAGCTTTTCAATATTCCGATAACATGTTTTGATGCCTTTGAACAAGCTGCTTGCCAAATACATGGGTCTTTTTGCCGTATCTGTCTCTTAGACGAGCATTGAGCTCATTGCTTGATCAATGACTAAAAGATAAAGGAGAAGTGTCAATCCTTCCCTCGAGTGAGTGAGGATGGGCGAAGACGTAAGAAACACTTTTATTTTCCGGAAAGCCTCCTCTCACTCTCTTTTCCACTCAAACCTCTCATTTTTATTTAGAGTGACAAAGAAGAGGAAAGTCTTGTCGCCCGCACAAGAAATGAAACAAGACATGGAGACAAGGTGACCTATAAGCTATTGAACTTTTTTGTCATTGATGGGGCTCCTCATGTCGATGAAATCTTGGCATTTGTTTGGATTTTCTTCAATGCCTCTCTTTGTCAGCATGAACCCAAGGAACTTTACTGCCTATACCCCAAAGGAACATTTAGAGGGATTCAAGCACATGTTGTATACCTTGATTGATTGTATAATATCTTCCAGGTCCGCAACATGGATAAACCCTTCGGCAGTTTTCACTATCATGTCGTCAACATAAACTTCTAGGTTCTGCCTTATCTGGTGGGAGAACACGACTTCCATGAGTTGCTAGTATGTACCGCTACCATTCTTGAGGCCGAAGGGCATGACATTGTAGTTGTAGTTGCCATGATTTGACATGAATGCTGTCTTGGGCGCGTCCAAGGGATTCATTATGATCTTGTTGTACCCCAAGTAGGCATCTGTATAGCTCAATATGTGATAGCCTAAGGACCCATCGATCAAGCAGTCAATATCAGGCAAGGGATTTGAGTCCTTTGGGCAGGCTGTGTTGAGGTTAGTGAACTTTAATCATATGCCCCACTTGTTCACCGCTTTCCTCACCAATATTAAGTTAGCTAACCAGGTTGGATATTTTGTCTTTATGATGAATCTGATGTTGGATTTCTTGCATACTTCTTCATTGATGAGGACTCTCTTCTCCTCGTCAACTTTCTGCTTCGTTTGTGCCACTTTCTTGGTAGAAGGGTTAACGACAAGGCGATGTCACACCAATGTGGTTTCTATTCTTGGCGTATTCGAGGAACCTAGGAGAACAAGTCAATGATTCTAGTGAGTTGGTTGACTAGCTCTAGATCTTCTTCCTTAGTGAGTCAGGTACCTATCTTTGTAATTTAGAGGGCTGAAGGGTCTATCCAGACTTCTTTTAGGTCTCCCGTGGGCGCGAGCCTCTCATTGTCTCCGCCTAATCTGAGATCCTAACTATCGATATCTATATCTAGTGCTTCGGGGAAGGGGATACCCACGAGGACAGGCTCTTCATTTTCCAACGCAAACTACTTTGGTAATATTGTTGGGCGCTTTGCGGGTAACCTCGAACCATCCCAATTTTCTTATTAGGTGGCGGGTACTTCAGGACCAGGTACTAGGTGGGAATAATATCCACTGATGCATTGATGGAGGGTCTGCCCATAATGATGTTATAGAGCAATAAAATATCCACTATGAGGTAGTTGACTTTATTTTTCTCAGAGTCTGATCCCATGCTACATGTTGTTTCGAGGGCTACATAACCTCTTAATTGCACCTGTTTTCCTGATAAGCCTACTAAAGATTCTTGGATATTTTTGGGATCAATCTGAAGTTTCTGGAAAGAATTCTAAAATAGGATGTCAAATGAGCTCCCGAGTTCTAACAATACTTATTTGATATCCTAGTTGTCGTGCTGCATAATGATGACTAGGGGTCATCACAAGGGAGGATACTTATGGCGTCGTTGCTAGAGAAGCCTCAGGGATATCATACTCGCGACCAATACTTGCCTAGCATATTTCCTTCAGGAGGAGTATGACTTTCCTTCATTAGAGAAACCTATAGTTATGGTGTCTACCACAAAATGGGGAGCCTAATGGGCCATTTTCAAGAGAATGTGGTGAGAATGATAATGACAAAGGTGTGACCTAGATTAGATTTATTGGACCCCCCAACAGGTACTAATGTACTTGTCAAGAGTGCATGGTACCCCTAAAATAGTAGGAATGACAAGAGGCCTTAATAATTTTTGGGTGCTTAGGGCTTGCCAGCGGTGACGAAAGACCCTGTTTGGTGGTGTTTCTGGTTTTGGAGAGAGGAAGCCCACGTGAAGTTAGATGCCACGTGTTTCTACGATATTCTGAGTATGTTATGATTTGTCTCTTCAACCCTAAGGTTGAGCTATTCGTAGAGATAACTGCTCTCTCAATAAATGATGAACCGTTGAATCCCTATTTCGTAGGGAGACGTGGTTAGATTATTGACCCCAACTTCTCTCAATATGAGGAATGTCCTTTTCCACGTTTCCCACAAATGGATGAGTAGGGAGCATTTATGACGAGGCAATCCCTTATGGCGGGTGACAGCAAGAGTCGCCTTTTAAGGGCAATTGACAATCCTCTCGCCCTTAATATGTCTTTTTACAAATATATCATTACATATCTATTCCAATTTAACCAAGTGTCTTAGGTTCAGATTCGGTCATGAAAATACATAAGTGTTAAATCTCGTAAAGGATTGAAACCCTCTCTAACTCGAGAGATTAATGTTTATAGTTGCACATAAACGATAACCGATTTATTTTAAAAAAAACTGTATTTAACTACATGCTTAAATTTATTATAGATGAGTTTTAAAATTATAATTATTTATTCTATAAATTATTAATAAGTTTTAACACCTTACAATTTTAATTGATGAAAATGTAAATGATAAATAACAAAGTTATATTTATTTAAAATTATACTTACAACTTTTATTATAAAATTGAAAAATTGCACAAAACCTAATATTATCAATTATGTTTGAATGTCATTTTATTTGAAAGCTGTTCAATTCAAATTTTGGATTGAATTTTAAAATCAAACCAAATCGAATTTACATATATTTAATACTTTTTATTTTTACGGGTCCCCCTATTTTCTTTGATTCTTAAAATTGATCTCTCTATTTTAAATTTAAACCATGTTGGTCTCTCTATTTTAGATTTAAACAGTTTTGGTCCTTCTTTCATCGATTTTCACTTTTTAAATGATAAATAAAAAATGATAAATTACTTGTAAAACATGACAAATCATCGTATATAAACATATTATTAAACTTTGTATATAAAAATATAACTTAAAAAAATAAAAAAAAATCTCATCGGAAGACTAAAATTGTTTAAATTTAAAATAGGGGACTAATTTCATGAATCAGATAAAATATGGAGACCAAAATTGTAATTTAGTCTATAATATATTAGTTTATTATTAGTTATTTTTTCTAAATGTTTTAATATATCCTTCAAATATAATTTCTAATTTTTTATAATATTATATATATATATATATATATATATATATATATAATTGCTAATTTTTTATAATATTTTATATATATATATATATATATATATATATATATATATATATATATATATATATATATATATATATATATATATATATATATATATATATATATATATATATAAACTTATTTTTAGTTACTTTTTTAAAACGTTTTAATATACTTTATTAGTTTAATTTTTTACTAATTTATATCCTTCAAATATAATTTCTATTTTTTTATAATAAAGTTTTTAAATTTAAAATATTTAAAAAAGTTTAAAATAATCAAATTAAATTAATGTAAATTTAAAATTTAAAACTAAAATACAAAACTGAACCAAATCATATATTAATATACTTTATCTATGAATTCGTTCAAAGCTTTGAAAACTTATATTAAATTTGTGAATATTGAAAAATATTAATTTTATGAAACATGTATTTCACAAACGAAAACATAAAAAAGGAAATAATAAGACTAAAAATAAAAAATAAAGGAGAGTGAATAATTAAACTAAAAAAGAAAAAAGAAAGGAAAAAAAAAAAGAAATGAAAAAAAAAAGGAAAGGAGAGGAGAGGAAACAATAAGACTAAAAAAAGAATGAAAAAAAAAACCAAATCCATTAGATTATGCATATGGGTTGCCGTTAACTTTTAGGCTTTGTTTGCGAATTTAGAGGGAAGCAGAGGGGAAGACTTTCGAAAACGAAATTTTTAAAAAATATAAAAAAATATTTGACATTTTAAAAAAATAATTTTGTTTAGAATAATAAAATAGTTATTATTATTACTAAATTTTTAATTTTCAAAATAGTATAACAACCTAACAGATATTTGAAAAATTTATGGAAGTCATTCAAAACCCTCCTTCAATACAATTTTTGAGTTCCCCACTTTATGAGGTTTTTGGTGTTATGAATAAAATCAAATCCTCCAAAATCCTCATACCCAAAATCTTTTTATTCTTTTCACTCAACTCTTCTTATTTTTCAAAGTCATTCCTTCCAAACTCCCAAACAGAGCCTTAAGAGGCGTATGTTTCATGAATTCTAGATTTATTCTTAGGATTTTGACTTTAATATTTTGCATTTTCATGTTTGTTTCAAATATTTATAAATTATGTCTTGAAATTTTTTATTCCTAAGAGTTTTATTTGCTCTTGATTTTTTTAATTTTCATTTCCATGTCATAAGATGAGAATTTTATATTCTCAAAAGAATAAGAGATAACTTCCAATATCTTCTTACATCTATATATTTATTTCATTTATTTTTATTTAAGATATAGTTCATGATAATAATGTTCTTTGGAGTAATGTTTTCGGAATAAGTTTTAATACTTGAAACAAACGCATCATAAAAAAATTAGTCCTCTTTCCGTTTTAAATTAGAATATACAATTTTATTAAAATGTTATTTCTTTTTATTTTATTTATTTTAAATAAAATATATTTATTAAATATTGTTTTGCTAATATTTATTTTTTTAAAGATATTTTGGGTACAATTCTAAAACTGTCATATTAAGTAAAAAGTTATTCTGAAAAATGTTAATTTTATTCAATGTTGTTTTAAAAAGAAAATTGTATCAAATTATAAATCAATTTATTATTTTAATAAAATATAAATATTTATTTATTTATTTTAGAATGTAAATAAGAAGCATAATGAACTATTAAAATTGTAAAAGGAACACCACCATGCATGTTTGTGTAAATAAATGAACACTTTTATTTATTTCTCTCAAAGAAATGTAAATTGTACTATTTCAAACTTTAATAAGAGGTAGAGGAAGAAAATATAATTTTTATAACCTTTACCAAACCTATTGAAATGTAATTTGTATGACCTTGACCAACATTTTTGAAAAAAAAAAAAAGTGAATTTGTTAAAATAATATCTTTACACTAATATGATGCGTCCAATAAATATTAAATTTTGTTCTTATCTCATGATCATTTTAATTATTAATTTTTTAATCATTAATAAAGAATATATGTAAAAATAAAAAATATTATATAATTTAAGATAAAAAATAACTGTCACATTTAGGAAAAAATTTGTCCTAAAATACTTGTCACTTTAAAATATCAATGCAATTTTATATTTAATTTTTCAATTGTATCCTATAATAAATACATTTAATTTATTGTTTTTTAACTTGAACATTAATGCTAATTTGAATACACCAATAATTAATCAATATAACTTGATAAAGTCACTATTCTCTCTTTTATTTATTATTGTTTTTTAATCCGTGTGAAATGTTCAATTGTGACAAATAATTAAACAAAGAGAATATAATTTTTATATTCTTTCAATTCTATAATCTAATTAACATAAAATATTAATATTCATATTTTGATAAGGATCAAAAAAGTTTATTCTCAAAAATAAAACACAATTTTAACTTTTTAATTTTTTTTTCTATTTTTAAAATATAAATATATAAATTAAATAAAAAATTTCAAAAATATCTAAAAACATGAAACTTTAATAAAAACTAGTTACAAACCCGTGCGCACGCACAGGTTATGGTACAGGACGCCCAGTTGTTTCAGATGTATATTTTTTACTAGAAAAAATGTATATGAAAAGTAATTAACATTTTGATCAGTAATTTCATGTTACTGTTAACATTCAATATTTTGATAAGTATCTTTATGTTCCCGTTAATATTCAATATTGTGATCAGTAACTTCAGGTTCCCGTTAATATTCAATATTGTGATCAGTAACTTCATGTTCCCGTTAATATTCAATATTTGAATGAGTAACTTCAGATTCCAGTTAATATTCAATATTGTGTGATCCGTAACTTCATGTTCCCGTTAATACTCAATATTTAATCGATAACTTCAGGTTCCCGTTAATATTCAATATTGTGATCAGTAACTTCATAATATCGTTAATATTCACTATTTTGATTAATAACTTCATGTTCCATTTAATATTCAATATTGTGATCAGTAACTTCATATTCCCGTTAATATTTAATACAAATAATCAATAACTTCATGTTCCCGTTAATATGCAATATTGTGATCAGTACCTTCATGTTCCCGTTAATATTCATTATTTTGATCAGTAACTTCATGTTCCCGTTAATATTGAATATTTTAATCAGTAACTTCAAGTTCCCGTTAAAATTCAATATTGTGATCAGTAACTTCATGTTCCCGTTAATATTCGATACAAATAATCAGTAACTTTAGGTTCCCGTTAATATGCAATATTGTGATCAGTAATTTCAGGTTCCCGTTAATATGCAATATTGTGATCAGTAACTTCAGGTTCCCGTTAATATTCAATATTGTGATCAGTAACTTCATGTTTCCGTAAGTATTCAATACAAATAATCAATAACTTTAGGTTCCCGTTAATATGCAATATTGTGATCAGTAACTTCAGGTTTCCGTTAATATGCAAAGATAAGTGTTTTTTTAAGTGTGAAAAATTATTCAATATTTGAATCAATAGTAAAATTATTACTGCTTATAACAATAATATATTTTTGTGTATGAAAATATTTTAATAAACAATATATTTTTTCTCGTTTATAAATATTATTTTTGTTTTAACATTATTTATAAAAATATTTGAATCAATGATAAAGTTGTTGTCATATATAAAAATATTTTAAACAATAATGTATTTTTGCCCGTTATATAAATATTATTTTGTTTTTTTACTACTTTAGAAATAATATATCATACATGTTTTGTCTTACATTGTGATAAAAAAGTCTATTTAACAAACTTCACTCATACACAAATCCACTATTTTCTAACACGCCGTCCTATACTTCCTTATCCATCCTATTATCAAATTCCTTCATTAAAAAACATAATAAAATAATTTCTTATCCTAAAATGTTGTAATTAAAAAAACTTAATAAAAAATAATATGAATAAAAAAATATTTAAATATTTAATGTTGTAAGAAAAATAATATTTTATATTAATGACTAATCCAACTCATAATATCTTTCATTATCACAAAAAAATATTATATGATTAATACATAGATTAACTAATTAATATAAATATAATATAATTTTAGAGCCAATAAGCAAGATAATAGAAATCTAACTTTATGCTCCAAAATCAAAAGAAAATAGGAGATCTACGTTTTATATACCTACAACAAAAAGAGGAAATCTAACTTTATTTTCCAAAATAAAAAATAGAAGTAGAAGTTGTAACCAAGAAAATAGTGATTTGAAATGAAGAGTGTGAAGTTGGAAAAAAGGATGTGGTTACCAAGACCAAAACCAAAAAGTCACTTTATGAGTTGATCAAAAATTTAGAAGCAAAACAATAAGAAATGAATATAGAACAAAACAATTGAAATCTAGATGGAGAAGACATCCACTTATCAAGCTTAGAAGCAATAAGGACATTAATTTCTTTTCTAGAACAATGAATTTTCTTATACGATAGATTATCAAATTTCACTATTAAAAAACACAATAAAATACTTTCTTATCCTAAAATGATGTAACTAAAAAAACTTAATAAAAAATATTATAAATAAAAAATAATATTTAAATATTTAATGTTGTAAGAAAAATAATATTTTATATTAATGGCTAATGAAGCTCATAATATCTTTCATTATCATGAAAAAATATTATATGATTAATAAATAGATTAATTAATTAATATAAATATAATATAATTTTAGAGCCAATAAGCAAAATAATATAAATATAATTAATTAATTAATTTAAATTTAACTTTTATTAAGATATTTTGGGTACAATTCTAAAACTGTCATATTAAATAAAAAGTTATTTTGAAAAATATTAATTTTATTCAATGTTGTTTTAAAAATAAAATTGTATCAAATTATAAATCAATATATTGTTTTAATAAAATAGAAATATTTATTTATTTATTTTAGAATGTAAATAAGAAGCATAATGAACTATTAAAATTGTAAAAGGAACACCACCATGCATGTTTGTGTAAATAAATGAACACTTTTATTTATTTCTCTCAAAGAAATGTAAATTGTACTATTTCAAACTTTAATAAGAGGTAGAGGAAGAAAATATAATTTTTATAACCTTTACCAACCCTATTGAAATGTAATTTGTATGACCTTGACCAACATTTTTGAAAAAAAAAAGTGAATTTGTTAAAATAATATCTTTACAATAATATGATGCGTAAAATAAATATTAAATTTTGATCTTACCTTATTATCATTTTAATTATTTATTTTTAATCATTAATAAAGAATATATGTAAAAATAAAAAAATATTATATAAGTTAAGATAAAAAATAACGGTCACATTTAGGAAAAAAATTTATCCTAAAATACATGTCATTTTAGAATATCAATGCAATTTTATATTTAATTTTTCAATTGTACCCTATAATAAATACATTTAATTTATTGTTTTTTAATTGAACATTAATGCTAATTTGAATACACCAATAATTAATCAAGATAATTTGATAAAGTCACTATTCTCTCTTTTATTTATTATTGTTTTTTAATCTGTGTGAAATGTTCAATTGCGACAAATAATAAAACAGAGAGAATATAATTTTTATATTCTTTCAATTCTATAATCTAAATAACATAAAATATTAATATTCATATTTTGATAAGGATGTAAAAAGTTTATTCTCAAAAATAAAACACAATTTTACCTTTTTAATTTATTTTTCTATTTTTAAAAATATAAATTTATAAATTAAATAAAACTTTTCAAAAATATCTAAAAACATGAACCTTTAACAAAAACACGTCATCCTTCGAAAAAAAAATCGATCAACCTTTGAACACAATTCCACGTGTCATAATCTCGTTCGTCTGTCCTCTTTATAAATAACCTCTCGTTAACACAATCTTCACTACTTTCGGTGGGTTCATTTTTGGGGTTTAGATTCGTGTGAGTGGGTTTAGTTTAGTTATCCTTTTTTTTCTAACTTTCTCTCTCTAAAATCAAGAGAGAGAAAGAGAAAAATATATGGCGAAGAAGAAGATGATGATTCTCTCTCACTTCGCGCTCTCTAATTCGCTTGGTGCAGGTCGGGAACCACTACTTCCGCAGTTTTCGTACGTAATGACGACGGAACAATCACCGGCGGAGAATTGGATCCCGCCTTGCATCAACTGAATCGGAGGCCGCGGTGAACCGTTGAAGCTTTCGGTTCTTTTCCAGCTCAGATCTCAGCTCGGTGTTTGCATAATCAGTAAACTGTTTATGATTCTTGTTTATTTAAATTGTTAATCCTTATCAGATCCAGTATGTTTGTTGTGATTTGTTAATTTAACTGTAATTGGTGTTATTGCTGTTATAGATCTTGATTTGTAGTTTCTGAATCTGAGAATTTTTTTTTTGGTTTAGATTTTTCTGTTTGGATTTTGACTTGATTTGACTTGTTTCCTCTTATTGATTGAATGAATTTTGATGTGATGTTTCTGTTTATAAAGGGAATGATAGATTTGATTTATTTCAATTGTGGAATATTTGTGTTCTTATTAGGTAATGAATTTGAAATATGTATGTTTGATTATATTCGCATTGAAAAACAATTTTTGTTATATTTGTGGCTGATTTAGTCTGCATGCCATGAAGGTTCCAATGCTCTGCTTGTGCTAATTATAGTTCTTTTTTCATTTTCCGAGTTTATATGAGAATTTTGTGTATTCTACTTGATATTAAGCAGGATTGCTCGTGGGATTGGGGGATTGGTTTCGAATCTTAACTCATCCAGAATTGAGTTGAAGCAATTGACAGTGCCTGAGTTGAAATTTATCGTGGTTGTTTCCTGTTTTTACATAGATTGGTTTGAAGTTTGGTGAATTATGCAATAGACTTGTAATATAACAAAATGTTTCGACTACTATCTTTTTCCTTCTGCAATTTTTTCTATTCGTTGTATGATTGTCTTTGTTTTAGCATTAAGTATGAATGATCTTTAAAATAGCTGGAATGTCCCTGCTGTAGCCAGTAGCTAAGATGAATGTGTAGTTTTTGGACCACGATTCCTTGCGGTCAATTTTTTTTTCACATCCTGTACAACTTGGTTGTTGGGTCGAAATCAAACCGTCCAAATTTCAGACTAGATTTTTTTCTTTTAAAATATCAAAAGAGGTATTGAAATCTGGACGGTTCGATCTCGATTCAATGATCAATTGTTCTAAATGCGTGATTGTGATATGTCCTATGGTTATAGTATACTTCATTTATAATCCTCTATCCAATTTTCACTTTGAAAATGCACTCATGGTCTGAAATTGGCCTGAATATATGTTGAACTGATCTTATACCCTTTCAATGTTCTACCTAGTAAGATGATCTATTAAATATTCGCAAATTGAAATTTTTTTCTTTTGATAAATGCGTAGTAATTAGTTTGGCTGCTAGACATGTTGACAGTATCTTTACAGTAAAAACAGTTTATTTGGGAAAGTTGAGCAGCAGTCCACATCTGCCCATTATCTCAAGTATCTATCTACTCTAAATTTTTGCTAAATGGAGAAACATTGGATTCAGATGCATGTTGATACTTGAATGCTATACAACCTGACTCACATTTGCACCTTCAGAGCTTCCATTTCACTGCATTGGTTCCATCTCACTGTACTTGCTCCCTCTACATTTGTTTTATATGCTGATTTATCAGACTTTGTCAATTTGCCAGTAACAGTTTGGGTGTCTAGATGATCTTCTCGGAAGCATGAAGCATGAGTATTGTGTACTATTAAAAAGGCGCAGGTACCGGTACATACATAGTACTACTGTGCCGTTTCGTATTGGTTTGTGACAGTTGAAGATCGGAATTTTTCGAATTCATCTGCAACAGTTGAAAGAGATCAAATATCCAACAATATTATTATTATTTTAATTTAATATAATACTATTTGTGTATTTGAGTTTCTTTTTTGTTGTTGTTGCAGTTATAGCCATACTTGCAAACTTTAGGCTGGACACATTCATCTGTTATATGTGTTGTCCTTCATTCTGCAGATGTCCTTATCCAGGGTATATAACCTATTGTTGAGCTCTTCTAGTCTCCACAAGACATGCTTTTAGGTTCATTTTTGTATGATGTAATGTCAACCTTGTAATTTATTAGTACTATTTGGTTGGCATGTTGTGTTGTGTTGTACACATGTTTGGTTAAGATCGGGAAGGAGATATTATACTTTATAAGGGAACTGTCAACAAAGTAGGCACGAAATGTGAAAGAATAGCAGGTATATTGTTTTAGTAAAGTTTCAGATGTCTACATTCCCTACGGAACTGAAGCACCTACACATTTAAAGAGTGTGTATCATCATAATCATAGTATTTTGGGGGCAATAGATAAATGAGTTGCTAAAAATTTGTAAATTGCATTAATTATAATATTTCATATTTAAAATTTCATATGCGAAGAGTTTTATTTTTTTTTTTAAATTATGAAGGTGATATTTAGGTATAGCATAGGGATGGGGTGGTTTTCACCGTTGTCATCCCAATTATAATAGATTGAACAAAAATGTGTACATGAAAAAAATATAGCACAAAATAATAACCATATCGTAACAGAAACAAAAAATTGAACTGGTACCAAAAATAAAAAAGTGTGCGTCATAATAGCCATATCAGAGTATTGTTGGGATTGATAAGGTGTCACGGTTTGATTTTTGCCATATTTGTACATTCAATTGACCCAAAAAAATGCAGTAATTGGTTGTTTATAAAGCAAGCTATTCAGCCAACTATGAACAACCATAATAAACTTAATAAAAAAAGTGAAACTAGGAGTTTACTTGCTCAACAAGTAACTGATTTAACAACATCAAATGCAACCTAACACTCAACCTGATTTATGGTTACTTTGCTTAATCACTCTAATTAACCTGAAAAAGCAATAGCACTTGCAGTCCCACAATTTCCATTCAATAAATATGGTGTCATTAGTTTAAAAATAAAAATGGTGTCATTAAAAAATGTCATTATTTCGGAGGCACTTTATTATACTACAAGCAACATAAGCTACACAAGCATGAATATAAATCTCAATATTTTTGATCTAGCTAACTTTTTACCTTACATCAATACTTGACTAATTAGAACATGTATCAACTTCAAAATGTCTTAACAACTAAACATATACTCTAAAGGGTTTAAGATAAATGTAGAATGAAAATATTTTGTAAAAAGTCACTTATAAAATTTCTCAAAACTGGAAAAAATTCCAAGCCTTTCCTTAACAAAATTAGTCATAACCTTTTTTTGTAGTGTACTTTATTGGAGTTTGTTCTATTAGGGATTTTTTTTTATGTGTTTAAATATTTTTGGCATGAGTCAAAGACTGTCTCTTGATATAGTAAAAATTTTTTTATCCGGTGGATTCTAGAGTTTATCTGACAGATTTTGCGCTTGTAATCTTGTGTTCTCACTCTTGGTTTAACGCTTGATAATCCTTAGTGTTTTCGACTGTGTGAAGTGGTATCAGAGCAGGTTTCTCTTGTTTATTTTTGTAACTTGACCAACCATGGCAGATCAACGGTGTTCAAAGTAGATCTTGAGAAAATTACTGCGACTTTAACTGCTTCGAATGAACAGATGCCGTATTTAGCAAAATCAAGTGAACAACGCTAACAACAATTGGAATCAGCGAAGAAAAAGGGAGGAGAACATGCTATTGTTCTAAGGGGTGGAAACAATCATCATGATGTTATTGCTGCAAATTTGAGTTCTAAAGAAGAAGAACCCTACGAGGAAGAGGTAATTGATAATGAGAATCGACATAACCATGATTATCGAGTGAAAATTGATATTCCATTATTCTATGGAATGATAAGGGTGGAGGAGTTTCTGGATTGACAGATTGACATCGACATGTTCTTCGGCGTTATGAGCGTCCCTGAGAACAAGTAAGTTAAGATGGTGGAAATTAGACTAAAGAGTACTGCTGATGTTTGGTGGGATAAACTTGTTGTTCATAGGAAGAGGCAAAGAAAGGGGCCAATTAAAACTTGGCGAAGAATGAAACAATTGATGTTGAAGTTTTTTTTATTGGGGAATTATGAATACATTCTTTATAAGATGTATATTGAGTATGTTTAGGGCAAGAGATTTGTGGTTGAATACACAACTGAGTTCGTGTGTTTTTTCGAACTCAATGAATTAAGAGAATCAGATAGACAGAAAGTGGCCCCACACATTAGTGGCCTAAAGGGATCCTTGTAGAAAAAGATGAATTTATAAATTGTATGGACCATAGTTGAGGCATCCAGTCTATCTTTGAAGGAAAAATTAATGGAGAAATCCTCTCGAAATTTCTCGTCTCCATAGTCGACAAGGAAAAGAGTACAACAATCAAGGATTTCAACTCTGAGAATAAGGGGACTAGCAACCCTAGCGGTATGAAGTAGGGTAAAACATTAGTCCTGACGCAAAATAATCCATATACTAAACTCCCTGGAGACACGTGTTATCGTAGTGATTGAAAAGGTCATATATCAAATGTTTTTCCAACAAGGAGAGTCGTTGTTGTTGTTGCTGAAGAAAGGGAAAAAGAAGAGGGAAGAGAAAGACATGCAATTGAGAACGATGAATATACAAGGGTTGGGTTTGCAAGCTGCAACCACACAAGTATGGCCCGTTCACAGTGACCTGAAATATAAATGACAATGCTTATGTGGTAGCTCTCGTGGATTTCATGAATATATCCAATACTTTTAATGTTGCTGACATTCATGAATATTAAGCTGATGAGACTATTTATCAAGAAGAGAACTCGGGGTCGAATTCTTCAGAGGTGGAGGAGACTGATGTAAGAAAGCTTTTTAAGCTATTCGAGTTTGTTTTAGGTCCAAAAACAACATTTTAATGTTTTCCGCAATTCTTATTTTTTTCTATTTTTAATTTAAAGTCCGTTAGAGTTTCTTTTTTCTATTTTATTTCTGTTTTAGATTAAAAGTCCATTAGGATATCTTTACTTCTTTATTTAACCACTTTTGGCGAGAGTCAAAGATTATCTTTTGATATAATAAAATTCAGTATTTTTTTAGGCAGATTTTTGAGTTTAGCTTATAGATTTTACGTCTGCAATCATGTATTCGTTCTAGGTTTATCACTTGTTAATCTTTAGTGTTTTCGATTGCGTCAAAAAATAAGTTTCAAATGTTAATTGTATGTAATATTGTGTTTGGATCAAAATTAGGCAAATGAATTTCTAAACTAATAAGAAGATTAGCTATTTAAGCGTTTTATTTTTTTGAAAAGATTATCAAATTGGATAAAATTTATATCTAGATCTAGGATTTGCTAATCAAATTTCTAAGATAAATTGGTCATCGATCCTTTTGAAATGTTCATGAAGATTAAAAAGTATATTCATATCCAATATAATATATTTCGAAAATTTCTTTAGCCACCTCCCTATGGGGGTCACCCCTAGCGAAAATCCCAAAATACCCCTGCTTCGGAAATGAACTTCCGAAGAGTTTTTTTTTTTTTTTAAATTTCCACAATTCGGAAGTTCATCTCCGAAAACACCTCACGGGGGGTGAATTCGGAGATGAACTTCCGAAAACACCTCATGGGTGAATTCGGAAATGAACTTCCGAATTATGCAGAAACTGTGTTTTTTTTTATGTTTTTTCTTAAACAGTCTCGCATTTTAATTAAACGCAAACGCCAAATAAAATAAGCGACATATAAAAGAGGACATCTTAATGCGATAAATAAAATCCAAATAATATATACAAGCCGAATCAAATAGTAATAGTGTGTGCAATATACAATCCGAAAACAAAAAATAAATAAACCCGACCACTACAGGGTGTGCCTAACCCTCTCACCCTGAGCCCTCCTTTGCCGCCTGTACCCCGCCGCACGGCCCGCGTCAGTGACGATCGTCTCCATCACGGCGACTGCATCTGGACCGCCCTGAAGAACGACACCCCGATCCAAGGCGTCCCGCCCAAGCATCGCTATCCGCTGGCAGATCGGCAGGAGATCAATGGCGTGGTCATCCTCGGCCTGCTGGTTCTCCAGGATCTCTTCATGTGCTGGCCTAGGAGCGCCGGGCACGTCGGGTCTCATCAGAGGATGGGACACCCGGTAGAACCATGTGACGTACCCCTCCTCACTGTGCCAGTCCTGTGTGACCCGAGTGAGACGGTACTCCTGCGGTACCACATGCTGCTGCCACTCCGCCCATATGGCAGTGACCTGCACTCGGGTCACTGTGTCGGGAGAAGCCTCAAAGGGTGACCTAGGTATCCGCTGCACGAATCCGAACTGACGCATGCACCGCTCAGGGAGATACCGAACCATGATGCCGGTCCCGCATGACAACCAGCCTGAATATAGAGCAATGTCGTCAAAGGGGACAACCTGAGCGTAGTCGGCGAACGGCCTCCAGGTGACGTCGTCGTGCATCGTGCGGTCCAGGTACAAACGGTATGGTCCCACTGCATCGTTCCCCCTCTGGAGAGCGTATCTGGCGGCCTTGGGCATGGCGTCAACGTACGCAGGATCGATGTGGAAGCCGTGCATGCGGGAGAAGTAGGAGATGATCCAGCTCTGAAACACAAACACGATAATCTATTAAAAATAAATAAGAAACATAAATAAATAAATAAATACGATAATGTGTTAAAATAAAACGTACCGTAAGTAGTGTGCAGGATCCGACCAACTGCCTGGTCCTCCAGTTGGAGGCCTCATTCAGCTTCTGGTAGAGGTATGCCAGAGTAGCTGCCCCCCAGTTCCACTGGTGAACGGTATCAAGGTTCATGAAGTAGCGGAGGTAGGTCACGTCGACGTACCTGACACTCTTGTCCACAAAGCATGCAACGCCTACCACATGCATGTACCAACACCGGAGAGTGCAGCCGCGGTGATAGTGTGTGAACAGCTCGTCACCCTCACCCTCAGCCTCGGCAGCCGCGTCCAGATACTGCTCAAAATAACTACTCAGTGTAGTGAACCAGACATGAGGCCCACAAGTTGTGACGCACTCAAAGTGAGCAACCTCGTGCTCCATGCCCAAGTAGAGCATCATCCACTCAATGGCCTCCACCCTCTGGATCTTGGAGTGGGTCAACAGCGGCCCCCTAATCGGCAGGTGGAGAAGACACTACACGTCGTGCAAGGTGATCGTCATCTCCCCAACCAACCAGTGGAAAGAGGACGTCTCCTTGTGCCAGCGCTCCACAAATGCCCCCTGCATGCCGGTGCTGATCGTGGTGTACCCCGTCATGCAGAGCCCGCTGAGCCCTGAACCTCGCACATGGTCGTTAAACCACACAGCTGCTGGTTTAAACAGACCGAAAATCTTGCGGGCGTGGTTGACCATTTTCAGCGGCTCTCTCTCCTGTTACAAAAAAAAACAAATAAGCGACATATATTAAATAAGCGGACATATATTAAATAAGCGACAAATAAACGGTTAGATTATAAAAAATGGTGACAAATAAACGGTTAAATTAAAAAAAAATACCTCTCCCTCCCAGATCCGCCGAGCGACGTGATCGTGGTAGTGAATCAGCACGGAAGTGTCAAAGGGCCCTCCCGGATAGCGATCCTCCTGCTCATCCTCCTCCCCGGCTAGAGGGTCAACATCCGGTACACCCTCCGGCTCGTGGTATGGCACTGACACCTCCTCCTCCTCCTCCTCCTCTCGCTGGCGGGAAGAAGATACCCGAGCCAGCCGACTCCTAGATCCTGAAGCAGATGTACCCTCTCCCACGTCCACGGGAACTCGCACACGGCGTCCCCGGCCCTGCCCCCGTCCCTGGGTCAACGCCAGCTGCGCCGCCGCCTGCTCGCGTCTAGCCGACGCAGTCTGGGACTCTCTCCCCTGTCTGATGCGTGCTGGTTGGTTGCCTGACATGTTCCTGTAAACAATCGAAATCGATTAATATGCGAGACAAATGAAAAAACAAAAAAATGAACTTCTGGTACAGTTCGGAAGTTCATTTCCGAAAACTGGGATGGAGGTGTTTTCGGAAATGAACTTCCGAAACACCCCTGCGCAGACCTTCAATACAGCCTCCAATGGCAGACCCAATAAACCTAAATCAAAACTACTTTTGCAATTTCTAAACACCCTAAATATCAGTAACAACCTACCCCAATGTGGTTTTTGCAATTTCTAAACACCCTAATAGAGATTTTATTAATAGATCTAAAAATTGAAAAAATTCAAAAACTTACCAATTGAAGAGATTAGGATGACTTAGGTTGAGTTTGGGAAGCTTTTGGAATGCACACTTGCTTTTGCAGAAATTTTTGAAGAGAGGAAGTTTGAAGAAGTTTAGGGTAAATGATTTGGGGGAGGGGGCTGTTTTGCTTAATCTGAAAAACGCAGAATATTTCGGAAATGAACTTCCGAAATGTTGTTTTCGGAAGTGCATTTCCGAAATAAGTCAAATTTTTTTAAAAAAATGGCGCTTTCGGAGATGCTTCTCCGAAAACACCTTTTCCTTGCATTTCGGAAGTTTATTTCCGAAGTCAGGGGTATTCTGAATTTTTCACCAGAGGTGAGCTAGAAGGTTGGGAGGTGGCCAAAGAAATTCTCTATATTTCTTTTTGAGGTTAACTTTCTTTTTCCTCATGGTTGTGATCTTTGAAAAATATTTCCTTAATTTGAATGTGTAAACAAAAAAAAATTATTAAACATTTTAAAAAAGCCGTAGATGATAATTGTAGTTTATATAAGCTTTTATGTATGTTAGGTTTTTATCATTATAGTTATTTATCTTATTAAAATTCATAATACCTTTCTTTAATCAATAGTTATTTATTTTATTAAAATTCATAATACTTTTCTTTAATCAACAGTTATTTATTTTATTAAAATTCATAATACTTTTTCATAATCAACATACATGTACTTTTCTTTTAGCCCCACCAAAACAAATTTTTGGATCCGCCATGGCCTGAAATCTAAAACTCTAACAACATTAATTATCAACATATTTTCTCAATATTTATTGAATTCTATCATTTTAATTGGACCTATCATTACTCTTATGAAGATATCTTCGTCTTCATTCACATATTATAATATTTGTTTCCTCTTTCGAACTTCTGAAAATACAAATTCGTAGTTAGATATTAATAATTAGATTTAAATTAGTTATACTAAACACTAAATTTATATCTACTAAAATTTGAAAAGTATAACTAGTAGACAACTTACCTAAAATCACATGAGTAGTTAGATAAAATACTTTTGCAATTTACAATATTTCTTTGTTTCATTCTTCAAATGAATATGCATAATTATAATAGAGCTCTCTTTATTTATAGGCAAAAAAGACAATCTTAAACCTAAAGAGGATGGTAAAATTGAATAGGTTGAATTCCAATTTATTAGATGATAAATAACATGTTTCATTTATTCCAAGCGCTTATGCTCAACCACATCACAAAATGGCTCAAATCTTTTCACTATTGAATGTAACATGTTTCACACTTTTATTTTTATGAATATTGAAAATGATATCCTTAATTTTACTAAGGCAACATTGCTCTAATAAATTCAATATTTCAGCACAACTTCTCACACTCACGAAACAAAAAGCCACCAAGGAATAATTTATTACTTAGATAATTAAGTTAGGTTTGAATATCATAAAATCAACAAAGTATAATGGAGCAGAGCAGAATGGAATGTAGCGGAATGGAGCGGAGCAGAACGAAGATACTATTTCATTGTTTGAAAATTTTAGAACGAAATAAGGTAAGTTGTTCATTCCGCCTAAATCTGGAGAGAAGAAAAATGGTGGTAAATGATAGAATGAAATGAAATCCATACCATTCCATTCCGTTCCGCTCAATCCATTTTTAAATTATCCAAACAATAGAATATCATTTTATTCCATCTCATTCCGCTCCGCTCCATCTAGTTCCATCAATCCAAACAAAGTCTTAGAGATACATTTTCTTGGAGAGATATAAAACATAAATCAACCTGTAAAGCATGATCGACACAACTGAAAAAAATTATTTTCAATCCCTAAGTTTTGAACACTTAAAAATAAAATCAACCAAATCTATATTATGCCTCAAATACGAAACTTTTACTAAATTCAAAACCTTTTTTTTATTTAAAAAGATTTTATCTGGCATCAATGGATTGTTATTATTTGATAACCATAAATTCAGTCAAATGATAGCTAGATTTTCACAAGAAGGGGTGGGGTGAATTGTAATATAAATTTATTTTAGAGATTTTATGAAATAAGCCACTTTTAATGTTGATTTTTTTAAGAGGGATTGAAGAAGAAGAAGACGACGAATACAAGAAAATAAAGGCATAAAAATAAAGACACGAGAGGCCATAAAAGAACATATCATATTTTATCATGATTCGACTCAAAACCACGAGGCTTATGTCTTGTCCTCAAGGATTAACCATTGATATTTTCACTATCACAGAGCTTTTACAAAAAGATAAACTCATAACCTTCTTTCACCAACCTTTTATCCCAGACTCAACCTGTAACCTTTATATCGAAATATCAGATTTAAGAGAACAACCCTATCATGTCTACAGGTATAGATCAATATATAATTCTACTTAAGTGTTTTCTCTCTCATCACTAAAAATATATTTAAGTGAATATGAAGTTTAGAAGAACAAGAGAACGAGTATAACAGATGTTGTTTTTTTCCCCATATTTCTTGTGTTGTTTTCGATCACAAGTCATCATTTTATAGAAAAATATTAAGAAATGAAGATTTTTATGGTTGTATCTACATCATAAACAAGTTTTTTGGCACATTCTGGTTGACATATTCATTACCATCTTTAAAGAAATTATTATTATAACCAATCTTTTAGTAATCTTGTCAGTAGAGGGACCTTGTCTGACTCCGCAAACTTGCTTCTACACAAATAGTCATTAGTCATGGAAGGGGAAAACTTCACATAATTTTGTCTATCATACACATTTTTATACTTCTGGATTCCTTCAACATTGCAATCATACTAGATTTTCACTATAAACTCATCGACTAATTTTTCATCGCAAGGACCAATATTAGCAACTGTCTTCATTAACCCAACAACTTCCATGATTTCTTTGCAATTAAGAGCTTTTTTCACCTAGCTCTCTCTCAGCTCCATTCCTTATTTGAAAAACATATTTTCACTTGAGAACACTTGTTTCAGAATGGAATGAGACATTATCCATGGGGGTAGTAAGAACATTAACAAGAATCCTTTTTCCACCAACCTTTCTACTTATGGTGGGACATAATGTCCATGACATCTTCTTCAACATTTGTCTCAGAGTCACTTGATTGTACAAGATTTCTCTTTAGAGACTTCTTCTCAAAATATTTATCAGCAACATACCTAATAACAACAAGTTCTTCATTAGTTTCAGTCTTTTCATCCACATTCACCACTTCTTTATCCTTTTCTTGAGTAACCTTGTCTTGAGACTTTGTTATATTCTCAATGATCCTCTTTATCATGTCACCATCCTCACCAACTTACACAAAATCATCCTTATTAACGACACCATCCTTGTCAGTGGCATAATTACTAACACCCCGATTGAATTCCACATTTAACTACCTATTGAGGAAGAAAATTTTCACGTCCATCTGATAACGTGTGAACATCAGCATACAATACAAACCTAGAAACATTCTGATGGCTTCAAGATGATCAATAGGAGTAGAAGCTTCATCAAAGTCAACCCCTTTAATTTGAGCATATTCTTGTGTTACAAGTTATGCCTTTTTATAGTAACATCAAGTTGTCATTAACATCTTCTTCCACATCTTCTACTGCATGAGCCATCTTTCCTTTTGATGCAGTTTTTCTTTTCTTATTAACAACATCAACATGGACTATAACAATATCAACCTTAACCTCTTTATGGACATGATCATTATCACTAAAAATTATTCTCAGGGGTCACATCATCAAAATATGGAACATTGTGGGGAACAATGTCTGGGACATGTTTCTTGACATACAACTTATCACTGAAATTCAATAGACTAAGATGAGCACAAATTTCAGCTTTACCAAACACAATATCATGTTTTTGAATAGTGAATATTCCATAAATATAAGTAGGAACCCCAATAGGAAAACTTATGCCATAATCACTAATATTCAATGTTGGAAGGACCTCTGGCTTGACCATCAGCCCTCCCTTTAATGAAAACTCCTTGCACGAGTCTCATAAAGTCCATAAGTGGTAATTCATAATTACAAGTAAGATGTTGAAGCATCTTGTACGACATTACGACTTACAAGAATTTGATTAATAATGGAAAAGAACATGATCATTTATAAAACAATAAAGAACATAAGAGAATTAGAAACCCATTTTAGTGCAACCTCACCTACTTCCGGGGGACTTCTAGCCCAAAAAAGGAAATCCACTCTTTAATAGAATTATTATAAAGTGTCTTAGATGAAAAATCCCATGTTCAATACCCCTCTTATTAATTATATCCCTAGTATATTTCTATTTAAGACTATCCCTAAATATGAAAAACCTTTTTACTTTCTCTTAATAAGTAATCCTAGTGATCAATACAGTAATCAAATATTGAATGTTGAATTATAATTCAACTAACAAATCAAACTCTATGCCTTAAGATATGAATGCAAGCTCTAAAGTGGTGCATAAACAATAACACAAGCAAAAGACTCAAAATAGAATCCATGCCATAATGATCTTGAATCCTTGCGCACATTCTTAAACGTTATGTTTGAGTCTCCTTAAATAGCAATGAAATCGGAGCTTTTCTGCGATGGGCCTAAGCTTTGATCTTATACAAATTTGTAGAGGATTTTGTTTTCTTACAAACCTCTAACAAAATATTTGATTTGTTTTTTAATTTAAATTTAAATCTCCATTTAAATTGATTTCATCCTATTCAATCTTCCAACCAAATCTAAATTACACATTGCTAAAAGATAGCAATAAATCACGTTGCACATATCTTGAAATCATTTTCCAATCAGCTCTAACATTGGCCTGTTGTCAAGGGTCATATGTTACATACATGCTGGAACACCGTGTCCCACATGTGTCATTTCTTTACCAAAAAAAATCGTGTACACTTATATCTATGATATAAAAGAAGATGAACCAAATCATACCAGGACAAGATACAGTTCAATTTATCTTGCTCATTAAGTAACAAGTTCGAGACATATGTCACATGGATTGGTGGAACATTTGGCTCGACATCTTCCCACGTAACAGAATTTTGAATCTTCAACAAATAAAATAAAATATTTATTTGAAATAAATCATAATTCCACCTTCTCAAGTAAAGGATTAATAATAGATCTCTTGTCAAAACTGAATCACACTTTAATTCCAAATCTTGTAATTAAAAACAAATACAATAAGATATCTTCAAGGAATAAAAAACTTTAATCAATTTATATTTAGATCAAATCTTGAATTAAATAAATGTGAACCAAATCTTCCTTCAAAGAAAATCCAAAAAAAAAACTTTTTTTTGACTAAATCAAATCCAATCCTTTTAATTAAATCATATAATCCCTATTCGTGATTTAATAAGCTATTTTCCAAATTGATTTGGATTAACAATTTTCTTCCAAAACGCAGTCAGTTAATTGTACCAGAGTTAATGCAAAGTTTCTAACCAAATACTTCACACAAACATACATAATTACGCTTAGCTTTACTTACGAAATCTAGCTAGCAGAGTGAGGCCAGACGTTGCACTTCATGCTGGAACATCTTGTCCCACATGACACCTTTTCACATTTTACACCTTGTGTTGCTCATGTTGTTTTAATAAATTGAGCCCATAAAAGTAACAACACTTAATCGTGGCTTTCTTCTTCAACCGCTTCAACTCAGTCACCTCTCTCCATAAAAGGCTTCTTCGATGCAAACTAGATGCAGACCCAAATGATTGAAAATCCACTTCAAGATCTTGTATTTTTGGCGTCCTAACCTCATTTTTTGGTGGTCTAAGAAGAAAATTTTAGTGGCCAGAACCAACATTAAAGCTAAGTATAGAATTTTGGCCAACTCAACTTCTAAATTCCTTTGGATGCAATCTCTTCTCGTTGATCTTTGGGTACCCTTTACAACTTTTGAGTTCAGTGAAAAAGGATTGGATCTAGAGAGCTTCAGAATCTTCTTCATAGTCGCCTTGTCTCACAATCCAGTCCTTCATGCCAAGACCAAGCACAATGAACTTGACATCCTCTTCCTCAAGGAAAAGGTGCTCAACAAAACCCCCATAGTTCAACATATTCCCCCCTTTAATCAGTTTGCACATCTTTTAACCAAACCTTTGTCTCATCTCAGGTTCGTTCATCTTAGAGACAAGTTGCATATTCAAGACAAGTTCACTCTTGCTCAAAGATAACCCTACTTTCACTACGCCAAACAAGGAAAAAGACAGCGCTTTTTTTGGCTTTAGGTCGCGCTTTAAAGAGCTATCTATTCCCCCGCTGCCGTAGGTAAAGGCAGCGCTTTTTTCACCTTGAAAACGCTACTAAAGGCACCCTTTAGTCAGCACTTTTACCTATAAAGAGTTGTTAAAGGCCCACTTTAGACAGTGCTTTTTTATTAAGCGCTGCTAACGGCCCCCTTTAGACAGCGCTTTTCTGAAACAATTTTTAAGAAAAAGCCTCTTAAAAGCGCTGCTAAAGGCCACCTTTAGGCAGCGCTGTCCCCACAAGCGTTGCTAAAGTCCCACTTTAGCCAGCACTTTTTTCTTAAATGCGCTGTTAAAGGCCCCCTTTAGGCTGCGCTTTTCTGAAACAAATTTTTTAAATAGCTTTTAGGCAGCGCTTCTCTTTTAAAGCGCTGTCTAATGTCCACGAAATTTTTAGATGGATCTATAGCAGCGCTTTTGTACAAAAGCGCTGTCTAAGGTGCGCTGTCTAAAATGCTTTTTGGCGTAGTATTTTGAGGGGAAAATATTACAGTATAATAGTAGTCTTGGTAGTTATAACTATGTATAAATGATGTAACTAATTACGTTGAGTTAGCACAATTAGGTTTAACTATAAATACTTAGGTGCACCATCAATGTAACTAACTTTGTTAAACTAAAATCAAATTCGATTAGATATCTTTCTCTCTCTCTCTATCTCTCTCACATATATTATACTTTCCCTTTGTTTCCAATACAGAGGTATGAGTCGGGACTTTGAATGAGTATCATGTAAAATGTCCAGGATTTGACTTTTGCCAATGGTCAGCGGGACCAATCTTTATTAATGCAATTCGATCAATGATGTCTACCTATGTGATTATATAGATGTCTACCTATGTGATTATAGAACAATTATAATTCACTTAATTTCTGTCTAATAATTAAGGTTAATTAGGGTTATAGTTTACAAACAATATCTTTAATACTACAAATCAAATTGAAAAACAATCTTTAGTCGACTTTTAAAAATGAATTAAAAACAATCTGAACTAAAGAACATCTAAGACCATCTTGTAAGAACAAGATTTGTTCTGATCAATATTCTTAGTTTTGATGATAACAAGGATATGAATTATGTGTGAGATAATGTAGTACTCTAATACATTGCAATTTCCTTTTCAGGAAATATATAAAGAGTATGCACAAATCAGCGCTCAGAAGCTTTGTCTCAGAAGGTTCAGCATGCAACATCAGAACATGGTCTGGCAAGACATCAGAAGATGGTCAAGGCAGAATCAGAACATGGGTCTATGGAAGCATCAGAAGAACTTGAGATCAGAAGCAGAAGCACTAAAGTTCTCATGGTATCACGCTCAGAAGCACTTTAAGGTCAGAAGACAAAAAGATGCTATGCACCAAACTGTTTGACTCTGATGATATTCAAACGTTATATACACAAACATCATATCAGAAGAAAGTACAGGTGGCAGGCTACGCTGTTTGACAAAAGGAACGTTGGAAGCTATTAAAGGCAACGTCAGTAGACACAACGTAAACAAGGCTCGAGGTAGTTGACAAAAGCGTGAAACATTAAATGCAATGCTGTACGGAACACGCAAAGCATTAAATGCTCCCAACGGTCATCTTCTCAAGTGCCTATATATATGAAGTTCTGATGAGAAGCAAGGTTTTCGATTTGCTAACAATTAACTTGCTGAAACGCTGTTCAAACTCAAAGCTCAGAAACTTCATCTTCACCAAAGCTCACTACATTGCTTTTGTAATATATTAGTGAGATTAAGCTTAAATGTTAAGAGAAATATCACTGTTGTTATTATAGCTTTTCAGAAGCATTTGTAATACTCTTAGAATTGATTACATTCATTTGTAAGTAACTAGAGTGATCAAGTGTTGATTAGGATATTCTAGGAAGTCTTAGCTTGTGTCTAAGCAGTTGTAATTAGAGTGATCACGTGGTGGTCAGGATACTCTAAGAAAGTCTTAGCTTGTGTCTAAGCATTTGTTCCTAGAGTGATCAGGTTGTGATCAGGATACTCTAGAAGACTTAGTCGTGGGCTAAGTGGAAAACCATTGTAATCTGTTGCGATTAGTGGATTAAATCCTCAGGTGAGGTAAATCACTCCGTGGGGGTGGACTGGAGTAGTTTAGTTAACAACGAACCAGGATAAAAGTAACTGTGCAATTTGTTTTTATCGTTCAAGTTTTTAGACTACACTTATTCAAACCCCCCCTTTCTAAGTGTTTTTCTATCCTTCAATTGGTATTAGAGCGCCGGTTCTAAGGTGCAAGCACTTAACCGTGTTTAAAAAAGATTCAGGAAGAGAAAAACACTTCAGTATAAGATGGCTGGTGAAACTCAAACAAATCCATCTGCATCTACATCTGGCTCTGCTGAGCAATATAATGGTAACAATGGTTATACTAGACCACCAGTATTTGATGGTGAAAACTTTGAATACTGGAAAGATAAACTGGAAAGTTACTTTCTTGGTCTAGATGGTGAACTATGGGATCTTCTGATGGATGGTTACAAACATCCAGTGAAAGCTAGTGGCGTAAGGCTTACCAGGCAAGAAATGGATGATGATCAGATGAAGCTTTTCAAGAATCATCATAAATGTAGGACTGTTTTGCTGAATGCTATCTCTCATGCTGAGTATGAGAAGATATCTAACAGGGAAACTGCCTATGATATATATGAGTCATTGAAAATGACCCATGAGGGAAATGCTCAAGTCAAGGAGACTAAAGCTCTTGCTCTAATCCAGAAATATGAAGCATTCAAGATGGAGGATGATGAAAACATTGAGAATATGTTCTCAAGATTTCAAATGCTAACTGCTGGATTAAGAGTTCTGGATAAAGGCTACACCAAGGCTGATCATGTAAAGAAGATTATTAGAAGCTTACCCAGAAGATGGGGTCCAATGGTGACTTCATTCAAGATTGCCAAGAATCTGAACGAAGTTTCTTTGGAAGAGCTTATCACTGCCTTGAGAAGCCATGAAATAGAGTTGGATGCAAACGAGCCTCAGAAGAAAGGTAAGTCTATTGCATTAAAATCTAATGTTAAAAAATGCACTAATGCTTTTCAGGCTAGAGAAGAAGATCCTGAAGAATCAGAATCTGAAGAAGAAGAAGATGAACTGTCCATGATCTCCAGAAGGGTAAACCAACTCTGGAAGAGCAAGCAAAGGAAGTTCAGAGGCTTCAGAAGTTCAAAGAGATTTGAACATGGAGAATCTTCTGGTGAAAGAAGATCTGACAAGAAGAAGGCTGTCTGCTATGAGTGCAATGAGCCTGGACATTACAAGAACGAGTGTCCAAAACTTCAGAAGGAGAATCCCAAAAAGAAGTTTCATAAGAAGAAAGGTCTTATGGAAACATGGGACGATTCTGAATCAGAATCAGAATCAGACTCTGAAGGAGAACAAGCCAACTTCGCGCTGATGGCTACAGAAGATGATGGATCAGAATCTACATCAAAATCAGATTCTGAAGAGGTATTTTCTGAACTATCTAGAGAAGAGTTAGTTTCCAGTTTAACAGAACTTCTGGAACTCAAGGCTCATCTTAGTATCAAATACAAAAAGCTGAAGAAGCAGTTTGAATTTGAAACTAAGAAGCTGGAAGTGGAAAACTCTGAACTGAAGGAAAAAGTTTTAAATCTATCCAAAGATAGTGGATCTCTTTCTGAAACAGAAAAATCCATTCCTAGCATGAATCTTATTCTGAAAGAATATGACTCGAGCTTCAGAATGTTTTTATCTAGAATTATTGGCAGAAGTCATCTTGCTTCTATGATATATGGTGTTTCTGGAAACAAAAGGTTTGGTTTTGGCTATGAGGGTGATACCTCACATAATTTTGAACCTATTGATGATCTGTAGATCACATACAAGCCATTGTATGATCAGTTCAAATATGGCCATGCTCATGATATTAGGCTCACTTCACATGCACAGAAGTTCAACACTGTTCACACCAAGAAGCATGTGACACATCCTAAGAAATATCATGCTGACAAACCTAAAGAATATCATGTTGTTCCTCCTGTTAAATATTTTGCTAAACCCAAGTTCAATCAGAACTTGAGGAGAACTAACAAGAAAGGACCCAAGAAATTGTGGGTACCTAAGGAGAAGATAATTTCTGTTGCATATATCCTTGGCGACAAAGAGGACAAAAAGCAAAATGTCATGGTACCTGGACTCTGGGTGCTCGCGACACATGACGGGAAGAAGGTCTACATTCCAAGACCCGGTGCTTAAACCAGGTGGAGAAGTCAAGTTTGGAGGAGATCAGAAGGGCAAAATCATTGGCTCTGGAACCATAAGTCTTGGTAACTCTCCTTCCATAACTAATGTACTTCTTGTAGAAGGATTAATGCATAACTTATTATCCATAAGTCAATTAAGTGACAATGGTTATGATATAATCTTTAATCAAAAGTCTTGCTAGGCTGTAAGTCAGAAGGATGGCTCAATCCTATTTACAGGCAAGAGAAAGAACAACATTTATAAGACAGATCTTCAGGATCTTAAGAATCAGAAGGTGACTTGTCTTATGTCTGTTTCTGAAGAGCAATGGGTCTGGCACAGAAGATTAGGTCATGCTAGTTTGAGAAAGATTCTCAGATTAACAAACTAAATCTGGTCAGAGGACTCCCAAATCTGAAATACAAATCAGATGCTCTTTGTGAAGCCTGTCAGAAGGGCAAGTTCTCCAGACCTGCATTCAAGTCTAAGAATGTTGTTTCTTCCTCAAGGCCGTTAGAACTATTGCACATTGATCTGTTTGGCCCAGTTAAAACAGCATCTGTGAGAGGGAAGAAATATGGATTAGTCATCGTTGATGATTATAGCCGCTGGACATGGGTAAAGTTCTTAAAACACAAGGATGAGTCTCATTCAGTGTTCTTTGAATTCTGCACTCAGATCCAATCTGAGAAGGAGTGTAAAATCATAAAGGTTAGAAGTGATCATGGTGGCGAATTTGAGAACAGATTCTTTGAGGAGTTCTTCAAAGAAAATGGTATTGCCCATGATTTCTCTTGTCCTAGAACTCCACAACAAAATGGAGTTGTAGAGCGAAAGAATAGGACTCTACAAGAAATGGCCAGAATCATGATCAATGAAACCAATATGGCTAAGCATTTCTGGGCAGAAGCAATAAACACTGCGTGTTATATTCAGAATAGAATCTCTATCAGACCTATTCTAAATAAGACTCCTTATGAATTGTGGAAGAACAGAAAGCCCAACATTTCATATTTCCATCCTTTTGGATGTGTATGTTTTATTCTGAATACTAAAGATCATCTTGGTAAGTTTGATTCTAAAGCACAAAAGTGTTTCCTTCTTGGATATTCTGAACGCTCTAAAGGCTACAGAGTATACAATACTGAAACATTGATTGTAGAAGAATCAATCAATATCAAGTTTGATGATAAGCTTGGTCTTGATAAACCAAATCAGTTTGAGAATTTTGCAGATTTTGATATTGATATATATCAGAAGCAGAAGAACCAAGAAGCAAAGCTGCAGAAGCTGATAGTCTCAGAAGCAATGGATCAGAAGATCAAGTTGCTACTTCTTTAGAGAATCTCAGGATTTCTGAAGAGCCAACAGTCAGAAGATCACCTAGACTTGCTTCAGCTCATTCAGAAGATGTGATCCTTGGGAAGAAAGATGATCCCATCAGAACAAGGGCATTCCTTAAGAACAATGCAGAATGTCAATTAGGTCTTGTTTCTTTGATCGAGCCAACTTCTGTTGACCAAGCTCTAGAAGATCCTGACTGGATAATTGCCATGCAAGAAGAACTAAATCAGTTTATAAGGAATTACGTATGGGACTTGGTTCCTAGACCAAAAGGATTTAACATCATCGGCACTAAGTGAGTGTTCAGAAACAAGCTAAGCGAGAAGGGAGAAGTGGTAAGAAACAAAGCCAGACTGGTTGCTCAAGGTTATAGTCAGCAAGAAGGGATTGACTACACAGAAACCTTTGCACCAGTGGCCAGGTTAGAATCTATTTGTCTATTAATTTCTTTTGCCACTCAACACAACATCACTCTTTATCAGATGGATGTTAAGAGTGCCTTCTTAAATGGTTATATAGATGAAGAAGTTTATGTCCATCAACCTCCTGGTTTTGAAGACTCCAAGTCTCCAAATCATGTTTTTAAATTAAAGAAATCATTATACGGATTGAAGCAAGCTCCGAGAGCTTGGTATGAACGTTTAAGTTCCTTCCTTCTGGAAAATGGTTTCACTAGAGGAAAAGTGGACACTACTCTCTTTTGTAAAACCTTTAAAAAGGATATTTTAATATGTCAAATATATGTTGATGATATCATCTTTGGAACATCTAATGCTACACTTGGAAAGGAGTTTGCTGAGTCTATGCAGGCTGAATTTCAAATGAGCATGATGGGAAAACTCAAGTATTTCCTTGGAATTCAAATCAACCAAACTTCTGACGGAACTTATGTTCATCAAACAAAGTATGTGAAAGAACTTCTGAAGAAGTTTAATCTTTCTGAAAGCAAAGAAGCCAGAACTCCTATGCATCCAACATGTGTCCTAGGTAAGGATGAGGTAAGTAAGAAGGTATATCAGAAGTTGTACAGAGGTATGATTGGATCTCTTCTATACCTAACTGCTTCTATACCTGACATTCTCTTCAGTGTTTGTTTGTGTGCTAGATTCCAATCAGATCCGAGAGAATCTCATTTAACTGCGGTTAAGAGAATTCTGAGGTATCTGAAAGGTACTACTAATGTTGGTTTAGTTTACAGAAGATCCAAAGATTACAACTTAGTAGGATTCTGTGATGCTGACTATGCTGGAGATAGAATAGAAAGGAAGAGCACTTCTGGAAGTTGTCAATTCCTTGGAAGTCATCTGATCTCATGGTACAGCAAGAAGTAAGCTACAATTGCCCTCTCAACAACAGAAGCAGAATATGTTGCTGCTGCTGGTTGTAGCACACAAATGCTCTGGATGAGAAGTCATCTAGAAGATTATCAGATATATGAGAGTAACATTCCTATTTTCTGTGATAATACTTCTGCTATATGTTTATCTAAGAATCCTATCTTACATTCAAAAGCTAAATATATTGAGATTAAACATCATTTTATAAGGGACTATGTTCAGAAGGGTGTTATATCTTTAAACTTTGTGGATACAGACCATCAATGGGCTGATATCTTTACAAAACCCCTTGCTGAAGATAGGTTTAAGTTCATTCTAAAGAATATCAGTATGGATTTATGCCCAGAATGAGAAGATAAGAAGATCTTATGTATGAGTATCTTCTGAAATGAGATTGGATTAGTCTTTTATAAAAAGTTCTGATTGTAATCAATTAGAAGTAGTGATTCTGTTATTACTAACGTTTCATTGTCTAAGTTGACTCAGTCTCTTTAAAAGTAAAACAGCTGTAACTGGCTATCCAGATGGTAAACACGTGTTCACTATTTCTGGACAAGCGTGCGTGCAGTTGAGGGGACGCCTACTTAGGTAACTGTGCTAATCACTTCTTTTGTCATTATTATCTCTCCTCACGTCACGTAACATTAAATGCTATTCATCATTTCCTTTAATTCTTTTCTCTTATATTCTTCAAACGTTTCTTTTTCCCTCTTATTTATTGTACTCTCTTGCATTCAGTTTCTTTTATCTCTCTCATTTTTCTATGCATTTCACATAAACCCTAGTTTACTCATCTTCAACCTAGCATTCTTCATGAATCCGGTGGACGTTGATAACTTGGACGCTTTTGGTTTCAAACCAAATGCAAAGTCTAAAGCTCAAGGGTGGTCGATCTTTTTGAACAAGACGGTTGGAAGAACTGTTTGGTTCCAGATTGAGAAACATATCTCAGGGGCTGCCGACACAGATTTCAAGACGGATCTCTCAAGATTTCAAGAAGTCTCAAGTCAGATCTCCTCTTTGATGATGTTATCAACATTAACCCAAAGGAAGAAGACTTTCTTGAGATATTGGATGAAGTTAAGCATCATGTTCTTAACTTCTATGTTAAGGGAAAGCCCCGCTTGAGACATTAGCTCTCTTCCTGTGAACTGTCTCTCTCTTCCTCCTTGAATTCATGCATTCTCTTTCATGGTTGAACAAACTGAGAAGACCGCAGGGATTCATGATATGTTAGCTAAGATTATGTCTAAGCTAGGTTTGTAGTCCTTAAGTCTTTGTAGTTTTCTTTGTTTGATTGCATCTGTTTATTATGCATACATCTTTTGTAATCCTGCTTTTCAAATCAATGAAAAAGTTTTATTCTGTTTCATTCCTTTTGTCTCTTACTTTACATCTGAATCTTTTATGTCTTTGATGTTATGACAAAAAGGGGGAGAAACATGTGATAAATGATTTGATTTATTCAGTTGCTTTACTAACAGAACTTGCAAAGTTATATGCTTTAAGTTGTGTTTTTGCAGGATTGAAGACAATCTAAAGGCTCAACACCAGAAGCAAAATCATGAGGATCAAGAAGAGAAGCATTTCTAAAGAATCAAGTTCTTGGATTCTTGAAGCAAGCTGAGTGCTATGAAGCTTCAGAATCAGAAGCAAGAAGGAAGAATGTTCAGATATTATAATGATAGAATATGCTCTAAAACATTTTATTTATGTGTTCTGACACATACCATATGGCTCTGATACACAATATGTGTTATGAAACATATTCTATGTTCTGACTCATTCATGCTGACTTTTGTCGTTTAGTTTTGTTCTGTAACATTTCAGGATGTAGAGATGCTCTGATGATGCTCTGGTACATTCAACAATGTTCTGATACAATCTAGCATGAAGTGATGTAAGAAGAAATTCAAGCTCTGAAGCTGTCCCAATGGAAGCAAGAATCAGAAGCTGTGGATGTTCTGAAGATCTAAAGAAATTCAAGTTCTCAAGCTGTCCGATGGAAGCAGAAGTCAGAAGCTGTGAATGTTCTGAAGATCTAAAGAAATTCAAGTTCTGAAGATGTCCGATGGAAGCAGAAGTCAGAAGATGTGAATGTTCTGAAGATCAAAGAAATTCAAGTTCTGAAGCTGTCCTATGGAAGCAGAAATCAGAAGTCATGAATGTTCTGTAGATCAAGCACTGTGAACGTCTCTACTGAAATACTCAGGGAAGTCTTTTATTATTAAAATTCTTCTAGTATTAATTTCAGGGGGAGATTATTCATCTCAGGGGGAGATTGTTAATCTCAGGGGGAGACATATTCACATGCTTATGCTATAGCTGTGTAAATTGTCTTTAGCCGTCTGCTCTTTCTGATCGCAAATTCATATCATTTATATATGTTTTTGTCATCATCAAAAAGGGGGAGATTGTTAGAACAAGATTTGTTCTGATCAATATTCTTAGTTTTGATGATAACAAGGATATGAATTTTGTGTGAGATAATGTGGTACTCTAATACATTGCAATTTCCTTTTCAGGAAATATATAAAGAGTATGCACAAATCAGCGCTCAGAAGCTTTGTCTCAGAAGGTTCAACATGCAACATCAGAACATGGTCTGGCAAGACATCAGAAGATGGTCAAGGCAGAATCAGAACATGGGTCTATGGAAGCATCAGAAGAACTTGAGATCAGAAGCAGAAGCACTGAAGTTCTCATGGTATCACGCTCAGAAGCACTTCAAGGTCAGAAGACAAGAAGATGCCATGCACCAAGCTGTTTGACTCTGATGATATTCAAACGTTGTATACACAAACATCAGATCAGAAGAAAGTACAGGTGGCAGGCTATGCTGACTGACAAAAGGAACGTTGGAAGCTATTAAAGGCAACGTCAGTAGACACAGCGTGAACAAGGCTCGAGGTAGTTGACAAAAGCGTGAAACATTAAATGCAATGCTGTACGGAACACGCAAAACATTAAATGCTCCCAACGGCCATCTTCTCAAGTGCCTATATATATGAAGTTCTGATGAGAAGCAAGGTTGACGATTTGCTAACAATTAACTTGCTGGAACGCTGTTTAAACTCAAAGCTCAGAAACTTCATCTTCACCAAAGCTCACTACATTGCTGTTGTAATATATTAGTGAGATTAAGCTTAAACGTTAAGAGAAATATCACTGTTGTGATTATAGCTTTTCAGAAGCATTTGTAATACTCTTAGAATTGATTACATTCATTTGTAAGTAACTAGAGTGATCAAGTGTTGATCAGGATACTCTAGGAAGTCTTAGCCTGTGTCTAAGCAGTTGTAATTAGAGTGATCACGTGGTGGTCAGGATACTCTAAGAAAGTCTTAGCTTGTGTCTAAGCATTTGTTCTTAGAGTGATCAGGTTGTGATCAGGATACTCTAGAAGACTTAGTCGTGGGCTAAGTGAAAAACTATTGTAATCTGTTGCGATTAGTGGATTAAATCCTCAGGTGAGGTAAATCACTCCGTGGGGGTGGACTGGAGTAGTTTAGTTAACAACGAACCAGGATAAAAATAACTGTGCAATTTGTTTTTATCGTTCAAGTTTTTAGACTACACTTATTCAAACCCTCCCTTTCTAAGTGTTTTTCTATCCTTCACATCTCCAATGGTAGTTTCTTCCATTGAGTTCTCCACATGTACCATTAGTTTAATAATTAAATATTTAAAGAATTTGCCATGTCATAATAGAGTTGCATTGCAATGCAACAAATAAAAGATTCTAGTACCCAATCAAATCAAGTTATGAGGTAAAGTTGTGGGACTCATATTAAATTTTTATTGAAGTTATAATTAAATAATTTTTTTAAATATGATGTGGCTTAGTGGTTCCCATAAAGAACTCAAATGTAAGTTGCACCATTGGAGATGCTCTAATAATATTTAATTTTATATAACTTTTAATTTTTGATCATTTTATAATTGATTTAAATCAATTTAAATTTAAACACTCTTATATTATATAATATCAAAATTATTAAAAAAAAATAGTTTCATATTTTATTTATTATTTTTTATCTGTGTGTGAAGTGGTATATTAAATGAATTTTTTTTATAAATAATTTTTGTTTAGTGTAATTTTCATCCTCCATCAAAGCCACTGGATATAGGCAAGAGCTCTTACTGTGTTCTTATTCATCTTATAAAGGAACTAAAAAGAGTAAATTTTTCTTATTTTCTTGAGGATTGATTACATTAAAAAGATCCTCTTACACGCAATTAAATAAATAAAAAGCATATGTTTTCTCATAAAAAACAATAAAGCATCAAACCGTATTTAAACTAGACATGCAGATTACAACTTACAAGAACAAGGAAAAGATGGGTGATAGCAATGGCATGATAATACCTCTTCATCCTGTGATTTATGGTTGTAATGCACCTTGCCTTAGTTGAAAGGAAAGAAGCATTTAATGACGTTGAGTTCCCTTATAACATCCACCATGTTCATTCTTTCTTTTGGTGATTCCACTGAACAAGAAAGTGCAATCCTAAAAATTGAAAGTAGACATTTTTCTACATTAGGATCTATACTACCAGAGTTCCCATTCTCAGTATTGTTTTCTAATTCAACGGGGAGAATAGACCGGTCCACAATCTCGAAAAGGTGATTTGGAATTGAGAGTTTCACATAATTATGGAGATTATGATCATCTTTAAACATTTCATCTGTGGGTCTCCTTCCGGTTAACATTTCTAATACCAATATTCCAAAGCTATACATGTCGCCTTCCATAGACACTTCCGAACCCATTCCGTACTCTAAAATGTAAAAATAAATTCCTTATAGTTATCATCAATAAATTAACAAACAAAAAAAAGGTTTAGACACAAATTTTTAACAATATCAAGTGGTACCTATGGGTGCATAACCAACTGTCCCCTTTATCCCAATTGTGCTACTTTGCTTCAGAGAGATACAAGCACTTGATACCAACCTTGCTAAGCCAAAATCACTCACTTGTGCCACAAGGGTGTCATTAAGAAGAACATTTGCAGGCTTTAAATCACAATGAATGACAGGTTGCTCGCATTCGTAGTGAAGATAACAAAAGGCTGAAGCAACATCAATAATAATATTGAACCTTTGCTCAAGATTTAATGATTTGGGCTCATCTGTAATTTCTGTTGAGGGATGCAACCAACTTTCTAAGTTTCCATTTCTCATGTACTCAAATACAAGAGCTTTAAACTCATTTCCTTTATAATCTGTGCTGGAACAACATGTCAGAATTTTAACTAGATTCCGGTGTCTAATATTTTTTAGTGCATTACATTCAGCAATGAAACTCTTGTGAGATCCCTTCTTTGTAAGGTTTAGAACTTTTATGGCAACAAATCCGTCAATCGACGCAAGTGTTCCTTTGTAGACAGAACCAAAATTTCCAGATCCTATCAAGTTGCTCTTCGAGAACCCATTGGTTGCCCTGTGCAGGTTTTGGTACGAAACCTTAATCATCTGATCAATTATAGGTGAATCAAAAGATGGTTTTTTTATCGTTCCCCTCCTCCAATAGATTGCCAGAATAGATAGCATAATGAAAAGAAAAGAAATCACACTAACTATCAGTACCATCAACTTGAAATTATGGTGATTTGCAAGTTTCGTACCTTTAATAGGGCATGGTGATAGATGTAACTCCAAAATTCCTCCACAAAGCTTATTGTTTCCAATCACTGTAAATGCACTTGCATTTCTAAAGACACCTTTAGTTGGTACCTCTCCTTCCAACATGTTGAATGATACATTGAAATATTCTAAGGAAGAAATATTTTGCAAAGCATTTGGAATCAATCCAGACAGTTGGTTTCTTGAAAGGTCCAACACTTTAAGAACTTTGACAGATTCCAAAGAGTAAGGTATGCTTCCATTGAATGAATTCTCTGCCAAAATAAGGTATTCTAAGCATATGCATTTCCCCACGGTTATAGGAATCTTACCAGACAAACGATTTTTTGAGACATCAATCTTTACAATATTTTGTAGATGACCGAGTTCATCAGGTAGGCTGCCACTCAAAAAGTTTTGTGATAAGAACAATCCTTTTGTTAAAGATGAAATATTGAAGACCTCTAAGGGTATGACTCCTCTAAGGTTGTTTTTTGAAAAGTCTAATATTTGTATGTTTTGGCAGTTCCCTATACTTGTAGGAATAGTTCCCTCAAACATGTTTTTTCCTAAATTCAAACGATACAGCCGACTAAGGTTTCCTATAAAGGATGGTATTTCACCTGACAAGTTGTTCCCACCCAAATTTAACACTTGCAGCCTTTGAAACTTCCCAATAGCAGAGGGAATTCTCCCTTGAAAATGATTGTCTCCCATGTCTAAGAGAATTAAACTATTTAGATTTCCTAATTCTAAAGGAATTTTCCCATATATTTGATTATACCCAAGATATAGTCGACTAAGTTGGGTGGATAAGTTGCCTATGAAACCTGACAAACTACCTCCAAAATTATTATAGGATATTGAAACCACTTCTAAGTTACTACAATTTATCAATGATTTCAAAAATTCTAAGTCATTACTTGAATTGTAACCAAAATTATTTATTTCTAAATTTATACTCCCAAGATATTTTAGCCTCCCAAGACTTGGAACTTTTCCGGCTAAATTGTTTTTTCCGACATCAAGTGTTGTCAGGGTAGAAGCATTTGCAACAGAAGTGGGCATTAGACCTGAGACATAATTATCACCAATTAAAAAATCCTGGAGATTAGGGAGGTTGTTAAACATGTTGGGTGGAAGAGAGCCGCTAAACTGATTTTGTGCAGCTGAGATCATAGTAAGAGATGACATATTGTATACACAAAGAGGAAATGTACCAGACAAATAATTGGCAAATAAAACTAACGATGACAAGTTTTTGAGGCGGCATATTTCTTGTGGAATATCTCCCTCTAAATTGTTATAAGAAACTGAAAGACCGGTTAGTAATGAAAGGTTCCCTATGCTTGATGGGACTCCTCCTATCAAATTGTTACCCCTAACAGTCAATTTTTTAAGCTTTTGAAGAGAGCCAATTTCAATTGGTATTTTTCCAATCAAATTGTTCCCTCTCAAGCTTAAGTATATAAGGTTGTAACAATTTGTCAAGTTTATCGGAATTTTTCCATCAAACGAGTTATTGGTGAGATAGAGTTGTTGTAATTGTAACAAGTGACCGAACTCTTGTGGGATTTTTCCAAAGAACTTGTTGTCTGCAAGGTTGATAATCTTCAGAAAAGAGAGATTGGCTACATGAGAAGATAAGGATCCATGCAGCTTGTATCCAGGTAAGTTTAATTTGCTAACTCTTTGATATACGGGGTTGCATGTGATTCCGTGCCATTTGCAGAAATGGCTGGAACCATTCCAAGAATCAAGGATTCCATATGGGTCATTGGTTATTAATTGCTTGAATTTGAGCAATGCTAAATGATCAGTCTTGTTTCCTAATGTAAATGCAGTTGTTATTGGCCAGAAGTTGAAAATAAGGAGTAAAAAAAACCAAAATGAAAATGTAGGAAACATGAGGGAAAAGGCTTTCAGAAATCAAGAGGGTATGTTATAGATATGTAAATGATTTGAGTATTTTCGTTAGATAGATTGGTATATATAGATAGGTTTGATAGTTAAGTGGGAACACCAAAGGTTATTATTCCTTTGCCTTTGATACTGAAGGATTTTGTTTTCATAGTTTGTCCCCATATGAATTTTAAATATTGTAAGTAACATGTTATGATACCTTAAATTACTAAATATGGATTTATATTTTTTTTGGTGAAACGCTAAATTGGGAATTGATAATTGGTTTTACATCAGCTTCATTCCTTCACTCATTTGCATTATATATTGGGGGCTTGAAATCTGGAGGCAAAGTAACGACCAAACCATATGGTTGAGAACTCTTCAAACTATTGGAAAAGGCAACATATAATTAACTTGCTCTTGGATGGAATGTAAGGTCATGGTACTCTTAGCCTTCACTCAAATTATGACTCGTTTTTCTGTCGAATATGTTGGAAATCGAATTTGACGGAATAAGGTTCAATCACTTTTTTGATTGATTCAAGATTCTCGTTCCTCACTCTTCACTCGAGTGATTCAACTACATCATGGTTGCAAGATGATTCCCACACACAATAATTTGAAAAAAAAAGTAAAAAAAAGAAAATTAGGGCTCTAGGAGATGAGAAGAATATTGTTATTGATTTTGTAGAGTTTCTCTCTGTCTTACTTCAAAAATGTGAAGTATCTTGTAAAAGTGGGATTGTTACAAATGTAGAGGTTACCTCCTATTTATAATGAGATTACTTGCACATTAAGTTGTCTCAAAATAACTCACATACTTACTAACTCCGACTCTCTATCGAATACACACTTCTTCTACTTGTTGTATTTGACTTTCAATTAAATACACACAACTTGTCTACTACAGGTTGTATTCGACCTTCTGCCGAGTACATACATGTTCGACTGCGATGAACTAAAATCGACTCTATCAACTATAAATTGATTCAACTTTGTCGAATTTTTAATGATGTTTAACACTAAAAATTACATATTTAACGGAAATCAAGGTAAGCCTTGCCTTCCTTTTAAGCTTATATATAATAATAATTATATACTTTACATGTTTTCTACTATAGTTTTTCATGTAACTCCTATCTCCAAAACCAAAGCTATAAGAAAAATTATTGAAAAATTAGGATTTTCTCCGTGGGAATCCAAAATACAACATCATTTTGTATCACTATATATATATTATGACTTCAAAATATTTGCTTGTTTGCATATACTTTATTTCATTTTTTCAGTCGTTTTTGTCCTTTCGATCAAATGTCTTATATTCTTTAGTGAGGGTAAATGTTGCCTTCTCCTATACATCTCTTATCTAATAGATACTTTTATGCTATCACTTAATTAATGGTTTGTTGAACTAATTTTAAAATTTTGTTGCATTTGCTAAGTTATTCAGGTCGATTCAAGTGGCATTTGGAGATTTACACAGAAGTAATTGAGAAAAGAGGTATTCAGGTAACCAAATACAATATATCTGCAAAGATTTATATATATGAGTGATTGTTCTAGAAAATTACAGCAGAAATTAGTGCAACGTACCACATGATCCTCCTCAAGTGCCTTTATAAGTTCCAATACTTGCTGAAGTGTCTCTAACTTACTCCTACTTCTGTTATGCTATAAAGTGGAACTTATTTCATGACATTGGTTAAGCAAGATTACATAACTTATATTAATAGTGACACTACAATAGTAGAAATTGTGTATGCATACAAGTTCATTGAGTAACACCTAAAATTAACATCTCGGTTTTAGTGTCAGGTAGTTATTTTAAATTGATTTTCTATTGTTATTGTGAGATATTGGATCGAACTCTAGTATTGTCAAAGGGTAGTTTCTTGATTCGACAGTTCGACAGAGTTAAGCATGAAGTCGAAGGATTGTTCACATGCTGGTGTCGAAGTGTGCATGCTGTAGTCGAAGATGGGTCTAGCATGCAGATGTCGAAGATGCTAGGGTTGTTAGCATGTTAAATTAGGTTTTAGTGTTTAAACCCTAATTTGTTAAGTTAGCTTGTTTATTAAGTGGGCTTGTGTAATGGGCCTTGCTGAAAAAGCCCATTAGTTAGTATGTTAGGTTTTATTATAAATAACATACTAGTCTCTCATCATTAAAAAAAAGCTGAAAATCCTAATTTAGGGTGAGAGAGGTTATTTGTTATTCTTGTAAACTTGTAATCTTGTTTTAAGAGAAAGTAAAAGAATAGCAGTTATAACCAATCTTGTGTTCCTCTTCTTCCTTGTCCTTTATTCATCCTTTATTTTATACTTTGTTCGTGGCATTGAATTCACAACAAACTGGTGCGGTGAGCGTGGAGAAGATGCCTTCAACAAAGTATGAGATTGAAAAGTTCACCGGAGTGAATGATTTCGGTCTGTGGCGCTTGAAGATGAAAGCCCTACTTGTTCAGCAGGGTTGTTTGGAAGCGTTGAAGGGAGACGCAGCCATGAATGCAGAATTGACGGCAGCAGAGAAGACGAATATGATCGAGAAAGCACACAGCGCAATTTTGTTGAGCCTTGGTGATAAGGTTCTCAGACATGTATCAAAGGAGACGACGGCATCAGGGTTATGGGTGAAACTTGAAAGTTTGTATATGACCAAATCGCTGGTAAATCGACTCTACCTGAAGCAAGCTTTGTATTCATTCAAGATGATTGAAGACAAAGTATTGGCTGAGCAGTTGGATATGTTCAACAAGCTGATTCTTGATCTTGAAAATATTGATGTGAAGATCGATGATGAAGATCAAGCGCTGTTACTATTGTGTTCTTTGCCTCGATCACATGCTCACTTCAAAGAAACTCTCTTGTATGGAAGGGAGTCCCTGACGTTTGAAGAAGTTCAATCAGCCTTGTACTCTAAGGACTTGAATGAACGAAAGCAGCATAAACCTTCGACTGTTGGCGAAGGTTTGGCCGTTAAAGGAAAACTCTTACGAAAGGATGGTAAGTTCGACAAGAAGAAAGGCAAAAGCCATTCGAAGTCTTACAGTGGCGAAGCATCTGGCATTCGATGCTCCCATTGTAAGAAGGAACGTCACACAAGAAAGGTGTGCCCTGAACGCCTGAAATATCATGGAGGTAAGGATAATGGCAACGCTGCCATTGTTCAAGATGATTTCGAATCATCTGATGTTCTTGTGGTTTCAAGCAGTGACTCTAAGAAGGAGTGGATTATGGATTCAGGTTGCACTTGGCACATGACTCCAAACAAAGACTTGTTCGAGGAATTATGTGATCAAGATGGTGGATCAGTATTGCTGGGAAACAACAAGGCTTGCAAGATTGCAGGTGTTGGATCTGTAAGATTCAAGCTCCATGATGAGTCAACAAGGTTGTTGACTGAAGTCAGGTATGTTCCTGATTTGAAGAGAAATCTGCTTTCTCTTGGTGAATTCGACAAGAAAGGATATGTTTTCCAAGGAGAGAAAAGTATCCTAAGAGTCATGAAGGGTTCGAAGGAAGTCTTGAGAGGCGTGAAGAAACAAGGCTTGTATACCCTTGAGGCTGAAGTTGTAAGTGGTTCGACAAATGTTGCATCCACGAAACCTTTGTCGAAAACAGAAATCTGGCACATGAGATTGGGCCATGTCAGTGAAAGGGGTCTGGTCGAATTAGGGAAACAAAATCTGCTTGGTGGAGACAAAGTCGAAAAGCTGAAGTTTTGTGAACCCTGGGTACTTGGAAAATCTTGCAGAGTGAAGTTCAACAAAAGCAAACAAAGAACACATGGATCCCTTGATTACATCCATGCTGATCTTTGGGGGCCTGCAAGGTGTCCATCACATTCAGGAGCAAGGTATTTTCTATCCATAGTAGATGATTATTCCAGAAAATTATGGGTATTCATCCATAAGACTAAGGATGAAGCTTTTGAGAATTTCAAAAGTTGGAAGACTCTGGTTGAAAATCAGACTGGCAGAAAGGTCAAGAGGTTGAGAACCGACAATGGCCTTGAATTTTGCAATGAGGCATTCAACAGTTTTTGTGTTGCCTCTGGTATTACAAGGCATAGAACTACTGCAGGTACTCCACAGCAAAATGGTTTGGCTGAAAGGTTTAATCGAACTATTTTGGAGAGAGTCAGATGCATGTTGACTAGTGTGGGGTTAACGAAGGTGTTCTGGGCTGAGGCTGTTTCGACAGCAACATATCTGATAAACAGATGTCCTTCGACAGCGTTAGATATGAAGACACCTGAAGAAGTTTGGTCGGGACATCCACCAGATCTCGACAAACTGAGAGTATTTGGCTGCGTAGCCTATGCTCACATTAGGCAAGACAAGGTCGAACCTAGAGCTCTGAAATGCATGTTCATGGGATACCCTGAAGGAGTCAAAGCTTATAGGCTATGGTGCCTAGAGCCAGGTCACATGAGGTGTATCACCAGTCGAGACGTAGTTTTCAATGAAGCTGAAATGGCTTTTAAGAAAACTGATGATGTTGGTCGAAGTACAGAAACATCTGACGAAGAGCTGGAACAGGTAGAGATTCCTGTTGAGGTGGAGCATGTTGATGTTGAATTGCATATCCCAGATGAAGTCGAAGAAGAAGCAGAAGATGCTGAAGTTGAGGAAACTGACGATGACTACCTATTATCGAGAGATAGGTCGAGAAGAGTCATCAAGCCACTTCAGAGACTTGGATATGCAGATCTTATAGCTTATACCTTAATCTCTGCAAGTGAGGTTCTAGACGAAGAACCTAGAGACTATAAGGAAGTTATGAGAAGTCGAAATAAGACTGAATGGCTGAAGGCCATGGATGATGAGATGAAATCTCTTCATGATAATCATACTTGGGAACTGATCAAGAAACCTGCTGGGGCAAGGTTAGTCAGCTGTAAATGGATTTTCAAAGTTAAGGAAGGAATTGAAGGAGTGACGTCGAAAAGATATAAGGCAAGGTTAGTTGCAAGGGGTTTCACTCAGAAAGAAGGTGTCGACTTCAATGATGTGTTTTCTCCTGTTGTGAAGCATAGGTCCATTCGAATGTTGCTTGCCATGGTGGCACAGTTCGATCTTGAACTGGAACAGATGGATGTGAAGACTGCGTTCTTGTATGGTGATATAGATGAAACTATCCTGATGAGGCAACCTGAAGGGTATGTCGAAAAGGGGAAGGAAGATTGTGTGTGCAAGTTAAAGAGATCTTTGTATGGGCTGAAACAATCTCCTCGACAGTGGAATAGGAGATTCGACAAGTTCATGGTGTTGCACCCCAAAATTTTACCCATCCTAATTTACATCTATCTGGCTTATGCTTTTCAATTCATTTGCATACCTCCATTAAATTCATCTAACAAATCATGCATTCATTCACTAACATCTAACAAATCATGCATTCATTCATTTAAATCATGCATTCATTCATTTAGAATAATATTGGTCCATTAAGTCAAGGGGAGTGGATTAAAGGCATTAGTTTTATCATGGTTTATTTCCATATTTGTCTAATAATCAAGAGAATCTATCCTACGAAGTTTGGATATAATTATTTAGTGCATTGCTTGAATTATATGTTATGGTGTAATGCTTAGTGAGTTCACTTGGACAAAGAGGTTAGATTATGACAAGTCTTGGGAGATTCAGATTCTTATGGTTATTTATACATGTTGAAGAGAGAAGACCTTTGAAATCTATTTGCAAAGACTTTGTCAACCATAAAGGTCGACTTCTGACTAAGGCCATGTTGATTCCATATCTTTGGTTATCATTCTAATAGGGTTTTCCTCATTCAATGGCATATTGAAAAAAGAAGTTCAGATTGTTAATTACAAGTTCAAGGATGACACTACAATGCCATTACAAATCAATATCCTTACATCAAATACATCCCATATATGCATTATACTACATGGAAAGTTATACAACAAGCTTAGACTAAATATAAGTGTTCTTAATATCTATTCCAAGCCATGCTCCGTAAATGGAAAGCTTCCAAGTATTCATCACATCAACTCCTCGATTCTATGGTTGTTTTCCCGCCACAATACTACCCAAACCTGCAGAGAGAAAATTCAGAAGAAAAGTGTCATAAACTTCCTGACATAATCCAAAACTAACATACTAAGCTTCATTCATCATGATCATGTTTTAGTTCAATACAAAAATAAAGCAGTCCTTACACAATTACCATTCAGAACCACAACCAACATCCATGAACCACAAACAGCCAGCCCCACATCCAAAACAAAATCGAAATGAAAACAACTAAAAAACACAAAGACAAACAAAAACTAAAGAGCCAAACTACGGTGCTCTGAATCCTGAAAAGGATACGTAGGCATTAGGTCGCGGGGCCTAAGCGAGCACAACTATTTATAAAACTTATTTTCCCCGTGTTTCTTATTCTTTCATTTGCATGCATTCCCTTTGCATTAAGCTATATATTTACACACCCTTTATATAGAAACAAACATAGGTGGATACCATCGAGTACGATGGGCGTGAGGGGTGCTAGTACCTTCCCCTCGCGTAAACGACTCCCGTACCTTATCTCTGGTCACAAGACCTTCTCTTATCCTTATTCTAGGTTTTCTGATATTCCTTTCCCTTATGGGATAAATATATTGGTGGCGACTCTGTTCATTTTCGCGAGCATGCGACAGCTGGCGACTCTGCTGGGGATGTGATAAACCTGTGATGGTCCATTCTTAGCAAGTCGATCCTAGCTTACGTTTGTTTTCTTCTCTTTGGGTGTTTACTTGTTGATTTATTGCTTTATTGCTTTATTTCTTTATTGCTTTATTGCTTTATTTTCTTTATGCATCGCATTTTATTTTCCTATACTGTGGATTATTATCATGATGTTCTGTTGGGTTGGGATGTTACTGATTTGAGGTAAAAGGCCCAATACCCAGGCCAGAGTTGACACATAGGATACCTAGGATAGAGTGGATAGTCATGACGCCGATGAGATGTCAGGTCTTGTCTAGTGCGATCATGAGACTCACGCCCAGTCGAGGTTCAAATGGGGTATCATCGTTGGCATATAGATGCAACAATGGTGGTATCTCAGGAGAACTGATAACGCTGGTTGCCATATTGACCTACCCTGACCTAGACTACACCCGTGAGTGGGGAGGGAATCATATTTTATACAAGTGCAGGTACAGGTTCTGTTGGTGACTATTAGTTCTCCTGGTATTCAAAAAGACGTCGAACCATTGATCCTGGGACATTTGACTTATACAGAAGTTCTACATCAGCTATCTATCATAATCAACGTCGAACCTCTGAATCTGGAAGGTTCGACCTCATGTGACTTATGCAAAGGTTATATATACGAATCAACGTTGAACCTCTGAATCTGGAGGGTTCGACCATCTTTTGACTTATGCACGAGCTATTTATCCAGAAAGCAATGTCGAACCTCTGAATCTGGAGGATTCGACCATATCTTATGACCATGAGAAGCTGTTATCCAAGAGGCCTTGATCCTTGATCCTGATTTATGCTGCCTTTGCATCATCATTAACATTTTGCATTCATGCATATGCATCCATGGTTACCAAGACACTTACACTCTCCCTCTCCATCAGATCCGTCAAGACGATTCCTCCACACCGATATTTGACAAGAGCTCACAGACAAAGAATCATGGGGAATTACAAACAAAATCAAGCTACTATCTAAGCACCCCATGCCTCCTCATGAGGGTACCTTCCACCAAAGGAGCCTGAAGACTTTCTGCTTGTCAGAGAACATTTCATTTGCATCAGAATAAGGCCAAACTTCCCATTGTTTAGACTTCTCAAGCATTTTCAATTGTATTACTTTTGTTGTTATCAAGTACTTCTCATTGTAAGAAACTCATTCTGTTTGAATAAATAAAAATAATGCAATATACATGTTTTTCTCAAATCATTCCATTCTTGTCATTATGTTCATTGATATTCAACTCACTTGTCTTAAGCAACTAAAAAAGGAGAATGATGAAAAATCGAAAAATACATGAACTACTAATTGTATGCTTTTGGAACAAAGATCCCGCTGACGATGTACAGGCATTGTTTCAATTCCTAAACACCAGAGTTATAAGGGAGAGAAACCCTCGTCAACCCCTTTGAGCCTAAGGAGTAGTAGTTTCTTTTCAAAAAGTACAAAACCCTCAATATTAACCAGGGGCAGGGTAGTCTTCAGTTAGTGCGACCGAGCGCTCAACTTTCAGGTATTCCATCAGAGGATAAATTACATCTCATGTTTCGCAACAAAAGAAAAAGAGCACAATCCACAATGGATGACTCTCATTCACTAAGAAGAAGGCAGTCACAACCTTTTCATCAAATCACAAAAGTCATACAACTTGTTCCCGAACGAGACAAAAAAAAAGAATTAAAAGAAAGTTATGAATCACGAAAAAAAAGGAATAAACGATAGCCCGCTAAGTCAAAAAGAAAGAAAAGCTTTGAAGCAAATGACTTAGGCAAAAATTAGGGCATATCCCGCTGGACAACGAAAACCAAATTCAAAAGAAACTTTTTGTCCAGGCAAAAGTTAGGAAAAGCAAAAAGCAAAAGAAAAATCCTCCAAGGGACAAGTTGTTATGATCATCAACGAAAACACCAAAGGGTGACTGCCACCTCCATCAAAGTCATGAAGGATCCTCATCCATCACAATCCTTCCTGAAAGGCGAATACTCGTGTCGAACTAGCTGAACGTAGGACTGGAGAACATCACGAAGAAGGGGTGGGTTAAGTAGAACTTGAGCCTTTATCCTTTGTTTCTTAAACCGTGAACCCGTCCAAGTTATAACCCTCGAAAGTCCTAATTGAAGCAGGGTTCGTTCCGAAAGCATGCAAACTTTAAAATCATGTCAAACTGACTCCTAATGTTGCTGTGTCATTTGTTTTAGTATCAGTACAACATTTTGACAAATGAAACTTTTCTCTTGAGATTAACATGTGCATTGCATTCTCATTATCTTTTTCAAAACAGAATCGTCTCTAATCAGAAAGTAAGTACTTGATACCAAGGAAAGTTCAACATTGAAATTTCGTCGAGTAATCCTACAAAGGCAAAGGTTGGTCATCCACTGAGCAAGTACCTGAAGTATCCATTTGGTGGAACATTTCCTCTCAATCTGGGGCATTCATTCTATGATCAACACTGGGGCAGACCATTACAAATCTCCATGATTCAAGCATATCAAAGTTCTATCTCAAGAGATCTTACAAGCTGGGGCAAGCTAGTAATAATTCATCTCTTCATCTTCAATCAAGTGTCAGATATCGAGACAAGTGTTGAGGGGTCAAGCCAAACACCTCACCTTCACCAACCATTTCACAAGCAATGACTTTTCCGCAAGGGCACACTCCATTCACTCCTTGTATCCCGGAAGCAATCATTCCATTCATAATCATACAATCATCATGCATATCATTGCATTCTCATTATCATTTTCCCACATGATCCAAATCATCAATAAAGCAGGGGCATCAACCCTATATTGAATCAAACAGAGATCCTGAACTCCACCTAATCTATCCCTGAAATTAGAAACCCTGATCAATCAGTACACTGCATATAGAATTCATTGCATTGCATCTCCAAAAGTGCATAAAACAAATCAAGTATCACATATGAAGCATAAGCCAAGCTACTCATCAGACGAGGTCCCTACAAGTATTCAAATTGATATTCTACTGGATCACTCAGAGTTACGATTGTGGTGTCATCTCCCAAAGTCAATCATGTTCATCTTTCTTCAACCCAGAGTTGATGTTTTTGTGTTCAACCCAGAGTTGACTTTCCTTTCACCTTTTAACCCCGAGTTAATTGTCTTTTCCCACTCAACCCAGAGTTGACGGCCATCTTGTTTCTTTTCCCACTCAACTCAGAGTTGACGGTTATCTTTTACTCAATCCAGAATTGATTCCTTTTCCCACTCAACCCCGAGTTGACGGCCATCTTGTTTCTTTTCCCAATCAACCCAGAGTTGACGGTTATCTTTTACTCAATCCAGAATTGATTCCTTTTCCCACTCAACCCAGAGTTGACGGTTATTCCTAATTGTTCATCTTTTCTCTTTCAACCCAGAGTTGAATTACCTTATCTCAACCCAGAGTTGATGTCTATCTCTTGTTTTCAACCCAGAGTTGATGTTCTTACTTTCTTTCAACCCAGAGTTGATGCTTATATCTTGTCCCACTAACACTGATTTCACTTTCCTTTCTCAATCCAGAATTGATGTTTACCCCTTATTCAACCCCGAGTTGACTTCCCTCTATTCTTCGACCCAGAGTTGACCGCCATCTTGTTTCTTTTCCCCCTCAACCCAGAGTTGACGGTTATCTTTTCTCAACCCAGAGTTGACGGTCATCCTTTATTGATTTCTTTTCTCCCTCTCAACCCAGAGTTGAAGGTTATCTCTTGTCCTTCCCCACTCAACCCAGAGTTGACGGTTATCTTTTCTCCTTTCCCACTCAACCCAGAGTTGACGGTTATCTTCTTTCTTTCCCACTCAACCCAGAGTTGACGGTTATCCTTTGTTCAATCCAGAATTGATTCCTTTCCCACTCAACCCAGAGTTGACGGTTATCCTTTTTCAATCCAGAGTTGATCTTTTACTTCTCAACCCAGAGTTGACAATCATCTTTCATTCAATCCAGAATTGATTCCTTTTCCCACTCAACCTAGAGTTGACGGTTATCTGTTGTCCCTTCCCACTCAACCCAGACTTGATGGTTATCCTTTCTTATTTCCCTCTCAACCTAGAGTTGACGGTTATCTCCTGTCTTTCCCACTCAACCCAGAGTCGACAGTTATTTCTGATTGTTCATCTTTCCTTTTTTCAACCCAAAGTTGATGTTCTTACTTTCTTTCTCAACCCATAGTTGATCCCTATATCTTGTCCCAGTAATACTGATTTCCATTTCCGTTCTCAATCCAGAATTGATGCTCACCTCTTATGCAACCCCGAGTTGTCCTCCCTTTATTCTTCGACCCAAAGTCGACCCACTTTTCTTTTTCAACCCAGAGTTGATGTCTATTTCATTTCTAACCCAGAGTTAACTTACCCAACCCAGAGTTGATACAATTTTACTCAGTGGAGTTGACACCATTTGTTCCCCAGTGGATCCTATCTCTCATCAGGCAAATTTTTAGGTTCACTTTGTATTTAATCTTCTTCTACCTCGAATGCCCGAAAGGCTAATGCCAATCACACATTCAGGTTTAAGACGATTAAATAGGGGCAGCTGTTGCACCCCAAAATTTGCCCATCCTAATTTACATCTATCTAGCTTATGCTTTTCAATTCATTTGCATACCTCCATTAAATTCATCTAACAAATCATGCATTCATTCACTAACATCTAACAAATCATGCATTCATTCATTTAAATCATGCATTCATTCATTTAGAATAATATTGGTCCATTAAGTCAAGGGGAGTGGATTAAAGGCATTAGTTTTATCATGTTTTATTTCCATATTTGTCTAATAATCAAGAGAATCTATCCTACGAAGTTTGGATATAATTATTTAGTGCATTGCTTGAATTATATGTTATGGTGTAATGCTTAGTGAGTTCACTCGGACAAAGAGGTTAGCTTATGAAAAGTCTTGGGAGATTCAGATTCTTATGGTTATTTATACATGTTGAAAAGAGAAGACCTTTGAAATCTATTTGCAAAGACTTTGTCAACCATGAAGGTCGACTTCTGACTAAGGCCATGTTGATTCCATATCTTTGGTTATCATTCTAAAAGGGTTTTCCTCATTCAATGGCATATTGAAAAAAGAAGTTCAGATTGTTAATTACAAGTTCAAGGATGACACTACAGTGCCATTACAAATCAATATCCTTACATCAAATACATCCCATATATGCATTATACTACATGGAAAGTTATACAACAAGCTTAGACTAAATATAAGTGTTCTTAATATCTATTCCAAGCCATGCTCCGTAAATAGAAAGCTTCCAAGTATTCAGCACATCAACTCCTCGATTTTATGGTTGTTTTCCCGCCACAATACTACCCAAACCTGCAGAGAGAAAATTCAGAAGAAAAGTGTCATAAACTTCCTGACATAATCCAAAACTAACATACTAAGCTTCATTCATCATGATCATGTTATAGGTCAATACAAAAAGAAAACAGTCCTTACACAATTACCATTCAGAACCACAACCAACATCCATGAACCATAAACAGCCAGCCCCACATCCAAAACAAAATCGAAATGAAAACAACTAAAAAACACAAAGACAAACAAAAACTAAAGAGCCGAACTACGACGCTCTGATTCCTGAAAAGGATACGTAGGCATTAGGTCGCGGGGCCTAAGCGAGCACAACTATTTATAAACCTTATTTTCCCCGTGTTTCTTATTCTTTCATTTGCATGCATTCCCTTTGCATTAAGCTATATATTTACACACCCTTTAGATAGAAACAAACATAGGTGGATACCATCGAGTACGATGGGCATGAGGGGTGCTAGTACCTTCCCCTCGCGTAACCGACTCCCGTACCTTATCTCTAGTCGCAAGACCTTCTCTTATCCTTATTCTAGGTTTTCTGATATTCCTTTCCCTTATGGGATAAATATATTGGTGGCGACTTTGTTCATTTTCGCGAGCGTGTGACACATGGCACGCATAAGTTTCATTAGAAGTCAGTTCGACCACTACGTTTACTTCAGATTTTGACCTGGTAATTCATTTGTTATTTTGTTGCTTTATGTGGATGATATTCTCATAGCAAGCAACAATGTTGAAGATGTGACGAGGGTGAAGGCTGAACTCAATAAGGAGTTCGATATGAAGGATCTAGGAGCTGCTTCCAAGATTCTTGGAATTGACATTCGAAGAGATAGAAAGAATTCGAAGTTATGCTTATCTCAAGAGGCATATCTACGAAAGATTCTCGAAAAATTTGGTATGTCGAATTCGAAGCCAGTTGTGACTCCAACAAACCCTCAATTCAAGCTGAGTATTGATCAGTGTCCCAGTACTGATGTTGAAAGAGCCTATATGAATAGCATCCCATATGCTAATATAGTTGGTTCTTTGATGTATGCTATGGTCTGTACTAGACCCGACATAGCATATGCAGTAAGTCTTGTAAGCAGGTACATGGCGAACCCTGGAAAGGCTCACTGGCAAGCATTGAAGTGGATTTTAAGGTACATAAATGGGTCTCTGAATAGAGTTCTAATTTATGGTGGAGCCTTGGGTGAAGATAGTAAAGCAGTAATAGAAGGATATGTCGACTCTGATTATGCAGGTTGTATGGATTCCAGAAAATCTATTTCTGGATATGTTTTCACTATGTTTGGCACTACAATTAGTTGGAAAGCAACACTTCAGAAGGTTGTTGCTCTAGCAACCACTGAAGCGGAGTATATTGCCCTAACTGAAGCTGTGAAAGAAGCATCGTGGCTTGAAGGTTTTGCGAAGGAGCTGAAACTTCAAGGTCGAGGTATCACTGTTAAATGTGATAGTCAAAGTGCAATACACCTGTCGAAGAATTCAGCCTATCATGAGCGAACTAAGCACATTGATGTGAGGCTGCATTTCGTCAGAGGAGTAATCGAGCGTGGAGAAGTCCAAGTGCTGAAGGTTTCGACTGAAGACAATGCTGCTGATATGATCACCAAGAAATTGCCGAGTTGCAAGTTTTTCCACTGTGTGTAGTTGATAAAGCTGCATGAAGAAAGCTAGTTTGTTCCTTGACGTTGTAGAGTTAGGTCCAAGGTGGAGATTTGTGAGATATTGGATCGAACTCTAGTATTGTCGAAGGGTAGTTTCTTGGTTCGATAGTTCGACAGAGTTAAGCATGAAGTCGAAGGATTGTTCACATGTTGGTGTCGAAGTGTGTATGCTGTAGTCGAAGATGGGTCTAGCATGCAGATGTCGAAGATGCTATGGTTGTTAGCATGTTAAATTAGGTTTTAGTGTTTAAACCCTAATTTGTTAAGTTAGCTTGTTTATTAAGTTGGCTTGTGTAATGGGCCTTGCTGAAAAAGCCCATTAGTTAGTATGTTAGGTTTTATTATAAATAGCATACTAGTCTCTCATCATTAAAAAAAAGCTGAAAATCCTAATTTAGGGTGAGAGAGGTTATTTGTTATTCTTGTAAACTTGTAATCTTGTTTTAAGAGAAAGTAAAAGAATAGCAGTTATAACCAATCTTGTGTTCCTCTTCTTCCTTGTCCTTTATTCATCCTTTATTTTATACTTTGTTCGTGGCATTACAACAGTTATGATTCTTTTGCAATGTATAAATTTCAGAATTCCTTTAGTATAATTAGGGGAGATTCAATTCCAAACATTCGATTTTAACTACATTGTAAATTCTTATGAAAATGAAAATACAAGTCAAAGTCAAAGAAATGAAGACAAATATGAGAGAAGTATCAGTTCTCAGTTTATTGAATTAGAAAACAATACAACATTACTTATTAACAACAACTAGTACAGGTTGCAGGCAAATGTACATTGAACACTATCACACATAAGTATTTCCACATGTGGTTCCAGTGAAACCATTCAGTTTCTTAACAAGAATGCATATCAAACTGAATTACTGATTATTAGTGTGAATACCTGAAAAGAATAAATCAAGAAGAAAACCATTATTACCATTGTATTTTGTAGATTAACGATTTTGAAATGAATAATATGATCATAAAAACTGCGTTATAATTCCATAAGCAATTAATGAGTTTGTTAAGACTCAGATAAATATATCTGTTTATCTCACCTGAAAGAAAGGTTTTTTTGATGATACTAAGTTCTCTGGTGACATCCACAATATTCATTCTTTCTTTTTGTGATTGCATTGAACAAATAAGTCCAATCTTAAAAACTGAAACTAAGCACTCCTCAACGTTTTGAATAAGATTCTCACGATTTCGGTCCAGTGTTGCTACTTCTGCATCTCTTGATATAAGATGTGGGTCCAAAATCTTTATAAGATTATCGGGAAATGAAATTGCAACAAAGTTATGAAGATTTTGACCATCTTCAAAAACTTCATCTGTGGGTCTTCTTCCCGTAAGCATTTCCAACACCAGGATTCCAAAGCTATACATGTCACCAGACGTAGACACTTCAGAACCCATTCCATACTCTAAAACATATATCAAATTGTTAATACCAAGTTACTTGTAAATTATTACGTGCGCGACTAAACATAGGAGAATTCAAAGAAAAAATATAAGATTCCACAATTTAGAACATACCTGGAGGAGCATAGCCAACCGTCCCTTTTATTCCAATTGTACTAGTATCTTTCAAAGAGTTACCGTCAATGGTTGAGACAAGTCTTGCTATGCCAAAATCACTCACATGAGCAATCATGTCGTCATCAAGAAGGACATTGCTTGGCTTTAGATCACAGTGTAGGACCAATTGCTCACATTCTTGATGAAGATAATGTAGTGCAGAAGCAACATCGGTAATGATGTTCAATCGATGAGTGAGGTCCAATTTTTTTGGAAGCTCTGCATTTAAAATCTCAGGATGCAACCATTGTTCTAAGCTTCCATTTTTCATATAATCATAAACCAGAGCTTTAAATTCTTGACCTTTGTGATCTGTACTAGAACAACATGTTAAGATCTTAACTAAATTGCGGTGTCTAATACTTTTGAGTGCATTACATTCAGCAATGAAACTTTTGTGTGCTCCTTTCTTTTGGAGGTTTAGGACCTTTACTGCAACAACATTATCTTGTGACATAAGATTTCCTCTGTACACAAAACCAAAACTTCCCGATCCGATCAAGTTTCTATCTGAGAACCCATCAGTTCCTCTGTGCAATTCTTGGTATGAAACCTTAGTCAATTGATCAATTGTTGGTGAATCAAAAGATGGTTTTTGGTTTGTGTTCCTCATCCAGTAGATAGTTATAATAAATGAAAGTATGAGAAGAAAAGAAACCACACTAACTATCACTCCTATCAACTTGAAATTATCTTTGTTTTTGTGTTTTCTACCCTTGATAGGACATGGTGGTAGGTGCAACTCTGAAATACCTCCACAAAGTTTATTGTTTCCAATCAATGCTACTTGGGTTGCATTTCCAAACACACCGCCTATTGGTACCTCGCCTTCCAACATGTTAAAAGAAACATTCAAGTGTTTTAAATCAGGGATGTCTTGTATAACATCAGGAATTGATCCAGATAACCGATTTCTTGACAGGTCTAAATATTGAAGACCTTTGAGAGATGCCAAATTCGAAGGTATGGTTCCTTGGAATGAGTTTCCTTGTAAATTAAGGTTTTCTAGAGTTATGCATTCACCGATGGTACTAGGAATCTCACCTGACAAATTGTTTTGAGAAACAACTAAGTTTTCAATATTTTTTAGTAAACCCACTTCGTTAGGTAGACTACCACTCAATGAATTTTGTGATAAGTCCAATCCCCTACTTAAGGTTGAAATTTCAAAAACTTCTAAGGGTATGGCTCCTTGAAGGTTGTTTCGCGAAAGATTCAGATATTCTAACCTTTGACATTTCCCTATGCTCGGAGGAATATTTCCTTCTAACATATTCTCTGACAAGCGCAAGTCAAACAATTGAGTGAGGTTTCCTATGGAGGATGGTATAGATCCTGATAGATTGTTTTGACGCAAATCTAACACTTGTATGTTTTGCAACTTCCTGAAACTAGTCGGGATAATTCCTTCAAAGTGGTTGCTTTCCATGGTCAAAAGAATTAAATTGACTAGATTTCCTAACTCTGGGGGAACTTTTCCTGATATCTCATTACCCCCAACATATAATCTACTAAGTTGGGAGGATAAATTGCCAACTGAATTTGGCAATTGACCTCCAAAATTATTAGCACCTATACTAATAACATATAATTTACTACAATTTGTCAATGTTTTTAAAAACTCCAAATCCTGAGTTGATTTGTCACCTAGATGGTTGATTTCTAAATTTAAAAAATAGAGATGATGTAGTCTTCCTAGACTTGGAACTTGTCCAACAAAATGGTTTGCGTCGATGGAAAATATTCTTAAAGTAGAAGCATTTGCAATTGAAGTCGGGATTGGGCCGGATATTTCATTCCTGTCTATATGAATTTCTTGGAGATTGGAGAGAGTTTGGAACATGTTGGGTGGAAGAGAGCCACCAAAGCGATTTGATGCGGCTGAGAAGAGAGTAAGAGAAGACATATTGTAAAGACAAGGTGGAAACATACCTGATAATTTGTTGATACCCACATTCATTTTTATCAAGTTTGTAAGATGACATATTTCTCGTGGAATATGTCCCTCTAAGTTGTTATATGCAACCCCAAGAGCTGTCAAGGAAGAAATATTACCTATGAATGACGGGACTCCTCCAATTAAATTGTTTTTCCCAATGTTTAGTAACTGAAGCTTTTGAAGAGAGAAAATTTGAGATGGTATTTTTCCGGTGAGATTGTTTCCAAATAAAAACAAGTCTACAAGATTGGAACAATTTGTCAAGATCGTAGGAATTTCTCCTGCTAATGAGTTATTGCTCAGAAAAAGTCCATGCAAGTGTAACAACCGACCCAGCTCTTGTGGAATATTTCCAAACAAGGTATTTTCTTCAAGGTTAAGGTTTCTTAAACGAGAGAGATTACCAATATAAGGAGATATGGGTCCATGCAACTTGTATCCTTGTAACATCATTTTTGTAACTCTTTGATGCTTAGAATGGCATGTGATTCCGTGCCAGTTGCAGAAGTGGGTAGACTCATTCCAAGAATCAAGGATTCTATATGGGTCACTGGATATTGATTCTTTGAATTGGAGCAATGACAAATGATCTGTTTGGTTTCCTAGTATTGTCGCTGCCATAATTTTGTTCGGACCAAAGCATATTAAAGTTAAGGTAAAGAGAAAGAGCAGATGAAGGTATAAAAGTATAGGTGACAAGAGAGGAAAAGGCTTCATTTTGGCTTAGAAAGAAAGAGGTTTATGGTATTTAGTTTTGTTTGTATAAAAGAATAGAGAGGAAGCATGCATTTAAATACTGGTGGCAAGGGCTAGCGCTGAATGCCATTTTTTTTATTAACTTCACCACAAAAAATAAGTAGATTAAATTCAAAAGTCAAGTCAATTGTGCATACAGTGCATTGTGATTATGTGGACATTTTCTATTCCTACAATTTTGATGTATCTCAATTCTCATATATAACCCTAGTAAGAATTATGTTTTTTTTTTTATTGTTTTTTTAATCATCTAATATACACTGCTTAATCTCTTATTATTTTTAATACAAACTAAATTTTATATATAATCAAGAAACTGAAATCAGATATAATATTTTATTAAAATTTATTTAAAATATTAAAATATAATTTTTAAAACAAATATGTTATTCTTAAATTCAATTCTAAATTTTGGATATATATATATATATATATATATATATTAACAGTGGGCGGCCCATGGTCCTATCGATAGGCTCTGATAACCTATTAGAGTTTGACCTAACTCATCCTTACAAAATCGCCGCATCTACACGGTTTTGAGAACAAAATGCTCACAGAGGAGAATCTCGAAGCATTTGCTTCACCGGAGCAGAAAGCCGAAGATGGCAGCAAGAACAAGGAGCCCAATAAGAAGAAGAAAAACATCGAAAAATACGCAAAACCGAACCAACTCCCTCAACCTCAGGTAGGCTCTGATACCATATTAGAGTTTGACCTAACTCATCCTTACAAAACCGGTTGGTAAGGTGAGGAGTGCCCCTCTATATATACTCTTTCAATGCTCTATCTCCCACCAATGTGGAACTTTAGGATTTTCCTAATAATATTAAACAAATTAATTTTAAAATAATTTAAATAAAATATTTATGTATTAAATTAAATAAGTTGATGATACTTATAAATCAACACCTTTAAAAAATAAATAAATTAAACAAAATTAGTTTTTTTTTAAATCTTATTCCAGACTTTTTTTTATACTTCTTAATTGACTTTGGTGTGAAAAATGGTATCTCTACAAAAATAAGGTATTTCCTTGAAAATAAAAATAAGAGTAATTTTAAAATGTTAATCAAAGAAATAAGGTATTTTCTTTGCTAATATAGGTCTTAACGCTAACTTCTTGGTCTATTTCAGTTCTCCCCCTTCGGATATTAGAGGAGAGTTTGTAAAGAATAGGTTAGGTATACCTTTTTTTAGGTTCTCTTTTTTTTTTATGGAACTTTTGTGGTTCCCTTTTATGGCTTATATCATCTTTTATTTTTGATATATATATATATATATATATATATATATATATATATATATATATATATATATATATATATATATATATATATATATATATATATATATATATATATATATATGAGCCTTTATTAAAAAAAAACACCAAAGCCAAAGTACAAGAAAGAGCTGATCGACGGTACAAGAGATACCAAGCAACTAGCATAACAACAAACAGACTAAAACAACAACTAAACTTACACACGAACACTAAAAAAAAAACAAAGCACCAGTACAAAGAAACAAAAGGCCAATGTAGAACTAAGAAACCCGAGTGAAGAACATGCTAGATCTCCCAGGTCAAAGACTTGTGAACCATAAAAGAAGCATCAATCTCTACTAAACACAAGAACACACTAGAAGGAGGTCCGAGACACTTAAGCTACCATTGGCTCAGACGCCTGATTGGGCTCTCGAGTCAGGCTAAGAAAGTACAGGAGTTTCCCACGTACCTACAAGATACCATTTTCAAGTCAAAAGAATGCTCAAATGTGTCATGTCCTTCGTTGACACCGTTTTACCTTAGAAAACTATATAACTAATTTTCAGATTGACCAGACTACGACATGCCAAATCATACCACACCCCCTAAGCTTAGGCGTACTACTAAAAGTGAGAAACATTTGAAAAGAGCCAGAGAGTCCCTTGGTATAGCTGCATACCATCCCAACCATTTGAAAATGTTATAGTAGAAATATACCACTACCTTACAAGTCACAATTAGATGGGAGAACTACTCTAGGAATCTCGTACAGAAAGGGAAAGTCATGTCCTTCGACCTAATGAGTACTCCCTTTGGAGAAGATTTTATCTAGTAGGGATTCTATCTTATAGTACTTGCCACGAAAAAATAATTACTTTAGAAAGGGACCAACTACACCAAATACTAGGGAGAACTAACTGCAAAAACGCAAAAATGATACATAACCATCTCTAAGGAGCTCACGACAGAAAAGGAAATCATATGTGGAGGCCACAAAATAAGAATCAACTTTAGTGTCTCCACCACCACCTATCAGGTTGGGAGGAAGGGATAAAGTCCATAATGACTAAATCAAGATCAGGTATCAAGATTTTCTCATGCTACGAGATCTTCTCCACTTAAAAACCTAAACCCTAACTTGCCTCTCCCACTTACCAACCTTTCCCCCTGAATAATTCTTCTAGTAAAATATAGAAAAAAGCCGAGGGAACCTAGCTCTAAGAGGAGAATCCACAGCCTAGTGAATTTTCCAAAACTTAGTGAGAATGTTGGACACAACCTTGTTAACAATATTATGCTGAAACCAGTATGGGGGATCCTCTCTTTTGGCACCAAGGAGACATAGAGAAAAGGCAAAAAGTTCTAACTCGTAAGATAGAAGTAGTTGAACTAACACGATATCTAGCAGACAAGACATCTCTCAATACACTAGAGTCTCCCGAGACCAACCGCCACCTCCACTTACCCAACAAAACCAGATTAATCAACCGAAGGTCACGAGCATTAGTATCCTCAAGCTTCTTAGGCTTGAAGACAATAAACCACCTAACCCAAGTGATCTTTGAAACCACCCCTCCCCTTTCACACCACCCACAAAAATCTCCTTTGAGTTTTTATAAATGTTCTTTCAAACCTTAACATGCATCTTTAGAAAGAGGTAGAAAATATGAATAGCATTAAGAATATAACTAAGAAGAATCACCCGTCCTTTTAGACGTCCTCTTAGAGATACATATATTTGTCTCCATGAGTGAAACCTCCGGGTGATGAGACTAACTAAAGGTTCCTACATATTCTTTTAATTTTTTTTATTTCTTTGACATAAAATAAAAAATAATATATAAATTATAATTTTTTCTTATTTCAAAATTTTAAAATAAAATAATAAAGAATTAATTGAATTAGTTAAAACGTAAAATGCATATATTGTCTTTGTTGTTTACAGTAAGGGTTTAAAGGATATGCACTGACAGTGTAAAATAATTTTACACTGTCATCCAGTAGAAAACAAATAATCTACCACGTCATTAAAAAAATTTAAAATAAAAATATTGTGTAATTGGATGCATGGGTGTGATTGATTGACAGTGTAAATAATTTTTACACTGTCAGTGCATCACCCTTTTTCTCTTACAGTAATAGATAAATTTAATATGTTTCTATTAAATATGGGAGAGCTATTTGTTAAAAAAAAAGTTTTAAATATATAAGTTATCTTCAATTTAAAAAAGTTTGAGAGAAGAGTTGAAACCTCACAGAATTTACATATATATTGTCGTTTTTGGTATAAATTGGATATTTTCTTTGGCAACGGGCAGAGACTTATTCTTTGAGCAGATGAAATACACAATATGTGAAATTTAATGATGTTGTATGTTTAGGACAGAATTTAAACCCATGGCATCCAATTAAAACCACAATAGTTGAAGTTTAATATTGTTGTATGTTTCAAGAAACTTTTACCATCTCATCTAAATATTTTTAGGGTGTGTTTGATTTTCTAAAAAAAATAAAGAAATGGACAATACAACTTCAGTTGTCTTGCGTTTGATTTAAAAGTAATTCATGGAAGAGGACAAAATTGAGATAAGGGATTGAACAAAATTGAAAATCTTTTTCTTCAATATATTAGGAGATAATTTTTTTGTCTCTTGTACATTTTATATAAAATGTTAAGATTCATTTTTTATTAAAAACATAGCCCCTCTCTCTCTCTAAATATTTATATTTATAAAGACTGTTGTAGTAGATTTTACTTTATTTTATTTGTTTTATTCATTGTCCATCAAACATCGTACAAGAAAAATAAATGTCAATTAAGGTTTGTCTTGCAATGTTTTATCCAGTACTTATCCATTTTGGGAATGAAATACACCCTTATTTACATAATCAAATATATAAAAGTAAATACAGTTTCATACACTTGTACAGTATGGACAAGCGGCTCCCAGCTAATTAAAAGCAAGTCGTCTTGTGATCATGTTATATGAAGAATGTGCATCTATAACAAGATATCATATCTTGATCATTTTTGCATTCTCATCAGCTCCTAACACGGTCTTTAGGGTGATGTAACCCTTTACCTGCACTTGCTCGCCTGTGAATTCTACTAATGAGTCTTGAAAAGCTTTGAGGTCATCGAAGTCCAGGAGAAACCTTTCAGAAACATCCTTATAGAGGATTTCTAGAGCGTTTACCTAATTAATCAACACTCTCTTAATCTCCCAGTCATTGCACCTCATGATTATGACCATAGGGTTGCTATAATGTGGATGGATGCCTGAAACGTTTTCTTAGAGAAGGTGATCCTAGACTCAAAAGTTTCTCTTTTGCATTTACAATTAGAATGGGATATATATATTTTACGAGTATAGCTAGTCTCTCCGCTTCTAGAAAACCCTCTTGTTATGATGTTAAGAGGGTGACACATGAGCCTACCCTCGCCTCCATTGCTTGGTTCCTTTCCTTTCTTGGATCTAGGGCTTCCTGAGACATCTCTCCCCTGAGAGCTAGATCGACCTGATGTTTGGGTAGAGATATTTATGGCGTATCTATTCAAGTGGACTTCTCGGATGGGGTATTCAATCTCCTTCACTACTACAAAAAGTGATTTTAACCTTGGACGCAAAATGTGTTTTACCTCGGCTATAGAAGTGAGGTAACGAAGGGCATTATAAAAAGTAACGACTTAACACCGAGGGATAAAATTATTTGCTTCAGATGCCTACTTAAGCTGAAGTTTACTTCAGATGTTCTTTGTAAAGCATGTCAGAAAGGCAAGTTTTCTAAAACATCTTTCAAATCTAAAAGTGTTGTTTCTACCTCCAGACCTTTGGAGCTTCTACCCATTGACTTGTTTGGTCCAGTTAAAATTGCATCAGTTAATAGTAAGAAGTATGGACTTGTCATAGTTTATGATTATAGTTGTTATACCCCAAAATTTGCCCGCATCTTTTTTCAAGAAAACTCTAATCTGAAAATTAAGAGTCTCATATAATCATGGATTTTCATTTCAACAAATATCCTGACATATGAAATACTTAGTTTTTAGAATTTTTCTTATACAGTAATTTGGCTTGCAGTTGAATTTATTCTTACGCAAACGCCAAATACTGTTTATTACTTCACACATGCTATTTATTTATTTACAGATAAATAGTACTGACACAATTGGTACAGAGTTAAATCTTTTTTGCAGGCGCAGAATCAGGAAACTCAGACTGTACCTGAACAGTCAGTTGACAGCCAAACTGCTGGCAGTACAATTCTCAGTGTTTTGTACCATCAATCAAATCAATCTTTTACAATTCAAAATTCCAAGATTTTTGTTCTAGAAGTCTTGAGAATATCACGCGATTAGCAGAGACTCAACACTGCACAAAAATCAGGTACGCTTAACTATCTCCTACACAAACAGTCCCTGACTAGGGTTTTCTTGTTTTTACAGGAGAAACAAGTTTTTGAGACCTCAAATGGATTTCATGCACATCCATATATCTCAAAGTACCATCATACAAATTTTCAAACTTCAATTCATTCAGACGCACCGTCAGCAGCTCAAACAGTCAACAGACGACCCGTTTGACCAAAAAGTCAACAGACAGTCAAAAATGATTTTTTTTGTCAAAGTCCATATTTTGTCAAAGGATTCATCATTTGATCATTGGATGATCATAATTCATCAAGGAAAGATCAAAAATCAACAAAACCCTAAGATTCAAAATTAGGGTTTTTGCCTGAAAAGTCAACTCAACTTTGACTGGTCATAACTCTCTCATCCTTCATCCAAAAAATTCAAACCAAAGCTCATTTTGAATGAAATTCAATTATCTTCCAAATGCAATTGATCCCATGGTCATTGCATTCACCATTTGAAAAATATGACCAAAGACATTACAGGTCATTTTCAAAGTCAACAAAAAGACACTTTTTTCAAAAGGACACACAAGGAGCATCAAAAATCATTTTGACATGAGACCAAAGACATTGGTTAGAGGACTCTTTGAGGTTTCCAAAAAGTGCAAGATCTCCTTCATATGACAAAAATTGAGGGATTTACACCTTGTTGAAGTTGGCTAAATTTTAGGAAAATACATGAAATCAACATTGCTCAAAAATGTATTTTTTCCAAATGGGGCCAAGTTTTCATGGTTCAAACATCATTTCCATAATATAATGGGCCTCCCACGACCAAGACAAAGCCCACATCATTTTTATCCATTTTTGATTTAATTTTATCACATATAAGATTAAATTTAAAAAGGAAAATGGAAGGATAATGCATAGCTTGAATTCCAAGCATGACTCATCAAGAGAATCATTCAACTCTGTCCCAAGCCAAAGTACAGCAGAGGGAGAGAAGAAAATCAAGCCATAGTGGCTTAAATGCCAAGCTACACATGTGGAAAAAGTCAAAAATTCAACAAAGCACTTATTGCTTTCTAGCTTAGATTTTAAGCACTTCAATGCTTATATATAGGCTAGCATACTTCAGTAATGAGGAGAGACAAGTTCAGAAACAAAGCCTTGCTTGTAACACACTTGTAATCACTTGAAACTTTTCAAAGAAATCTCAAATTCGAATTTTGAATTCCAGTCACTTTCCATACAAACTAAACATTCTAATACCTTCCTCAAGCATCACTGAACATATCTCAATCATTTCCAAGTCTTGAAACCTCATAAATCGAGCTACCTAGGCCACGGTTTGTTCAAACTAAAACTAACTTATATCTCATAACACACGCATATCTAGCAAGATGTAGACATATATTTGAACTTAGTGTGGCGTGTAGATCGTTTCTGGACATTTAATTAAGGTTTGGTTGCTTATATACGAAGTTACCATTTTAGGGTTCATACTCTCCAAATTAGGGCTTTCTGAAATAAGCAAAATTACAGGTTCTAAGTGGTACCACTGAATTCATATGGACTAGACGAATTGAATGGGCATGTCGCGCCAAATTTATATTCACGTTTACACCTATTCGCTATTTTGCAGGCTTAAGCATCACTTATTATAGCGCTTTTTTACAAAAGCGCTGTCAAAGGTGTTGTCTGGAGGTTGAAGATGATGCGTGTCCTCACCCTATTGGCTGGCATGCGCGCGTGTTTTTTTAAATTTGTCTCTGATTCTATGCTTTGCAGGTGTAACTTTTACCACGTGCCTCAATATCTGGGCCATCTGATCTCATTTAATGACTCATCCAACGCATCAGAATGAATCCCCATACCATGGACTCTCAGATTAATCACACATGATCATGTATCCTTTTATTTTCTATTTTATTTTAATTTTCTTTGCAAAATTAATTAAAAATAGTTTTAAAAATCCAAAAAATACACAAAAAATATTTTTAGACTTCTAAAATAATATATTATTTTCTGAAATAAAAATATTTTATTTTTCTTCAAAATTTCAATATTTTGCATAATTAATTAGTATATATTTATATATTTGCTTTTTAATTATTCTAAACAATCAAAAAATCATAAAAAAAATTGTTCTTTATATTAAATATTGTTTATATGTTATAAACTAATTTTGTACATATTTAGGATAATTTTCTCTTTAAGTTTTAATTATTTGTATAATTATTTGCATAATTATGTTTTAATTAGCTTAATCAATTTCAAATCAATTTCAAAAATTCCAAAAAATTAGTTTTGTTTTAAAATTAATTGACAAATATTTTGTACATTTTTTTAAACTTAATTTCTAGGTTTAAATTTATTTTCATATTTTTTCTTCATTTTAATTTAATTAATTATGCATTAATTATAATTAAAATCAATCATAAAAAAAATCCAAAAACATGCCTTTTATTTTTCTTGCAATTTAAATTCCTAGATAAATGTATAGGATGTCAAATTCATGTAAATAGGCTAGTTTACATTTCCTGCACAATCATGTAATAGCGTAGATTTACTTTCCGCACTTTACATTTCCGCATTTTAATTTCTAGCAAATATAAACTGCGTGTATGTCAAAGATAAAATTGAACCGTTAGATCACTAACTTCAAAGATAAAATATCTGAATACAAACACAATCACACTTGCACCTCTTAAGGTAATCCCTTCTCATTCTTTTCAAAATCAAAGTCAAAATTCCACTGTTTCGAGTACAAAATCGAACCTTTTGTTTGTATCCGGTGAAAGGATAGATTTTTAAAGGAAATAAGGATAAAGACCTTACAACTCAGGGTAGACCTCCTAGTTTGCTTGCTCAAATCAAAACAAACAAAATTCTCATACACTGTTGTTTTTCAAAACAAAACTTTCCAAAAAGACAATATTTTGTATACATCCAAACACGAATCATTACAAAGTTAACGTTCTTTTCAAAACATCTTTCGAAAGATAAACAAACATTTTGTATACATCCACACAAGGATCATTACAAAATTCAATTTACAAAGGTATTTGAAACCACATATGAGCATTCTAAAGCAATTGAAAAGTGATCGAAAAACAAGTGAGCTAAGCAAACTTAAGAGCCCATGGATAACCATGGATACAAAGGGTGCTAACACCTTCCCTTTGTATAACCTACCCCCTTACCCAGAATTTCTTAAAGGTCTTTTTTCTGTTTCTTTTATAAACCTTTCCTTAATTGGATAAAATAAAAGGTCGGTGGCGACTCTGTGAATTTTCAAAAATGCGAAAGCATAAGCGATAAAAAAGAGTCAGTTCACGTATCTCTCCCGCTCAGAGGTATGGCCCGAAAAAAAACGGAGGTCCACAGAACTGGCGAATCTGCTGGGGAGTCACTTTCAAAAAACAAAATGTTTTCTAAAGGGGTTACCTTAAGAGAATAGATTACTTCGATGTTTTCAATTGTTTGACTTGATTGCTCTATTTTTCAAAGGTTTGTTTGGGTATTTTGCTTGTGTGAAAGATTCTAACCCGAATCTCGAGATACCTTAAGTATATGACAATAGACCAAGGAAACTGTACGGCATGTACCGATACGGTTGATCTGGTAGTCATCGTTAGTGCGATACTTTGGTTTATACTGATGTCCCTTGAAAACGATCAAGGAGTATATTAGGCTTCCGAAATGTCATTAAACACTAATTTGTCTTAGAACCTTTTTAGTTGAACTTGACTTATGGCCTATTAAGTGGCTAGCTTTGAAATTGATCGAAGTTAGTTATCCTCGAGGAATATTTTGATCGGCCGCTCGAGCGCCGTATTGAGATGTTACTTCCAAGGATCATAGAACCCGAATACTATTCTAGGACAGGTTTTAACCAACTCAACTTCAGTGGGGAGGGTATCACCTATCAGCTCCATGCAAGCCTTTAAACCTAAGGCTATTGTTTGATTTGTTTTTGTGTGCCACATGTTTGCATCATAAGCATATCATTTTCTCACAAAACACTTCAAGGATCAAAGAGTTTACCTTTGTTTTTGCAGGTAATGGCTCCCGCCACCCGAGATTACATCCGAATCAACATCTCAACGGTACCATCTGAACTAAAAGACTTAGTGTCAGAATTCCCCAGGAATGTTCAATTCACCGAAAGGCATGGTCACCTACTCCATTTGGTTACCTCAAAATTTGAAGAAGACATGATACGGGTCCTGTTCCAGTTCTTTGACCCTGAACATCATTGCTTTACCTTTCCAGATTACCAGTTAGTACCCACTTTGGAAGAATTCTCTGAACTAATTGGATTACCTGTTCGAAATTAATTACCTTTCATTGGTTTAGAAAGGATTCCAAAACCTGAAGTCATTGCTGCTGCTTTACATCTGCGAAAATCTGAAATCGAGTCCAATTGGGAAACAAAGAGTGGAGTTAAGGGTTTGCTTGCCAAGTTCTTATTGGAAAAGGCTCGACTACTGCTAGAAAACAAAAGTTATCTAGCTTTTGAGGAGGTTATGGCCCTTTTGATCTATGGGTTGGTTTTATTCCCAAATCCCGACCAGTTCATAAGTGTACACATCATCAACCTTTTCCTAACCCGTAACCCGGTACCAACATTGCTGGGAGACATTCTACATTCTCTACACACTCGTACCATGAAGAAACGAGGAACTCTCATGTGCTGTATACCACTACTGGCTAGGTGGTTTACATTTCATCTTCCCCGATCAGTGTTGAGAAATGAACAAAGAATGCAATGGTCTCGCAGGATTATGTCTTTGTCTCATTCAGATATCCGGTGGAACAACTTATTTCAAAGAGACATTACTATCATTGATCATTGTGGAGAGTACCCTAATGTGCCACTCCTTGGCACCAAAGGAGGCATCACTTACAATCCCTCTTTAGCTCTACGCCAATTCGGATATGCAAGGAGCAACGGTCCTCATGACATGATTATCCGTGGCATTGTGTTTGATTACGAGAATGATTCTCATAGACACCGATGAAGGTTCATACATGCATGGGACAGTGTCTATAGAATAGAAATCAAAACTTTGGGGCAATGGAATTCTATCCCTATGGAACCTTACCTCAGATGGGTCCGCACTCATGCTCAGAAACTCATTATGCCATATCCCGCTATTTTACCTCAAGTTATTCTACACCCGGATATGCCAACTGACCTAGAAGAGTTGCAAAAATCTTGGGTTCAACTAAAAGAGGAAAGAGACACCTTCAAAGCACACTGTCAGGACTATGAGAGAAGGATATTGGAGCTCACCGGACAGCTTCAAGAAGAACAGCAGATCAACACATTCCTGGGGGCAAAGAGAAAGCGTCCATGGGAGACCTGAAGGATCATTTATTTTATTTCTGTCTTGTAAGCCCAAATGAGGCAAAGAAAAAAAAGAGAATAAATTGATTAACTAATGTTTGTTTCTTCTTTAACAAATCTAAACTCTAAGATCCTTGACAACATTGCACACACATTTCATTTCAGCATTGCATTCATATACATTGCATATACATTTCATTCATATACATTGCATCCAGTCATACACATTGCGTAACCGGTTCTCATGACGGATTTCTCATCTCCTCGCTGTTTATTTCAGTCAGAAGAGATGGAATCTGAGACAAGCATCAAGAACCTTGAAGCACAGAATGCCCAAGTTCAAGTGGCAATTCTGGAACTGGCAAAGGGGCAACAAGAACTGAAAGCCCTAATAATCAAGAAGAAAAAGAAGCCCAAAGGATCTGTAGGCGTGAGTCACCTGAAAAGGAAGATCAAAATCCCAGTCAAAAAGTTCAAAAAGCCACCGATCCCTGAAACAGTCGGTGATGGTGAACAAGAAGACAATCAAAGCAACCAGGGTTCTGCTAAACCCTCTCTCTCTTCAAATGAAGAAGATGATCATTCTGGGGACGAACCGGATGATGACAAATACCAACAGCTGGAAGACCGTATGAAAGCTATGGAGATACAAAAAGTACCTGGTTTAGATTTCAATGATCTGGGGCTCATCTCGGATGTTGTTATCCCTCCAAAATTCAAAATTCCTGTCTTTGCAAAATATGATGGAGTTTCTTGCCCGAAACTACATCTGAGATCCTATGTGAGGAAGATACAACCTCATACAACAGATAACAAATTGTGGATTCACTTCTTCCAAGAAAGTCTGTCGGGTACACAACTCGAGTGGTACTACCAACTGGAAAATACCAAGGTTCATACTTGGGAAGAATTAGCTGCTGCTTTTTACAAACAGTACCAATACAATGCTGATCTTGCGCCAACCCGTACTCAACTAAGGGGCATGTCTATGGGACCAAAAGAAAGTTTCAAAGGATATGCACAAAAGTGGAGAGATATGGCTGGAAGGGTTCAACCACCCTTATCTGATCGCGAACTAGTCGACATGTTCATGGGCACTTTAACTGGTCCTTTCTATAGCCATTTGCTGGGAAGCTCATCATCAGGTTTCACTGACCTGATACTGACCGGAGAACGTGTCGAAAGTGGCATTCAAAATGGAAAAATTCAAATAGGTTCCTCCTCTAGTACTACAAAAAGGCCCATCAGCGGGAGAAATGAGGTCAATGCACCACGAATTCAGAAAAGTCGCAAAAGTGAGCAGCATCAATCTGTAGGGGCAGTTCTGATCTCCGCATCTGCACCTCAAAAAGATCAACAGCCAAAATATACGCATCGACCAGATGCACCAAGAAGAAATTTCACCAGAATCAACATGCCAATCTCTCAAGCATTGCAGCACTTGCTAAAAGCAGATCTGATCACATTAAAAGGTCCTCCAAAGAATGTCAACACTTCCTCTCAGAATTATCGCCCTGATGCAACATGTGGCTATCACTCAAACTTTCCAGGACATGACTCAGATCACTGCTGGGCCTTGAAAAATAAAATACAAGATATGATAGATGCTGGGGAAATTGAGTCCGATCCTCCAGAAACTCCAAATGTCATCACGGCACCTATGCCAAAGCATGACAAAACTGTTAACGCTATCCTGGACACTGTTTACATCTATGATGTGAACGAATTATCAACTCCAATCTGCGAAGTCAAAGGAAAGCTAATCCGAGCTGGTTACTTCCCAGGATGTGACCCCGACTGCTTTTATTGCTCATACCTGCCCAATGGTTGTGAAAATCTAAGAATGGGAATTCAAAAGTGGATGGATCGCCGTATCATTATGTTTGAGAGGCTCCCTTCTATGGACGTGTTGTGCGAAGTCTTTGCAAACGGGATGAGAATAGAGGATGCCTCAGTGATCTCCAGCTTACCATTCAAAATCTCTGCCAAGGCTCCATTCAAAATTTCTGCTACACTCAAAGTGGCATCAGTAGTCATTTCTAGTCCAACTCCATTTCCATACTCCTCAGACAAAGCTGTCCCATGGGGATACGACACTAATGTTTATGTTCATGGAGTTAAGCAGGGTACCTCGACTGAAGAGGCCGCAAAGTTAACTACTCCAACTGTGGGTAATATTGTGGGTACCAGCAAGATCACGAGAAGCGGAAAAATCTTTTCACCAGAAATTTCTCCAAATGTTGCTGCTGGTCTAGTCCGAGTCCCAGTTCCTAATCAAGATGACAGCGCTCGAGGCAAAGAGCCACAAGTTGAACAAGTTCAAACCCCGGTGGAGATCACTGCTGAGGATCCGTCAAAGCAAGAAATGGAGGAAATATTGAAAATCATCTGCAAGAGTGATTACAATATTGTTGAGCAACTGGGGCACACCGCTTCAAAAATCTCAATGCTATCTCTGCTAAAATATTCAGAAGCTCATGCCAAAGCTCTGATGAAGTTCCTCAAAGCTGCGCATGTGCCTCAAGAGATCTCAGTCGACCAATTTGAGAATTGTGTTGCCAATCTAACCATGAACAATGGTCTCGGTTTCTCTGATGTGGATCTAACCCCTGCTGGAAAAAATCACAACAAAGCCCTACATATCTCCATTGAATGTAATGGCACCACTCTATCTCATGTGCTAGTAGATAACGGTTCTTCTTTGAACGTGTTACCGAAAACAGTACTAGAAAAGCTTGACTTCGAAGGAATTATGTTACAACCAAGTGATGTTGTGGTAAGAGCCTTTGACGGGTCAACAAGAACGGTATACGGAAAAGTGAATCTCCCAATCAGAGTGGGTTCTCAAATCTTCGATTCTATCTTTTACGTAATGGAAATTCACCCAGCCTACTCCTGTTTACTTGGACGCCCTTGGATACATGGGGCAAACGCTGTAACTTCTACCCTGCATCAGAAGTTAAAATATCCAGTAAAAGGAAAGATTGTCACAGTCTATGGCGAAGAGGAATATGTGGTTAGTCACCTAAGCAATTCCAAATATGTTGAGTTGGAAGACGAATTCATCGAAACTCCATGCTAATCATTTGAGGTGGTCTCCCCAGATGTCTCTACCACCAAGCATATTCCTGCTACTCCAACTACAACTATGGCTTCTCTCAAAGATGCCAAAGCCATGATTGAACAGGGTGATTGCACAGTATGGGGACAGCTTCCCGATATACCCTACAAGTCTGACAAGCTAGGCCTGGGCTATGATAGTGAAGATCAAAAGAATGATCAAGGTCCTCGTTCTGGAGGATTAATGTCACACTTCGTCAGCCAAGAAGTAAACGCTATTGAAGATGAAGGAGTGTTCTTGAACCATATCATTCAGCCATATCCAGATGAGATTTCACCCATTTCCATGGGAATGTGGGATGCTGTGGGAGAACCAAGTTACGGGTATAATTATCAGTATACCGCACCTCAGAATTCTTATATTGCTATGGAAGACATTACCCCGACTGGATGGGGTGATCAAATTGAAAATGACGAAAGTTTCACAAGTCCCGTCACTGAGCGATATCAAAATCCACCCAAAGAAGTATGGGACACGCTAGGAGAACCCAGCGGCAAATATGACTATATGGTGAAATATTCCGCTCCTCCGAGCTCACAAATTGCTATGAAGGACATTGTCCCAACTGGATGGGATGAACATTACGATGACAATTTCGCTTTTGAAGAAGCCAGGGAAATACCAAATAACGAAGGTTGCTTTCTGTCAGAATACACTCCTCATCAGGATGCACAAGTCTCTATTCAAAACATCATCCCGACTGCATGGGACGGCCTTATTGAGCATCTTGCTCAACCAGCAGAGATATCTCAGCCTGGGCTCTCGTATCCAGCAGAGTATATCCCTTATCCCGAAGGATCACCGGCTCATTTTCCCACTAATGAAATCAATGCTGTGGAAGATGAAGAAGACAACTGCAACTGGAACAGCTGGATACTCCCTGCTCGCAATAGTGGATTGAACAACTGGAAAGCTGAGGATGTGATCTCCTTTGACCAGGAGTAAATGCCATTTCCTGTTTTCTTTGTGTATATTGTGCAAAGATAAAAATGGTTCCTGAACAATCGAACCATGAGCCTGAAAGCCGTGTGCCTTGCCCAAAGCACACTGGCCCTTCTATAAGGACTTATCATATCATGATCATGTACATTCAATAAAATCATGGGACGCTTGCATATTTAAAATTTTGTGATCCTTTTTCTTTCTTTCTTCGCTTTCAAATAGCTATGTTTTTTCTTCGCACACACCCACATAACTAACATGCAGATTCACATACACTCTGGATCTAGTCAACAACGATTCTGCTATTGCCCGTCATGACTTTGAAAGTCCGATCTACCAAACTGAGGACGAAAGTGAGGAAGATTGTGAAGTGCCAAGAGAAATTGCAAGGCTGCTAGAACAAGAAGACAAGGCCATACAGCCTCACGAGGAGCCAATTGAGGTCATCAACTTGGGCAGCAACAAAGAAAAGAAAGAAGTCAAAATAGGGGCTGATTTAGAACACAGCATCAAGCAAAGACTGATTCAAATGCTGCGAGACTACGTCGAGATATTCGCATGGTCCTATGAAGATATGCCAAGCCTTGACACGGACATTGTAGTTCATCGCCTGCCAATCAAAGAAGGTAGCATTCCAGTCAAACAGAAACTACGAAGAGTAGGCCTGATATGTGAAAAAAGATCAAAGACGAGGTTGAAAAACAGTTCAATGTCGGATTCCTAAAAGTTGTAAGTTATCCTCCTTGGATAGCTAACATCGTGCCTGTACCTAAAAAAGACGGGAAAGTCAGAATGTGCGTGGACTACAGAGATCTAAACCGGGCAAGCCCCAAAGATGATTTCCCTTTACCACACATCGATGTACTGGTTGACAATACCGCACAATGCAAGGTATTCTCCTTTATGGACGGATTCTCAGGGTACAATCAAATCAAGATGGCACCCGAAGACATGGAAAAAACAACCTTCACAACACCCTGGGGAACCTTTTGTTACAAAGTAATGCCCTTTGGTCTGAAAAACGCAGGAGCAACCTATCAACGTGCAATGGTAGCGCTATTTCATGATATGATTCATCAAGAAATAGAGGTGTATGTCGATGACATGATTGCAAAATCCAACACCGAGGAAGAACATCTGGGTCATTTACACAAGTTGTTTGACAGACTCAAGAAATACAAGTTGCGACTGAACCCAAATAAGTGTACCTTTGGAGTAAGATCCGGCAAACTCTTAGGTTTCATCGTCAGCAGCAAAGGTATTGAGGTTGATCCCGCCAAGGTTAAAGCCATTCAAGAAATGCCTATACCTCGTACCGAGAAACAAGTCAGAGGATTCTTGGGACGTCTAAATTACATCGCCCGATTTATTGCCCACATGACTACTACTTGTGTGCCGATCTTCAAACTGTTGAAGAAAGATCAAGTGGAAAGGTGGAATGATAAATGCTAGTTAGCCTTTGACAAAATCAAAGAATATCTCCAAAAACCTCCAATCTTGTTGCCACCTGTGGAAGGCAGACCTCTGATAATGTACCTAACTGTGTTAGAAGACTCAATGGGGTGTGTACTAGGACAACATGACGAATCCGGCCGAAAGGAGCACGCAATCTACTATCTTAGCAAAAAGTTTACCGATTGTGAAACAAGATACTCACTACTCGAAAAAACTTGTTGTGCCTTAGCTTGGACGGCTCGCCGACTAAGACAGTACATGCTAAATCACACCACTTTCCTAATCTCCAAGATGGATCCCATCAAATACGTGTTCGAAAAACCTGCTCTCTCTGGAAGAATAGCAAGATGGCAAATGATCTTAACAGAATATGACATTCAATACACTTCACAAAAAGCAATCAAAGGAAGTGTGGTAGCGGATCATCTGGCTCATCAAGCAGTGGATGATTATCAAGCATTGAACTTTGACTTCCCAGACGAAGACATTATGCTAGTCAATGACTACAAACAACCAGGACCAGAAGAAGGACCCGAGCCAGGATCCCGGTGGACTATGGTTTTTGACGGAGCTTCTAATGCACTTGGCAATGGCATCGGAGCTGTGATCATTTCCCCTGCAGGAGGTTATACACCATTCACTGCCAGATTATGCTTCATTTGCACTAACAATATAGCCGAATACGAAGCATGTATTCTGGGTCTTAAAGCTGCAATCGATCTAAGAATCAAATTCCTGGAAGTCTACGGAGACTCGGCCTTGGTAATCTACCAAGTCAAAGGGGAATGGGACACAAAGCACCCAAATCTAATTCCTTACAAAGAATATGTGCTGAGTTTGATTCCTTACTTCGAAGAAATCACTTTCGAACACATCCCACGCGAGGAAAATCAACTAGCTGATGCTTTAGCTACCATGTCATCTATGTTCAAAGTCAGGTGGGACAACGAGGCGCCTATGATCACCATTTACAGGCAAGATGAACCATCATATTGCAATGAGATCAATACCGAGGGAACAGAAGAAAAACCATGGTTCCATGAAGTAAAAAGATATCTCGAAGCTCAGGAGTACCCTGAAGGGGCATCCATTAACGACAGAAAGTTTCTAAGGAGATTTGCTGCCAAATTCTTTCTAAGCAATGGAACCTTATACAAACGCAACCATGACTCGACTTTACTTCGCTGTGTAAACAAGAAGGAAGCAGAACAGATCATGGAAGAAATACACAATGGTGCCTTCGGTACTCATTCCAGTGGACATACAATGGCTAAAAAGATCCTTAGAGCGGGTTATTACTGTTCTACCATGGAAACAGACTGCCATCATCACTCCCGAACATGTCACAAATGCCAGATATACGCTGACAAAGTACATGTACCTCCAGTTCCATTAAGCGTCCTGACGGCTCCTTGGCCTTTTGCAATGTGGGGTATTGATATGATTGGAGAAATCAAACCTACTGCCTCCAACGGACATCGCTTTATCCTGGTCGCTATTGACTACTTCACAAAGTGGGTAGAAGCAGCTTCATTTGCTTCTGTTACCAAGAATGTGGTGGCCCGGTTCATCAAATACAATCTCATTTGTCGGTACGGCATCCCTGAACGGATTATCACGGACAATGGCACAAATCTAAACAACAGAATGATTACTGAACTTTGCACACAGTTCAAGATCAAACATCATAATTCTTCTCCATATCGACCAAAGATGAACGGCGCGGTGGAAGCTGCCAACAAGAACATCAAGAAAATCATACAAAAAATGACAGTAACCTACAAAGACTGGCATGAGATGTTACCTTTTGCTCTTCATGGTTATCGCACATCTGCGCGTACTTCAACAGGGGCAACTCCATTCTCCTTAGTCTATGGTATGGAGGCAGTTCTTCCAATTGAAATTCAGATTCCTTCCCTAAGGATTATGAAAGAAGCCAATCTAGACGAAGACGATTGGATTCAAACACGGTTAGACCAGATAAACTTGATTGATGAGAAAAAGGCTCGCAGCTATTTGTCATGGTCAGCTATACCAAAAGCGTATGATCAAAGCCTTCAACAAAAAAGTCAAAAGTCAAGCATACCAAACTGGTGGCTTGGTTGTCAAACGCATCATCTTACCACAAGGTGATCCCAGAGGCAAATGGACTCCCACCTACGAGGGACCATTCATAATCAAGAAAATATTCTCCGGCGGCGCCATGTTGCTTACCACCATGGATGGTGAGGATTTCCCACACCCTGTGAATGCTGACATAGTCAAAAAATACTTCGCTTAAAAAGAAAAAAAAACAGCTCGCTAAGTTGAAAACCTGAAAGGGCAACTTAGGCAAAAAATGAGCGTCTCGGTGGATTGAAAACCCGAAAGGGCGATCCAGGCAAAAATTAGAGACTAAACAAATACTATCCCGGTAGGCTGAAAACCTGAAAGGGCAGCCTAGGCAAAAGTTAGGGAATGAAGCATACAACTATGTTCCGTTCAGCTGCCTACTCACCATCAAGATTCAACACCTCAAAGACACCGATCAGTCCAACCACTTTCTTCCAACAAGTGAGGGATGAGATGCTCGAAGACATATTGGCAATAGCAGAATTGAAACTTGACTGGATTGTTTTCACATAGCTATTTATCTTTATAAATATTTTCCAAAACTTTATGACAGTTTCCTACTTCTAGGATTATTGTCTCCCTGTGCTAATCAGCCTATCATGGCTCTTTTTCAAAAATCAATGCAGCTTAGGCTCAAAAATCACCATTTTCACTTTTTCTGTTTTAAATACGTAAACGTCCCAATGATAATTCTGAATGAACATGTGCATTTGAATATGATTGATGTTTACCAGGAAAAACAGGAATAGCATTCAGATAATGTCCCAATTATCTGGACATCATCCCATCAGAAGAAAATCCCCAAGAGAAACATTTCTCAGCAAATTCCTCAAAAAGATTTTCTCTTCAAAAGAAGTCTTATCCCCCAGCAGGGTTGTTCCAGATTGCTATCTTCAGAAGGTGTGATCCCCGCACCCGGACTTGGTCAGATAGTGCATCGGAGGATTATGCATCTTCCTCATTCCCATTTGAAAGGGCATCAGCACTTCCAGCTACCTTTCATTCCCAAGTGATAGTCAAAGATCCTTCAACAGAGTACCATGGTTCTCAAAGAATTTCCCCAGCCGAGGATACTCAAACAAGGAAAAAGATCATCAACAATCACAATATAGTCATATCCAGATGACTGACGGAAATTTATTTTCCCAAATAAAAGCTTGACATCACATTCATACATCACACATTCATATTCACATTCATACATCATACATCACACATTCATATTCACATTCATACATCATGCATCATGCGCATATTCATACGCATATTCATACACAACATCACATGCATAATTCTCCGGGAATATCTTACATTACATGCATCATAAACATTGCATATCACTAACTTGATTTTTCAGGCAGACGGATATCTTCAACAAAGATGTTCTCAATCACATGCAGTAATCACCTGAATTCCATGAACGGTTCTCTCAGATATAATCAAGCCGAAGATTCATTCTGATCACTTATCAACTCAAAAACAAGCATCACAGATCTAAAGTTGATACCTCAGACGGTTCCAGAACGATCTAACATCGCAGATCTAAAGTTGATACCTCAGACGGTTCCAGAACAATCTAACATCGAATATCTAAAGTTGATACCTCAGACGGTTCAAGAACGATCTAACATCGAAGATCTAAAGTTGATACCTCAGACGGTTCCAGAACGATCTAACATTGCAGATCTAAAGTTGATACCTCAGACGGTTCCAGAACGATCTAACATCACAGATCTAAAGTTGATACCTCAGACGGTTCCAGAACGATCTAACATCGCAGATCTAAAGTTGATACCTCAGACGGTTCCAGAACGATCTAACATCGCAGATCTAAAGTTGATACCTCAGACGGTTCCAGAACGATCTAACATCGCAGATCTAAAGTTGATACCTCAGACGGTTCCAGAACGATCTAACATTGCATATCTAAAGTTGATACCTCAGACGGTTCCAGAACGATCTAACATCGAAGATCTAAAGTTGATACCTCAGACGGTTCCAGAACGATCTAACATTGAAGATCTAAAGTCGATACCTCAGACGGTTCAAGGATGATCTAACATCAAAGATCTAAAGCTGATACCTCAAACGGTTCCACAATGATCGACTGTCAAAATCTAAGTAGGAAAAACTTTGGACAAGTTCCGTAGCAATCATCCTCCTAGACTTAAAGCGGTAACCTTGGACGGTTCCGAAACAGTCAACACAAAGACTTTCAAATCCTTCATCCAGATATAATCAATGGATTCATTCTGATGAACAAACCCTCAACACATTTACCAGGTGGCATCTGAAAGCCCATCTCAGGTAATGTTTCAATCTGCCAACAACATTTCGCAGACGGCATTCAAATGCAACTTCCAACATCTCTTCTGATCAAGGTAAGTGCAAATTTTCAGGGCATCTAAATATTCAATCGTCTTCTACCTTCAGATTTTAGACAATCTCTTCAGGTTTAAGAAGATTGAATAGGGGCAACTGTTATACCCCAAAATTTGCCCGCATCTTTTTTCAAGAAAACTCTAATCTGAAAATTAAGAGTCTCATATAATCATGGATTTTCATTTCAACAAATATCCTGACATATGAAATACTTAGTTTTTAGAATTTTTCTTATACAGTAATTTGGCTTGCAGTTGAATTTATTCTTACGCAAACGCCAAATACTGTTTATTACTTCACACATGCTATTTATTTATTTACAGATAAATAGTACTGACACAATTGGTACAGAGTTAAATCTTTTTTGCAGGCGCAGAATCAGGAAACCCAGACTGTACCTGAACAGTCAGTTGACAGCCAAACTGCTGGCAGTACAATTCTCAGTGTTTTGTACCATCAATCAAATCAATCTTTTACAATTCAAAATTCCAAGATTTTTGTTCTAGAAGTCTTCTGAATATCACGCGATTAGCAGAGACTCAACACTGCACAAAAATCAGGTACGCTTAACTATCTCCTACACAAACAGTCCCTGACTAGGGTTTTCTTGTTTTTACAGGAGAAACAAGTTTTTGAGACCTCAAATGGATTTCATGCACATCCATATATCTCAAAGTACCATCATACAAATTTTCAAACTTCAATTCACTCAGAAGCACCGTCAGCAGCTCAAACAGTCAACAGACGACCCGTTTGACCAAAAAGTCAACAGACAGTCAAAAATGATTTTTTTTGTCAAAGTCCATATTTTGTCAAAGGATTCATCATTTGATCATTGGATGATCATAATTCATCAAGGAAAGATCAAAAATCAACAAAACCCTAAGATTCAAAATTAGGGTTTTTGCCTGAAAAGTCAACTCAACTTTGACTGGTCATAACTCTCTCATCCTTCATCCAAAAAATTCAAACCAAAGCTCATTTTGAAGGAAATTCAATTATCTTCCAAATGCAATTGATCCCATGGTCATTGCATTCACCATTTGAAAAATATGACCAAAGACATTACAGGTTATTTTCAAAGTCAACAAAAAGACACTTTTTTCAAAAGGACACACAAGGAGCATCAAAAATCATTTTGACATGAGACCAAAGACATTGGTTAGAGGACTCTTTGAGGTTTCCAAAAAGTGAAAGATCTCCTTCATATGACAAAAATTGAGGGATTTACACCTTGTTGAAGTTGGCTAAATTTTGGGAAAATACATGAAATCAACATTGCTCAAAAATGTATTTTTTCCAAATGGGGCCAAGTTTTCATGGTTCAAACATCATTTCCATAATATAATGGGCCTCCCACGACCAAGACAAAGCCCACATCATTTTTATCCATTTTTGATTTAATTTTATCACATATAAGATTAAATTTAAAAAGGAAAATGGAAGGATAATGCATAGCTTGAATTCCAAGCATGACTCATCAAGAGAATCATTCAACTCTGTCCCAAGCCAAAGTACAGCAGAGGGAGAGAAGAAAATCAAGCCATAGTGGCTTAAATGCCAAGCTACACATGTGGAAAAAGTCAAAAATTCAACAAAGCACTTATTGCTTTCTAGCTTAGATTTTAAGCACTTCAATGCTTATATATAGGCTAGCATACTTCAGTAATGAGGAGAGTCAAGTTCAGAAACAAAGCCTTGCTTGTAACACACTTGTAATCACTTGAAACTTTTCAATGAAATCTCAAATTCGAATTTTGAATTCCAGTCACTTTCCATATAGACTAAACATTCTAATACCTTCCTCAAGCATCACTGAACATATCTCAATCATTTCCAAGTCTTGAAACCTCATAAATCGAGCTACCTAGGCCACGGTTTGTTCAAACTAAAACTAACTTATATCTCATAACACACGCATATCTAGCAAGATGTAGACATATATTTGAACTTAGTGTGGTGTGTAGATCGTTTCTGGACATTTAATTAAGGTTTGGTTGCTTATATACGAAGTTACCATTTTAGGGTTCATACTCTCCAAATTAGGGCTTTCTGAAATAAGCAAAATTACAGGTTCTAAGTGGTACCACTGAATTCGTATGGACTAGACGAATTGAATGGGCATGTCGCGCCAAACTTATATTCACGTTTACACCTATTCGCTATTTTGCAGGCTTAAGCATCACTTATTATAGCGCTTTTTTACAAAAGCGCTGTCAAAGGTGTTGTCTGGAGGTTGAAGATGATGCGTGTCCTCACCCTATTGGTTGGCATGCGCGCGTGTTTTTTAAATTTGCCTCTGATTCTATGCTTTGCAGGTGTAACTTTTACCACGTGCCTCAATATCTGGGCCATCTGATCTCATTTAATGACTCATCCAACGCATCAGAATGAATCCCCATACCATGGACTCTCAGATTAATCACACATGATCATGTATCCTTTTATTTTCTATTTTATTTTAATTTTCTTTGCAAAATTAATTAAAAATAGTTTTAAAAATCCAAAAAATACACAAAAAATATTTTTAGACTTCTATAATAATATATTATTTTCTGAAATAAAAATATTTTATTTTTCTTCAAAATTTCAATATTTTGCATAATTAATTAGTATATATTTATATATTTGCTTTTTAATTATTCTAACCAATCAAAAAATCATAAAAAAAATTGTTCTTTATATTAAATATTGTTTATATGTTATAAACTAATTTTGTACATATTTAGGATAATTTTCTCTTTAAGTTTTAATTATTTGTATAATTATTTGCATAATTATGTTTTAATTAGCTTAATCAATTTCAAATCAATTTCAAAAATTCCAAAAAATTAGTTTTGTTTTAAAATTAATTGACAAATATTTTGTACATTTTTTTAAACTTAATTTCTAGGTTTAAATTTATTTTCATCTTTTTTCTTCATTTTAATTTAATTAATCATGCATTAATTATAATTAAAATCAATCATAAAAAAAAATCCAAAAACATGCCTTTTATTTTTCTTGCAATTTAAATTCCTAGATAAATGTATAGGATGTCAAATTCATGTAAATAGGCTAGTTTACATTTCCTGCACAATCGATGTAAATAGCGTAGATTTACTTTCCGCACTTTACATTTCCGCATTTTAATTTCCAGCAAATATAAACTGCGTGTATGTCAAAGATAAAATTGAACTGTTAGATCACTAACTTCAAAGATAAAATATCTGAATACAAACACAATCACACTTGCACCTCTTAAGGTAATCCCTTCTCATTCTTTTCAAAATCAAAGTCAAAATTCCACTGTTTCGAGTACAAAATCGAACCTTTTGTTTGTATCCGGTGAAAGGATAGATTTTTAAAGGAAATAAGGATAAAGACCTTACAACTCAGGGTAGACCTCCTAGTTTGCTTGCTCAAATCAAAACGAACAAAATTCTCATACACTGTTGTTTTTCAAAACAAAACTTTCCAAAAAGACAATATTTTGTATACATCCAAACACGGATCATTACAAAGTTAACGTTCTTTTCAAAACATCTTTCGAAAGATAAACAAACATTTTGTATACATCCACACAAGGATCATTAAAAATTTCAATTTACAAAGGTATTTGAAACCACATATGAGCATTCTAAAGCAATTGAAAAGTGATCGAAAAACAAGTGAGCTAAGCAAACTTAAGAGCCCATGGATAACCATGGATACAAAGGGTGCTAACACCTTCCCTTTGTATAACCTACCCCCTTACCCAGAATTTCTTAAAGGTCTTTTTTCTGTTTCTTTTATAAACCTTTCCTTAATTGGATAAAATAAAAGGTCGGTGGCGACTCTGTGAATTTTCAAAAATGCGAAAGCATAAGCGATAAAAAAGAGTCAGTTCACGTATCTCTCCCGCTCAGAGGTATGGCCCGAAAAAAAACGGAGGTCCACAATAGTCCTTGGACATGGGTAATATTTTTAAGGCACAAGGATGATTCATATTCTTCATTTACTAGTTTCTATTCTAAAGTGCAAAATGACTTTGATTCTAAGATTGTTAGAGTTAAAAGTGATCATGGTGGTGAGTTTGAAAAATAACAGTTTGAGGAATTATTTGATTCCAATGGTATATCCGATGATTTCTCTTGTCCTAGAACTCCACAACAAAATGGAGTTGTAGAAAGGAAGAATAGGACTTTGCAAGAAATTGCCAAAACCATGATCAACAAAACTAATGTGGCTAAGCACTTATGGGCAGAAGCTGTGAATACATCATGCTATATTCAAAATATAATCTCTATTAGACTTATTCTGGAAAAGACTCCTTATGAATTGTGTAAGGGAAGAAAACCTAAAATTTCTTATTTCCATCCTTTTGGATGTACTTGTTTTATTCTAAACACTAAAGAGTATCTAAACAAGTTTGATACTAAAGCACAAAAGTGTGTTATGTTAGGATACTCAAAACACTCTAAAGGATATAGAGTATACAATATAGAAACACGTATTGTGGAAGAATCAATTCATGTCAGATTCGATGATAAGCTTGACTTAGAAAAGTCAAAGTTGTTTGAAAACTTTGCAGATCTAGAAATCACACTTGCAGGTTCTGGAGAAAAGCCTAGTGATTCTGAGGATAAAGATTATAAAAAAAGGATGACACTCCAGAAGTATCTGAAGTTCCATTAGTGTAGAAAAGGCAAAGACAAATAATTTCTAAAGATTTGATTATGGAAGATAAAGCTGAACCTATCAGAACAAGATCTACTTTCAAACAATTTAAAGAAACGCTTTTAGGATTGGTGTCCCTGATAGAACCAACCTCTTGTGAAGAAGCACTACAGGATAATGAATAGATTTTGGCAATGCAATAAGATCTAAATCAGTTCTCTAGGGAGCATGATGTTGACATTGGTGTTGCTAGTACTTTTTTATCTTTCCATATCAAACCTTTTGAGTAACTCTTTGCAATATTTAGATTGTTTTATGAATGTCCCTCCTTTGGTTAGACAGATATGAAGCCCTGAAAAGTACTTTAACTCTCCCATTATAGACATTTCAAATTCATTCTACATTATTTCAAAAAATTCATTGAACAAGGATTCATTAGTAGTATCAAAATGATATCATCAACATATATTTTGAACTAGTAATATGTCATGTTCTGTTTTCTAAATAAAAATGGTTTTATCAACTTATCCTTGTTCAAATTTATTTTCAAATAAAAAATTACTTAGGCGATCATACCATGCTATAGAAGCTTGTTTTAGGCCATATATTGCCTTTTTAAGTTTATAAACATGGTATGGAAATGTATGATTAGTAAATCCAGGAGGATGGTCAACAAATACCTCCTCTTAAATGTACCCTTTTAGAAAAGCACTTTTTACGTCCATTTGAAATAGTTTGAAATCCATGATGCATGAGAAAGCTAGTAATATTCTTATGGATTCTAATCTGGCTACAGGAGCATAGGTTTCATCAAAATATATTCCCTCTTGTTGATTATATCCTTTCACAACTAGCCTAGCTTTGTTTCTTAAAACATTTCCTTCTTCATTTAGCTTGTTGTGAAAGACCCACCAGGTTCCAATTACCAAACTAGCTGAATCTTTGGGAACAAGTTCCCAAACGTTATTTCGCTCAAATTGATTTAACTCTTCTTGCATAGCTATAGACCAATGTTTATCGATAATAGCTTTGTCGACTTCCTTTAGCTCAATTTGTGAAACAAGAGCCATAAAATTACACACCTTATTGAGTGATCGTCTAGTGGTGACTCCTTTATATATGTCCCCAATTACGTTCTGTATTGAATTATCCTTTTCTAATCTCCAATCTTTTTAAGGATCTTGAATATCTGGTTGATTAACTGGACAACATTATTGATTTGAGTCTTCAATTATGACTACATCATTTTTGTCATTTTGTGTTCGTTCTAGATTGTGTTGTAGATTTATCCTTTCAAGAATACATGCACTATAAATAACTTCTACTTCTATAATTTTGGGGTTAGTTTGATCAAAGGTAACATGAATTTATTCTTCGATTGTTCTGTTTTTTGTGTTATAAATTCGAAAGGCTTTGCTAGAAGTGGAATATCCTATAAATATGCCTTCATCAGCATTTGCATCGAATTTTCCTATGTTATCTTTTCTGTTATTATGGATATAGAATTTGCACCCAAAGACATGGAAGTGAGAGATATTCGGTTTTCTCCCCTTATATAATTCAAAAGACGTTTGCTTTAGAATGTGTCGTATTAAGACACGATTCATTACATAGTAAGTAGTATTTACAGCATCAACCCATAGATATTTGGGGAGATTTGTTTTATTGAGCATCGTCCTTGCTAACTCTATTAGAGATCTATTTTTCCTTCTTGCTACCCTATTTTGTTGGGGAGTTCTACGAGTGGACAAAGTTTTCTGAATACCATTCTCGTCATAGAATTTTTTGAAGTCCTCATTTTGGAATTCTCATCCATGATTGCTTCTTATTGATGCAATGCTTGTTCCTTTTTCGTTTTGGATAGTGGTGGATAATTTTCAAAAGGCAACAAACATGTCTCTTTTCTGAGATAAGAACTTTGTCCAGGTATATCGTGAGTGTCATCCATAATTACTATGTTTCTGCCAAACTTATATTTCTTGATGGGCCAAAAATATCCATATGAAGCATTTGCAAGGGTCGATCAGTAGAAACTATATTTATATGTTTAAAAGAGGCACTTGCTTGCTTTCCTTTTTGGCACACATCACATAATCTGTTATTTTCAAAATGTAAGTTTTGTAGACCATCTATAAGCTCTTTTCGGGCCAGTTCGTTTAAGTGGTCCATATGGATGTGTGCTACTCTCGTATGCCATAGCCAAGATTAATCTTTGTTGCTAAGGAGACATACATATTTTGTTTAAATTTACTATGTAGGTGTTTCCACTTCTTGAGTTAGTAAATAAAGTTTCATTTGAAAATATAACCCTACAACCAGAAGAATCAAATGTTACATTGTTACCTTTGTCACACAGTTGACTAATGCTGAGTAAATTATGTTTTAGTCCTTTTACCAAGAGGACTTCCCCAATCTTTGGATTTAGGTTCTTACCGGTGGTTCCATAAACTAATATTTTGAGAAGAAGGTGGAGAATAAGGTTTTGTCACCTGTCATATGCTTTGAACAGCCGCTATCAGGATACCATTTAAAGTCTGAAACTGTAAAGCTTTCCTACAAAAGAAGGGCTAGTTCTTAACTTTAGGTACCCATATCATCTTGGGTTATTTTCTGTTAGTATCATAAACATTTCTTCTTATTGGTTGAAATGTATATGTATTTTCAGATGATGTTTTATTTTTATGATCAAGATATTTCCTGTAAAAAAACATGAATGGAAGTTTCCTTCTTTGCTTTCATGACTTTTCTTTAAGAAGCAAAATTTTCTAGATGACCTTCCTTCTTACAATAGTTGCATTTAAACTTTATGCAGTGAGATGTTGTTTCATTCTTACACATACTTTCTATTTTCTTGCTATTGTTTGTTGGATCATATCCTAATTCGTCTTTATTTTAGGAGGCTCTTTGATTTCTTAATATTACTTTCAAATTATCTCTTCCATTGGTGAATTTTACCAAGGTTTCTTGAAGGTTGCATACTTCTTCTTTTAAGATATCGCAATCATTACATGTGTTGGAAGTGGAAGGATTTAGTTCGTCTTCCTTTTTCTCTAACATGATTTAATTTTCTTTCTAAGGTTTTATTTTTAGTTTCGTGATGAGATATTTTATCATTTGATTTTGAAATAATTTTTCTAGTTTATCTGTTTCTTTAGTTAATTCCTTGCATATTTTGAATAAATCACTGTTAGAAAACTTGGAGGTTACCCTATTATCTTGATATTTTTCCATTAAACAGATGTTGACTTTTTCTTTGTCATCTGACGATTCTATATCATTGTCTTCCCATGTAACATATGATTTCTTTTGATTTTGATTTTTTGTTGGTATCTAATTTTCTCTTTTGAGTAGGCGGCAGTTAGGTTTGATATGTCCTTTCTTTCCACAATTGTAGCAGGTTGGAATGAATGACTTTTCTTCATCTTTTTCTTCTTACTCTTCTTCTTCTTCTTCTTCTTCTTCTGCTTCCTTTATCTCTTTCTTCATAAATATTTTGAAATTCTTTACTACGAAAGCTATGTCATTGTCTGAGATGGCTTTTGAAAAGTGTGGATAATTTTCCCTTTCTCGATTAAGATCGTGCTAGAAATGTTTTTGAGTAGTAAAGCATAGAGGAAGTAAAGTAAATAAAATATGTTGCATAAAATTAAAGAGAGTAAGGACATAAATATTGCACCAGAGAGTTATCTAGGTTTGGCCGAACGTTGACCCAATCCTGTCCCCATGAGTTCTTCTTGAGATTTTTCATTATAGACTTTTGAGCTTTTATTGGTTATGCCCGTAAACCTTAATATAATATGGCCTTTTGAATTTAAACAAGCTTAATCCCAACCTATGGGCGGCTTTTACCCCCAACTTATTATAATGAAATTGTTTAGATATTTATGGCTGATCTCTTTAACCAAAAACAAAGATTTTTTTCCGTTTAAGCTTAATAAACTAATAACAGAGATTTATGGTTGATCCCAAGAACTAATACTCAATCTTTTAAAGGTATCACACCCTTAAGACTATAAAATACAAGCACAACCACTTACAAAATAATATTTTCCTCACAAGTAAAATTTCACTCCAAAGCACTAAGGCAATCAAAAGTGAAGAAAGAAAGTTTCTAGATAGAGAAGGAGAGAACTTAGAGAGATAAATTCCAAACAAATATGAAAACGTTGGAAAGTGGCGTAATTTCAAAGGAGGAAGTCACCCCTTTATATAGTAGTCGAAATCACTCAATAGGAAATAATCCATGAGCCTCATTAACTATCTAATCGATTGATCAAATCAATTAGTTTAAATAAATATGCCCGTTATGATTCTCAAAATGAAAGGTTGTGATATAGATCTGTTGCCAATCGTTTAGGAGTTGTAGAAATGTCTTGGGGCGTAAGTTTGATCGTTTCTAATTGATTAGACTAAAGTTTTAATCGATTAAATAAGACAAAACTTTCCCTCTGGTCATTTCTAGGGTTCCTAAGTTATTTTGCACATCTTCCCAGATATTTTTAAATGTTTTTCTTTTTGGAAAAAGTTTTTAGTGTGTGTGTGAGTTGCCTTAGTAATTTTAAGCTACTATTTTATTTTTACAATACTTGGTTCACTCAGACAGACTAACAAGACTTGGCGAGCTTCCACGTCTTTCATTTGGCGAGGCTTTTAGGACTCCTGTTGTGTTTGTCTTTGAGTACTTCATGTAGATATCAATTGACTTGCGTACTTCATGTTTGTAGATACGTTGTTGTCATCAAAACCTTGTTGTTTACCTGCAAGCACATAGATCCGTATATACTTTAGGTTTTGGTGTTATATTGTTGTGATGGATATATTAGTATGCATATAACCATATTAGTATGTTGTGTGTGTAGCATTAGTGTGACATTCACATTAGTCTTTTTATATTAATTTTAGAATTTGTTATGGATCGTAGTTGGATGAAAGCAGATAGATTAGGTTCGGTGTATGAGAAAGGTGTTCTTGAATTCATTGAATTTGCAGAATAAAATATTCCTGACAATACTGATCTCTTTTATTGTCCTTGTGTTAATTGCAGGAATATAAAAAAATAGTCAAAGAAAGAAATATTACATCTCCTATGTTGTGATGGAATATGTAAAAATTATACAACATGGACGTGGCATGGAGAAGTGGATAAAAATCCAAATGCTGCATCACAAAAAACTAATGGAAGTTGATATTTTCCCTATATTTTATATATTTTATATGAGTTTAATGGATATGCAATCTGCCATGTCATTAATTTTTTTAAAAAACAAAAGAATAGTTTAATTGAATACATGGTTGTAATTCATTGACAGTATAAAACTATTTAGTACATTATTCCTTTGTCATTTTATATATATTGTCATTTTATATATATGTTCTAAAGGATAGTAAGAATAATTATATTATATTGCTTTTTTGAATAAATAAATTGAATTGAAAGAGGATTACCAAGAGTAATTCCCTAAAAAATAAAATAAAAATCAGTTCATGTTGAGATAATCCACAAAATTTCTCCACTAACTATAAAATTTTTTAGTTGTTGTTATTTAAAATTAGTATTTTTGATAAATATATTCAATATAATAATGAAAATTAGTATTTTAGTTGTTGTTATTTAAAATTAGTATTTTTATACTTCAACGTTTTCACTTTTTAAAATATATTTTAGTAAAATATATCGTTGACGTTTTCACTTTTTAAAATATATTTATTAAATATATCGTTGAAGTTTTCAATTCGTACTTGTGATAAGGCCAACGGCATGAGTAATTAATACATAGAAAGAAAATCTTATGCATAGACAAAATTTGATTGATATATACAAAGACAAGAGTCACCTTCTATTTAGAAAAACCGACTGATAGGCCTAAATTATGTTGGACTAACTGATAATATACGAAAATATTTAGCAAATTCAACACAACGTAACACTTGGTTTTATATCATCAATAATAATTTTATTATTAATTAAAAAATAAAAATAAAATTTTCTCTCTATTTCAACATCACGACCACCCCATAAATTTATTTAAAACAGAAATTTAATTTTAAATAAATTTTAAATTTATATAGATTTATGTTTCTTTCTCTATAAATATTTCTCGATAATATAACACAATTTATCTTCGTTTTAACTAAATTTAATTTGGACTTGAGTTTAGGTTTTCTCCGATTACAAAAGATAGAGAAACGGGTAATGAAGACACTAGTATGCACCCCGAACTCACCTCGTTTATTTTATTTGTTAGACGCTGGCCTTAGGATCTAGAGGGGGGGTGAATAGATCTTAAACAGTTTTGCGGAATTAATTGAACTTTAAGCGGAAGTGATTCTGAATCGACTCGCGTCTATTCCGAACCACTATTGAAACGATTGTATATGTGTTAAAACCACTAACCAGCTTGAGATAAACGATAAGAGAATACACTATAGAATCAATACGTCGCTCTATTGAAAATCAATTAACTTCTTATATGATAAACTACGTTTGCAATGCAGTAATGGTGAAAGAAGCAAAAACACAAACACTTGGTGATAATGATCAAATTGATGGTGGTTCAATGTGTGATGGATTGTGATGTTTATATAAGTCCTTAATTCACAATCTTAACACTCGAATCGTTGATCAATTTGCTATTATAACCAAATATGAACAGAATGTAAATGAAAAGGTAAAAGCGACAAGAACACGATATTTGTTTAGGCAGTTCGTCGATCGTCCTCGCTACGACTACGTCTGCCCCCAATTCCAAACTGAAATTGGGAAATCTTTCATTAATGTTGAAAGTAGTATATACAAAGAAGATAACAAAGCGATAAACCATAAACCAATTATGTCGATCCTTTGAATCTTCTTCCCCCTTAATCTTGAGTCAGATCAAGGTTATCCAAGAGCGTCACGTGATCCCTTTTCTGCAGTGTCTTCAATTCCCTCGAACCCTTGTTCTTCAATCTTCACACTCAGATGATTCTTCTATGAACACTCTTGATAAAAACCCCCAAGAATTACCTATCTTGGATGGACAAAACCCGCAGATTTTATTCACCAAAAACCCCACAAATCTTCACCCACTAGGAATCTTCAATTCCGTTCCATGGACGTTATCGAACTCGATCACTAACCCTCAACGCAAGAATGATTATGTGTAATTGTGTTGGAGATGACGAAGAACGAAGATGAGAAGCCTTTGTGTATCTTTCAGTCGTTGGTGTTACTTGTAATAATTGAACCTTTGATAATATATATGATAGCTTAACAGTTGGAGATGAGAGAAACAGAATTTTTGGCATTCTTGATCAGTTAGGTCGACCTCTTGTAGTGCTTAGGTCGACCTAGCAGAGCTTGCAGAATTTTGCTCCCAGTTAGGTCGACCTGTTTAAGGAGTAGGTCGACCAGAATCCTCTTCAGATGCATTCTGGGGACATTTTCTCAGATTAGGTCGACCTAGTTGTTGTGTAGGTCGACCTAGCAGACTGATATGTAAATTTCTTCATTTTAGGTCGACCTGGATGATGTGTGAGTCGACCTAGCAGAGGTATATGGATTTTTCTTCATTTTAGGTCGACCTGGGTTGACAGTAGGTCGACCTAACTGCTGCTTTTCTGCATTCTTCTTGTTTTGCTTGTGTTGAGTCGACCTATATGCATAATAGATCAACCTGTTCTGTCATGAGTGATCAATGCTTGCTTTTCTTTGAGTTTTCTGCTCCCGCTTTGTTGTTTGAATGCTTATTGAGTTTGCCATGAATCAAAAACATCTTCGAATGTAATCTTGTATTCACATTATTATGTACATTATTATTATTATTATTATTATTATTATTATTATTTATTTTTAATAATTTAGAATATTAAATATGTGGTCAATGTTTTGATAATTTGTTTTTTATTTATTATTTAAAATATAGTATAAATTTTTTTAAGATTATTTTTTTATTATTTGTAATGTAATTCGATTTTAGAAAAAAAATATTTCTATTAAAAAAATTGATATTACTAAATAGATTGGCGGGATACCCGAATTCATTTGGGACGAATTTAAGTTTTAATTCTTCAAACGAGTTTAAGGTTGGAAACGAAAATTGTTTAAAAATTCAGGTTTAAATTTGGATGAGGTAAAAATCGTCCCAACCGTTGTCGTGCCTAATTTTGAAGGGTGTGTTGAATCCTCACATAATTAAATATATTTCACAGTGAATTATATAATCTCGTAATGGATAACTTTTGTATAAATGAGTGACATATTTTTGGAAGTTTCTTAACCCACCCCATAGGTATGAGGCGCACTATCGAATTGACAAAACTGCCATTGTGCTTCTGTAGATACATCTCCGGAAGCACCTTTTTTGTTTAACGTTGTTTTGTTTCGTATAAGCACATGCGGAAGACTTCCGCAGATGCATCTTCGAAATGGTTTGACATTATACCTCACGCCAGTCCTTTCCCCTCCCTCATTCTCCTCATTTCACACTTTCAACTCTAAAACACTCTCAAGCTCTCTCAACCCCTAATTTCAAACTTCACATTTCTTTCTCCCGAGCTCGGCCTACATTGTCAACATCAAGTATCAACACATTTCATTAAGTTCAAATCTCTATTTAATCGGTAAGTTTTCGATATTTCGAATTATTTTTTAGTATTTGTGAAATCGAATTAGAATTTGATATTTAGGTGTAGAAATGATTGGATAGGTTTAGAAATAGTGTTTATAGACAATGTAGGTAATGTTTTAGGTTTAAAACGTACGATCAAACCACAAAAATGGACATCTTGGTGATTGAACAGTGGAGTTACGCCATTGTTGCGTTTTTCTGGTTTCAGTGACTTCCGTAGATCCATCTATGGAAGAGATGAATGTTAGGGCATTCCGTAGATGCATCTATGGAAGCACCCAATGTTTTTGAAACAAAGGTACTTCCGTAGATCCATCTACGGAAGCACCCAATGTTTTTGAAAATAAGGTACTTCCGTAGATGCATCTACGGAAGAGTAATTTTATGTTTTTATTTTGATGGTTATTTATAAATACGCAGTGTCTAACTCGAGCTTTTTTTGTATCATAATGTAGACATCATGACCCACGGCCCGGGTAGGGAAATTCATGGAAGGACTGCATAGCACGCATCTGTCCAGCGAGAACGATCGCGTGTAATATCTCAGGTCACTAAAAGAGTAGTTGTTCCACCTGATGCACCTACGGCATCTGATACACCTGCCCCAACCATTCCTTCACCATCACCCGCTTCAGTCGGGCCTACTCCTTCACCTGCCCCAGCCATTCCTTCTCCGTCACCCGCTCCAGCTGGGCCTTCACCATCTCCTTCCCCCTCTACTACTGCACCACGGAGACCTCGGGATGATCCTGAAAGTTCCTCACAGTTGCCACCCTCTCGCAGACATCGTAGGGACAATTCTTCTTCTGTCGTGCCACCTCTAGAGGAGATGCACCTACGAAACACTATATTTTCATCACATTTCATAGATGTATCTACGGAAGTATTGCTAAACTGAAAATAAGGTGAAATTAATTGTGTTTTCTTTTGTTTTATATGCTTTCGTAGATGCAACTACGGAAGAAATTAAAAATTTCAAAATATGAGGTGCTTCTGAATGTGCATCTACGAAAATAGGAGGCAAAATTAAAATTTTGCATTTTATATAAGAGACCTATGGGGTTGAATGAGAATCTTTCTTATTTTTTTATACTTACTCGTGAAAATTTTTTTATCACTTTGAGTCAAATGCATTACACAATTCTAAAAGTTAAATATTTATAATAAATTCTTCTTAATTTTTTTAATGTATTATATCAGTCATCAACTATCTATTAGAAAACATATATACAAAAATTATTAATAATATCTTTTATTTTAAATTTTTCAACATTTGCAAAAAGGTAAAATAGTAAAAATATAATATCTCAATTATTTCACCTTACTTTAACTAAATGCTATCAAATGTCAAGTTTTTATGTAATACTTTTTTAACTTTTATTTTTTTCTCCACTTCTCACTATTTCATTCTTTTTTTTATTATTTTATTTTTTCTACCTAATTATTTTATTTTCTCCTAATTATTTTTAACATATTAAAATATTTATTTATAGTATATGACTATCATATTAAATATTTATGTGTGTATTAATGTATACAATATTGACCGTTAATTTTATTTTTACAATAAATTTAATTATTTTATTTATTTATGATTGTTAAAAAATATTAATTAATTTATTTTTAAGTTTTAATAAAATTAAGAATTTATTTTATAAAATTGAATAATACTTAATAACCATAATTTTTCATCCAATAGATCACTATAAAAAAATCTATTCTATTTTAATTAATAAAATTTATTATTTAAAATACAAAATTCCTATTTTTAAATGTCAACATTTATTTTTTAAATATAATTATTAACAAAATATTTATTTTATTTTAATTAATTTTTTTTATTTAAGACATAAAATTCTTATTTTTAATTGTTGAAATTTCTTTTTTTTACTAATCGCTACCAGTAAAATATCTATTTTATTTTAATTAATAATTATCTTTATTTGAGACACAAAATTCTTATTTTTATATGTCAAGATTTTCTCTTTTCTCACGGTCCACTATCAGCCAAATACCTATTTTATTTTACTTAACAGTTGTCTTTATTTGAGACACAAATTTTTTATTTTCAAATATCAAAATTTCTCTTTTTTTCATGGGCCACTATCAGTAAAGAATATTTTATTTTATTTAACAATTACTTTTATTTAAGACACAAAATTCTTATTATCAAATTTCAAAATTTTTATTTTTTTTCCATTTTCTATGTTACGTGTTTTTTGTTTTGTTTTTGTATGATTATTTAATACAACTGAGTTTATATTATCATTATTTTTATTTAATTCATAATTAAAAAATTTATTTTATATATATATATATATATATATATATATATATATATATATATATATATATATATATATGGGGACGACTCAGGTGAGAACACTTGGTTATTATGAGAAATGAGAACAATGAATCACGACCATTAAATTTTGATTTTGTTGATTCCAATGGACTAGATTGGTTTCTGTTGATTTAAAATAAATACTAAGGATCATAGAAAGAGAAACCAATCCAGTCCATTAAAATTAACAAAATCAAAATTTAATGGTCGTGATTCATTGTTCTCATTTCTCATAATAACCAAGTGTTCTCACTTGAGTCGTCCCCATATATATATATATATATATATATATATATATATATATATATATATATATATATATATATATATATATATATATATATATATATATATATATATATATATATATATATATATATATATATATATATATATATATATATATATATGAGAATGACATTTTTATGTGAGAACATGTGAATGAATTTGAATCATTAAATGTTAAAATAAATGATGAAGATTATATATCATTCTTTTTTTTCTCTCTCCTCCATTATTAATTTTAAAACATTTTAGATTTTCAACAACTATTATTAGATTTTCACTCATCAACACTTTTGCTTCCTTCAAACTTTTTTAAAACATTAAACACCTTGAAAACAAATTGAATATAGGAGATTTTTTTTAAAAATGAATAATTGTGTCACATTTTTTCAAAAAAATAAATAAATTAGTTTTTAACTTCAGTAATTTTCTCATTTTAAAGTTTCTTTCTGCTGACAAATAAAAATATATATATGTATTTTAGAAAGGACAATTAATATCTTTTCTATACATTTTATATATTTTTGCATGCAGATTAGGTTTTATTAATTAATGTTAAGTACTGAGGGCACATTTGGTTCGCAGATAAGAGACACGATAGAATATCTGTATCATATCCTATCTCAATTCAGTGTTTGCTGAGACAACAGGATATGATAAGTTAATCCTACCGTTTATCCTATCCTGCTTCACTAGTTCAAATTGTTATCCTGAATCTGAGCTGAGTTAGAATCAGGCAGGATATGATAAGAAAATGATTTACTTATTTACCCCTATAAAAAAAAATTTAAAATAAAAAATTAAAAATGACAAAATATAAATAAAAATTAATTTGATATTAAACTAAAAATATTGATAATAATTTTTAAAAAATATATATGATTGTCATAAGGATAATTTTTTTTAACTTAATAAAATATTAAAAATTAGAATTTTTAAAAATTAATTAATTATTAAAATTTTAAAAATATGAATACTATTTTTTACTTTTTATCAAATTATATATATATATATATATATATATATATATATATATATATATATATATATATATATATATATATATATATATATATATATATATATATATATATATATATATATATATATTATTTATTCAATAGTGTCAATGAATTTCTTTTTAATTGTAGAAAAATATTTTTTTATCAATTTATGTGTGAATTAAATACATGATAGGATGAGTCTTATCATATCCTATTCTTATCCTGCTTAATATTATCCCTATCATATTCTGCGTATCAAACGGACCCTAATAATTTTTTTTTTTTTTTTAAATTTATATATTAGGATTTAGTGTCACGCACCCTTTTGTACGTTCTACTCCGTATAGAAAAATGTATAGCTATATTTATTTTTGCGTGGAAATTAAGATCTCATCTACCGTGGTAGGGGCTGAGAGAAAGAAATTTTCTTGAAGGTGCCAAATTTCTAAGTAGACTCAAAGGTTGCCTTAAATGTATATAAACAAACAAAAAATGCAAAAGTTAATAGACAATTGGCTCGACTTTCTAATGGAATGACTCAGAATAATTCTACATAGAAAATAAAGGATGATGACAAACAAATGGGTGGTGACCAATGGCCCACCTAGGCTACCCTTGTCTCCTAGGCATGGATGACTCATACTGCCTCCTCCACAAGTGGATTTATAAATTTATGGAATATTTTGAAAATTTATGGAATATTTTATAAAATAATATAAAGAATTGTAAATATGGTTTTATGTTTCTGAAAATAAATATAGTCGGTGTTTAATAAGATTTTGTGGTGTAAGTGTATGATATGGATGTTGCTTTTTCGTGAAATTTTAAAAATCTATAAATTTTTATTTGGATGTCCATTTGACGCGCCGTTTGAACCTACGGAAAGTTAAAAATATTTTCTATCGAATAAAAGTAATTTCAAATATAGTGGGTAAATAAATTTCAGTGATCAACGCTTTTTTCGTGCGAGATTTTGCCTGTTATACTGAGATGTATGTATGTTGTTATGTGTGATGATGTTGTATTGCTGTAATAATGTAATGTTATGTTATTGCTATGGAATATACTTGATGAATTGATAATATGCTCAGTGGATGGTGATACCATGATATTATGTTGTTGTAATATTGTTGTTATTGAATATAACATGATGAATTGATATTATGCATAGTGAATTGGGATACTATGATGTTAGGTGGTTGTGATGTTGTGTTGGTGTTATTGATTATAAGTTGACGAGTCGATAACATGTGTGTTGGATTATGATATGATGATGTTATGTTGTTGGATGTATGCGAATATGTTATTAATGTTGCTACATCGTTGTGTTGTTATTGCTGCTTGTGGGGCATGTGTTGTTGCATGGTGGCCACTAGTGGTGAGGCACATTGACTATGGTGAAAGTATTTGTGTGTGTTGTTGTGTTGTATGCATAATATGTTGCATGCTTCATGGTGTTGGACGGATGTCCGTATTTGGTGAGCCTTAATCCCATTGTGTGGATTGGGTGCGAGTAGCTAATTCTTATGATGATGGACGGTGGTCCGTTTGGTGAGCTTTGATCCTAGATGGGGGTCGGGGCAGTGAAACTGAGAGTTCACACTTTGGTACCTCATGCATTGAGTCTAACTGTTAAGTATCATTGCATTGAATTCTTTTGTTATAATGATGGCCTTGTGTATGCACATATATTATATAATAACATGCGGTTTACTGTGGTGAGAAAATATGCTGAGTGGGTGAAATTTTTGAGTGGTTTATATGCCTATATACTTATTATTATACATTCTTTTATTATGTTGAGATATCTCACCCCTTTTGTTTGAATGTTGCCTCCACGTGGGTAACGTGCAGGTAATTAGGAATAGTCCGCTATTGAAGTAGCTTGGAAGATGCTGTTCTTCCTCTCTGCGTATGTCAAGTCGGTGTCATGCCCTGCTACTTGTCAACATATGTTTTTAGTCTCCAGTGAGCAAATTCAACCCTAAAAAAACATAAACAGAACAAGATGTCACTATTTGATAGTTGGTAATGTAGCTATATTCATATTCTCGTCAGTGTACCTGTTCGTTGTTGTGTTCTCTATATGATTGACTTTATTAGTCTAAGAAGTAAAAAATATTTTTTTATAGGGTTTCAACCAAGTTCCGTGCACATACTGAATAAACTTTGGAACATCAGCACATACAATTTTAAAATGTTTTAGGTGTACTACAAAAACAGTCTATGTATTCAAATATATGATGTTGTTTCACATATCCATAACATGCACATGCCTATGTGATTCGATATACTCCTTACACTTCATACTAACATTTTTAGAAATATGAAACAGGCACAACAAATGAGTTGACTTTGGATACACAACTTCCACAACATTCATCAATGCCAAGTAACCAAAATATTTGGCATCAGCTTCTCAGAAGCAAACAACTCTTTTAGATTTTCAATAACTTCACTGAATCAAGGTGCGTCAAAAAGATATCAGCAATAACATTGAAAGAGTTCATGTTTCTTGTCCAATACATGTATTTATCTTCATGAATAAGACTCTGAAGGTGTTGTATTTTAGTCAATGAACCCCTCTTGCTCTCATTGTATGCAGATCCAGCCTTATAGACTTGGGTAATGCTCGTTAGGTTTTTTGGATCTGTATCTTTCAAAGCATCAACTATGTATTTATGAGCCATATTGTATTTGGTCATGTCATTTATAAAATTTCTTTCATGATCTTTTAAACGAACTAATATGTCATTTCCATTTAAGTCATTAGCTAGTATATGACTGTGAAACCCACACTTGACCATAACTTTCCAACCGCTTCCACTTGGCATTGATCTCATTATAAATGGACATTTCATTTTCATAGTATAATTCCCTGCAACCACAACCTTCTTCTTGTAATTTCTTCCTCTTTCACAACTGATAATTAATTTATCTTTCTTCACTCTCATTCCATTTGCAGTATCGGAACAAATAATAACAACAAGAATACCATGTTGTTTACTAATGAACTGCGCCCATGCCAAAACGTCAGCCCGAGTGGGGAATATATGACATTTACAACATATACAATTGAAGCATAATGTATGAGATATCATAAATTAGGACTACACAATTATATAAAAAGTAAGCATTTATGTAAAACATATTGCGTCAGTGGTGAAAAATTGAGTAAAATCTACATGAGATCCATGAGAATCAAGACCGTACAATTTAAGCATACCGAACTCTCAGATTTTTAGGTCTAGGTAAAAATTTTGGTATATGGAACTTTCTAAAAAATCTGGTATAAAACAAAGTTTTCTAGATTTTTCAAAATCTCTGGTAATAAGAACGTTAAAAACTTGACAGTCTCCACACTTTTCTAAAAACCCGGTAAAACTTCAAAAGATTCTGGATGTTTTGCAAAAAACGGGTAAAACGTCAAGGGATTTTTCAGAAATTTTGAAAAAAAATCCGGTAAAACTGCATAATATTTCCAAGATGTATGAAATCTGGTAAAACTTGATACCAGTTTTATAAATATCCGGTAAAAAAGCATAAAAAGTCAACTTCACAGAATTTTTTATACTAGATTTTTTTTAATTAACTACCAATTTTTTTCTTCAAATTTTTTACAGAGAGAATCTTTAACTGCAATGTGAAAATTTAAAAGATAAATAATGTGAAGGGTAAAATTGTCATTATGAAAAAATATGAGGGTGCTAGGTTCAATTTGGGGGTGGCAGAAAGATTCCCCATAGGCATGATAACACCACTTATTTCCGAATAAGCCCACCCAAATTTGTTCTAAATTCGATGGAAAAAATTTGTTTTTACTGGTGTTCTTGCAAAAAACACCGTTTGGATAATCTCCCTGATGCTAGTCAGGCGAGATCGCAAATGTTGGGAAGATTGTTTCTAGTGCGCTTCTTTCTCAGTGAATTTATGTAAGATGAATTATAGTTCCTCAGCATTTGCTTCGGTTTTCCTTCTATAGTCTTTGTTTCATCTCTCTAATTCCTTATTCATGAGCCATAATGAGTCGCCAAATGTTTCTCATAATTGAATGCTCAAAATAATGTCTGCCATCTCAATAGTTTCCATTAATCATGAGTTATGACAGATCGCACATCAATTTCGTAATCGCTATGCGACCCCTCGGGCTTCCTCCTTACCGTATGGAGAATTCTATCATGGCCTGGATCATGTGATTTATCTGGGAACCTTCATGACCCCATTTAATAACATGGTTGACCGACTTCTATCATGATCTGACTCATATGATCTATTCGGGAACCCTTATGACCCTGGTTACTAACTGGGTAGACCAACCACTATCATGGTTTTGCTAGTCTTGTGAATTCTTGTACATATAACCATCATCTCATCCGAACTAAAAGAGATATCTCGACTATGCTAAAAATTCGGGATGTATATAAGCCCCCTACCCCCCACCCCCCCCCCCCCCCCCAAGGACAAAGCTTGGAAGGGTGAAGTGTTTGGATGAAGAATATTGGCATTTATTACGTCCATGTAAACCCTATCTCGACTAGATTCCAACCACTGATCTTTACCTGATGATGACATATGCTGAAGTGTTGAAATGGTATTGATATTAAATATTCCATGGAATTTCTCTCTCTCTCTCTCTCTCTCTCTCTCTCTCTCTCTCTCTCTCTCTCTCTCTCTCTCTCTCTCTCTCTCTCTCTCTCTCTCTCTCTCTCTCTCTGTCTCTGTCTCTGTAATGATGACATTTTATCGAAAAACTAAGCTCATTATGATTTTGAATGCCATAGCTTTCCTAGCTGTTTCATAATCATAACATTTAGTGGATAAATATCAAACGTCTCTTTTCCAAAGTCTCTATTCTTTGAAATTTGAATATTTCAAAACTCTCTTCCAGAGTGGTCTTTTAAAGCTTTACACCACCAATTCTTGACCACGAAACAACTTTAGGTATTCCCGTTTTTACCTTAATTTCTTTTTGTTTAATTTTTTTAATGGTGGTAATATGTGAATGCGATGATCGGGGAAACATATTGACTCCCCGAAATGCCTAAGAGAGAAAAGAAATTTGGGATTCATGCATGAGGGAGATTAGAGATCATTTGGTAAAAGTTGAATTTGACCGTAATATTAAGAAAGTTTATGGCAATACTTTTGCATCTATTAACGAAACTGATTCAAAATCTTCATCATCAGGTTTTGTAGAAATAGTGATGGAGATAACTGGATGTTCGACCGAACAAGAAGTAATAAGCTATGATCACAGTTTAATCGATGCCAAATACATTTCTAAACTCCAATCTGAGAGGAAGATTTCCTCCACTAGTAATGAAAAATATGTCATATTGGAGCCTTGTATTCCAAGTTAAACAGTTTGCATGACTTGAGCGCGAGAGATGTCAGGCAAATTCTTCCACTTTTACTCTAGGGTGATTGAGGATTTAAATATCCGCATCCCGATTACCCATTTCGAGTCAGATCTTCTAAGAAACCTAAATGTTGCACCATCTCAACTTCACCCTCATAACTATAGGTGTGTTCTTTTCCTTCTACAAGACCAATGGAGTTGGTAAATGAGGGTGGATCTCCCTTAACGGCCTTCCTGAAAAAAGTTTTTTTCCAAGTTTATACCTCTAACTACAATAGGTTCAAAGATAAGTTTCTTTGCATTAGAGGTGGGGACAGGTGTCCTCAGGTGTGTTATATACGTTGGATGGAAGCCATCACTTTCCCATTTATTGGATGGATAACTCGGTGTCTATTTCCGGGTTTAATTATGACAAACTAAGTGCCTTGGAGGTTCAAGCTTTGGCTTTATTGGACTCTTTTCGTATGATAAAGGACTGGTAACTATTAAATATGGCTGATGATTCTGAACGAATCTTTGAATTTTAGGGTATATATTTATTATCATACTATCTATATCTGCATCCTGAATTTCTTTCCTTTTCTCTATCCAGAATGACTAATCTATCATTGAGAGAATAAAATTGATGGATTAGGTGAGAGCCAAAAGAGGGGAGAAGTTTGTGATTAAGAGTGACTCAGTAGAGTATATAGGATAAAATTTAGGAATTACTTATGCTTTCTGCACTCATGGTATTTTCCAGAATTGAGGTCAGTTTTTGCTATACATTTTTTTTTTACTGAAGTCATGGCATTTTGTTCTAGTAAAATGGGTGAAGTTTTCATAGTCTACAGTTTACTGCCTATGTTTGATGCATGTTACAAGAAGTATCTATGCAGAGACAATGAAGTATCTATGCATACGCAATGCAAAATAAAAGCTAATACAAAAAGCTACTTTTCATTCGATGTATGCACATGGTACGGTAGGGTTTATTTATTTATAACGAAATCTATTAATTAATGCTATCAAAGAACTAAAAAGAGTAAAAACTAATTACATTAAGAAGATACTTGTATTTGGAGATACCTGTAGTTTGTAAATCATGATTCATGGACTTAACAATTAAATAATCAAGTTTCACACTGTATTTAAACTTAACAATCAGAAATGTGAGTAAATATAATCAAACATAAAATAGACAAAAGGAAAGAACAAAATGTAAAGATTAGAGATCAGAAACAATAATACATGTAAGGATAATAAAGCATTGAAAGATATATACATAAACAACTCGCATCGCACATATAAAATTCATCCTTTCTTTATAATGTCGTCATCAACTACTATCAACAGCAATTGAGGTGAACTCTCTTAATATAGCTGATAGCAATGCTATGACAATACCTCTACATCATGTGAGTAAACATTTCTTTATATTTGGATGCATAACTCCAAGGTTCTCAATGTTAGTATTGTGTTCTAATTTAGAGCGGTCCAAAACCCATTGAAGGTGATTTGGAATTGAATGTTTCACATAATTATGGAGATTATGGCAGGCCATCTTTAAACATTTCATCTGTGGGTCTCTTTCCAGTTAACATTTCTAATACAAGTATTCCAAAGCTATAATGTCGCCTTCAATTGACACTTCGGAACCCATTCCATACTCTGAAATGTAAGAAAAAAAGGTTTAGACACAAGAGATTAAATGAAAGCTCACAAATTTTAAATTAATAAAACAATGTCGAGTCGTACCCAGGGGTGCATAGCCAATTGTCCCCTTTATTCCAATTGTGCTACTTTGCTTCAGAGAGACACCAGTACTTGAGACCAACTTTGCTAAGCCAAAATCACTCACTTGTGCAACCAAAGAGCCATTAAGAAGAACATTTGAAGTCTTTAAATCACAATGAATGACAGGTTGCTCGCATTCGTAGTGAAGATAACAAAACGCTGATGCAACATCAATAATAATATTGAACCTTTGCTCTAGATTTAATGAGTTAGGGTCATCCATAATTTTAGTTGTGGGATGTAACCAACTTTCTAAGTTTCCATTTCTCATGTACTCAAATGCAAGAGTTTTAAACTCATTGCCTTTATAATTTGTGCTGGAATAACATGTCAGAATTTTAATCAAATTCAGGTGTCTAATATTTTTAGTGCATTACATTCAGCAATGAAACTTTTGTGAGCTCACTTCTTTATAAGGTTTAGGACTTTTATAGCAACAAATTAGTCTATCGACTCAGGTGTTCGTTTGTAGACGGGACCAAAATTTCCAGATCCTATCAAGTTCTTGTCGAAAACCCATCGGTTGCCCTATACATGTTTTAGTATGAAACCTTAACCATCTGATCAATTATTAGTGAATCAAAATATGGTATTCTTACTGTTCTCTTCTTCTGAAAGATAGTCATAATAGATAGCACAATGAAAAGAAAACAAACCACACTAACTATCACTACCATCAACTTGAAGTTAAGGTGTTTTGCAGGTTTCATACCTTTAACAGGGCATGATAGTAGATGTAACCCCGAAATTCCTCCATGTAAGTTCTCTGTTTTTAGGATTGGCTTAATTTTTGCAAAAACAAATAACAACAACAAGATGTAATCATAGGATGTAAAACTTGCAAATAGAACACAGGTACAAAATACAACAGGTACAACAAGAAGATGTCCTATGAGATGTTGGAACATGTTCTAGAATAACATGTCCTATGGAATAGTTGTTGACATCGCACCTGCTGAGCTGGATTAATGAGATTCAGTTTCAATTTAACAGATGCAGAATATTCTCGGAATATTATGCAAATCATATAAGGCGTTATATATTTAAAAGGTCTGAAGAATCAATCAGAATATTTGAAGATTATATAGTTTCTAAATATGGAGATATATTCGGAACTTAAAATATTAAAGACCTTGTTTGTAGCAGAAGTTACTGCTATATTGTAACAGCAATTTAGCTGTGATTGAAGGCCCAAATCCTGTTGGGTATAGGTTATAAATAGAAGGGTTTGTAACCTAGAAAAGAGAGCCGAAGCATATCAAGATGTAATCATTAGGGCTAGGTCAGGTGAACCTCCCGGGTTATGGGAATGTCACTGTAATCCTCGAAACCTGTAGGCAATAGGAGTATGTATTGTTCTTGGAGGAAGCTTTGAAGTAACTCCAAGTTGTTGTTCATAGTCAAGAGTCTTGGCTAGGTATTGTCATGGGAGTATGTCTTCAATAACTGTTTGTCTGTATGATCAGAATGTTGGTTATTAGGTTGTTGCTACAGCTTCTGGGACTGGAGAACTGTACAACATCACTACGGTGTTAGAAAGTGGGATGAAGATATTTCATATCTATAGAGGATCTAGGTAGACGGGTCATTGGGTAGGGAATAAGTGAAAAGCTATAAACGAGGGAGTTTAACTTTAAATTAATACTGCTGATAGTGAACTTCATTCCTGGCTTGGTATGCCCCCAGAGTAGGTGTGTTTGTCACCGAACTGGGTAAACAATTTTGGTGTCATTTATCTTTCAGTACAACATAAATTTATGTATATACCTTGTTGATATTTCTTGACAGACCTGATGTCTCGACATTTATCAAGACATCTGGATCTGCTAGACCAGAATTTCACTCCAAAAGTTTATGGTTTCCAATCACTGTAAATGCACTTGCACTTCTAAAGACACCTTTATGTTGGGTGCAAGTGTGAGTGGTTAAAGTCCCATATTGCCTATGAGTGGGTGGAATGTTGGATTTATAAGAGAGAAAACCCATTTACCTAACATAAGTGCAAGTGTGAGTCGTTAAAGTCCCACATTGTCTATGAGTGTGTGTGTCATACCCCAAAATTTGCCCACCACATTTTTATACTCAAGCTCATTTGAACATCAGAAGCTCAAGATTTGACTGACTGTACATTCTCCTAAACAACAACCCTCAAACTAGGGTTTTGCTTCACTTCAAGAAAAATCAAGTTCTGACAATTCAAGTGGGTCTCATAACCTCTCATATGTCTCAAAGGATCCTCATGCCAAGTCTCAAGCCCTGATTTGAAGGATTGCTCACTCAATGGCCCAAATGATCAATAGTCGACTAGTTGACCTAAAAGTCAAACTATGGTCAAACCATAGTCAAAACTTCTGATTTTTGGTCAACAACCTTATTTTGAAGTATCATTCACCATTTGATCAAGTATTGATCATGGTTCATCAAGAAAAGATCATAAATCAACAAATTCAAAAGTTTCTAAATTAGGGTTTACATAGGAGAAAGTCAACTAAACTTTGACCAGCCATAACTTTCACATGGAACATCAGAAATTTTCCATCCAAAGCTCAATTTGAAGGAAATTTAATTCTCTACAATTTTGTCTCTCACAAGCCAAGTCCAAAAATGCTTCATTTGAGAGATATGGATCAAAAGATTATAGATCCTTTTTGAAAGTCAACCGAAAGCAGTTTTTTGTCAAAGCCAATATCATCATGATAAAATGCTCAAATGGAAAAAAGCTTCCAAAGTGGCTTGTAAAAGACATCTTGAGGTTTCCAAAAAGTCCTATAACTCCTCCATACCTTAAAAATTGAGGGAGATATGCCTTGTCAAAGTTGGGCAATTTCAAAGGAAAAAATGTGAAAGAAAGTGGTTCAAAATGAATTTTCTTGCAAATGGGCCCATCTTTTATGCTTGAAACTTGTTTCTAATATGGTCCACGACCTCCAAAGCCCATCCTTGCATTTTTCCATGATTTATTTTATTTATTTTGGATTTTATTTGTTAAAATTCAAATTAAATCAAGAGTAAATCAAGTAAAGTTTCCATTATTTATTTTATTTATTTTAGATTTTGTTTGATTTGATCAAAGTCAATCAAATATTGATCTTAAAAGCCAAGGGAAATAATTGGAAAATGATTGGTAAAATTGGATGCAAAAATAGAAGGATTTCATATGATTTTCAAATATCTTTCAATCACAATCCAATTTCCACAAATACAAGGATTTGAGTCAGAATAGTTAACCTAACTGATACTACTATATAATGATAACATGTCCAAGGCATAGAAGGAGGTTTTTTTGCAGTTTACCGACCCCTATTCCAAGCAAAAAAATCGTGTACCAAGAGGAAGGAGGAGATAAAAACGCAGACGGATTCAGGCTAGGAAAGGCATCACAATCGACTCTTTAGGTCTTCCTGGGCGTAATTGGATCGTTTTTGTTGGTCAGAACGCATTGAATTGCATCCCGAAGGCCACGTTCTCGCTTCAAAATTTTTTGATCCGAATTCGTTCATATGCTTATCATAAACCGTGTTTGAACGCATGTTTACATTTAGGATCTTGTTTGCGTGCTTCCTGTGCTGTTTGATTTGAGTTTCACCGCAGGTTGAGGGAGCCACCATTGCTAGGGTTCCGAAGGTTCAATCTGGGGGATCAGAATTAGGGGCGAAATTAGCCCAAATTAAGGGCACCATCGAATTCGGAAGACGATTTCCCATCGATCCATGGTTTTCTATGGAATTTATTTGCGTTGATTTATGTGTTTGATTTGTGCAGGTCGATAGCTATGGAAAAAACCGTGGCCAAAACATGGCAAAACCGTGGGTAAAACACGCAGAGTCACTGGGGACGATGAACAGTATATGGCGCGGTTGTTATTGGAATTTTTAAGTTTTTTTATTTTAAATATATTTATTGACAACGATTCCAATAACGTGTTTCAAATATAGCCCAGGTGGTTAGCGCGTGTTGCCATTGAGTGTAAGGGCAAGGGTTCGAGCCCTACACCTTGCACTTATTTTTGGATAATTGTTTGTTGTTTCATAGTCACAGATCCCATGTTTCTAGCGCGCACAGCCACATGGTGCTCTCCACTCTTCAGCCATACGATCTCTCCTACCCCAGATCCAAGGGCCCAGGAACGCAACTCTAATATGCACCCTCAGGGACCTCACCCACTGAATCAAACGCCCAGCTGAGTGTTTTTTCTTTTCCCTTTTTCTTTTCTTTTCAATTTTATTTATTTATTTTATCTTTATTTCTCTTATTTGTTTTTGATAATTATTTTAAATTTTTTTTTTAGTATTTTAGGTTTTTCATATAAAACTTTGTTTTAATTAATTAAATAGTTTTTAGGTTAATTAATTAATTATATTTTCAGATTAGGTTTGTGATTAAAATAATTTTAAACGCTAATCCTAGTTTGATTTTTAACTTGTTTCGTTCTACTAACCATGATTAACTTTTGTCCCATTCGGGGTTTGCCTTTTTGCCTCGCCTTTTTTTGTTTGCCTATATAATTACCATTTTAATTTTTGATCTGCCACGTTATAATTATTGAGATCACTCATACACTAAAACCTCTTCTTTTCTTTGTGCATTTTTTAAGGGTTAGCAACAGGGTTTCCTCCGACTACGCGCCACGCCCATTACGAAGCTAAGTCCCATTACGAAGCTAAGTCCTGATATTATATTTATTTAAATATTTATTTTGCTTCCTTTTTATTAAATTAGGGTTTATTCTTAAATGCCTATGAACTTTCATACACTCACTTCCTATTATTTTCCTGTCAATTCTCAGATGTTCAGAATCAATGCTCGAGGCAACCTCCGACTGTCAATCTTATCAATCAAAGCTAAGTTTCCATATTTTTTCCTTCTTCTTTTATCTTTTATTTTTGATTGGGGCTAACCTATTTTCCAAAGGAATTGATAATGCGCTCACTTCCTTTTTTGGTTTCTATTTTTCCCACCTTTTCAGGGTTTGCCAACCGCCAAAGCTCGAATAGTCGGTAACCCTAAAACTCTAACCTCTTTTATTTTTCTGCCTAATTATTACTTATGTCAAACCCGCTGGTTTCATTGTCCCTTCCCCCTATTCTTATGTATCTGTTCCTGGTTTGTATTGATTGGCCTTAAAGGCACTTAAGACTGCTTTATATTTTCTGCCATGGTTAGTAATCTTAGAGAGTGCAATCCTTGAATCAATTTAGAATAACTAATTATAAGATAATATATTGAATTAATCACGTGATTGTTGCACCCACGCACGCTTTTGTGGTAACCCCTCTGGTTGCCTGTTGCCTGTTGCCTTGTTGCCTTGTGTTTTTTTGCAGAATAGTCATGTCCCTCGAATACGAGGGTACCTCAGCCATGTTGCCTCGATTATGCAAAGATCATAGGTCCCTAATGATGCTGATATGATCTCGTCCCTCGGAAGTTGCCTACGAAAGGCTGAGGTATCCTCTAGTTGCCTAAACGAAAGGCTATTCTGGTCCTTCCCTTAGACTACCTGCCACTTTATGGTAGGGACAGTCTTATGGCGAACGATAATTCTCGATGACCCTTCAACATCCAATTGAAAGACTTCCTGCCCTCTTATGGCATGGATAGACCCTTTCACCTTGAAAGGCTAAAAGAACTATTTTATTAAGGTAATTGCTCCTAATTGCCTTGCTCTGGCTAAAATCCTTTTCTTATTCTTTCTCATAAACCTTCAAAATGGCTACGCTCATTTACGAGCTAAAGTCCGTATTCACTTCTTCTACATTTCTGAACGAAAAAGAGCAAAGCAATTAAGAGCCCATGGAAAACCATGGATGCAAAGGGTGCCTCACACCTTCCCTTTGCATAATTACCCCCCAAACTCAGTTTTTTTTATTTAAAAGGTTTTTCCTGTTCTTTTAGCCTTTCTGATTAATTTGGATAAAATAAAAGTCGGTGGCGACTCGTGCTTACCGTAACATTTCTTTAAAAGTCAGTTCACCGTATTACAGTGTGGAATGTTGGATTTATAAGAGAGATGACTCATTTACCTAACACCTTAAGGTTTTGGGTTGAGATGTTGTGTCTCCCTCTCTTGTGGTGATATCAGAGCCGTGGTTCGACTTGGTGGGGGAGCAGGAGTAGGATCAGGTGTTGGATCCTGTAATTGTGGTGGAGAATGTTAAGTGCAAGTGTGAGTCGTTAAAATCCCACATTGAATGATACATTGAAATATTCTAAGGAAGAAATATTTTACAAAGCATTTGGATGTAAAGCATTTGTAGTAGAAGAAATATTCTAAGGAAGTTTAAACCATTCATAGTAGATGGATCTAAACTTAGGATGTCCAAAAGACAACCATCTCCAAGAAAGAAAGATAATGTTAGAACATACAACATCAAAACAAAAAACCTCCCATTTGAAAATTACGGCATTCCTCATAATCTATAAACACCAAATGGTAGCTATCCAAACAAAATTAAACTTAACTCTTCGATGGATATTCTTCACCTTGTCTTGAAATGCAACGAAAACTAAAAACTCCTCTTTGTTAATGTCCTCCGAAATGCCTAACCAAACAGAAATGATTTTTAGAGACATCAATCTTCACAATATTTTGTAGATGACTTAGTTCATTAGGTAGGCTGCCACTCAAAAAATTTTGTGATAAGAAAAATTCTATTGTTAAAGATGAAATACTGAAGACCTCTGGGGGTATAAATATTATGTTAGAATAATAATAATACAAGTGTGAGTAAGTAGGGAAATAGTCTCACATTGGATAGGAATGTGGTGACTTGAACATTTATAAGTGGGAAAACCTTCAGTTACAAGGAGTGTCATTCCAAGGAACCATACCTTCTAATTTGGCATCTTTAAAAGGTCTTCAATATTTAGACCTATCAAGAATCGGTTGTTCGGATCAATTCCTGATAGCCTAAGTAGCAATGATTGGAAACAATAACCTTTGTGGGGGTATTTCCGAGTTGTATCTACTGCCATGCCTTATCAAGGGTTGGAAACACCCAAAAGAACATAATTTCAAATTGGTATGAGTGATAGTTAGTGTGATTTTTCTTCTACTCATACTTTCATTTGTTATAAAAGTATACCTGATTAGGAAAATAAATCGAAAACCATCGTTTGATTCACCAATAATTGATCAGTTTGCTAAGGTTTTGTACCAAGACTTACACCGAGGAACTGATAGGTTCTCAGATAGAAGCTTGATCAGATCAGGAAGTTTTGGTTTTGTGTACATAGGAATTGTGTCTGAAGATAATATTGTTGCCATAAAGGTCCTTAACCTAAAAAAAGGGCGTTCATAAAAGTTTCATCAGTGAATGTAATGCACTCAAAAATATTAGACACCGAAATTTAGTTAAGATTATAACATGTTGTTCTAGTACAGATTACAAAGGTCAAGAATTTAAAGCTCTGGTTTATGATTACATGAAAAATTGAAGTTTAGAACAATGGTTACATCATGAGATTTCAAATTCAGAGCTTCCAATTGCATTGGACCTGACTCATAAATTAAACATCATTTTCGATGTTGCTTCTACATTGCATTATCTTCATCAAGAATGTGAGCAGTTGGTAATTCATTGTGATATAAAGCCAAACAATGTATTTCTTATGATGACATGGTTGCTCATGTGAGTGATTTTGGCATAGCAAGACTTGTCTCAACCATTGGCGGTATCTCTTTGAAAGATACTAGTACAATTGGAACAAAAGGGATGGTTGGCTATGCTCCTCCAAGTATGTTCTAAATTGTGGAATCTTATATTTTTTTCTTTGAATTCTCCTATGTTTAGTTGCACACTTAATAAATTTACTAGTGACTTGGTATTAACAATTTGATGTATGTTTCAGAGTATGGAATGGGTTCTGAAGTGTCTACATCTCGTGATATGTATAGCTTTGGAATCCTGATGTTGGAAATGCTTACGGGAAGAAGACCCACAGATGAAGTTTTTGAAGATGGTCAAAATCTTCATAACTTTGTTGCAATTTCATTTCCCGATAATCTTATAAAGATTTTGGATCCACATCTTACATCAAGAGATGCAGAAGTAGCACGGGACGGAAATCGTGAGAATCTTAGTTTTACTTTTTAAGATTAGGCTTATTTGTTCAATGGAATCACCAAAAGAAAGAATGAATATTGTGGATGTCACCAGAAAACTTAGTATCATCAAAAAAACCTTTCTTTCGGGTGAGATAAACAAATATATTTATTTGAATCTTAACAAACTCATTAATTGCTTATGGAGTTATAACGTAGTTTTTATGATCATATTATTCATTTCAAAATCGTTAATCTACAAAATACGATGGTAATAATGATTTTCTTCTTGATTTATACTTTTCAGGTATTCACACTAATAATCAGTAATTCAGTTTGATATGCATTCTTGTTAAGAAACCGAATGGTTTCACTAGAACCACATGTGGAAATACTTATGTGTGATAGTGTTGAATGTACATTTTCCTGTAACCTATACTAGTTGCTATTAATAAGTAATGTTGTATTGTTTTCTAATTCAATAAACTGAGAACTGATACTTCTCTCATATTTATTTATCTTCATTTCTTTGACTTTGACTTGTATTTTCATTTTCATAAGAATTTACAATGTAGTTAAAATCGAATGTTCAGAATTGAATCTACCCTGATTATACTAAAGGAATTCTGAAATTTATACATTGCCAAAGAATCATAATAATAGAAAATCAATTTAAAATAACTACCTGACACTAAAACCGAGATGTTAATTTTAGGTATTACTCAATGAACTTGTATACATAACAGGTTACTTACATTATTTAAAATTCATATGGGACAAATTATTCAAACAAGATTCTTCAGTATCAAAGCCAAAGGAATAGTCTTCAGTGTTCCCACTCAACTATCAACCCTATCTATATATACAAATCTATCTAACTAAAATATTCAAATCATTTACATATCTATAACACACCCTCTTGATTCCTCAAAGCCTTTTCCCTCATGTTTCCTACATTTTCATTTTGGTTTCTTTTACTCCTTATTTTCAATTTCTGCCCAAAAAGCGATTGCATTCAGCCATTCACCTTAGAAAACCAGATTGATCATTTAGCATTGCTCAAATTCAAAGAATTAATAACCAATGATCCATGTGGAATCCTTGATTCTTGGAATGGTTCGAGCCATTTCTGCAATTGGCATGGAATTACATGCAACCCCAAACATCAAAGAGTTGTAGAATTAAACTTACCTGGATACATGCTGCATGGAAGTGGAACTAATCTTGATTTGCTGAAGATGGTGGGGTGAGAAGTTCGGCTTCAAGCATAGAAATTAAAGAGGATAATTGATAACTGGGAAGTGGAGGAGATGTAGGTGCGTGAGGTGAAGTAAGTGTGGAAGTATGAGAGTCCTAGTAAAGATTATTTAGCTTACGGAAAAGTTCCAAGTCTTGAGAGGCTAAAATATCTTTGGAGTATAAATTTGGAAATAAATAATTTTGGTTACAATTCAAGTAATGACTTAGAATTTTTGAAATCATTGATAAACTGTAGTAACTTGGAAGTGGTTTCAATATCCTATAATAATTTTGGAGGTAGTTTGTCAAGTTCCATAGGCAACTTATCCACCCAACTTAGTCAACTATATCTTGGGTATAATCAAATATATGGGAAAATTCCTTTAAAATTAGGAAATCTAAATAGTTTAATTCTCTTAAACATGCAAGATAATCATTTTGAAGGGAGAATTCCCTCAGCTATTGGCAAGTTTCAAAAGCTGCAAGTGTTAAATTTGGGTGGGAACAAGTTGTCAGGTGAAATACAATCCTTTATAGGAAACCTTAGTCGGCTGTATCGTTTGAATTTAGGAAAAAATATGTTAGAGGGAACTATTCCTTCAAGTATAGGGAACTGCCAAAACGTACAAATGTTAGACCTTTCAAAAAACAACCTTAGAGGAGTCATACCCCCAGAGGTCTTCAGTATTTCATCTTTAACAATAGGATTGTTCTTATCACACAACTTTTTGAGTGGCAGCCTGCCTGATGAACTCGGTCATCTAAAAAATATTGTGAAGATTGATGTCTCTAAAAATCAGTTGTCTGGTAAAATACCTATAACCTTGGGGAAATGCATATGCTTAGAATACCTTATTTTGGCAGGGAATTCATTCAATGGAAGGATACCATACTCTTTGGAATCTCTCAAAGTTCTTGGAGTGTTGGACCTTTCAAGAAACCAACTATCTGAATTGATTCCAAATGCTTAGCAAAATATTTCTTCCTTAGAATATTTTAATGTATCATTCAACATGTTGGAAGGAGAGGTACCAACAAAAGGTGTCTTTAGAAATGCAAGTGCATTTACAGTGATTGGAAACAATAAGCTTTGTGGAGGAATTTTGGAGTTACATCTACCACCATGCCCTATTAAAGGTATGAAACCTGCAAAACACCATAACTTCAAGTTGATGGTAGTGATAGTTAGTTTGGTTTCTTTTCTTTTCATTGTGCTGTCTATTACGACTATCTTTTGGAAGAAGGGAACAATAAAAATACCATCTTTTGATTCACCAATAATTAATCAGATGGTTAAGGTTTCGTACTAAAACCTGTATAGGGCAACCGATGGGTTCTCGACAAGCAACTTGATAGGATCTGGAAATTTTGGTTCCGTCTACAGAGGAACACTTGAGTCGATAGACGGAGTTGTTGCCATAAAAGTCCTAAACCTTACAAAGAAGGGAGCTCACAAGAGTTTCTTTGCTGAATGTAATGCACTAAAAAATATTAGACACCGGAATCTGGTTAAAATTCTGACATGCTGTTCCAGCACAGATTATAAAGGCAATGAGTTTAAAGCTCTTGCATTTGAGTACATGAGAAATGGAAACTTAGAAAGTTGGTTACATCCCACAACTAAAATTATGGATGACCCCAACTCATTAAATCTAGAGCAAAGGTTCAATATTATTATTGATGTTGCATCAGCGTTTTGTTATCTTCACTACAAATGCGAGCAACCTGTCATTCATTGTGATTTAAAGCCTGCAAATGTTCTTCTTAATGACTCTTTGGTAACACAAGTGAGTGATTTTGGCTGAGCAAAGTTGGTCTCAAGTGTTGGTGTCTCTCTGAAGCAAAGTTGCACAATTGGAATAAAGGGGACAATTGGCTATGCACCCCTAGGTACGACTCGACATTGTTTTATTAAGATAAAATTTTTGAGTTTTAACTTTATCTCTTGTGTCTAAACCTTTTTTTCTTACATTTCAGAGTATGGAATGGGTTCCGAAGTGTCAATTGAAGGCGACATGTATAGCTTTGGAATACTGGCATTAGAAATGTTAACCGGAAGGAGACCCACAGATGAAATGTTTAAAGATGGCTATAGTCTCCATAATTATGTGAAACACTCAATTCCAAATCACCTTCTCAAGATTGTGGACCGGTCTATTCTCCCAAATGAATTAAAACACAATACTAACATTGAGCACCTTGGAAGTATGCATCCAAATGTAGAGAAATGTTTACTTTCGCTTTTTAGGATTGCGCTTTCTTGTTCAGTAGAATCACCAAAAGAAAGACTAAATATGATCGATGTTATAAGGGAATTCAACATCATCAAGAGCTTCTTTCCTGCTGAGATTCAACAAAGGCAAGGTTCATTACAACCACAAATCACATGATGTAGAGGTATCATCATACTATTCCTACCAGTCATAGTTTCTATGTTCTTGTATATTTTTCCAAACATGTTTTTATGTTTCTTTTTATATAATTTCTAGGAAGGGTGATCGCTATGTGCGTCTGGTGTGAGTTGTGTATGCATATGTCTTGCTATGCTTTATTGTCCTTACATGTATTATTGAGTATGATCTCTAATCTATACAATTTATTTTCTTTTTATCTATCTTTGTTTGATAGTGAGCAGAAGTAGTCTACACCCTACGCAGAACGATTTGGGTTTAACTAAGGAGTGATTTGTTGGATGCTCATACAGTAGCTATGATTTATTGTTGTAATATGGCATCGTGTTGGATTATATTTACTTAAATTTCAGATTGTTAAGTTTAATTACTGTGTGAAACTCGATTATTTAATTGCTTGTATACACGTGACATTCGCTTGGTCTCTTACTGCAAATATTAGAGTTTAAAAAGTCGATAAATTATGATTTACAGACTAAATACATGCCTACAACAATTATTTAACCAATAGAAATCCCAAATATAAGTATCTTCTTAATGTAATTAGTCATCACTAATATAAGAAAATTTTACTCTTTTTAGTTCTTTGATAGCATTAACAGATTTTGTTATAAATAAACAAATATAAGTATTTTCACAAATTTAAAACAAGTCATTGAACAAGTGTAACAAAAAGCCATGAGTTCAGGAAAAAATTGTAAAGCAGAACCAACCTCAATTCTTGAAAATGCAATGAGTTCAGAAAACATAAACTATGGCTCGATTCGACTAAAGGTGGCCTCAATTTCGTTCAAATCAACCATAAATTTGGTAGCCATTTGATGGGTGAAGAGAATGCTAATAATTGTGGCAGACACCTTTGGCTATAAGGACAACATTTTATTCCAAAATGCCTTCTTTTGTGAAGCTTTCCATCAAACATCATATGTGCCTCCATACTCCAAGCTAAACTTCAAAAGAGATAGATCCCGTTGCTTTCATGGAAGATCAAAATCACCACTGTACAAAATGGTTGGAGGACAACAAGTTAAAGAAAAAGTGCCTTTTTTCTCTCAAAGCCACAACTAACCTACATTTGACTGTGGCTAAACTAAGATGTTAGGAAAATTAACAATTTGTTCCAACAAATTCAAAATTTTAGTTTGCCATAAAATTAATTTTTTTTAATATCAACTTCCAACCTAACTTCCTACCTAAGAATAATGGATGCGACCCTTCTCACAAAAATTTCCTTTAGTTTCACTTTTATGATTTTGCATATATCCTATTTGCTAAAATTTTGTTTTGTGTTTAACCTTCGAGCATTGTTTTAGATTTTGCTTCAATCATATTCGAACATTGTTTTCTTTTTAACCTTCAAAGATTGTTTTGGATTTTGTTTTTGTTGTGAAATCACATCTTCGGCGTGTTCATGAGATGCTCGGGAAATTCATGCAATTTCCACACGAGGATAATTCATAATATATCACTGCTAGAAGCCTATTTTAACCTAACCCTCTCTATTCAAACATAAAAACCCAGGGTGCTAGCAATTTGTAACAAGATCGAGAAGAAAATACTTACTTGTTGGAAGATGAAGGTCGGGAAGTTCTTGCTGGAAGATGAAGGTCGGAAGATTGTTGTGACGAGGAGCTTCTTTTCGCAACCACAGAGCAGCAGAGAAGGAAATACTTAGCGAAGATGATTTCTTTCTCTCCTACTTATAGCCTGGTACTACGGGGAAGTGGAAAAAGGGAGCCGTCATGGCCATTATTACCTAGGCTGTTAGACTCCCCTAGGCTTTGATGGCGCTGTAATTGCCTGCCACGCGTCATTAATTACCTGACACCCCACCTGCTAAAAATCCAATCGTTTCACATTTCCCAAGTGCGTGAAAGTGAACGAAACGATAAAACGATCCACCTCCTCAGCCTGATCTCCACGCAATATTTCAAGCAGAAACGCTCACACAGTCATTTGACGACCAAGATTCCGAACAGCTATAAGTCATTACTCCCCTTAGAAGCAAAGACTTGGGGGGCTCATGTTCTGGTCTGGACCGAGCAGGCCCAACACTTAGGTTATGGCCGAACAGGCCAAACCCCTGACCTTGGCCGAACAGGCCCATTTCAGTTCTGGGCCCAATAAACATATGCGTTAATAGCCATTGAGAGCGTCAATCCCACGTGCGTACGAAAGAGCACGTGGTCAAACCCACTAGCGAGGGATTCGGGCAGCTCGCCCCGAACCCTACGCTCCGTCTATCCAGAATATGAGTCATGTGCTGACTCAGCCCTACCAGGTGGGATTCTGGCAGTTTCCTAGCACGTGGGCCTCCAATGGATTTGGCCCAACTAGGAAATTTTGGCTCAGCGCCGAGGGCTATAAATACCCTCTTTCACTAGAGGGTCAGGTAACATCATTCATTCTCTCTTTTACCTTGTACTTGCACTCTGATTGCTCTCTCTCTTCTCACTTTGGCATCGGAGTATCTTGCAGGTACGTCCCCCACTTTACAAAGATCCAGTTCGTTGCAGGCCACGAAGATCCGTTTGATCAGGTACGATCAATGGTAATACCAATTTTTTTGAAAATAAAGTAAAAACGAGTTTTTTTCAAAATACAGTAAAATCGATTTTTTTTAAACATAGTAAAATCTAGTTTTTTGAAATTATTGTAAAATTATGTTTTTTGATAAATAAAGTAAAATCGGGTTTTCTAAAAATATAGTAAAATTAGGTTTTTATGAAAATACAATAAAATCGGGTTTTTTAGATAAAAGACAGTAAAATCAATTTTTTCTAAAAAAAACAATAAAATCAAGTTCTTTGAAAATACACTGAATTTTTTTTTATAATCAGTAAAATATTTTTTTAAATTAGTAAAATCAAGTTTTTCGTAATTACAGTAAAATCGAGTTTTTGAAATTAAAGTAAACTCGAGTTTTTTGAAAAGACAGTAAAATCAAGTTTTATTTGAAAATACTCGATTTTTTTTTCATTTTTTTTGAAAAAAGTCGATTTTCGTGTGTCTGAACTCGATTTATTGTTTTTCTGAAAAACTCGATTTTTTGTATTTTAGAAAACTCAATTTTTCGTCTTTTCGAAAAACTATTTTTTATTTATTTTTAAATAATTTAATGGATTTAAAGTGTAAATAAAAATAATCTGTTGGATCATCAAAATGTGTTGGATGGATTGGATCCATCCATGTATATAAATGAATGAATTTAATACAATCCATTAATTTATTTTTTATGTGATGGATGAATTTTTTTGTGGATGGATTGAATGAATTTTGTCTTAATGGATTCAATTGTCATCCCTAATATTAGGTAGAGGAGATTGGCAGGTAGATTCTTGTCAATGTAAGGAGATATGGATATGTGGTTGGGGGAGGGCGATCCTAATAGTTTTGACAAAAATTGATGATAAAAAAATATCTAAGTGATCAATTGAGGATAAGGGTTGATGTTGTGTACTAATGTGTTGTGAGGACTAATTATTTTTGTATGGGATTTGTGTCTCAAAGAAAATGACATCTCTAGAGATGAATATTCTTTGTATTGCAAGTCAAACAAGATTTTCCCTTTGACACCAGGTTTGTATCCCAAATGGATACACTTCCTAGACCTTCAATCCAGTTTCTTTCTATTGGCTTTAAGGGTAGCTGCATAGCATAAAGAGCCAAAGACTCTTATGTTAGACATATCATGAAGTTTATTATGAAGGATTTTATATGAAGACTTGTGTTACAAGAAAAGAGTGGGTAGCCTATTTATGATGTGCACAACATAACTGACAGCATGTGCGCAAAAAATAAATGGTAATTGGGCTTAGAATATAAGTGATGTGGGGATGCCTAAGACATGTTGATGTTTACTCTCAACAATTCCATTTTGTTTAGAGGTGCCAACACAAGATGTTTGATGAGTGATGCCAAACTATTTGTTGAAACCAGTAAGGATGAATTCATTCCCATTATCTGACCTGATGCACTTAATTCGGTAATTGAATTTTGTTTTGATCAGACTACAAAAGACTTGACAAGATATGCTGTTTCAGGTTTTATCCTTATAAGAAAGAGCCATCTAAACCTACTTTTGTCATCAACTATGGTTAAGAAGTATCTATAGACCATCATGGATGGAATGACCAAACGACTCCATATGTCCATGTGTAAAAGTTCAAAAATAGATGTAGACACATGAGAACTAAGGGAAAAAGGTAATCTTTTTTGTTTGGCATAAAAACATACATTACATGGCATATTTACATTGGCATGTGTGATGAATGGAAAACTTTTATTGAGTTCAATGAGCTTGGCATGTGAGGCAAGCCCAAGTCTAATATGCCATAGGCTACATTTTTATGAATGATCTACAAAGTTATTGACACTTGAGTTAATGGAATAAGTGTTAAGTGCCAAATTGTAGTTATTTTGTGTATGTAAATAGTGGCACTTATCAATGCTTTTTGTTAATACCGTTTGAATAATCCCCCGTTTTTGTGTAATTACGTTTACTTTACGAATACTTGTATTTTCATATACTTTTATACCGTTTGATATTTTTGTTGTATTTTTGTAGGTATTCTTGCGTTTTCGGAGCCTTGAGGAATAAAGTGTCGAAGACACGGATGCGAGAGCAAAGAGGAAATAATTCTGCTGTTCTGGTGCAGCGCGCTTCGCGCGCTGTAGGGCGCGTCGCGCCCTCTTTGAGTTTGAAGAACATAAGCTGGCAGAAGTTAGGGCGCGTCGCGCCGGATTAGGGCGCGTCGCGCTCTAGGGCGGTTTGGTAAATTTATACAGGGCGCGTCGCACTGAAGTAGGGCGCGTCGCGCCCACTGCGAAACTCAGTTTTGTATAAATAGTTAATAACAGATTTTTTTAGGTTTTTGATCACCTCTTCTTGACAAGTTGAGCTCTGATCCTTTTTTGGTAGTTTAGAGGCTTAGGAAACACCATTGGGTGCGACGTCATGTGGATTGATCATGGATCTGACTCGATTTCATTGTACCGGTGAGATCTTTCCGGTTCATCTTCTCTCTTCCCTTTGTTTCATTCCAATGGTGGGTGTTGTATGTATGTTTCTACTCTTATTGTATGTATATTTGTGGATCTTGGGATCGTTTATATATTCGCTTTACAAATCATCATTGTTGTTGTTCTTGATCTTTTTGCTTAAATGCTCTGGATTTGTGTTGTTGCAGACATGGACACCATAGATCTTGATTAGGAATGATAACTGTTAGTTTCTGGGTTGCAGACATGGATTCAGGACTAACAATCGTAGTGGGTATCGAGTCTAATGCCTTCGTGTTGTTTGTGTCGGTGGAGAAATCGCTGATGTGAATAGTACGGTTGAGCTTTCGTCGGTGTTGCAGACATGGACACCGATGTGGCATCTCGAGTGATGCCCGGTGATGTTGATGCGTATTGTGAGTGTCGAGCGATGGATCTTCAGATTTAAGTATTCGACGGGTAGAACGAAATGCAATTTCATAACTATTTCTCTTAGACTATTGAGATTGTTTATCTGCTTTTATTTACTTTTCCCGCATTTACCTTTCCGCACCCAATTCATGAAACTTAGAACGCGAGATAGTCGAACGGCAGTTCTTCTCACCAATCTCTGTGGACACGATAAATTCCCGGATAAATATTTCCAAAACTTTTGTTGCTTGCCGCTTTACCGCTCCAACAAAATGGCGCCGTTGCCGGGGATTGGTTGAGATTAATCGCATTGCGATGGTTTTATGTTTTAAGTTTCGTATAGTTTTGATTAAGTGTTTGGGCAGGTCATTTTCTTTAGGTTGCGTTTGAGGCGAAAGCATTGGCGTACCGCGAGGAAGTTTCTTACCATTCGCGAAACAATAAAGGCGTCGAGCTAACGACGTTAAACGAGCGCTTGTTGGGAGGCACCCCAACGGTTTTATTTTTCTGTTTTTCTGTAATTGAGTTGTGTAGGTGTTAAGTGGTGGCTCACTGGAAAATCTGTCTTTTTAGACTGGTCTGGTTTTTCTGGTGTAGCGCGCGTCGCGCGCTCATGGGTGCGTCGCGCGCTGGGTTGCTTTTGGCCAGTGACCTCTTTTTAACGGGTCACTCGGCTCGCCTTTTTCCCACTTACACCAAGGCTTTATAGTATAGTATTTTATCGATTTATTTTTAATTCTTTTGTTTGTGTTTAGACTCAAATTTTGGCCCGATTACTTGGAGTCGCATTTGGTAATTCTTCGATTTTGATTGATTCAACATGCCGGTTGTGCGGTAATGATTGTTCAAATTTGTCCGTTGCAAGGTACTCGTTTATCGCTTTCTATAGCATAGCATGTTTATGAGACTTTTCATTTGTACAATTTTCATACTATTCATTCTTTTTGCATAACTTGCTCATGACTTGAATCACAATTAGTTTTTCCTTTTTACCATAAATGTGAGGTGGCTTTCCATTGTGTATATATGTGAGTGACCGACATTTCTTGTTTTAACTGGATATTATTATGTTTAATCTTTCGTCTGTATTGTTTTTGTGAATGCACGAAAGTGATCAAGGCACTTGTTTGATTTTGAGCACAACTACCATAGCCAAATGTCAATTTACCTTGTGAGTGTGTGACCATTCGTAACCCCTTTAAGCCTTTTTGTCATTGTCCATTTTGTTTTTGAACTTGAGACATAGTTCACATTTTTGATGGATTTTGATTATCGTTTTTCTTGACCCTTAACTATGATGTTTAGTTGTATTCTTACCTTGCCTTAGAAAGTAGGGAGTATTCACTTTATGTTATGGTTGAATTCAAGTTGGGGAGAGGATGTTTGCTGGCTTATGTTTTGATTGTTATGCGGTTGTAGATAGAAAAGATAAAGAAAAAAATGTGAAAAAGAAAGAAAAGAAAAAGAAAGAAAAAAGAGAAAAAGTTTGAAAAAGAAAAATAACAAAAAGAGTATGAATAAGAGTGTGCTAATAAGTTTTGTGTTTGGTGTGAAATTTGTGATAAAGAGAAAAGTTGGATTGAAATTATATTGTTTGAAACTTTGTGGAAGTAATTACTCCCTTAGGTTTAGGCAAGTTTTTGTTTCGATTAGCTTTAGGACTTATCCCTTGTTTGTTAACCGAGCCACATTACAACCTTGAAAGCCCTGGTGATTCGTGCCGTTGCAATTTCGATACTATTTTTTGATGAATGCATAATTTTGTCTATTGTTTTCAAGATTGTTGGATGAGTGTTCAAAGTCCTCACCTTTCGGTGTTTTTCATCTACCGATGAGTTTTTGCTAGGCGTGATTCATTATTGAGTTTGTTTTGTTTTAGGATGTTTTGTATGAATTTTTGTGCTTAGGATTCGTTTCGTTTTCATGTTGTCGTTGTAGGATAGTGGTAAGTGTTTACTTTGTTCGTACATTTTTGTTTGAACCGTACAATTGTTCCGTTTTTCAAAACTTTGTTGATTCTTGATTCTTTGGATTTTTACTTTTGCAATTTGAGTGTTTGGCCCTGTTTGAGGACAAACAGATTCTAGTTGGGGAGAGTTGTTAAGTGCCAAATTGTAGTTATTTTGTGTATGTAAATAGTGGCACTTATCAATGCTTTTTGTTAATACCGTTTGAATAATCCCCCGTTTTTGTGTAATTACGTTTACTTTACGAATACTTGTATTTTCATATACTTTTATACCGTTTGATATTTTTGTTGTATTTTTGTAGGTATTCTTGCATTTTCGGAGCCTTGAGGAATAAAGTGTCAAAGACACGGATGCGAGAGCAAAGAGGAAATAATTCTGCTGTTCTGGTGCAGGGCGCTTCGCGCGCTGTAGGGCGCGTCGCGCCCTCTTTGAGTTTGAAGAACATAAGCTGGCAGAAGTTAGGGCGCGTCGCACCGGATTAGGGCGCGTCGCGCTCTAGGGCGGTTTGGTAAATTTATACAGGGCGCGTCGCACTGAAGTAGGGCGCGTCGCGCCCACTGCGAAACTCAGTTTTGTATAAATAGTTAATAACAGATTTTTTTAGGTTTTTGATCACCTCTTCTTGAAAAGTTGAGCTCTGATCCTTTTTTGGTAGTTTAGAGGCTTAGGAAACACCATTGGGTGCGACGTCATGTGGATTGATCATGGATCTGACTCGATTTCATTGTACCGGTGAGATCTTTCCGGTTCATCTTCTCTCTTCCCTTTGTTTCATTCCAATGGTGGGTGTTGTATGTATGTTTCTACTCTTATTGTATGTATATTTGTGGATCTTGGGATCGTTTATATATTCGCTTTACAAATCATCATTGTTGTTGTTCTTGATCTTTTTGCTTAAATGCTCTGGATTTGTGTTGTTGCAGACATGGACACCATAGATCTTGATTAGGAATGATAACTGTTAGTTTCTGGGTTGCAGACATGGGTTCAGGACTAACAATCGTAGTGGGTATCGAGTCTAATGCCTCCGTGTTGTTTGTGTCGGTGGAGAAATCGCTGATGTGAATAGTACGGTTGAGCTTTCGTCGGTGTTGCAGACATGGACACCGATGTGGCATCTCGAGTGATGCCCGGTGATGTTGATGCGTATTGTGAGTGTCGAGCGATGGATCTTCAGATTTAAGTATTCGACGGGTAGAACGAAATGCAATTTCATAACTATTTCTCTTAGACTATTGAGATTGTTTATCTGCTTTTATTTACTTTTCCCGCATTTACCTTTCCGCACCCAATTCATGAAACTTAGAACGCGAGATAGTCGAACGGCAGTTCTTCTCACCAATCTCTGTGGACACGATAAATTCCCGGATAAATATTTCCAAAACTTTTGTTGCTTGCCGCTTTACCGCTCCAACAATAAGTTGGTGGAGTGTAATGCAAGGTAACTGAGAGATACTTCAAAAGGTACAATCCACCATGTAATTCAGCTTTGACAATCATCTTCTTGGATGAGAGATCCTGTATAACACATCCAGCATTAGTAAACACAAGTTGACAATTAAGGGTTTTGGTCAATTTGGGAACATAAATAAGGTTAAAAGTAAAATATGGCATATATATAGTACATCATTGATGTAAAAAGAGTTGTTAAACTTGATAGTGCCTGAAAAAATGATGGTCACTAAACTACCATTAGGTAACTTTATGGTTTTGGGCTTAATTTGATTAAGGCATTGAAAATATTGTTGAGTGAAACAGACATGGTCAGTAGCACCAGTGTCTAATATGAAGGTTTCAGGATGAAAGGAATTAGCTAGGGATTGTTCATATGATACCTGAACCTAGGTCATTTTGGGATGTTAAGTGGTTAATTCTATGAGCCTGAAACTCTGCATCTTGAAGTAAAGCCAACAAAGCTTTGTGTTGCTTTTGAGTAAAATCCAAGCCATGAGAAGCGGGTGCATTAGCCTAAAAAAACTCACCATATTGTCCATCTGATTTAGCAGGTATAGCAGCATATTGATTGATTGTTCCACCTGGTTTCCAATTAGGAGGATATCCAGGTTTTTTGAAGCATGAATCAACAGTGTGATTAGTCATTCGGTAGTAAGTGCATACACGATTTCCTCTATCACTGCCACCCGAAAATATACCACCTCTTGTATTACCTCTACCAGGGGAATTTGCATTTGACTTGTATTGAGAATCACGAGTATTATTGTGTTGGCTGCCATTGGGAAGAGCTAGCACCTTGGATTCATCAAAAGGAATGCTAGTCTGTCTTTCTTGTCAGACAAGTATGGAATAAACCTTGCGTATATTTGGCAAAGGATCCATTAATATGATTTGGGAACGAATGGCTGAGTATTGATCATTCAGGCCTTTAAGAAAACGAATGACCTGATCACTATCCTTGTAGGCACAAATCTTGGTAGTGGCTTTAGAAAATAAACACTAATTAAATGTAAGTATATATAAGGATGAAATGTTATAAATGAAACACATGTCCAGTAGCGCGGCTTAAATTGCATAGACAACGGTTATATATCAGCCACGGTTTCAAAATTCTTGAAATTCTTGAATAAGCGGCGGTTTTTAACAAAATTCTTGAAATTTTCGCAACGTGTCAAAACCGTGGCCTATTCGACTTCAAGCACCACTTATTAAGCAATTGCCTATTCTTCCGTTATCAAATTCAAAAATGCTGTAGTGTCCTTTGACACCAATATTGTCGATATCAACCTTGTTGGACCATGCGTAATGTTTGTCTTTGATGCCACACACAACCAAGTGCATATTGGCCGTTAGGACTCCAAAGTGTAATCAAATGGATTTTTAATTACAAATTTATCCTGTATTTGTTTTTTGTAAAAGTATAAGAGTTTAATGGATATACATGAACAGTGTAATTAGTATTTATTTTCAAAATATAATTAGTATATTCTATAAGTATTTATATATTTATTTTGAAGCTAATACGTTATTTTTGTAGGCAAACATTTGTCACTCCAAAGCCAATTAATTAGAACCATACATGAAAAAAAAACTATGTCGGCATTATTTGAGATTGATTATTTTCTCCATATGTGATTGTGAGTGTTGAAGTTGATGTCCAGACCACTTTTCTAAAGAATACAGAAACCTTATCAGATTATCTTCAAGCATTCTACTCCAAAAGCATTCTACTCCAAAAAGAAACTATATTTCTATCATGAAAGTTTAAGTTTCTATCATAAACTAGTATACCCCTCAATGCTTTCACATACATGAGTTTTACTTCTAAGTTCAATAAACTCTTTAATAATTTAAATTCAATTTTAAAGTGTAAAATAATAGTATTTTAAAATCACTCATATTTTTATTTTGTAGAAAATACCTTATTTTTGTAGTGCTAACATTTCTCACTCCAAAGTCAAATTAGAAGAAAAATATGTCGGCAATTAATCTTATTGCACTATCACTGAGTTTTGGCTTCTGTCTCTTTTCAATCTCAATTGACTTTTTAATATTTTGTTTTGTTTTCAACTTAATACAAATTTTAACTCTGCATTCTTCCACCAGTATTTAAATGCATGCAATTCCTCTCTATTCTCCATAACTATCCAACACAAACAAAACCAAATGAAGTCTTTTATTTTCTTGTCATCTATACTTTTATACCTTCATCTTCTTTTTCTGGTCACCTTAACTTTAATATGCTTTGGCTCAAACAAAATTATGGCAGTGACATTAGGAAACCAAACTGATCATTTAGCATTGCTCAAATTCAAAACATCAGTAACTAGTGATCCATATACAACTCTTGAATCTTGGAATTCTTCCATCCACTTCTGCAAGTGGTATGGAATCACATGCAGCCCCATGCATCAAAGAGTGATTGAGTTGAACTTAGATGGATATGAGTTACATGGATCTTTATCTCCCTATGTTGGCAATCTCACTTTTTTGAAAGCTCTCAACCTAGGAAACAACAGTTTCTTTGGAAAAATTCCACAGGAATTAGGTAAGTTGCTACAATTGCAACATCTTCGTCTCACCAATAACTCATTTGCAGGTGAAATTCCTACAAACTTGACATATTGCTCCAATCTCAAATACTTGTATTTGGGAAACAACAATCTAACTGGCAAAATACCAATTGAAATTGGTTCTTTGAAAAAGCTTCATTATTTTGTTGTTTCGAAAAACAATTTAACTGGAGGAGTCTCTTCATCCATAGGCAATCTTTCAACCTTAATTTTTTTTTCGTGTGCTTTTAACAACTTAGAAGGGGAAATTCCACAGGAAATATGTCGCCTAAAAAGCCTAAAATTTTTAGGTTTCCCTGCCAATAATTTATCTGGTTTAATTCCTTCTTGTCTTTACAACATTTCAACACTTACTACACTTTCCTTGACAGATAATAGCTTTCATGGTTCTCTCCCACCTAACATGTTCCACACCCTCCCCGATCTCCAAATATTTGAAATTGCAGGAAATTATTTTTCAGGTCCATTCGTCACTTCCATAATAAATGCAACTTCCATTATAACATTTGAAATAAGTACAAATTACCTTGTGGGACAAGTTCCAAGTTTAGGAAGACTAAAAGATTTACAAAATCTGAATTTGGAACAAAACAAATTAAGTAACAATTCTAATAAAGATTTGGAGTTTCTTAATTCTTTGTCAAACTGTAGTAGATTGTATGGGGTTTCTATTATGGGTAATAATTTTGGCGGTATTCTGCCAAAGTCAATAGGCAATTTATCCACCGAACTTGAACTACTATTTCTTGGGGGTAATATGATATCGGGACAAATTCCTGCTGACTTAGGTTGTCTAGTTGGCTTAATTCTCTTGACAATGGAACTTAATCATTTTGAAGGAAATATTCCAACTACTTTTGGGAGTTTTCAAAAGATGCAGCAGTTAAGTTTGAGCGGAAACAAGTTGTCTGGAGATATACCATCCTCTATAGGTAATCTTAGTCAATTGTATCTTTTGACTTTAAATCTTAATATGCTTGAAGGACATATTCCTCTAAGCTTAGGAAATTGTCAAAAGTTACAACTTCTAGACCTTTCAGAAAACAAGCTTATAGGAACCATACCTTTAGAAGTTTTTAATCTTGTTTCTTTAACAAACTTATTAGACTTATCACATAACTCTTTCAATGGTAGCTTATCAAGAGAAGTGAGTATGCTAAAAAATATTGGTTCGATAAATTTCTCTTATAATCATTTGTCGGGGGAGATTCCGATATCTATTGGTGAATGCACAACCTTAGAATACCTTGATTTGCAAGGGAACTCCTTCAACGGAACAATACCATCCTCGTTGGCTTCTCTCAAAGGTCTTCAATATTTAGACCTTTCATTGAATCAATTGTCCGGTTCAATTCCTGATGTTCTACAAAATATCTCAGGTTTAAAACACTTGAATGTTTCTTTTAACATGTTGGAAGGTGAGGTACCAACAGAAGGTGTTTTTGGAAATTCAACCCAAATAGGAATAATTGGAATACAAAAGATTTGTGGAGGTATTTCACAACTGCATCTACCAGCGTGCCCCATCAAGGATAAAAAACACAGAAAACACCAAAATTTCTTGTTGATTGCAGTGATAATTGGTGTTCTTTGTTTTCTTCTCATACTGTCAATTTTTATAACTAGCTACTGGATGAGGAAAAGAAACCAAAAACGATCTTTTGATTCACCGACAGTTGATCAACTTGATAAGGTTTCATACCGAGACTTATATCGAGGAACCAATGGATTCTCAATTACAAACTTAATTGGATCAGGAAGTTTTGGGTCTGTGTACAAAGGAAATCTTGTGTCAGAAGACAATTTTGTTGCCATAAAGGTCCTGAATCTCCAGAAGAAGGGAGCTCACAAGAGTTTTATTCTTGAATGCAATGCACTCAAAAATATTAGACACCGAAATTTAGTCAAGATTATAACATGTTGTTCAAGTTCAGATTATAAAGGTCAAGAATTTAAAGCTCTTGTTTTTTGTTACATGAAAAATGGAAGTTTGGAACAATGGCTGCATCCTGAGATTTTAAATGCAGAGAATCAAACAACATTGGACCTCACTCATAGAGTAAACATCATTACCGATGTTGCTTCGGCAGTACATTATCTTCATCAAGAATGTGAACAATTGATCATTCATTGTGATCTAAAGCCAAGTAATGTACTTCTTGATGATGACATGGTTGCTCATGTGAGTGATTTTGGTATAGCAAGACTTGTCTCGGTCATTGATGATACCTCTCATAAGGATACCAGTACAATTGGAATAAAAGGAACTGTTGGCTATGCTCCTCCGGGTATGATTTAAATTCTTGAATCTTGTATTGTTTTTTTGGATTTTCCTATGTTTTGGTGCTCACTTAATAGTTTACTTCTTATACAATATTAATAACTTTTGCTGCATGTTTTAGAGTATGGAACGGGGTCTGAAGTGTCTGCATGTGGTGACATGTATAGCTTTGGAATCTTGATGTTGGAAATTCTTACTGGTCGAAGACCCACAAATGAAGTTTTTGAAAATGGCCAAAATCTACATAACTATGTCGCAACTTCATTTCCTGATAACGTTATAAAGATTTTGGACCCGCATCTTGTATCAAGAGTTGCAACAGTAGAAATACAAGATGGAAATTATGAGATTCTTATTCCAAATGTTGAGGAGTGCTTGATTTCACTCTTTAGGATTGGACTTTTGTGTTCAATGGAATCACCAAAAGAAAGAATGAATATTGTGGAAGTCACAAAAGAGCTTAACATAATCAAAAAGACTTCTCTCGTTGGTGAGATGATATTTTTTAGTGTTTATTTGAATCATTAGCAAGTCATTAACTTCTTATTGAATTAGAATTTAATATTTATCATCATAGTCTTCATTTCAAAATTCCTAAACTACAAAATACAATGGTAATAATGAACTTCTTCTTGATTTGAATTGTAGGTGTTCACTCATATAATTAGCTGTGAAGCACGGGTACTCCGTTTTAGGTAAAGTACCGGTACCGGGTACGTACCGGGTACCGGTACACGTACCGTACGTGTACGGTACGCACCGAAGCCGTACCAAATTTTTTATTTTTTATTTTGCCTTGGTACACCAACCGGTACACATTTGGTACACGTACCCAAAATTTTTTATTTCTTTCGATATTAAATTTTTTTGGATAACATAATTTGGGCATAAGTAAAAATTAGGTTATTTATTTATTCTGTTTATAAATAAAAAAACTGAAAGAAAAATTAAGAATAGACTCATTGAAAAGAAATTGGAGCACATATGGATTCATTCACTCATTGAAAAAGAATAGGCTCAATCCAAAAACAGCCGATGATTTAGTTTTTGTTCATACAAATCTTCGTCTTCTTTCAAGAAGAGTAAGATTTATAATGAAGGATTAACAAAGATGTGGGATATTGGTGGACATGAATTGAATCTATTTGATGGAGATGGTATTCTTGAAGTTGTTACTCTTTTTCTCGATGAACCTGAACTAGAAGCTGCATTCATTGGAGAAGAAAATATTGATATTCATCCTTGATTTTATGAATTATTAATACTTTTAAGTGTGATTTAATTTATTCAAGCAAATTATTTTTTAATTATATTATTTTATCGTTATTTAAATAATATAATTGTTTAGTTATTGTTATAATTGTATTTTTAAAGTATTATACTAACGTACCCGTACCTTAGTTTTTCTAAAAATGCCGTACCCCGTACCAGTACCCGTACCGGGTACTGGGTACATACCGGTACCTATGCAACGCAGATAATTAGTAATTCAGCATGATGCCCTGATGTTGAGCAACTGAATCGTCTCAATATTGAAAGCAGCATATGTAGCAATGTTTAGTTTACTATTTTGTTATTCAGCGAATTCAAATAGCAGCATTAATTGATTTTGTGTGTTTGTGTTCAATGTGCATTTGTCTGAAATCTATACTAGTTGCTATAAATATGAGAGAATTGATACGTCTTCCATATTTGTCTTCATTCCCCTGTTATGCATTTCAATTCCCTTAAGAATTGCAACTGTTGTTGAAATGAGGATGCAAAAATCAAATGCAATATCATATTAGAAATTCCCATGGTAGGCCTACAATATTCCCATGGTCCAGCTTTCTCTCTCTCTGCATATCAAAACTATTTTGTCACCATTGAATCAAATGCTTTGCTTAGGGCATCATTATCTCTTCCTTTCTTTAGATAATGGTTTCAATCTTCCAATTCCTCTCTAAATTTTCATATATCTCTCATTAACCATTCACCATCATTTTGAAAATCACTAATCCTTTTAAAACTCACCTTAAATTATTTACTTCCAAATTTAGGAACCAAAGATATTTTAGCCTCTCCTTAAGACTTGGAACTTTTCCGACTAAATAGTTTTTACTGACATCAAGTATAGTCAGAGTAGAAGCATTTGCAACTGAAGTGGGCATTAGACCCGAGGCATTATTATCCCCAATTTCAAACTCTTGGAGATTAGGGAGGTTGTTGAACATGTTGGGTGGAAGAGAGCCGTTAAACTAATTTTGTGCAGCTGACATCATAGTAAGAGATAACATTTTGTATAGACAAAGAGGAAATGAACGAGACAAATAATTGGCGAATAATACTATCCACGTCAAAGCATTGACAACACATGTTAATAGAGAGAGTGAATTGAGATGAGGAGGAAAAAAGGCATTAAAAACACATGTTACAGTTGAGGGACAGCGTATTCTTTTTGATGTGGGAGGTCGAGGTACCCCTCAAAGTGAGAGCTTTCGGATGGAGGTGTTTGGTAAATTGAATCCCCGCCAAGGATTTACTTTTCAAAAGAGGAATTCTTCCATCTTCCACCAATATCGATTGTGTTCTTTACGGTGATCATCCCAAATCATCGTTTCATTTGTTAGTGGGCTGTCACGAAGCGGAGGCTGTTTGGATAGAGATTGCCGAGTGGTTGGGAGTGCATCACTTAAGGGCTCATGATTTCAAAGAGAGCTTCTTTAAGTGGAGTTCTTCTTGCATTAATTTGGAGATCAAAAGGAGCAAAGCGGGAAGTATTTGGTTGGCTACTATATGGAGTATATGGTTGAGAAGAAACGAGATGATCTTTAAGGACATCACTTGGAATGCAAGAGATGTGGCTTGGGGTGTTAAGGCTCTTAGTTGGAGATGGTCTTACATAAGAATATTACTCATCCCATTTGTAATTTCTACGAGTTTAGCAAAAACACTTTGCTATACTTAGTGTAGGTTCTAATTGGTAGTTAATCTTCTCTTTTGTATCGGCTTTTGTCTAAGCCTCCTTTGTAATCTTGGTTTTACCGGGCTTTCTTCCCATTCTAATATATCTTGATTACTAGAAAAAAAAAACAAGCTATCAAAAATAAGTGAAACAAGTTATTTATACAAGCTATCAAAAATGGTATTAAATTAACACGTGTTCAGAAGCTGAAAACATATGCTGTAACCGGTTTCGCTATTTCCTGTAACCGATTACGGCCTTGACATAACTAAATTTCAGCTTCCATAAGTGCTTATTTCATAAGGTGTTCGCTCTAGTTTGCATCCAGAAGCTTATACAACGCGTTTGAATTATCATGCACATCCAATACCACATACCTCTTAATTTAATTTAATAATCGAGGTAATAAGATATGTTTTTACTTCGGTTTTATGTAATAACCGAGGGGATAAATTTTATTTATTGTCATATATAATTTATTTTAAATCTCATTTTTCACTGGCCTATATCATTTTTTACGCAGAATACAAGCAACCAATTGTACAAAATATGTGACAAAATTGAAATTATCATTTTAAATCTTGTAAACACAGAATACCAAATTTACACTGTTTTCAAAACCAAATGTACAAATTTACATTGTTCTCATCAACATAAAATACAAAATTTACATATTTGCACATAAAAATGACAAATCCTCTCTCTCTCTCTCTCTCTCTCTCTCTCTCTCTCTCTCTCTCTCTCTCTCTCTCTCTCTCTCTCTCTCTCTCTCTCTCTCTCTCTCTCTCTCTCTCTCTCTCTCTCTCTCTCTCTCTCTCTCTATATATATATATATATATATATATATATATATATATATATATATATATATATATATATATAAGCTTATAACAGCTAAGAAAAATAATTTTTCCTGAGATTCATAACAAGATAAGAAAACATCGGCCCAACGAGATCGGATGTCATCTATATCTTCTTGTGAAAATGGTGCTCTATCGCTAAACTACTATAATTAGAACAAAATTTAAATTATGATTAGCTAATAAGAACAACATAAATTTAAGAAATATACATTTGTATATATATGGATTAAGCTAATTTAAGCATAGTCCATCCGTTTATAATGCCTCTGAATACAATCAGGAACATATGTCTCATAACATAGTATCCACAAGAATAGTCGTCGGGTTGTTTTCGCGACTACAAATAATTTTCATATATTTATATTACTAACACACACAAATAAAATAATATAAAAAAAAACACAAGTAATATACTTACTTTTAGGTAATAAAACCATGGCTTTTTACCAAGTACATTACGTTTGATTACATTGCATCCCTCCACTACTTTACACATGTCGGTTAAAATTGAACATAAATAAAAATTATCCAAATCTAAAGGTAAAATTTGAGTATTAAAAATAATACCACTTACCCACTAAAAGCATTAATCTTAACTTCATTAAGTTCTTTGTGCAACGAGCAAAGCTTAACTTTAGTTCCAATCACCTCTCAATATATCACAGAGTAAGAATGGATCCTTGTTGAAGCCCCAAGAATTGTAAAACGCATGCATTATATTCATCTTTTTCATGCAATTCTTGAATTTTTGGTTTGTTCTATTTTCAATAAATGAGACAAACCAGTAGAATTTGGATGGCCTAACTTTCTATGCCAATCCTCAAATTTATTTGGTTCACTACTGCAAGAAAAAGATAAAGTTCTAGGTATGGAAAACTAGATAGGAAATAATTTGCCCAATTTAGGCCCCCTTGCGATCACTTTCCCCGAAGCCTGGTCCTGCACTTAACAGCCATCACGAGAAAAATTAACATTACTATTATCATTAATCAATGTCCAACCAAAATTAAATTTGAAACAAGTCTAGAGGAAACAAACACATCTGATAATGAGGAATTAATGTCTCCAACAATAGAAATAGATAGAGTATTTCCATAGGAAATTTTAATATTTTGGGTGCCATTGTAAGTGTGAATATTATGCAAATTTTGAAAGGAACCAATCATATGATTAGAAGCTCGAGAATCAATAAACGAAGGTTTAGCAACAACATTTGAAGAATGAGCGACAACATTAGACTTACCTTGAATGCCCAAGGCAGAAAGAGCAGACAATACCATTTGTTGGACATCTTGTGCAGTCAAAATATTAGTTGCTAAAGCTATAGGAACAGAAGATTGAGCCATTGAAGGAGTAGCAGCATGAAATGCTTGTACTGATTTCTTCTCGGGTCTAGTCAGGCACTCTTTGATGGTGTGACCGTGTTGCTTGCAATAGGTACATAATTTCTTATTGCAATTACGCGCAGTATGGCCAAATTGTTTACAGGAAAAACATTGGACAAAATTTTAATATTTCGAATGAGATAAGACCAGTGATATGTCCCAAATGTCACTATGAATAAGATCAAAACATCTATCAGCATGATCCACATTAGATGGAAAGGGAAGAGTTTTTCTTTTGGTAAGTTTGCAAACAGAACAATCAAAAGAAGAATTAGAAATTAAACTTTTATTATTCAATAGTTTAATTTTCAATAAATGAGACAAACAGTAGAATTTGGATGCCCTAACTTTCTATGCCAATCCTCAAATTTATTTGGTTCACTACTGCAAGCAAAAGATAAAGTTCTAGGTATGGAAAACTAGATAGGAAATAATTTGCCAATTTAGGCCCCCTCGCGATCAATTTCATCGAAGTCTGGTCCTGCACATAACAGCCATCACGAGAAAAATTAACATTACTATTATCATTAACCAATTGTCCAACCAAAATTAAATTCGAAACACGTCCAGAAGAAACAAACACATCTGATAATGAGGAATTAATGTCTCCAACAGGAGAAATAGATAGAGTATTTCCATAGGAAATTTTAATGTTTTGGGTGCCATTGTAAGTGTGAATATTATGCAAATTTTGCAAGGAACCAATCATATGATTAGAAGCTCGAGAATAAATAAACCAAGGTTTAGCAACAACATTTGAAGAATGAGCGACAACATTAGACTTACCTTGAATGCCCAAGGCAGAAAGAGTAGATAATACCATTTGTTGGACATCTTGTGCAGTCAAAATATTAGTTGCTAAAGCTATAGGAATGGAAGATCGAGCCATTGAAGGAGTAGCAGCATGAAATGCTTGTACTGATTTCTTCTCGGGTCTAGTCAGGCACTCTTTGATGGTGTGACCATGTTGCTTGCAATAGTTACATAATTTCTTATTGCAATTACGCGCAATATGGCCAAATTGTTTACAGGAAAAACATTGGACTTGTCCCATATGACGGTGTTTCCCTTTAATCTGAACAGAATAGGCAATAGAATTAGCATCAACAGTGAAGTTGTCATTGGACATGGCCCCATAAGTCAATAGAAGCTGCTCTTCGCGAAGAAGTTTGCCAAGACACACTTCTAGAGTAGGAAGTGGACTTTGATTCAGCAAAGATGCACGCACTGCTTCAAATTCAGGTTGTAGTTTCATAAGAAATTGATATCGCTTTCTAACCTCGTAAATTGTTTGAATAGCAGTGAGCGAGTAAGCAGAAACATCGCCATGTAAAATCGCTGAATGTTCAACCCACAGATTAAGAAATCTAGAATAATAATCTTGAATCAAAAGATTTCCTTGACTGTAATTTGCAATGTCGAGCTCCAACTGAAACTTTTTAGCGGCATTATCTTGATTGTAAATGCGCTTCAGATAGTCCCACGTTTCCTTAGCAAGGGAAATGGAACGCAGATTGTTAATCATTTGAGGGTCAATCGAAGCTAGAATCCAAGTTATGATCTGAGTGTCTTTCGTTTACCATGCTGCAAGAGCAGCGTCAGCACTGGGTGCAGAGGAGGTGCCATCTATATGGCCCCAAAAGCCTTTACCTTTCACAAACATCTTAAATTGGAACTCCCACGCTGCATAATTTTTTCCGGTAAAACGAACACCAAAAATCTCCTTTTCTTTTTCTATCAACATAATAAATAGCACAATAAACAAAAAACAGAGAAGCGAGTAATAGCAAGAACGAGAGGGAAAAAAAGACCGATATGGCCAGACAAGGGCGAACAAAAAACGGATAAGGCAAGAAAAAAAATACCAACCCAAACAAGGGCTGCAACAGATCGTGAGCCAAGAATTTGAAAGACAAAAACTGTTAACAACAGAAGACTCGTGATACCATGTCAATAAATTATGGCTTCTTGCCTCCTTTCATTGTATTCACTAGTATATATAATACAATCATCATTACAACTACTAATAACTTATATCACCTAATTTCTAATTTATACAAGTTAAATAGGAATTACAAATATATACAATTATTATTATTATTAGGTTGATTCTATGCATCTCATTAATGGCAATAATATTAATATCATTGGCTAACATATGTTGTGTGTAATCATCATATTTAGGGGTGTTCAATGGTTCGGGTAAATTCGAACCAAACCTGAATCCGAACCAAACCATAGTGTTTAGGTTGGACATTTTTTTCATTTCGAGCAAGAACCGAACCAAACCAAAGAAATCCAATGAACATTGGTTCGGGCGTCGGATTTTTAATTTTCTACCCGCAAGTCCAACTCAAACCAACCATAATTAGTTATCATGAAAATTACTACCAAGCATCCAACTTCGAGAAGAAAAAAGTAAAATATCGTATGTGGACAATTTATGCTATTTTAATTTGTTATTAGAAAATTATTACTATAATGTGGTAACTAATCATAGAATTATGAAATACAGTCATTACCATACTAGCTCAAGTGACTAGATATAGATTCAAAAGTCTTTATGTCAGATATATTTTTGTTAGATATTTTTTGAATCTATTAGAAAAAAATTTTTAGTCTAATATCTACAATTGAACACTATTAATACTATTTTTTATATTATTATGAAAAATTAATTTCAGTAAATAAGTTATTTTTTTCAAATATTTTTGCAATTTTTATCTACTCGATCAATCCAATACAAATCAACTGTTGTTTCTCGGTTTGGTTCAGTTTGGGCTTTATCACAAAAATTTACAAATCCAATCCAACCAATCCATTTAATTTTATTCAGTTTGGGTATCAGATTCTCTCAAAATCGAATCAAACTGTCCTGCAAACATCCCTAATCATATTCTGATAAATTGTTAGATAGTCTTAACTCAATGAATGCGCTACAAACAAAATTGGAAGCTATTGGGGTTTAAATTGTCATATTATAGCGGTTTCAATAGCCATAATCTACAAAACAACAGTTTCAAAAACTGACTAATAGCAAATTTGGTTGTAATCGGTTACTCTATATGATGTAACCGGTTACCCTATTTTACACAGAAACAATAGAGAACTTGGTTGGGGTGTAACCGATTACCCTATCATCAGTAACCGGTTACCACTGTTAGTTTCAATTTTCAGTTTTTTGTTTGATTGTGTTTTAGCTTCCCCAATCATTTTTAACTTGTATAATTTGGAATTGAGGTGTTTTGTTATGCTTTGCATAACAACGCATACATAGATTGGAACACGGTCATGTCGTGCTGTTTTGCATGGACGTGTCCCTTAGTTTTTTCATTTTAATTGACTCGTTTACTTGCACTTTTTGTTCAATTTTTTATTATTGATGGTATTTTATACAATAGTTTAAAATTTTAAATGAATCAATTGAAGTGAAAAGTCACCAAAGTGTCCTCTTTCACGGAGATTTCTCATGAGAAATGTTAAATTTTATTTTTATTTTTGTGTGTGAGTCAATTGAAATGAAAAGTCACCAAAGTGACCTCTTTCACGGAGATTTCTCATGAATAGTTGATGTTTGGTCGAATTTTATACATTCTTATGATGGTAAATGTGTGATAATTATAAGGTTTCACATGTGAATGATAAATCAATTCAAAGAGAGGTTTATTATTAGACATGTTTAATTATCAATATTTAGTCATTATAACAAGAGTACCACTAGCATTCAATATTATTGTTGAAAGACTTGTCATTTATGGTGTACAAGGTATCTTGAGACGGGCTATGTCTTTATTTGAATAAATTAATGATTTCGTTTAATTTTTTGTTGTGAGTATATTTATGATATTTATTTTTGTTCTGTTTTCAGCTTCAAATGCTTCGATATCTAAAATTACGAATAAGCGTCATGTCTTTAATGGGACAAATGTTAACGAACGGAATGAGAACATGAAATTTTTTCTTGGCTGCATGGATTTCGACCTTTTAACCCCATTCTCCTTCAAAATCTAGTACCTCTGAATAGAGGAAAGATTATGAGAAGTGGGATTGCTCCAATCGAATGAGTCATGGTTTGGTCTATTCTGAGATCAATTTAGCTTCAGTACCTGGAAACACTTGGTGGTCAGACTTTGGAGCAACAACTAACAATAATGTTTCAATGAAGGATTTCCTGGACTACCAATAGCTAAATGATGTTGAAAGATACATCTATGTGGAAGATGGGAAGTCGGTGGAGGAGGAAGCTATAGGGAATTTTAGATTATTGATGTGTACCGAATTTTATTTGGATTTGAAAGACATTTATGCGGTTCTGTCATTAAGACGAAATTTAATTTCAGTTTCTTATTTGGAAAAATCAGGTTATTTATGTTCATTTGGAAACAATATGTTCTAGTTGTCTTTCAAATCATATATTATTGGAACTTGTCAATTTATGAGTCATGATAATCTATATTTTCTTGATACAATAACTACCTATGACAAATCCTTGAATGTGGAATCACGTGGTACTAAGTGTAAAATTGATAATACCGATTCAGGAGCATTATGGCACTAGCCCATACGTCACATAGCTAAAAATAGAGTTTAGCGACTAGTGTCTGGTGGAATTTTAAATTCCATTGACTTGACAAATTTTTATGTTTGTGTCGAATGTGTTAAAGGTAAACAGACTAAAACAAAGAAATTTGGTGCATATAGAGCTATGAATGTCTTGGAATTGATACGTACTGATATTTGTGGACCATTTCCACACATTTTTGGAATGGTCAACAATACTTTGTATATTTCGTAGGTGATTATTCTAGATACGCATACATATTTCTTATACATGAAAAGTCTCAATCCTTGGATGTGTTCAAAACAATTAAGATTGAAATCGATAATCAACTCAACAAGAGAATTTAAAAAGTCAAACCAGATAGTGGCGGCGAATATTATGGCAGATATGACGGTTCAATTGAACAACGCCCGGGGCCTTTTGGAAAATCACTGAGCGCGAATATTATGGCAGATATTGTGGCGGCGAATATTATGGCAGATATGATCTCAAATTAAACTCAATTTTTAAGATGGGAACATTCACATTATTTAAGGATATTTGTTGGGGGTGTAACGCCCCAAAGTGCTTTCATGATTAAAGACTGGCCCCACAAACCAACACGATTCTTTTCAGCATGCTTTGACCTCACTCACACGCTTTCTGGGAAACATCTCAAAAGGTCACCCATCCCAAAATTACTCCAAGTCAAGCACACTTAATTGTGGAGTACTTATGGAACGAGCTACCAAAAAGAAGATGTATCTTTTTGGTATAGGTAGTACCAACTAATTCTTATATGCATTCTTTCAACCATGCATTCTTTCAACCATGCATTCCCTTCCCTGAACAGCCTCAAGATCCCTCTCATTTCGATGTGGCGACCACCCTTGCCCTCTTCGGCCTCAGGTGTTACATGAGGTGCAACCACACATTGCCTTCTTCGACCTAGGGTGTTACAGGGAAGAGAGTAAGGTTAGAGACTTTTGTATAGAGGAAGAACCGGTAACAATTCTAAAACTGGTTCATATAGTTGCTATTGATCAAGCAAGTATGCAACCTCCACAAGACATTGTTGAATTTACTCCTATTCAAGATGATTTGATAATTCTTGAAGAACAAACTCAAAATCCTCAAGAACAAGTGTTACAAGAATCAATAACTTTGCAGAGATCTACTAAAGAAAGGAGAAATACTGTTTCGGATTATTACATAGTCTTTCTCCAAGAACATGAGGAAAATAATGGTATGATGGAAGATGATCCAATAAAATTCTACCAAGCCATGCATGATTCCTACTCAGAAAAGTGAATTGAAGCAATGAAGGAGGATTATAAGTCCATGCAATAGAATAAAGTTTAGGAACTTGTCCCGTTACCTGAAGGTATGAAACCTATCGGTCACAAATGAATTTTAAAAACCAATGGGAATTCTAAAAGTAATTTGAGAGGTATAAGGCTCATCTTTTGGCTAAGGGTTATACTCGAAAGGAAGAGATTCACTTTAAAGATACTTTCTCTATAGTTTCATCAAAATACTCTTTTAGGACAATCATGGCTCTTGGTGTACATTTTGATTTGTAACTCCATTAAGGTCCTAGTTGTTAAGGAAGGTACAAAATAGACAAATTTCCATAGAACACTTAGAGATAAACTCCATGGTAGAAGATCGTCGTACAAAAGGTCCTCCACCCAATGTCTTTCATGAGCACACTCCTCACATGAGTGTTTTACGGTTAGAGCATAAAAGCATAAATGTCATGAAAGATAAGGTTATTGTGTATATACTATAAGTCAATATCTAATTTTATGAGAGGCTAAATTAGAATATTTAAAACTAAGACAAAAATCCTAAATTTATTTATATGAATTATGGTCTCTATTTATAGAGCGATCGAAATATTTAATTTATCAAGATTCTCTCTTCATTGTCATCCTAAGAGATTCAAAAAAACCCTAAAAAAATTTACAAATCAGAAAATCGTTTAGACACGGGACACAAGACTGAGGTAGCTAGGTGGGTCATATTGTTACCTCCAATTTGTTTGTCATCATTTCTTTATTTTCTATTTAAAATTATTTTTCCATTCCATTGGAAAGTATAGTAAATTGTCTATTAACATTTGCATTTGTTGTTGTTCATATACATTTGGAAAGTATAGTCAATTGTCTATTAACTTTTTGTATTTTTTGTTGTTTATATACATTGGAAAGTATAGTCAATTGTCTATTAACTTTTGCATTTTTTGTTGTTTATATACATTGGAAAGTATAGTCAATTGTCTACTAACTTTGAGTCTGTTTAGAAATTTGGCACCTTCGAAAAATTTCTTTCCCTTAGTCCCTACCACCGCAGATGAGACCTTACTTTCCACACAAAAGTACATTTTTCTTTACGGAGGAGAACGTACAAAAGGGTGCATGACTCTAAATCCTAATAGTATCCTCTTATTTGCCATTTAAAAAAAAAAAAGGACTTGTTATATATTACATCTAACATTAACTAATAAAACCTAATAAGACATAATATGCATGCAAAAATAATATATAAAATTAATTGTCCTTTTTAAAATATTTTTAATTATGTGAGGTCTCAACGCATCTCTCAAAATATGTCAAATTGGTGATAAGTTGTCATATTATCGGTTAGTGTCCACGAAATTTGGCCTAGCAGTTTACATGTAACCCCTTAAATTATATCTGAAACTCTTATTTTTTATTATTTCAAAAATGTCTTTGATGAAGCGGTTAAAAGATTTTCGTTTTAAATTTTCGGTACAGAAATCTAAATTTCTGGTAAACGGAAAATTTTTGGTAGCTCATAAGAAATTTCCGGTACAATTAAAATTTTTGGTAGTTCATTTGAAATTTCCAGTAAAATTTAAATTTCTGGTAGTTCATTTGAAATTTCAAATGATTAATTTTTTTTCTGAAATTTCAAATTTCACTTAGTATCGGAAATTTAGTGGTATACTGAAATTAATTCATAATTTTTAACCAATAGGATTTTGCCGACATCTTTGGAGGGTTTTGATTGCACCGACAAATTTGTGTGGTCTAGAATAAATCGCCATTTATATAAATAAGGGCATATGGTATAGAGAAAGGCATCTCAAAAAAATGTCTCTTCCTCAATTTCTGATTAAGGCAGAAGTTTATTTCAACAAAAACAATCCTCCTGTTGAATTCAAGCTTCTGGATGGCACCACATCTCTCGCCAATTTGACAGACAAGTTGAATGAAATACTGTCTGATACTGATAACATAAGGGTGGGAAAGATCGAGATTTGTGAAGATTGGATTGATAGTAATGGAAGGGTGAAACAACTTGGTTGAGTTGAAGACAGATGAAAATGTCAAAGCCATGTGAAAATCATTTTGCCGTAGGATAACTAAAAGACGGATCGAATTGGATACATAAATAAAAAGATCCATTTACGACATAATCAAGATGTTGAATCATCCAGAATCATCTGGTAGTACCTAGGTTTTCATGTTTAGTGTTTTTTAATTTATGCTTTTTGTAGTGTTTTATGTTTTCTTCATCTTTGAATAATGTAATCCCCAAAATATATGCAATAAATAAGTACAGTGATAAGAAGTCTCTGTCACAAAATACATATATACATAGGCAAAATATAATACAAGAAAAATATAATACACCTACATAGGTCCCCCACAGGCTATGTCGGCTAACCTAGATAATCCTATAAAATCCTCAACATCCGGGTTTACCTAACCTAGAACAGCAGTTAACTGGAGACGACTATCCTTGTCCCCTACGGAAGGTGGAAGTAGTGGTGGCTGTTGAAGCGGTAGAGCGGCAAGCAAAATATTTGGAAGTATTACTCTGAGAATTATCGTGTCCATAGAGAATGGTCTGGTTAGACTGCCATTCAATAATTTCTTTGTTTTCGAGCTCGGGTTTAAATGGATTAAAAGTAAAAGAGGAAAATAAAACATATGAACAGAAAACAAAGACATTCTTCGAAGAGAATAACTTATCAGACATGAATGTACACTACTTGTCACAAACTTAAACCTATCGATCAGTTGCACTCAACTTACAATACTCATCATTACCATCTCGTGTCTCTCACATTGGTGTTCATCTCTGAAGCATCTACGAGACGTATCACAACCGAGGTTATCTCTAATACATAGTTGATTTTAAACATTTGTATTATCGCGTCAGCGATCTCTTGTGCACAACTCAAACACGAAAGCATTAAGCTTTAACACACAAGTGATTGTTAGATTTAAATCTATCTCTAGAGTCTATAAACTAACAGATATCTATCCTTAACTAGAATCCATGACATACATCTCTCTAGCAACACAAATCCAAAAATAGAATGCAAGAAGATTAAGGAAGATAATAATAACGATTTGTAAAGCACATTGTATACAACGCCATGAGCGATAAATATATATATGTTTAGAACAAATACACAAACAAGCTCAACACAAAAGAAATACACAAGGTAGAGAAGAAATAAACCAAACATCTCACGGGTTGTCGGTTACGATTAATGAAGAATCAACCTCCGATCATCCAAGTGCATGATCCAGTGTTGTTTTCTAAGCTAATCCTAACCTAAGACTAAAATTGAAGGACTTGGGACACAAAACCCCCAAAACCATAACCCTAGAAATGTCTTGAAATGAAAATATAAACACAAATTTTGCAGACTGCGCTAAGAGGGCTCTCACTTAAGATCAAACCACCTTAAAAGCGCGCTAAGCGAGCTCAATTCTGCCAACTTCTGTTTTTCAGCTCACAGAGCATACCAAGCGGGATATACCGTGCTTAGCCCCTTCTGCAGCACATATTTTCTTCCAAAAATCACGCGTTTGAAGTCGTGTCTTCGACACCTTGTTTCTCATGCTCCAAATACGCATCAATACCTACAAAAATACATAGAAACTATCAAACGGTAGAAAAATGAATCGAAAACTCAAAGAATACGTAATATATACAAATACAACGAAAACGTGCGAATTCACGCACAAGTTGAGGAAAAAGAGACGATAAGTGCCACAAAACTATATACAAATATAACTACAATTTGGTACTTATCAAACTCTCCCCAACTTAAACTTTTTTGTCATCAAACAATAATCAATTAACTCAAAGAATCAAAATTAATAATCCAAAGAATCACGAATCAACAAGTTTCAAAAACCAAAAACAAATGTATGGTTCAACACAAAAACATACAAACAAAGTAAATACTTACCTACAACGACAACATGTAAACGAAACGAATCTTTAGTATAAAAATCATACCAAACATTCTAAAATAATACAAGCTCAATCATGAACCACACCTAACAAAAACTCATTAAAGGATGAAAAACACACAAAAGTGAGGGAGTATGACACTCATCCAACAATCTTGCAAATAAAAGAATAAATTATTCATTCACCTACCGTCTCCGTCTAAATTCGTGAGTATGAAGGGCGGAGTATTGAGAAATAAGATTCTTGAGCAACTTCAATCCCTTTTGCATCTAGTAAGGAGGATACACTCTTTATTTTCCTAGTCTTCACAAAGACCTGGGCTTGATGATTCTAAGATTTAATTACAAGATTTAACTGACCCAAAGAAGTAGAATTTAGCAAAATAATTATGCTTTTAGTGTTCCAAATTGGGCATGAGTAGAATCTATTTGTTGGGCCCAGTAGGATTCACCCTCTTGTTTAGACAACAAATTCAAAGACCTAATAATTGGCTCGCCCCTCGAAGGTCCATTACTCACATTTTCGAAAGAAATAAGTTTATCCCTTTTATTCGTTGACTCGGTCTTGCTGCTAAGAGTACACCTATGAAAAGACTTACTAACCTTAATCCTAGGAACTTATAAGTTGATAGAGTAAGACAGAACTTTACACTATGCCTACTGACCAATCACCATATTGTTTTCTGAAGCCCTGGCACTTTTTCCTACGCCTTCCACCTCCTTCCTAGTAAGGGAAACACCATCATCTCCTTTGTTCATCAATTCCTCCACCAAACCATTTTTAGACTGTAAGTATTGAGAGTGCGCCTAAGACTTTTTCGGTTATTTTAGACATGTTCTTAAGTTCTTATTTTTCTAGAAATATGTTGATGAACTTATGAAGTAAAATGTAGAATTTAAATGCAGAAAAGTAAAGAACACAAAGTTGTATATTAGTTCCTCTTATCAACCAAGGGTACATCTAGTCCCCTCAAACCACATGAGAGATTCTCACTATTGTTAGATCTTTGTATAAGCCTCACTTTATCAAGTGCAAATGAACATTTATACATGTTATGTTGCTGGGATCTAACTTGTTATGTCTCATACCATTAAAGACAAGTGCAAATTTATAATGAGCAAGATGTAATATGATTTTGAGATAGATATTGTAAAAATCATAACAAAGCTAAATAATGATCTTGTGTAGCAATGGATATATATATAGAATTGACATTCATTTGTGTATTTATATAGAAATATTATTTAAAATAAAATAGGTACCGTGTTGATAGTGCCCGTAATACAAATAGAAATTTAACATTTGAAAATAAAAATTTCATGTCCCAAATAAAGATAATTGTTAATTAAAATAAAAAATGTATTTTGCTGATTGTGATCTGTCTGTAAAGTAGAATTTTTGACATTTGAAAATGTTTTTTTAATAATTGGGAATAATTTTTAAATAATCATAAAATAATTATGTTTTCGGTTGAGTAAATTTTTACGTGTTCCTCTTTGTTCAATTAAAAAAGATTCAACTTATTAATTTATGTTGAGAAAAATAAAAAGGGAAAAAGAAAATTGAGGGAGAAAATATTAAAATGAAAGTGAAAATATTAGAGAGAGAGAGAGAGAGAGAAGAGTGAAACATGTGAAGTAAAAGTGAGACAAAGAATAACTCAATGGTCAATAAATGTGGTGTTTGGACATTTGTTTGAAATGTTAGAATATTTGCTTGATTATGAAAAGACAAAACAACCGTTTTTACTTTGTAAATTTTGAAAGAGTGGAGGACATTTTTGGTAGAATGACGGCATCTTCCAATAATAGCTAGATAGTAGAAGACAAAATAACTCTTTATTTTGTAAATTTTAAAAGAGTGAATAACATTTTTGGTAGAATTGTGACATCTTTCAATAATAGCTAGATAGTAGATAATAGAAGGCAAAACAATCCTTTTTATTTTGTAAATTTTAAAAGATTGAAGGACATTTTTAGTAGAACTGTAGCATCTTCCAATAGTTTCTCATGGTTCACATAGTTTGTTGTTGGCTTATTTTTCTTTTTCTTTTTTTTTTTTGTTTTAAAAATATTTTTATTATTGGAGACTTGGGCAAACTCAGTATTAACTATCTTGGCTTTCACATGTGTTCTACTTCTAGATTCATTATATTTGCTGAATTTAAAGATGAATTAAATCAAATCACCATGACCACTTATTACTATTTAAGTATAGAATGCTGTTATTTATTTATTCCCTCCTTTCGTATCTTTTAAAGAAAATAATTAATTAAATTGATTTCAAAGATAAAATAAGTCTCATTTATTAAAACAATCTTTTTAATAATAGATATCATGAAGTACTTGTATGTTTGGTTCAAATGAGGGGGAGGGGAGGGAATTTAATGGAGGGAAGGGAAGGGGAGGGGAGGGATTTTTTGTAATTATATATGTTTGGTTCAAACGAGGGGAGGGGAGGGAAGGGATTTTGTTTAAAAATATGTTTGGTTCACGAAGGGAGGGGAGTGATTTTAATTATAATTTACAATTTTATCCTTGTAATTGTATATAAGTGATATGATATTCAATTATAAAAATTTCATAAATATTTTCTAGGAAATAATTTTTGTATAACGGAGTGATTAAAAACTCATAACTTATCGCATAATATTAAAAAAATTGAGTACACTTAATTCGTATTATAACTCTCGACACAAAATAAACTATGCGTTGATAACAACTTTTGAATATATAAAATAAATTATAATAAAAAACAAAATTATAGTAATTATAAATTTTATTAAATAAAAAAAATTTTGAAGATGAAGAATAATTATAATAAGTTGAGGGAAGCAATAGAGAAAAACCACAAAAAGAAAAGTAGGAACATGAAAGAAAATAATATTTTTAAAATGATAAAATAAAACTGAGGATATTTTAATAAATCTATTAATTACATAAATATTAAAACTCATATCCCCTCCTCTCCACTCCGAATCCCCCCGATTCGGGGGAACGCTGTTTACCCAGAAAAATGGTAAACAAGCGCTAGTTTCCTTTTTAAAGGTTACTTTTGCGGAATCAACTAGAATACTCCAGGACTAATTGCTTTATTTTGTTATATTATGTGTATCTGGTTTGTATTGAATGCAATAGTGACTTTAAAGTAAAAGTAAACACTGAAATTAAAGGCTTTAAAGTAAATCAAAGCAATAAAAAAAGCAGTAAATGTGCACTGAAATATGAAATATAACGTAAAATGATTGCATTAATTAAACTGGTACGCATACGTACATTCCAAAGTTGCACTCTTTACTCATTTTTGCACAGAGATTTGAGTTTACTTGTGTTTATGTAGAAAATGAGGACCCCTAAACTGTTCCTATTGAACTTTGTTCCTATTGAACTTGCTTAAATAGTAAAATAAAATAACTACTAATAACGGTTGACTGATGATCAGTCAACACGTGTCTTCGGCATGCAAGATCTTCAATTGTGAGACCTCCACGCGTCTCTTGTAACTGCTGAAAACCGTCTCCTTTTAACTTCTAATGCCTCTCGACTTCCACTTCAGTTTCTGCAACAAAATTCTTAAGTCTTCACATACTTTTGGTCGAACGCTGAAGCCTCTAATAATCTTTCTAGTCGAACCACTGCGACCCAAATGGCAATGTAGTTATTTAATTGAGGCCCAATTACCAATTTAGGGCCTTTTTACCAAATTGAGGCCCAATTACCAATTTTAAGCCCCAGTTGCCCATTTATTGGTAAGTCGAAATCCTAGGGTAACAAATTGCCCCCCAAGCGACTTCTTTCGACTGACTTTAGGAAAGAGGAAGATGGTGTTTCATTTCCTTTTCAGGTTTCGACTTCCTTAATTCCCATTACGCCATGATTACATTACATTTTCCCAGGCACTAATTATTACCTAAACACTAGGTAGTGGGCTGTTTACCTGTTCCCAACTTGCTTGTGTCAGTTTCCAAGATATTTAATACGACCTTTGATTTTCTAACTTCCTTTCCCACGTTTGTCTTGCTGAAGTAACTACATATTCTCTATATATATAGCCTCATTCCTTCCATTTCCTTTTGCATTTCCCTACGCACAACATCTTAAACATTTTCATCCTTCAATCTTTGTCTTCAAACCATGGCACAACCTTTAACAAACGCCCACATAAGATCCTGCATCAAGAAAGAATTTAAACTTTCTGAAGAAGAGTTTGATGCGAACCACATCAATGTTCGTGCTCTTTATGCTGGTCAGGGACTTGAGTTTTATCCTGAAATTTTAGATGGTAACATCTATCCCTGCATGCTGACTGAATTTTGGAGGTTTGCATCTTTGCGCATAGATCCAGAAGGGAGGACTACTATAACCTCCAACATTCGAGGGGCTCATGTCATCATCACTCCCTCAACAATCTCTGATTTGTTGAAATGCGGTAATACTGGTGAAACTTTTGGTGACAATATTTTCAACATGAACACTTCTAATATGTTAAGGGATCTCATGGACAATGACCCCTTTTGTGCCAAAGTAATCAAAATTTGGCACCAACTTTTGGTGGGCAACTTTCGTCCATGCAACCATGATGAAAATAGCATCATGGTGGAAGACTTGGAATTCATATTCTGTGCCCTTCAGGGGAAGAAAATCAACTTTCCTATATTGATTTTTAAGCAACTTGTGGAAGCTGTCTCTTTGACTGCCTTACGTCAAGGAATGGTGACTTGTCTTCCTTATGGAAGATTCTTATCTTACCTATTCCTCAGGCAAGGTGTGGTGAGGAAAATGCGCAAGACTGGACGTATGAATATGTTCGAAGCCGAAAGTCTGCCTCTATTATCCTTGGAAGACATCGACCGAAGGGTTAACTAATATTGGATACTTTAGTGGCTTTGGTTTTTTTTTCTTTTGTATTCTTCGATCCCTCTGCTTCTTTATGATTATTTTTGTAATAGTTGGCTATTTTTATAGCCATCTTTAATCTAATATTTCAGCTTCAGTCTATTATGCGTATTTCTTGAAGTGTAGGTTTATATTTTTTCAAATATTTACCATTCACCCTCAAAATTCGACCATCTGAATTTAATTCTTCAATTTCATATGCGTTGTTTGAAAATACTTGCAGAATTTTAAAAGGTCCTTCCCAACTTGGGGACCATTTACCTAATAACTTATTCCTTTGATCCATGGGTAAAATAACTTTCCATACATAATTACCTACCATGAATGTTTTCTCTTTGACTTTCTTGTTGTAAGCTTTCGCCACTTTTTCCTTTTGTCTTATTAACCTATCCACCGCTATTAATCGTTCTTCGTCTAATTCTACTAATTCATCTAGCATCATATTCCAGTATTCGTCAGACGAAATACTGTTTTGTCGTTGAATCCTAGCCGATTGTAGATGAATTTCTGCAGGCAATACGGCATCATGCCCAAATGTCAAACGAAATGGGGTAGTCTTTATTGCTTCCTTTGGTGACGTCCGACAAGCCCAAAGGATTTGGTCGAGTGTTTGATGCCAATTTCTTGGCTTTTTCCCCACATGCTTCTTTATCAAATTTATAATAACTTTATTAGCAGCTTCGACCTGACCATTGGCCTGAGCGTAATATGGAGTGGATGTTAGCAATTTAAATCTTGTCTCTGCTGCAAAAGCTTGCATCTTTCGACCAACAAAAACTGATCCTTGATCAGTAGTAATAGTTTCTGGAATCCCATATCTGTAGATAATGTGTTTTTGTATGAAACTAATCACTGCTTCTTGATCAGCATTAACTAGTGGGATTGCCTCTATCCATTTAGTAAAATAATCTATTCCTACTAAAATGAATCTTTGTTGCTTAGAAGATGCAGGTTTGATTTCTCCTATTAAATCCAATGCCCATCCTCTAAAAGGCCAAGGTTTGACAATGGCATGCAATTCACTGGCTGGAACATGTTGAATGCCTGAAAATTTCTGGCACTCTTGGCATCCTCTTGCATATTCAATACAGTCTTTTAGCATTGTCGGCCAATATAAACCTTGTCTAAACAACAGCCATTTCATCTTATGGCCTGACTGATGAGCTCCACAAACACCACTATGTACCTCTGACACAACCAAATATGCTTCAGTTTCACTTAAGCATTTCAACAACACACCTTCAGCTGTTTTCTTGTATAAATCATTTCCTAATATCACATAGTTTAGAGCTCTGTAGTTAATCTTTCGATCAGTTCCTCCGACTGGATTATTTAGGTACCGGACCAATGGGTTTCTCCAATCAGCATCAGTCATATTGTCGATGGCAAAAATTTCCAAGGCATACAAATCTTTACTTTCAACATTATCACCTACCCCCTCGAATTTTGACGTCGACAATTGACCTAACTTGTCTAACACTTCATGGGTTTCTTTATTCTTGATCTCGACCATATCTTCTAACTTGTTTTTAGAAACTCTATACCCAGAAGCAATTTGTGCCAATTCATTGGCAATGTAATTGTTAGATCTTGGTACATGCAAGATCTCAACATGTTCGAATTTTTCTAATAAGCGTATCACAATTGCATAATACGTTATTAGATTTTCTTTGATGCATTTATACTCTTTTTTGATTTGTCGAATTACTAGCTCAGAATCACCTCGAATCTCAACTCGTGTTGCCCCTAAATCTATTAGGGCCTTCAAACCAGTTATCAAGGCTTCGTATTCGACCTCATTGTTAGAGCATACTTCTTTCATTTTATAATGGAACTTTGTTGGGAGTCCTTTGGGAGAAATAATCAAGACTCCAATGCCTGATCCATTTTTGTGACTAGACCCGTCAAAAAACAGTTTCCAGTTAGTTCGTTCGACTTGATTTACAGACAACTCGACTAACCCATGGTCGACTATAAAATCAGCCACAACTTGTCCTTTCATAGCTTTTAAAGGAACATATGTTAAGGAAAATTCAGTTAGCGCTAAGGCCCACTTACCAATTCGACTATGCAAAATTGGTTTAGATAACATATGTTTAATAACATCAAAATGAGAGGACACATACACACCAACAGGCTTTATATATTGCTTAAGTTTATTACATGAGAAGTACAAGCATAAACATAACTTTTCAATATCATTATACCTAGTTTCAGCATCTACTAGGGTTCGACTTAGATAATATATAGCTCTTTCGACGCCATTATCATCTTCTTGGGCTAACATACTCCCAATTGTCGAGCCTGATGCAGCTATGTATAATTTCATACTTTTTTTCCTATTGGGGGGTAACAAAATAGGAGGCTTAGTTAAATAAGCTTTTATTTGGTCGAATGCCTGTTGATGTTCTTCCTCCCATTTGAATTGATCTTGGTTCTTGAGCTTCACAAGTGGTGAAAATATCTTCGTTTTGCCACTTAGATTTGAGATGAATCTCCTCAAGAAATTAATCTTCCCCAACAATGACTGGATTTGTTTCTTTGTTTCTGGCGCCTTTAGCTCCAAGATTGCTTTCGTCTTATTTTGGTTTATCTCAATGCCTTTCTTGTGAACCACGAAGCCCAGGAAATCCCCTGCATGTACACCAAAAGCACATTTTAAAGGATTCATTTTGAGTCCATATTTTCTCATTCGTTCAAAAGACTGTCGAAGATGGTCTAAATGACCATTTTCAGAGTTAGATTTTATTACAATATCATCAATATAAACCTGCATAAACTTGTCAATAAAATCATGAAACATGGAATTCATGGCTCGTTGGTATGTAGCTCCAGCATTTTTTAAACCAAAGGGCATCACTACCCATTCATAAGTTCCTAAAGCACCTGGGCATCGAAACGCCGTCTTAGGTACATCTTCGTCAGCTATAAAAATTTGGTTATAACCTGAATATCCATCTAATAAGCTGAGATATTCAAACCCGGCTGCGGAGTCAACTAACATTTCAGCAACCGGCATGGGATATTCATCTTTAGGGGTAGCCTTATTTAAATCTCTGAAATCTATGCATATACGAAGGCTACCACTTTTCTTTATGACAGACACTATATTAGCTAACCATTCGACATACCTCGCAGTTCGAATAAACTTGCTTCTCAGCAATCTTTCAATTTCTACTTTGATTTTTTCCATAACCTCTGGCGCAAATCTTCTAGGAAGATGATTGATAGGTTTTTTACCTGGGTTTAAAGGTAGTCGATGCTCCACCACCTGTCGACCCAAACCAGGCATCTCATGATAATCCCAAGCAAAACAATCTTTGTATTCTCTTAGGAGTTGAATCAACTTGGTTTTTAGATCACCCGCAAGCTTCGTGCTTACATATGTAGGCCTTTTACGGATTCCATCACCCAGATCGATTTCTTCCAGGGGATCTTGAGCTTGCATTCTTTTTACTGATCCTGCTGGATCCATTTCGAAACCTAAAGGCTCGTCATCGAATATTCCATCAAATCTTTCAACCTGGTGATCGACTTCTTGATTGTTTTCATTTTTTACTATCATGGCCTCAATAGCCATATTTTTCTCTAGTTCGGCTTCTAAAGTCGTTCTTTCTTTGTTTTCGGCCAAATACGCCGTTATTCGAGCCAGGTATTCTGACTCAGTGGTCATCATCTTTGACTGTTGTCCTCTGCTCTGGAGGACTTTCATGATTCAATGGTTCATTAGGATCTTCTTTATTCCAAATGAAACCATAATTTGGGTCTAAGTTCAGATACTTAGACACACTTTCATCAGAAGGATACACATCTTCTGCTTTGTAGCAAGGAGCTACATTTGCCAGATGCTGGTCGAAGTGTCTGCGACCACTTTCAGTTTTGTAATAACTTTGGTCAGCTTCAATATTCTCCACTATACCATCTGGTCTCCAAATGGCCACACGCTGATGTAAGGTGGAAGGAACTGCCCCAATACCATGGATCCATTCCCGACCCAGGAGCAATTTAAAATTTGCCTGAGATGCGATCACCATGAAGATGGTTGACCTGACAGTCGAACCAACAGCTAGTTTTACTTGAATTACTCCAAGTATTCCACTTGTCTTGCCCTCATAATTCGACAGTACCATATTATGGGGTCTTAAGTCTTTATCAGACTTTCCCACTTTCTGGAGGGAGGAGTAGGGCATTAGGTTCACGGCAGCTCCACCATCGACAAACACTTTGTTTATCGGTACCCCATCCACTTTTGCCCTTATGAATAGGGGTTTCAAGTGGTACTTCATCCCTTGACCTGGCCTCTCAAACACAGCCTTCTGTTCTTCTACCACTCCTTTCTCCATTACATAGTAACAGACAGGCGTTTCTTCCACATTCTCGTCAGGAAGAAAACCATCTTCGTTCTCAGATACCTCAGATACCCTGTCGAACTCTGCTGGAAGTACATAGACGATTCCACAGTCAATCAACAACTCATCTGACTCTATGTCAAAGTTGTCGTCGACTTCTTCGTCCGACATTGGAGAATATTCAGGCTCTTTCTCCGTATTGAGAGCCGGAGCATCATCATCAACTAGTTCTTTGATGAGTTTTTTTCCCAGTATCATTCCAGCAGCTAATCTTTCATTTGCTATTTTAGCCTGTTCCTCAGTCAACTTCCTGTGAAAAGGTTTTGACTGATAGTGAGAAAATCCTGCCTGCACTATTTTCGAACCTTCTTGTCCATTCTTATGGCTTCTTTGGTAACGCCTCCACTGCGTTCGAGTCATGGGGTTCTTTCCTTTGTAGTTTGGAGATATGTAATCTTTTCTTTTAGATCCACTATCCGTCCAAGAGCCTTCAGCATTGGTCCCAGCGCCTTGAATCTGCCATTCTGGACGTTTACCTCTGAAGTTAATGGGTTTCACCCATTTGTCTTCAGGGACATCCGTCTTGGGACGGAAAGTCCTTGGTTTTTCAAACATCTTCCTGTATTCTCCAGCCCTTTGACCACTGTTTTCTCCTGTATACATGAATTGACGATTCTTGCCTCGACGAGGGTCGAACCTCACTTTGTTTGCAGCATCGACATTGAAAACAGCATCACACCTTGGGCATAATCCAACTTGAGAGTTGTTATTGTGGCATCTCTCAAGGAATTTCAAAAGACTTTCTTTTGGTTCAGGATAAACCATGTTCAAAACTTTGCCATCAGTAGCGCCGTTTTGCTTTCTAACGAAACCATCAGTAGTCTCGACCATCATCACATCAGCAAGCTCTGTATAGTGACCCTCTTCGACTTGCAAAGGATCAGTATCAACTTGCATTGATGACTTTGGCTTTTCTCCAAACTGTAGCCTTCCTTCTTTCAAAGCTTTTTGCACCAAATCCCTGAAAAGGACACATTGAGAAGTTTTATGACACAAGAAATTATGAAATTTACAAAATCCCCTTTTTTTTCTTTTGTTCAAAAGGAGGATTTTTAAGTCCTGGGGGTACAATGATTTGCCCATCAGAAACCAACAAATCAAATATTTCATCACATTTTGTTATATCAAATGAATACGTTTTACTAGAAAATTTTTCATTTTTACTTTCAACCAGATTTTTATCTTTTGAAGGTTTGAGCAATTTACAGATATATGGTGGCCCTGGCTTTAATTCAGCCACGTTGACCTCTCCCTCTTCGTATTCACTATCGCTATTAGAGTCGAACTCACTTGTAGTAACATAAGCTATTTTTTCTTTCTTATGATATTTACTAGCTCTGGCTTTTTCAGCTTTTAGCCTTTCGACCTGGCGTACTCTATCTGCCAGTTGTGCCATATCTCTCAAATGTTGGGTGTCTAATTTCTTTCTTATGGAATAATCTAACCCACCTGCAGCCATTTCGACTAACTCATGTTCAGGAATTTGTGTGAAACATCTAGCTTTCAGTAACCTAAAACGGTTTAGATAGTCATCGACTGGTTCTGTACCCTTTCGCCTAACTCCAGTTAATTCTTTCAAACTAATTTTCGACTGTCCCATATAAAATTGTTTATGGAACAATCGTTCTAATTGGTTCCATGAGAACAAAGATTGGGGAGATAAGGTCGTGAACCAAGTAAATGCATTTTTTGTTAAAGAACTTGGAAAATACTTCATCTTTAGATTTTCATTGTTTGCTATTTCTCCAGCCTCTGTCTGGAACCTAGTAATATGTTCGACCGTCGACTCGCCAGTCTCACCAGCAAATTTGGTGAATTTTGGGACTTTCCACCCCCTAGGCAACTCTGTTTGCCTTACATATTCTGACAACGGGGAAACGAAATTTGGTCTATGCAAACCTACATTTATTCCATTCTGAACTAAAATTTGTTCGACTACATTAGAGATATTATTGTGTCCAACATTGACATCTTGCTGGATGTTCCTAAGAACCTGGTCAGCATCTTGATGCCTTTGTACTAATCTAGGGACCTCTTGCTCAATTTGATCTCCTTGTCCTATAGGTTCGACCCCTCTCACATTCGACCCTTGAGTAGTCGAAAGGTTTGGTTGTGGGGGCGCTCCAAAGAAATCTGCAATTCTGGCCATTTGTCCAGCCAATATTTCATAACTTTGGTTCGTGTTATTTATCATGGGAGTAAAAACAGTTCCCATTTGTTGAGTAAGGGCATTCACCATTTCATGACTACTTTCGTCTATTTGTTGTCGAATTGACAACATTGACGTAGTACTTAAAGATGGCAAAGCCTGGTGATTATATCCTATGCCTATAGGTCGACCTCCTGGATTTGATGTGCTTGTAGCCATCATGCTGTCAGAATATAATGAAGGATTTGTGTGCAAACCTTGCATCATAGACGTGGGCATTCCAAACTGAGGGTTAAAACCTGGTGGAGGCATCATTCCATGAAACGGAGGTCGTAATGGATTAAACGGTGACCGTACATTCATTGGTGATGATACCAATATTGCTGCCGTCGATCCACCAGTATTTGTTATTCTAACTGGGGATGAATCTGCGGCATTTTGTGGTGTTGTTCCGGTCAGAACAACCCCTTGATTTCCAGAAAGATCAGAATTATTTGTATTAACTTCAGCCATGTTAGTTAATTTCCGACCACTTCTTAATATCATACATAACTATTATACTAACAAATATAAAACAAACAACAATTGACATGTCCCACCGGGTGTGCCAATTTGTTTACCCAGAAAAATGGTAAACAAGCGCTAGTTTCCTTTTTAAAGGTTACTTTTGCGGGATCAACTAGAATACTCCAGGACTAATTGCTTTATTTTGTTATATTATGTGTATCTGGTTTGTATTGAATGCAACAGTGACTTTAAAGTAAAAGTAAACACTGAAATTAAAGGCTTTAAAGCAAATCAAAGCAATAAAAAAAGCAGTAAATGTGCACTGAAATATGAAATATAACGTAAAATGATTGCATTAATTAAACTGGTACGCATACGTACATTCCAAAGTTGCACTCTTTACTCATTTTTGCACAGAGATTTGAGTTTACTTGTGTGTATGTAGAAAATGCGGACCCCTAAATTGTTCCTATTGAACTTGCTTTAATAGTAAAATAAAATAACTACTTATAACGGTTGACTGATGATCAGTCAACACATGTCTTCGACATGCAAGATCTTCAACTGTGAGACCTCCACGCGTCTCTTGTAACTGCTAATAACCGTCTCCTTTTAACTTCTAATGCCTCTCGACTTCCACTTCAGTTTCTGCAGCAAAATTCTTAAGTCTTCGCATACTTTTGGTGGAACGCTGAAGCCTCTGATAATCTTTCTAGTCGAACAGCTTCGACTACTAAGCATTACTTAGTCGAACCACTTCGTCCCAAATGGCAATGTAATTATTTAATTGAGGCCCAATTACCAATTTAGGGCCTTTTTACCAAATTGAGGCCCAATTACCAATTTTAAGCCCCAGTTGCCCATTTATTGGTAAGTCGAAATCCTAGGGTAACAAACGCAAAAAGTGTCATTTGGAGGGATTTTGCTCCTCTCCCCTCCCCTTCTAAAAATTGAGCCAAACACATTTCATTTTAAATATTCCATCCCCTCCCCTCCCATTCCCTCGCTCTACCTCGAACCAAACACACTCTAAGTGAATTAAAATATAATAAATAAGATTAACAATATTTATGCTATTTATAAGTCATTTCTTTTTTTAATTATAAATTTACAAATAATAATAACTTATGAACAATTATTATTTTTTATAAAAAAAATATAAAAAAATGTTGCAAACACCTGGTAGCCTTTTTTTTTTTTTGGTTTATCACTACCGAATTATTCCGGTTTGGGAGTTAGTTCTGACATCAAGTGGTTCCAGTTTCCTTTTGATCATAGTTGCAGGGGCTCAAACCGTGATTCTCCCTACCAAATTCAACGTCAATCACCACTGAAACAACTGACGATTGGTACCATATCCATCATATTATAAAGTTGTTTCATTTTTATATATTATTATACTATCTAATAGGGTCAAATATTTATCCGGGTTTATGAAATATATATAAAATTTTTTTACAATTATTTTGCCTTTCAATTATATCATGTTTTATGTAAAGTTCCAATTTGAGACTTTATTTAAGAAATAACCTTTAATATAAATATATTATTATTAAATAATAAATTTTATTATTTTAATATAATTTTATATTTACTTATAATTTTTATTATTATGAAATTTAGATTATTAAAAAATAATAAGAGATTAAGTTGTTTATATTAGATGATTAAAAAAATAATAAATTACTTGGATTATATATGAGAAATAATAATTACTCATCCTGTAACTCAAATTGCACTGTCACTGAGTTTTAATCTCCCATGTGCCGTGCTTCTCTCTCTTTAATCAATTCACTTGACTTTTGAATTTAATTTCTTGTTTCTTTTTTTTTGGTGAAGTTAATAAAAAATTTAAACTCACCATTCTTCTACCAGTATTTAAATGCATTCTTCCTCTCTATTCTCTCATAACTATCCAACACATACAAAAACTAAATACCATAAAACCTTTCTTTCTAAGCCAAATGAAGCCTTTTTCTCTCTTGTCACCTACACTTTTATACCTTCATCTGTTTTTTCTTTGTTTTGCTTCAAACAAAATTGTGGCAGTGACATTAGGAAACCAAACAGATCATTTGTCATTGCTCAAATTCAAAGAATCAATAACCACTGATCCATATAGAACTCTTGAATGTTGGAATTCTTCCACCCACTTCTGCAAGTGGTTTGGAATCACATGCAACCCAGTGCATGAAAGAGTTATAGAGTTGAACTTAGATGGATCTGAATTACATGGATCTTTATCTCCCCATGTTGGCAATCTCTCTTTTCTGAAAATTCTCCACCTTAGGAACAACAGCTTCTTTGGAGAAATTCCACAGGAGTTAGGTCAGTTGCAACAATTGCAACGACTTTCTCTCACCAATAACTCGTTTGCAGGTCAAATTCCTACAAACTTGACATATTGCTCCAATCTCGCCAGCTTATTCTTGGATAACAACAATCTAATTGGTAAAATACCAACAGAAATTGGATCTTTGAAAAAGCTTCAAAATTTCACTGTTTATGGAAACAATTTAACGGGTGGAATCTCTTCATTCCTAGGGAATCTTTCAGGCTTAATGGGTTTTTCGTGTAACTCTAACAATATGCAAGGAGATATTCCACAAGAAATTTGTCATCTTAAAAACTTGTCACAATTACTTTTGGGTGAGAACAAATTTTCTGGTACCATTCCTTCCTGTCTTGGTACCATTTCATCCGTTACTATACTTGCCTTGACAGGTAATAGGTTTCATGGCTCTCTTCCACTCAACATGTTCAACACCCTCCCCAATCTCCACACTTTTGTCATTTCAGGAAATCAATTTTCAGGCCCAATCCCTACTTCCATAGTAAATGCATCTTCCATTATAGGTTTTGATATTAGTGAAAATCATTTTGTAGGACAAGTTCCAAGTTTAGGAAGGCTAAAAAATTTACAAACACTCAATTTGGAATTTAACAGTTTAGGTAGCAATTCAACTAAGGATTTGGAGTTTTTTAAATATTTGACAAACTGTAGTATACTAAACACGTTTAGTATCGCCTTTAATAATTTTGGAGGCATTCTGCCAAACTCTGTAGGAAGTTTATCCACTAAGCTTGAAAACCTAGATCTTGCATCTAATATGATTTCAGGAAAAATTCCCTCTGAGTTAGGATGTCTAGTAAATTTATTTTTATTGTACGTTGACTTTAACCAATTTGAAGGAAATATTCCCACTGCTTTTGGGAAGTTCCAAAAGATGCAAAAGTTAACTTTGAGCGGAAACAAGTTATCAGGAGATATACCACCCTTTTTAAGTAATCTTAGTCAATTGTATCTTTTGGAATTACATGGTAATATGTTTGGAGGAAATATTCCTCCAAGCATAGGAAACTGTCAAAAGCTGCAATATCTAGATCTTTCACAGAACAAGCTTAAAGGAGCCATCCCTTCAGAGGTTTTTAATCTATTATCTTTAACAAATTTATTGGACTTGTCACACAACTCTTTGAGTGGTAGCTTACCAGGACAAGTGGGTATGTTAAAAAATATTGGTAAGCTAGATGCCTCCAATAATCAATTGTCAGGAGATATTCCAATATCTATTGGTGAGTGCATAAGCTTAGAATACCTTCTTTTGCAAGATAACTCCTTCAACGGAACAATACCATCCTCTTTGTCTTCCCTCAAAGGTCTTCAATATTTAGACCTTTCGAAAAATCAATTGGCTGGTTCAATTCCTGATGTTATACAGAACATCTCGGGTTTAACATACTTGAATGTTTCTTTTAACATGTTGGAAGGTGAGGTACCAATATCTGGTGTCTTTGGAAATGCAACCCAAGTAGCAATGATTGGAAACAAAAAACTTTGTGGAGGTATTCCACAGATGCGCCTGCCAACATGCTCCGTCAAGGATAGGAAACACAGAAAGTACCATAAGTTCATATTGGAAGCTATTGGCGTGTTTTCTTTTCTTCTCATACTTTCAATTTTTCTAACTATTTATTGGTTGAGGAAAAGAAACCACAAACGATCTTTGGATTCACCAACACTTGATCAACTACATAAGGTTTCGTATCGAGACTTACATCGAGGAACCAATGGATTCTCGATTACAAACTTGATTGGATCAGGAAGTTTTGGTTCTGTGTACAAAGGAAACCTTGTGTCCGAAGACAATTTTGTTGCCATAAAGGTTCTGAATCTTCAAAAGAAGGGAGCTCACAAGAGTTTTCTTCTTGAATGCAATGCACTCAAAAATATACGTCACCGAAATTTGGTTAAGATTATAACATGTTGTTCTAGTTCAGATTATAAAGGTCAAGAATTTAAAGCTCTAGTTTTTGATTACATGAAAAATGGAAGCCTAGAACAATGGTTGCATTCAAATGTTTTAAATGCGGAGAGTCAAACAACATTGGACCTTGCTCATCGAATCAACATCATTATCGATGTTGCTTTGGCACTACACTATCTTCATCAAGAATGTGAACAGTTGATCCTTCATTGTGATCTAAAGCCAAGTAATGTACTTCTTGATGATGACATGGTTGCTCATGTGAGTGATTTTGGCATAGCAAGACTTGTCTCCGCCATTAACAGTACTTCTCATAAGGATACAAGTTCAATCGGAATAAAAGGGATTGTTGGCTATGCTCCTCCAGGTATGACCTAAATTCAAGAATCTTATATTGTTTCTTTGAATTCTTTTAGGTTTTGGTGCATACTTAATAGTTTATTAGTGATATAGTATTAACAACTTTTGCTGAATGTTTTAGAGTATGGAATGGGCTCTCAAGTGTCTACATGCGGTGACATGTATAGCTTTGGAATCCTGATTCTGGAAATGCTTACCGGTAAAAGACCCACAGATGAAGTTTTTGAAGATGGCCAAAATCTTCATAACTTTGTCGCAATATCATTTCCTAATAATCTTATAAAGATTTTGGACCCGAATCTTCTACCAAAAGATGGAGAAGTAGAAATACAAAATAGAAATCGTGAGAATATGATTCCAAATCTTGATGAGTGCTTAATTTCCCTATTCAGGATTGGACTGTTTTGTTCAATGGAATCACCGAAAGATAGATTGAATATTGTGGAAGTTACTAGAGAGCTTAGCATAATCAAAAAGACTTCTCTTACAGGTGAGATAAATTAATATTTTTTTAATGTTTCTTTGAATCATTAACAAGTCATTAAGTTCTTTTGGAATTAGAATTTAATCTTTATCTTCATAGTCTTCATTTCAAAATTCCTAAACTACAAAATACAATGGTAATAATGAACTTTTTCTTGATTTGTACATTGCAGGTGTTCGCACTTATAATTAGTAATTCAGCTTGATGCGCTGCTGCTGAGTAACTGAATGATCTTGAAGAAAGCAACATATGTGGCAATGTTTAGTTTCATATTTTTCTTATTGACCGAAATCATTTAGCAGCATTTGATTTTGTGTGTTTGTGTTTAATGTACTTTTGCCTATAATACTAGTTGCTCTAAATAAGTAATGTTGTATTGTTTTCTAATTCAATAATGTGAGAATTGATATTTCTTCCATATTTATCTTCATATCTCTATCATGTATTTCAGTTCCCTTACAAATTGCAATTGTAAATGAATTGCAATATCATATTAGAATAGCCTCTCTATTAATGCACCAAACTCTACTTCTGTTTGGTGTAACAACTATTTGTAATAAGCTCTCAAAATGGAATGTCCAACATCCTACAGAGATAAAGATACAAATCAATTGAATACTTGGAATATGATAAAATAAGTGATAACCCAAATTGAAGGGACTAAAACCATGGTTGCGCTAAATCAACATAACATAGATTTTCATAATTTGGGAGGAGAAAGGTAGAAAAGTAAATGAAACAGATACAATCTTAGCAAATAACCTGCAACATTTTTTTCTTTAGTCAGAACAATTTGTCAAATGCATCATACTACAAATTGTAAAGCTTACCTTGCCATATTGAATTATATAACAATCATCAATAAATGTTTGAGAAAGTTTGGAGTATATGATTTTAAACAAATGTAATTATGGTACGGTCCAATACAAAGGACCTTTAAGAAATGACCACGAGGTTCTAACTAGTTCTCTCTTATAATGGCAATATAACAACTTCCATATGTTCAGATTTCAAATTCAGCTATTTAAGAATTAATTTCTTCACCAAAACTTGATTCAGCTGTCAAAACCTTGTGTAGTTCTTGTCAAGGGTTTGCATTTCCATATCTACTATATCTACTATATCTAACATATACTAATCAATTGACCTAACTGACTAATTTGTCCCTTGCAAAAATTGCATTTACAAATGAAAAAGGGCATTTTAGTAATCAACTAAATACAACACAAATTTTTCACCTTTTTCAACAAGTGTTAGATTCCCATTGGTCTAATTTCAAATTTCAAATTTCACTTTTTCTTTTCTCATTCTCTCTCTGTTTTCTCTATCTCTTTCCTTTTCCTCTTTCTCTTTCTCTCTATCTTCTCTTTCCTCTTTCCTCTTTCTCTTCGTCTTCTGTCTTCTCTCTTCTCTGTTTTCTCCACAAACCCTAGCGCATTTACAAATGAAAAAGGGCATTTTAGTAATCAACTAAATACAACACAAATTTTTCACCTTTTTCAACAAGTGTTAGATTCCCATTGGTCTAATTTCAAATTTCAAATTTCACTTTTTCTTTTCTCATTCTCTCTCTGTTTTCTCTATCTCTTTCCTTTTCCTCTTTCTCTTTCTCTCTATCTTCTCTTTCCTCTTTCCTCTTTCTCTTCGTCTTCTGTCTTCTCTCTTCTCTGTTTTCTCCACAAACCCTAGCGCAGCCACAAACCCTAGCGATGTCGTCGACCACTCCAATCTCAAAATCTCATGGTCTTTGTCATTTGGTTTCTATCATCTTGGAGGCGACCACCGTTTCTCCATCTCCAGCCGATTCGGCGGGCATCGTTTCCTTATCTTTCTTCTTCGTTTTTTCACTCCTTCATTTTTTTCACTCCTTCATATTCTTAGATCCATAGTGTTATGATTTAATTTGAGTTTGCTTCTTGGTGTTATGATTTTTAAAACATTGTTTCTTCGCTTTGGTGTAAGGCACACTTGAAGGATGTGATAAGAAGAAATGCATTTGGTCTAGATGCTCAGGTACACAGGTTATAGTATAAATTTATTCATGGAGGTTTCTCATATTAATTAAAAGTATCAATCATATCATTTTCTTTAATCATGTTTTAAAACAGGCTCATATTAGTTTGTTTTTCTTAGTATTTCTGAAACTTTCAATGGAAAAGAAGAAATATGACAAGGTAATCTATTTGTTGGAACAGAAATTACAGCTGAAGAGGGAACACAAATTATACCTTACTCATCACCGTCTTGCTGCCCATGCTCGAATACAGGTTTGATTAATTTTTCCGTTGAATAAAAAGTCGTATAATTTTACATCTTTCAATATTCTGTTTTTTATTTTTGTTGAGTATTTTACACTCTCTGAAGATCCAATATACCAACAAAACTTAATATTGAAAGCAGTGTTTGAATTTTGATGGAAAAGTCATGCAACTATCTAAACATTGTTACTTGAGTTTTTGCATTGTTCTAATAACCTCTCTTATGATTCTTGTAGATATTTGCTAATTCAATAAAACGTCTGACTATCTTGCAATATTAATTTTATTTATAAAATTGAGTCTCAAAACACAATATTCATGGGAAAACATTAAGTTTTCAATTTCGCTTGTCATATTCGGGATGTAGCTATGAGATAAAGTTTTGTTGTTGTTATTGCAGATTGCAGCTTTTAGTCTCAAAGATTGACATTTTAATATATGACATTCTGACTTTTAAACCTTATGTTTCCCAAAATGACAATGTGCACTATAGTTGTTTTAATGTCGGTGTCGTTTCATAATAACTATTGCAGAAGAAGAGTTTTCTATTTGTGTTGTATTTAATTTGGTTGGGATTTGCATGCTCTGTCTTGATATATTTCATAATCAATTTTGTTGGACTTTGAGATGCAGGTGGTGTTGAGAGTTCAAAGCAAAGCTGAAGTAAGAAAAAGAGTCAAAAAAGCAATGTTGATGCTCAGATTGAAACCCGTAACTGGTGTTAGTCGAGTCACAAACAAGAGGAAAAAAATTTTAGTTGTTACATATATTACTCTGGTGATTTATGTAATTTTATGGCTTCTAAAAAAACTATTTTCTTCCTCAAATTCTTTTTTTCATCTAAAAACCCAATGTATTCAAAAGTCCAAATTCTGAGATCTACATTATATTTGGGGAAGCTAAAATAAAAGTATTGAGCTCTCAGTTGGTGACGCAAGCTGCTGGTGCATAGCCTTAGGAAGAAGCAAAAGACCAAGGAACAATTAAACGTGTAGTATTTATTGAAGCATATGTTTGAGCTTTATTGTGGGTATAGAAAAGACTCTGTTGCCTTGCTACGAAAACCCAATGATATATGACCAAATTTGAATTGTATGAAATCTACAACTTATAAATTTGTGTTGTCTTGCTTTATTGTGTGGAATCTACAACTTATAAATTTATGAATTGTATGACCAAATCATAATTCAAATGCCATATAACAAACAGCAGTGTAATACAAATTGCATATGTTTTTCTACTAACAAAGAGTATTTGGTCAAAGATGGTTTAAATAATTTTAGAATATAAGTCAACTTTTTAACAAAAAAAACTTAGTTTTTAAGTACTGTAGAAAGTACCGCCAAACATAGAATATACTATTAGCCTATTTGTAACAGTATGAAACATGAAGTTAAGAAAGTTCAAGACTTAAATGTGATATTTTACATTGATATAGTAATTAAAGTGCAAGACTTGAATTTCATGACTGTGCTGAAATATTTGGCAAAAGAACATAAAATGATAGTTGCAATAGTTGCTACTCTAATTCAATGAAAGTGTCATAATCATTTTTGATAATCTAATGAAAGTTTAGATAAATTCATGATATAACCACAATTTTTTTATAACCTAATGCAAGTTACATATAGTTTGCATATAGTAAACACAATTTGTTGGCAATCAATTCATCATATAACCACACATTGTATGTTTTAAATAGGTCAATAATAACATAATTGTGATACATTTATGCAAGTATTACTACTATTACACATTCTATTATAATTTCTGTTAGTATTTGGAATATGTGGTAATTTAAGACATTGGTAGTAACCTTTGATATGTAGATTTCGTGTAATTAGACATGTCACGGGTCACTATGAACACAATACTTATTTTTTTTTAATATTTCTTTTTATTTGATAGACAAAAATCTTAACTTTAAATGTTAATTTTTTTTTTGCCATCTTAAGAGTCCCTTTTTTTTTATCGTTATTTAATACAATTGAGTTTATAGTATTATGGTTAATTTTACAATTAAAAAGATCATTTTAAATTTACATTTAATTATATTTTATCCAATATCAAATATATTTACCCGTGCGGGAGCACGGGTCTCTTACTAGTTGCAACATAGAAAGATATCAATGGAGATCAATTAAGTTAATTAAACTATATACCATGTGATTGTGATTTGCTTGGAATTTGCTTTAAATATGAAATGCTTCATATGCATCAAAATATATATTGTCAATCCTAGATTGCATAGCAGAGTGGCCAAGCTCAAAAATAAGATTACAAGATTAAATCTGTTACAATATGGTGTGATCCTCTCATTATTGTAATATATATTATAATTATATTAGGACTAATTAGCCTTTATCTGTATTTATTTCCTTCCTTTATTTGTCTCTAATCCTATAATATAAATAGGAGCACCCTTGCTTGTACAATATACACAGGAAATATATAAAAGTTCTCTATATCTTTCTGAGTTTCTACATGGTATCTAGAGCTTAGGTTCTTTTAGCTCTTCCTTTTTTTTTTTCTGTTCTTTCTAGAGAATTCCTTTCAAATCACCAATCGGTGCTCTAAGCGTTATTTTCGTTGGAAATTTTATCATATAATGGAGAAGTCCGAAGTTACTGTTCCTATCACCGCTATTCTCAATGGTTCAAATTATAACCAATGGGCTGAAGCAATGTGTGGCTTCTTGAAAGGTCGGCGACTCTGGCGATATGTGACGGGTGACAAAAAGTGTCCCACAATAGGTGCTAATGAACAACCAGAAGCCTATGCTGATAAATTAGAGGAATGGGATAGCAAGAACCATCAGATCGTCACTTGGTTTCGCAATACCTCAACTCCTAGCATCCATCTGCAATTCGGGAGATTTGAGACTGCCAAAGAGGTATGGGATCATTTAAAACAACGTTATACTATCTCTGATTTATCTCATCAATATCAATTGTTGAAAGATCTTAGTAATTTGAAACAACAATCTGGCCAATCTGTTTATGAGTTTTTAGCACAAATGGAATTAATTTGGAATCAGTTGGCGTCTTGTGAGCCTTCTCTGAAAGATGCAACCGACCTAAAAACATATGAGACTCATCGCAATCGTATTCGGCTTATTCAATTTTTGATGGCTCTCACCGATGATTATGAACCGGTCAGAGCATATCTGTTGCACCAGAATCCCTTGCCTACACTAGAGAATGCTCTTCCTTATCTCAAGTCTGAGGAAACTAGATTGGGACTTCTTCGTCAGAAAGATAATCTCGCCTTTGCAATCACAAATAAAACTCCTAATTTTTGTCGTCACTGTCGTATGCCTGGTCATTCCTTCATTGATTGTCCCAATGTAGAATGTCATAATTGCAAGAAAAAGGGTCATATTGCTTCCAATTGCTGTCGTTACTGTAAGACGCCTGGACACTTGATTCAAAATTGTCCTACTCGTCCTCCACGACCTGATCGGAATAAGAATCAACAGCGTCCCAACTCTTCCAGGCTTGCACTTGCAACTTCTGCTGCCAATGATTCTACAGAATTCTCTCAGCCTGCCTTCTCTGTCTCTGATCTTGAATCTCTACTTAGACAACTTCTTCCTTCTAGTAATGGTAATACTCCCGTCGCTCTTTCTACCACAACAGGTAATTCTACATGGTATTTAGATTCTGCTTGTTGTAATCACATGACATCTGTATCTCACCTATTTTCTTCACTATCTGAAAATAATACTACTCATTATATTCACACGGCTGACGGATCTCTTATGCCTATAACCCATAAAGGTTCTATCTCGTTGTCTAATTTAAGCTTACCTGAAACATATTTCATTCCTAAACTACGCTTTAACCTTATCTCTGTTGGCCAATTATGTGACCTTGGTTATGAACTTACTTTTTCTTCCTCTGGATGTCGTGTGCAGTATCCACGGACGGGACAACTCATAGGGACTGGATGTAAAATCGGAAGGTTATTTGAGCTCACTAAACTGCATGTTCCTCAAGGACCTAACATATGTGCCGCTTCCAAAGATTCTTCCATTACACTTTGGGATCGTCGTCTTGCTCATAGTTCTATTGGAAAAATGAATCCTCTTGTATCTCAAGGTCATTTAGGGTCTGTTACAAATGAGTCTCTTGATTGTACTGCTTGTCAAACTGCTAAACAACCAGCTTTATCATTTAATAAAAGTACCTCTATTTCATCCTCACCATTTGATCTTGTGCATTCTGATATTTGGGGTCCTGCTCCTACCCCTACAATGGGAGGATCTCGGTATTTTGTGTTATTTATTGATGATTATTCTCGCTTTACTTGGATATTCATGATGAAAAATCGTCATGAACTTGCTCAAGTTTACATTAACTTTGCCAAAATGATTAAAACACAATTTTCTAAAACAATTAAGGTCTTTCGCCGAGATAATGCAATGGAATATCGTGATTCTAAACTCTTATCTTTTCTTGGTGAGCAGGGTACCTTGTCTGAATTTTCTTGTCCTTATACATCACAACAAAATGGTCGCGCTGAGAGAAAGCATCGTCACATTCTTGACTCGGTTCGTGCCATGCTTATCTCAGCCTCTTGCCCAGAACGTGCTTGGGGTGAAGCTTGTCTAACCGCTGTCCACATTATTAATCGTCTCCCCTCATCTGTCCTTGGTAATGTCTCCCCTTTTGAACGTCTTTATCACACTACACCAAATTACAACTCACTTAAGGTGTTAGGTTGTGCATGTTTTGTTCTCCTTCAGACCCATGAGTATACTAAACTTGAACCTCGTGCGCGTCTCTGTTGTTTTCTTGGTTATGGAACTGAACACAAAGGTTATCGATGTTGGGACCCAATATCCCAACGCATTCGAATTTCTCGCCATGTTGTCTTTTGTGAACATATAATGTTCTCTTCCTTGTCAAAATTTACGTCAATCCCGTCTGCTACCACTCCTCTCTTTACTAATCCTGATGTTGATTATTTTCCTAGTGAAACATATGCAGGAACTGACACACATGCAGGTTCTTCTAGTGAAACTCAAACCTCTTCCGATGTTCCATCCACTTCTGGTGATGTTGTTCTGCCTGTTGATCCAACACCTCCCACCATTGAGCTTCCTCAAAGGGTAAGAAATTCACCTTCATATCTTCGTGATTACCATTGTTATTCCACTATGTTTCACCATCATGAACCGCAATCCTATAAAGAAGCCTCTACAGATCCTAATTGGCAGCAAGCTATGCAGGAAGAATTACAGGCATTGGAGAAAACTCACACATGGGACCTTGTTGATCCTCCTTCTGATAAGACTCTTGTAGGATGCAAGTGGGTATATAAAATAAAGACTCTTTCTGATGGATCTATCGAGCGTTACAAAGCTCGTCTCGTAGCAAAAGGGTTCACTCAAGAGTATGGCATTGATTATGAGGAAACATTTGCCCCTGTTGCACGCATCACCTCAGTTCGAACTCTTCTTGCTATTGCTTCCACTTGCCAATGGAAACTCACTCAAATGGATGTTAAAAATGCCTTTCTCAACGACGAGTTAGAAGAAGAGGTTTACATGCGTCTCCCTCCAGGATATACTTGTCAAGAAAACAAAGTTTGTCGCCTTCGTAAGGCTCTCTATGGTCTTAAACAAGCACCTAGAGCTTGGTTTTCTAAATTTCACAAAACTATCACCCAATTGAATTTCTCTTCCAGTGCTCATGACTCTGCTCTTTTTACTCGGAAAACTGACAATGGCACTGTTGTATTGCTTCTTTATGTCGATGACATGATTATCACCGGCGATGACTACATGGGAATTGAAGAACTCAAAAATTTCTTGTCTAAACATTTTGAGATGAAGGATCTTGGACCATTAAGTTACTTTCTGGGTCTTGAAGTATTATCTTCAAGTGATGGCTTGTTTCTGTCACAGGCTAAGTATGCTTCTGATCTTGTTTCTCGAGCCGGTCTCACTGATTGTAAAATTGAACACACTCCTCTTGAACCTAATGTTCGATTTACTCCTCAAGATGGTACTTTGCTTGACGATCCCACTCTTTATCGACAACTCGTAGGTAGTCTGATATACCTCACAGTTACTCGGCCAGATATTTCATATGCTGTTCATCTTGTTAGCCAATTCATGGCTTCCCCACGTACCACACATTATGCTGCTGTCCTTCGGATTATTCGGTATATCAAGGGTACCATATTTTATGGTCTTCATTACTCAAATACATCTACTTTGATTCTTAGAGCATACTCTGATGCCGACTGGGCTGGTGACCCGAGTGATCGTCGTTCCACCACTGGTTTTTATATTTTTCTTGGAGATTCTCTTATATCTTGGCGGAGCAAGAAACAAACTTTGACAGCCCGCTCTAGCACTGAATCTGAATATCGTGCTCTTGTTGATACTACTTCTGAGATATTGTGGCTTCGCTGGCTTCTTGCGGATTTAGAGACATCACAGTCTTCACCAACTAGTCTATATTGTGACAATCGTAGTGCCATTCAAATTGCCCACAATGACGTTTTCCACGAGCGAACAAAACATATTGAAATTGATTGTCACTTTATTCGTCAGCATCTTCTTCGTGGTGAACTTCATCTTATCTCCAGTGGCACTCTTGACCAACCGGCTGATTTATTCACAAAACCTCATTCTCCTGGTCGCTTCCGCACTTTAGTATCCAAACTCAAGTTGGTTACTGCTCCACCTACTTGAGTTTGAGGGAGGATGTTACGATATGGTGTGATCCTCTCATTATTGTAATATATATTATAATTATATTAGGACTAATTAGCCTTTATCTGTATTTATTTCCTTTCTTTATTTGTCTCTAATCCTATAATATAAATAGGAGCACCCTTGCTTGTACAATATACACAGGAAATATACAAAAGTTCTCTATATCTTTCTGAGTTTCTACAAAATCTATTCTAGAAGTTTATATATTTAAACGTTAATGAAAGAAATTCAAGAAATTTATATATTTACATAAATAGAACACATATACACATCACAAAAGTTTAAAAGGTATATTACATGAAATATTCAAACATTAGCAATAAAAAGTCATAAGTTTCAAAGAAAGTATATTACACATCATGTTTGTGATGTGTGTGAAGGAGAATACATATTGAATAGCCTGAGTGATTTATTGTATTAATCAAAGAGAAAGTGTGTTTACAATAACTAACATAATAACTAATATTCAAGCTTCTAATACCTCATATAAGTTTGAGGATATAAGGTATGTACTCCAAGATTAAGCAAATTGCCTTTGAAAGACTTCAAGTCCAAAGGCCTGGTGAATAGATATTCCATATGTTTGTGAGGAAGAAACAGGAACAAATGAAAAGGACCTAGCTGAAGCTTATCCAAGTCAGATGACAGTCCAAGTACATATACTTGTTAACAATATACTTCAGTAGAGCTTTAGGAGACTGTTGGTTGGTTCTTTGGTTTACATGAAATCGGAGAATTGCCTAGATAAATACATAAAACACTGAGGAAGAGGAGAAGAAAAGTCCTCGAGGTGGAGATAGTTTAAGGTACCGAAGGACTCAAATTTCCACAACATAGTGACATTTTGTTTGCTCATATGTTGGCTCAACTCTTGGACAACATACGCAATCTATAGTCGAGTGTTGAGAAGAAAAATCAGTTGGCCAACAATTCTCCTATGCACGGTGTTGGATCTGATAACTGGTTATCTTCATTTTGATTAAAACGAGTGTCTCTAGCCATTGGGGTGTTGGTAGGCTTGCATCCAATAAGATATGTGTTAGAAAGAATGGATAAAACATATTTCTTTTGGCAGATATTAATTCATTTCCTTGATCTTGCTACCTTAAAACCAAGAAATTACTTGGGAGTGCATATGTACTTAATGTTGAAATGATGATGCAGGGTGTTATTTATTCTTTCACTATTACAAAATATACATTTTATAATATCTTCTTACTTCATAATTTATTCAATTGAAGTAATAACTAATCTTTAGGCTCCTTTATTTTTGTTATGAGAAATGCTAGCATCAAACCGACTAAGGTCATCTCCAATGGTGCAACTCATTTTGAGTTTTTTATGGGTCCCACCAGCCATATCATCTCAAAATAATTTATTTAATATTTATTTTATTGATGTAATTCAAATGGGTCCCACAACTTTACGTCATAAAGTAATTTGATTGGGTACCACAATTCTTTACTAGTTGCATTGCAATGCAACTCTACTATGACATGGCAAATTGATTCAATATTTAATTATTATATTTATGTCTAGTTGGAGAACTCATTGAAAAATCCTATCATTGGAGATGCTCTAACACACTCTTTTAACACACACCACTAATAGTTTGACAAGTCAGCCACTATCTTTACTTTTTGACCTGCTAACCAGTTCCACCGGTTGAAAAACAATCGCTTCAAAAAAAATTAACAAACAATAATCTCTTTCAATTGAAAAAAAAATAATAATACTAAAAGAAAATCATTTGCAATGCAGTTCTACAACTTTGTTGTTCTAATCTCTGTAAACTCCATTCTCAATGGCTTCTTTAGATCTGAAAATCTATCTCATCCCAGCTCTAACATGTATCTCGCACCATTTTTTTTTAGATTCAATGACCTTTTCTGTATATCTATTGTCTTTGGTGCATGCTTTTGTGGTGTCTGTGTCTTAGTTTTGAAACAATCTAAATAGTTTTCATGATAGGTATTGCATTTTATAGTCATTTTAAAATGGTTTTTGTTTTTGGGTTTCTGAGTTGAGATCTATTTTTGTTGAAAAAAGTTAGGGTCTACATTTGAATTCTAGAATCATATGATAACAGACATTGAAGTGATGGGCCTACTTGATTTTAGGATAATTTGCAGGTCAAAAAATTAGGTTTTTCTGTAGATAAACTTTAGAATAAGTTATATACAGAGAAAGTTAATGGGTTGAAAGTAACAATTTTTTATCAGAAAACATGAAGAGACAGTTAGTTGAATAAGGAAGACGAAACATTCAACTCTAATTACTAATAGAATAAATGATTATATCACATTAAAACTAATAATAAATTGTTAAAAAAAAAAATGAAACCGATTAACGGATAAAATAGTAAAAATATTAGATGAAGTGTCTAATTATTATCGGTAAGTGTTTAAAGAGTGCGTTAGAAAGTGTGATCCTAGCATTCCTCTTTTTATTATTTATTAAACTACTTTTTATCACGATCCAACCTAACAACCAATAATTTTCTTTTTTTTTTACAAAAATAATGTGTCCCGTTAATTTTTTTATTTATATTAAAATTAAATTACATTCACACCCAACTCCGGTTGTTGTACAAGTTTGGCAGAACGCTCAGCTCGTGATGGGAGGTTCACGCCGCGGGTCTAAAATCTTGACCGATATCTTTCAACCGTTGTTAGTCCGGAACCCAACTCCGGTCACTCATCAAGTCCGAAGGTGGAAAATTGGTGAAGCCTGGTGTGATTGTTAAACAAATAATGGATACATGGAATCGTATTGTAAATTCTTCGACAAAAGAATTATATGTCGATTCCGTGATTCAATTTCTGAAAGTGTGTGAAAAGTATCCTGATTTATTGAAATATGTTGAAAGCACCATTCTTGATGAGGTGAATGAGAAGTTTTTATGTGCATGGACTGATAATGTCCAACACCTTGGGAATACAACCACCAACAGAGTTGAGTCCATACATACTAGTTTGAAATATTGGTTGGGTAATAGAAAGGATGACGTGTGTCGAGATTGAGACTTCGTAAATATCAGGATTAAAAACCAACATAATGAGATACAAACCATATTTGGTCGAAACATAACGGTGTTGGAACATCGATTCAAGGACAACATTCTTTATTCTCAATTGATTGGCAATATGTTTCGATCCGGGTTGAACTATATTTTTCATGAGGCCAAACGACGTGAAACTGTAGGTTCTGATAGCGCAAAAGGTGGTTGCACTATTTCTAAAACATGCGGTCTCCCGTGTGCTTGTGTTATTGCTAAAAAGATGAAACTAGGTGAGCCAATAAAAATGGACGAAGTTATCCCTCATTGGAAAAAACTTAGTTTTGACAACTCGACTACACGGTCTCCTTCTTATTGTGAGCACGCTGATAAAAAATTTCCCGACTCATCGACTCCTAAATACCAAAAAAGTTTAATAAAAGGAGGTCGCATAAGCAAACCTCCTCCGACACCGATTCCACCGAAAATTCCATTCATCGACGAGATGATGGTTTTTATGCATAAATACATCGAGCGGATCGTCAATGTTTAGGGGAGCGGTAATTGCGGTTACCGGCCCGTTTCGGCTTTGCTTGTTAAGGGAAAGGATAGTCATGCATTTGTCCGTCATCAACTTATCCAAGAGTTGAAGACACATAAAGACTCTTTCACGCGGTTATATGGAAAGAAAGATAAATTTGAAGCAGTTTACGAATCTCTTGTTCCTTGGTTGAGCGGTCACGCACCGGTGTCAAAATGGATGAGATTCCATGAAATGGGGCATGTTATTGCATGTGAATATGATAGGGTGTGCACTGACTTGACGTGATACGGGTTTTCAGAAACCTTATTCCCGCACCGCACCACCTAGAAATCCGAATGATCACATCATGTGTATTGGATGGCTTGTAAAATCAAGTCATTTTGTACCAGTTTTCTTGAAACCGGGATGCCCCATACCACCTACGTCACCGGAATGGACGACTCATTCTACTGCAAATGCCGAGACGTGGCAGGATCTTTTTGTTGATAGGATGCACGAATTCGAAAGATTGAACATCATCGAATAGGAATCGAATGCGGAAAAGTCAAAGATGGAACCACCAATAGATTTAGCCGGCGACACTTGTTTTGATTTATTTTGAATTTTGAAAGTGTAATATAGTCACTATTTAAGATTGCAATATAATCACTTTATAACATTACAATATGCTAACTTTCCTTATTATTTTGTTCTGGTGTAAAAATATAACAGCGAAATTTTCGTAGATGTATCTACAGAAGCTTCTTAATTTGCAGTATCAAGTTGGTAGCGACAGTACAAAGAACGGTCGAGCAAATCTTAGAGATGTGCAAGCGTCCACCGGACTATTGAAATGTAATATTTACTTTTCTGTTGAAATCATCAATGTAATGTAGATTTTAATTTATGAATGTTGTTTTTATCATTGCAATGTTGATTTTCTAGTTTTTTTTGTTTCTGGGTTTCTTCCTTAAATATACATATAGACAGATTTCGTAGATGCATCTACTGAAAATTGTGACGTTGAGTAAAAAAAGGTGCGTTCCAGAGATACATCTCTGAAAACAGAGGGGTAATTTTGAAAGCGCACATGGTGCTTAAGAAATCTAAGGACTGGGATAAGAGATTCTAAAAAAAAATAGAAAAAAATCTATTGGACTGGATTTTATATTGGCCTTTTATATTGGCCCAACTACAAATGAAATCTGAAATTAACCCGTCCAGCTACCCGAACTCGTTATAACTCGAACCCGTCCAGCTACCCGAACTCGTCATAACACGAACCGTCCACCCTACCACTAACATATATGCCTCGACAAAAAGTACGATTACATATGACAAGACAGCTAGAGATACATATTCTCCAAAAAGCTACACAAACAAAAGTCAAAGAAATTAGTTAAACATCAATTCTCTTATAATATATGTTGAAAAGTCTATAAATCATTAACATAATTACACATACAAAACAAAATAGCATAAACATCTTTCTTTCTAAACCAAATGAAATCTTTTTCTCTCTTGTCACCTATGCTTTTTCTGTTTACCTTATATTTAACGTGCTTCAATCAAAACAAAATAGTGGCAGAGACATTAGGAAACCAAACAGATTATTTAGCATTGCTTAAATTCAAAGAATCAATATCCCATGATCCATATAAAATTCTTGAATCTTGGAATACTTCCATCCACTTTTGCAAGTGGCATGGAATCACATGCAGTCCCATGCATCAAAGAGTTACTGAGTTGAGCTTAATTGGATGTGAGTTACATGGACCTTTGTCTCCCCATCTTGGCAATCTCACTTTTATAAAGTATCTCATCCTTAGCAACAACAGCTTCTTTGGAAAAATTCCACAGGAGTTGGGTCAGTTGCTACAATTGCAACAACTTTATCTCAATAATAACTCCTTTGCAGGTGAAATTCCTACAAACTTGACATATTGTTCAAATCTCACAGACTTATTCTTGAGTAAGAACAATTTCTTTGGTAAAATACCAATTGAAATTGGCTCATTGAAAAAGCTTCAGTCATTCACTGTTTCTCAAAACAATTTAACGGGACGAATCTCTTCATTCATAGGAAATCTTTCGAGCTTAACTGGTTTCGCGTGTGTTTATAACAACATACAAGGTGATATTCCACGAGAAATATGTCGCCTCAAAAACTTGTCAATCTTACTTTTGGGTGAGAACAAATTCTTTGGTACCGTTCCTTCTTGTCTTTACAACATCTCATCACTTACTGTATTTTCTGTCCCAGAAAATAACTTTCATGGCTCTCTCCCACTCAACACTTTCAACACCCTCCCCAATCTCCATACTTTTTACATTGGAAATAATCAATTTTCAGGCCCAATTGTCAATTCCATAGAAAATGCATCCAACATCGTAATGTTTGATATAAGTCGAAATAATTTTGAGGGACAAATTCCAAGTCTAGGAGTAGGAAGACTAAAAGATTTATATTGGCTAAATATGGAAGCCAACAAGTTAGGTAACAATTCAACTAGGGATTTCGAGTTTCTAAAATCTTTGCAAAACTGCAGTTCATTGTATAGGTTATCTATTGTCACTAATAATTAGGGATGCAATCTACTAAATTTTATAGGTAATTTATCCACAAAACTGATAGGGGTTGATTCGAAAATGTCCTTAAAAGAGTTTTTGGATTTTGGTTATATTCAAGACAAGGTAAAGGATGCAAATAGCAAAATCAAGACTAACACAATATGGGTGGCAACCATTGGGAGTATTTGGCTCATGCGAAACGCGATCATTTTTGAGAACAAGTCTTATTGCTATGATGTGGTGATTTCAAATGTAATTTTTCTTTCTTGGAGATGGATGACTTTAAGTCACTCTTTGTATCAAAATAGTTTCTACCATTGGTACAAATTACCGCTTTCTTGTAACCACTCGGCTTAGAGATTTTGTTTTATAAGGGTTGCACCCCTAGTGCGATATCTTATAAATTGCTTATTGGAAAAAAAATCTTAGGGATAATTGGATATCAGGGAAAATTCCATCAGAATTAGCAAATCTAGTTAGCTTAATTGATTTGAATATGGAATTAAACCAATTAGAAGGAAGTATTCCAAATACTTTTGGAAAGTTTCCAAAGATACAAAAGCTACTTTTGAGGGAAAACAAGTTATCAGGAGATATACCATCCTTTTTAGGTAATCTTAGTCAACTGTATATATTGGATTTACATCTTAATATGTTTGATGGAAATATTCCTCCAAGCATAGGAAACTTTCAAAAGTTACAATATCTAGATGTTTCTCATAACAAACTTAGAGGAACCATTCCTTTAGAGGTTTTTAATCTTTTCTCTTTATCAAATTTACTAAACTTGTCACATAACTCTCTGAGTGGTGGTAGCTTACCAGGAGGTTAAAAAATATTGGTAAGCTAGATGTCTCCAAGAATCATTTGTCTGGGGATATTCCAATATCTATTGGTGAATGCATAACCTTAGAATACCTTCTTTTGCAAGATAACTCATTTAACAGAACAATACCGCCTTCTTTGGCTTCTCTCAAAGGTCTTCGGTATTTAGACCTTTCAAAAAAAACCTATTGTCTGGATCAATTCCTAATGTTATACAGAATATTTCAAATTTAAAATACTTGAATGTTTCTTTTAACATGCTGGAAGGTGAGATACCAACAGCCGGTGTCTTTGGAAATGTGACCCAAGTTGCAACGATTGGAAACAATAAGTTTTGTGGGGGTATTTCACAAATGCATCTGCCACCATGCTCCATCAAGGATAGGAAACACACTCAATGGAAAGAACTAACAGAGATGAGAGAGAAACGAGAGAGAGAGAGAGAGAGAGAGAGAGAGAGAGAGAGAGAGAGAGAGAGAGAGTTCCAAAAGAGTCTAAAGATTGCTGAGTTTTCAATTCTTTCTTACAAGCAATGGTTACAGAAGGAGTCTAGAATAAGGTTGGAGGTAGGATCAGTAGGAAGCATCGCAACGTTAAATGGGACATAGTGAGGAAGGAGAGTGGCGTGTTGAGGATCTCGGTGTCTACCTATTTCATAACAGATTTTGAGGAAAAGTGGAATGCAAGGGATTTGTACATGGAATTCAAGGACTTGGGATTGTTAGAAGAGATTGTGATACCACCTAAGAGAGATTGGAGAGGATAAAGATTTGGATTTGTCAGATTCATTAACGTAGAGGACGGAAAATTTCTGGAGACCAAGTTGGACAATATTTGGTTAGATGGGAGCAAACTAAAGGCAAACATTTCTAGGATCAAAAGGAAGGCGATGAAGCCGCCAAACAAAGCAGTAGACAAGACCAACAATGGCGGTTCAAATCTAAAAGGAGGTATTCAACAAACAGAGATCAGAAATGGCAAAGATTACCTTGGCAAGAATCACATTATCAGAAACGAGTACATGACGAAGGGTGGCTCTGGCACATCAAGATCATTTGCGGACGTTATCAAAGGGGAAACTGTGTTGGACTTATCAATGAGCAGAGAAGCTTGTAAATCCTTTTACTACTCTTCATCTGAAACTGAGAAAATGAGATATGAAAAAGAAAAGGTAGGGGTAACAAGAAAGCCAGGTTCAGCCTATTGTGTAGCACAGAGTTTAATAGAAGAAGGGATTTTGACCATTTCAGCAATTGCTCTGGGACCTAACTTATGTCTTTTGGAGGAGAACAAAGAAGGTGGCCTGAAGGCATTGTTGGAAGATGGAGGAGACTGGAAATCTTTCTGGTTCAAAGAAATAAGAGATTGGAAGAAAATGGACGCGGAGTGTGCGAGAGTGACCTGGGTATCCATTTATGGTGTCCCCTGTTATGTTAGGAATGCGACATTTTTGGAAATCCTCCTTGCCGATATCGGTACTTTGGTAAATCCTCAAAGTATCTTTGAAAAAACTAACAGATTAGATGTTATTAATCTCATGATTTACACAGATTTTCTGGAAACAATAAGAAATAAAGTGAAGGTTTGTGTGGATGGAAACTGGTTTAACTTACTCATCATAGAAGAAGCTTCCATGAACAAGGAGGAGGCGGAGGTTTTTCTCAGCTCTTCTTCTGAAGACGACGATGTTGCATCTTCCCCGGGGATCTCCGACGACGACGTTGAAACTTTCCGGTGCCGGTACAACCCCAATCTGAAACAACCTAGGGAACGAAGTCCGACTAATGATGGCGACGTTGACAGGAACGCAGATTTCAACGCTTTCGATGGGGACTGTCATACCCTAAAATTTGCCCATCTCCTTCCTTTTATTCAAACTCATATCAAGGCACAATGCTCAAAGACACCTCCTCCTAAAACAATGAACTCCTGAACTATGGTTTTGCCTTCTCTGAAGAAAGTTGATGGATTAAGGTCTCTAATGGATTTCATATGACCTTTTATGATTCAAATTAACCCCATGACAAGTTTCGAGTCTCAGTTCCCAAGATTGCTCAGTCAAAAGCTCAAAACATTAATAAGGAGTCATCTTTTTCAAAAGCCCATAACCTGGACATGGAAGACTCAACTAAGATGAAACCAAAAAGAGCCTTTAGAGGACACATTGAGCTTTCTAAAAAGTCATATAGTACTCTCATATGATTAAAATTGGAAGAGTTATGGATTGTGCAAGTTAGCCAAAGTTTAAGGAGTACTTAAGGGTTATTTTGAGTAATATTAAGACTGGTCACTATTGGGCCTATCATTTTGAATGCTATATATACCCATGACTTTAAAGAAGGCCCTTTAAAACCCATCATTCTATTTTTTGATCTTTATTGATATTTATTTGAAACCTATTTCATTTAAATGTTCAATAAACTATTAAAAAAAATGATGATGAATGAAATAAAGGGATTAAATCAAATGACATTCAAGTCTTTCTAGAAGCTAAATATTTGGTATTGGAAAAGAAATGAACCGTGTGAAATTGGATAATCAAGACCAAAAAGGCAAAATCCCATATGAATTCAAAAGCAAATCTCAATCATAGAAAATTTCATAAATCTGAAATCAAATCTCAATCATGGCAAATCACATAAATTTGATTCAGTTTTAACCTAATGAAGGCCCTATATATGGATAAAAATTTCAGATTGCAAGAAAAAAGAGGAGAGAATTGGCTGCAACCAGAATCCTATTCCCAGGAGAAAAAAAAAATGAAAACCAGTAAGTCAGCAGGGGGATTTGGAGGCCGAATCAAGCCACTCTAGCGATCAAGGAAGCCTTCTCGGAGTCCCCTGAAGCAAATCCAGTTCTTGCAGACCTTCGGAAACGCACAGAATTCTCATCACCACACCTTACGGTTTGTTCATACATGTTCGATTCTGATTACATCAATATATACGTCTTAAATGAATTTTAAACCTATATTTGTGTTTATATTGATAATTGCATGATATCTGGATGTTTAATTTGATTGTGGTGGAGGATTGAAGAATCTTCCATGGTTAGGGTTCATAGCCATGATTTTGGGGAATTATGATTTTAGATAGTTTCGGACCAAATTAGGGATTCCATTGGGTTCGCAAGGTTGTATGCGGTTGATCTACGGTATTGCTTGGTATTCTGTGATGTTCGTTTGCAGGTTTTAGGGAGCAAGGTCTACGGCCACGCCGCAAAATCGTGGCCAAAAGTGTCCCTTTTTTTCAGAAATCTGAACGAGGAAGAAGAAGATGAGCGCGCGTTTCAGTTTTTGTTTTAAATTTTAAACCAATCGTTTTATATATATATTTTAGTTGTTGGTTGGCTAATAGGAACGATTCATGGCCCAAGTGGTGAGAAGCCAAGCGTGTCACTAGCCTTAGAGTCTGTTTGGTAAGACAAAAAAAAGAGCTTTTAGCTTTTAGCTTTTCAGCTCGTATTAATAAAAAAGCTCTATTTGGTAACTCTATTTTAGCTTTTAGCTTGTAGCTTTTTTACTAGCTTTTAGCTTTTTTTTCAAAAGCTATTTGAAGTAGCTTTTGAGCTTGTAGCTTTTAGCTTGTGAGTTTTTCTTCCATTAATACCCTTATTATTTTAACTAAAATATATTATTACCCTCATTAATTAAAATGTCATTAATGTCATTTTGTATCTATCAGCTAATGAAACAGCTAATTTACCAAACACTCACATTAGCTTATCAACTATCAGCTACCAGCTACCAGCTAAAAGCTACCAGCTACCAGCTATCAGCTAGTTTTACCAAACAGAGCCTTAGTGTCTGTGGTTCGATTCCCACACATGACACAATTGTTATTTTTTGATATTTTGTGTTGCCCGCAAATCCTATGCAGCCAGCCAACGCTAGTCTATGATATGCCCTCGTCTCTTAACGGTAAGATCTCCAGGATGCATGATCAAACGCCCAAGGATGTGCTGCACACCATGGACCTCCACATGTGTACCACACCAGATCATAGCTAAGTTCCTTTAAATGTTTTTTATTATTATCATTACATAAAATTTTTTTTCATTTGACTAGTTTTCTTTTTTTAATAAAAGATATTTAACTAATTCTTTTAACATTCAACTTTCTTTTTTTATAAATAATTTTAACTAATTTAATTTAAATTAATAATTTTAAATTAATTAGGGTTAGGTTTATAATTAGTTTTTTTATTATTAGGTTAACTAATTTGATAATTAAGTTAGGGTTTTTAATCGTTTTTGTTAACTATTTTTCAACATAACTACTAATCACTGTTCTCCCCTAAAAAATTCCATTGTTGGTAGATGTTACCCATTAACCCTATAATTATTAAATTTTATTTTGGCTATCTATCTGGTCAAACTTTCGATTTCATTAACCTTTTAGGGTTTGCTCAACCCCATTTATTTGCCTTTTGGGGATAAAATAGGTTTGTACCATAGTTAACGAATCTTAAATGCACTAACACTTCTCTTCTTCGCGCCTACTTTCCAGGGTTAATCAAGATCTTTCAGCCACGCGCCCTATCAGATCAAAAAAGCTAAGTTTTCTAATTTCTCTTGTTTGAATATTATTTTTATTTTATTTTATTTTATTTTATTTTGCCTTTTAATAGGGTTTGCCTCAATAGCCATTGAATTTGTAATACACTCACCCTTGTTTATTTTCTTCTTAATTTGTAGAGTTGATCAAGGGTTCGAGGAAGATCAAGCTCAAGATAATTATTCATCCCTCTTATTTTTTCTGTCCTTTAATTTCCCCCATCCCCGCAGGTGTTTATTGTAATAGCGTAGGAAATTTATCTTTCCGCCTTTAATTTCCGTATGATTTTAACTGCGTGGTTAGTAAATTAGGGAGTGCAAGATCATCAATCAAACGTTAGATCACTAACAATACAAGATTAAATATTCAAACTGAACCACGTGATTGTTGCACTCACACATCTTTAGGGTAATCCCTCTCGTTGCCTTATTGTTGCCTTATATTGTTGCCTTGTTGCCTCTAAACATACTAAATAGTCAAAGTCCCTCGATTCCGAGGATACCTAAAGCAATGTTGCCTTCAAAAGTTATAGAAACTCCCTCGATGCTGCCTTAGGAAAAGTGATTGTCCCTATTGCTAAGGCATCCTCGCATGATGCCTAAAAGATATAAAATAACTATTATATCCTTCCCTTAGACTACCTGCCCTCTTTATGGCAAGGGACAGTCTTATGGCGAACGATATCTCGATGACCCTTCAACATCCAATTGAAAGACTTCCTGCCCTCTTATGGTATGGATAGACCCTTTCGCCCGAAAAGCTAAAAGAACGATTTTCTAAAAACTTAGGGTAGGTTGCTATTAATTGCTTGCTCAATTCAAATTCAAAATCTTTTTCCCACTCTTTTCAAAATCAAATTCAAAAAGACTACGCTTATTTACAAGCTAAAGTTCTTCTTCGAAATCTTTTCTAAACACACACGACACTTCAAACATTTCAAACAATTCAAAAGTGAGCTAAGCAATTAAGAGCCCATGGATAACCATGGATACAAAGGGTGCCTTACACCTTCCCTTTGTATAACTTACCCCCGAACTCAAAATCTTTCAAAAGGTCTTTTCCTGTTCTTTTAGCCTTTCCTAAAATTGGATAAAATAAAAGTCGGTGGCGACTCATGCTTAACCGCGACATTCCGATATAAAAGTCAGTTCACCGTATTACAGAACTGGCGACTCTGCTGGGGATGCTTTCGAATAAAAGAGGGGTTACCTTAGAGCTAGGATCACTTTAAATTTGTTTGAGTTGTTTGCTTTATCTTTAAAGGCTGTTTTGGGTATTCTGCTGTGTGAAAGATCCTACACCCGGATCTAGTGTACCTTAGGTATGTGGCATTAGACCAGGGAGGCTGTACGACATGTATCGTTATGGTTGAACTCGTGGCCACCGTTAGTGCGACGCTTTGGTTTGTCCTGATGGCCCTTGAATATGATCGAGGAGACGTTTGTCTACCGCGTGGTGTCATAAGCCCTAATTTGCCCTTAGAACCTTAGTTGAACTTGACTTTGGCCTATAGGAAGTAGCGAGATGGCTGGATTTCGATTCCTGACTGAATCCGGTTGATACTCGATGCTACACTCATTGAGATTAGACTCTAGGGATGCTTTTGGCTGGCCGATTGAGTGCCACGTTGAGACAATGCCCGTGAGAAAGATCAGGGATATGAGCACCATAGAACCCGGTTACTATTCTAGGACAGGTTGAACCAACTTAACTTCAGTGGGGAGGGTACTTACCTACGAACTTCACGCAAGCCTTTAAATCTAAGAACACTTGTGTGACTTGTCTGTGCTTGCTACTAACCCTTTGGTTTTCTTGCAGGTTTTTCTTGTGGGACTCATTCGTCCTTGCTATCTTACGCTTTGCCTGATGCATTACATAACATCATGACATCATGACATCATACGCATAACATGATTTAACTAATCCTTTCAAGGATCTTGGGAATTTAGGGCGCACAATTTCAGGTGCTCTTATCAAGGACTGAACTCTTATCAAGGGGCAAGAGGATTTACTTTCCTCTCGCCAGATACCTTCCAATTCAGAGACGATATACCTATCAAGGGGCAAGAGAATTTATTTGCCTCTAGCCATGTGCCTTCAAATTCAGAAGTTCCCGAATCAGAGGCTATGACCCACTGGACATGGTGAGCTTGATTCCTATAGAAGAATCTTCAAGAATCAGAGTTCTTCAAACGAAGAGGCAACCAATCATTTTCCAATGCTGCTAACTAAATTTCCTAAAGATCCTTGAAAATATTGCATCTGCATTCATAACATCGCATCACAGGTTGCTACCACAGGTTTCTCACCTCCTCGCTGTTTATTTCAGCATCATGAATCTCGAACAATCAGTCAAAGACCTTCAAGCTCAGAATGCCCAGTTTCAAGATCTGATCTTGAACTTATCCAAGGGGCAAGATGAACTGAAAGCACTCCTTACCAAGAAGAAGAAGAAGAAAGGGAAGAAGACTCTGGGGAAAAGGCTTAGACCGATCTTGCAACTCAGGGATGCCGAAGTCTCTGAAGACAGTGATGACGAAGAACAAGATGATGCTAGTATCAAAACAGACATAAAAAGTAACCATGACTCTGCCAGGCCCTCCAAAGAAGAAGAGGATTATTACCATGAGGAGGAATATCCTGATGACAAATATAAGTTGCTGGAAGAACGTCTGAAAGCCATGAAAATTCATAAGGTACCCGGACTGGATTTTGAAGAGTTAGGCCTCATCTCTGGAGTTGTTATTCCTCCGAAATTCAAAACTCCCACCTTTGCTAAGTATGATGGAGTCTCCTGTCCTAAACTACACTTAAGGTCTTATGTAAGGAAGATTCAGCCTCATACTGCTGATAAGAAGCTCTGGATCCATTTCTTTCAAGAAAGCTTATCTGGAACACAACTCGAATGGTACTATCAACTGGAGGGTACCAACGTCCATACATGGGAAGACTTGGCTATTGCTTTCTACACGTAATACCAATACAATGCTGATCTTGCGCCAACTCGTACACAATTACAAACCATGTCCATGGGACCTAATGAAAGCTTCAAAGAATACGCTCAGAAATGGAGAGACTTGGCTGGCAGAGTCCAACCTCCCTTGGCTGACCGAGAGCTAGTTGTCATGTTCATGAATACACTGACTGGTCCTTTCTACAGCCATTTACTTGGTAGCTCCTCGTCTGGTTTCACCGACCTCATACTGACTGGAGAACGTGTTGAAAGTGGTATCCGAAGCGGAAAAATTCAGGTGGCTACTTCTTCCGGTACTGTAAAAAAGCCATACAATCAGAAGAATGAATCCAACACTGTTGGGGCAGTCCTAGCCTCTAGTCAGGCACCAACGCAACAATCACAGAGAGATCAACGTAAGCAACAAGGTGGCCAACATACTTGGAAATCCAAACCCAAAAGGTCATTTACCCCACTACACATGCCATTGGCTCAAGCTCTGCAACACTTGCTCGATCGGAGTGTGATAACTCTACTGCCTCCATACTCAGCTCCTGCTAATCCTGTCCCTGGGTACAAACATCATGCAAGATGTGCTTACCATTCAAATAGTCCTGGTGACGATACAGAAGAGTGTGGGCCATTGAAACATAAAATTCAAGACTTGATTGAAGAAGGGATCGTTGAATTTGGCCAACCAGAGAAGCCACACAAAGTCTAAAGGATGGCTATTTAGATCATTAATTTACTCACATTCGCAATTTCTTTCATGTTTGTCTAAACATTCGTCTTATGTCAGACTCTATTATTTTATCATAATCATTAATGCATTGCATACGTTTGTCTTGATTTATTTCTCTTCCTGTTGCTATATTAAACTTTGTTTTACTTGGTTTTCTTTATGATATTTAACTTTCGCTAAAGCGGTAAGCCTTTTGAGGGAGGATGACGAAAACGATACCGCAACCTCATACAATATGCTTTTGAACGGACTATGTTGACGATGTACAGGCATTGTTTCAATTCCTAAACAGTGGAGATATAAGGATGTTAATCCCTCGTCACCCCCTTCGAGCCTAAGAAGTAGAAGTTTTCTATCTCATACAGATTAAAACCTTTAATCATAACCTGGGGCAGGGTAGTAACTCAGTTACCTCAATTATATTAGGTGCTTTACACAAGTGATGGATTCCCGTAATTCTCAAGTCAGGCAGTCAATATCCATAAAAGAAAAAAGAAAATTGTTAAGTCAAAACCTATGAAGGAGACTTATCAAAAATCGAAACATCCCGCTGACTGTAATCTCAAAATAAATAGTTCAGGCAAAAGTTAGGGATAATAAAGTCAAAAAAGAGGTTACTACAAATCCTCGACAAAAGGAAAAATTACAAAAAGGATGACTGCCTTTTCAAATAAATTTTCGGTGCTTCAACCATCATCAAATGTCAACATTACGACTTCAAGACCTGCTAGAAATTAAATGCAATGTTAACTGAGCATAAGATCGAAGAACATCACGAAGATTGGTATGGGTACAAATAAACTTTGAGCCTTTATCCTTTGTTTCTTAAATCGCGAACCAAGCCACGTTACAACCCTTGAAAGTCCTAACTGAAGCATGGTTAGTTCGAAAGCATACTGTCACAACAAGGGTATCCTGACTCCTCAAAGTTTACCAAAAATCCTGAGTTGATATCCTGTTTCTACAAATATCACTTTCTTATTTTGTTTTACTAAAATTGTTTTTAAAATCCAAGACAGACATATGCATTGCATTTTAATGAGTGTCATTATAAAACAATTTTGTCTACGTAATTTCAAATGTTTGGCATCAGGAAGAATCTGCATGGGGCATAATTAATGACTAAAAAGTCCTCCCGACAAATAAATTTGCAGAGACGTCTCGTATGCATGACTCGATCAGCTAAAAGCTTATTTACACAAGGGGCATGACATATTATTATCCCGTCTATTGGGGGAGATCTGGTAACAATTCATATAATCTCTCAGAGGCATTGAATAATCAGAAGCTAGTCCACCACTGGGGGTATGTCGCATCAGTCACAAATCTCAACAAATGCTATAAAGCTACTAGCGTCAGAGGATGTCATTATCAGTTTTTTCCTTGAAGTTCTAATTCCAAATTCAAGTATCGAGCATACCAAGCTATTGATTCCAGGGGCAGGTATACTCTTGCAAGTGATTTTTAACAGCAAGTACTCAAAGACAAGGGGCAATGAAAAATTGAAAATCTCTGGGAACCTTCCCCACAGAGTAGTTTTCATAACATATCCCCACTTAGCACTTTAAGAAGTTATCTTCAAGCAATCTATTCCCAACAGAAACTTGGTTCCCAAACGGATTATATGCCTCCGACATTGCCGGTTTTCCGACACAATCTTCTTCCCTAACATGGTTCATTCAAACTCGCTATTTCCATTAAAATTGCCGCTCAGAAATATGGTCGGATAGTATACTCATCTCTCTTGTCCCCAGGATACATCAGGATCAGATCACTCAAGTCACTCTCATCCCCAAGCGAATATCAAAAATCCCCAACTGGATATCATTCGAATGAACGACAAGAATTCTCTTGTCATTATCTCCAACAGCACAAAGAGATTTATTTTCTCAACCAGCTGTTGCTATACAAGAGTCATCAATATACTTCGACTATATAGTCCATCCCTGCATCATTCATAAATACATGCATAACATACAACACTCTCATTTATTTCGAGAATCTCAATACATGCATCATGACATCGCATAAAACTAATCTTTCCTTTTCAGGTCATTTCATAATCAAAAGAATATTATCATCCAAGTGCGATGCAAATACAATCTTGTCAACGATTCAGTCTCAACAATCATTCAAGACAAATACAATTTTGACACTTCATTCCGGGTCTTTCTTCAAAGATAATTCAGAAACAATCAAAGAAATTCTCATCCTTTCCAGGAACCTTTCTAGGTAGTCTTCTCTAAGACATTTATCATCCTTTCCAGGAACCTTTCTAGGTAGTCTTTTCTAAGACATTTCTCATCCTTTCCAGGAACCTTTCTAGGTAGTCTTTTCTAAGACATTTCTCATCCTTTCCAGGAACCTTTCTAGGTAGTCTTCTCTAAGACATTTATCATCCTTTCAAGGAACCTTTCTAGGTAATCTTTTCTAAAGATGATTCATATCCTTTCTAGGAGCCTTTCTAGGTAGTCTTGTTTAAGACATATCATATCCTTTCTAGGAGCCTTTCTAGGTAGTCTTGTTTAAGACGCATCTCAACCTCTTTAGGTAATCTTCCTTAAAATATTTATCCAACATGTTCTAAGACATCTACTGCCCTTTCAAGGAGTTTTCTAAGTTAATCTTCTACAAGACACTTTTTCCCGAGCTTTGTTTAAAGCCTAATCTCTTTTACCTCAGCCAATGATCTATCTATTCAGAAACCTTTCCAGGTAGTCTTCTGTAAGACATTACTTCATCTATCCTTCAAGTACAATCAACGCATATGATCCAGTCTGAAAAGCATCTGCTTTATACAAACAACTCTTCCAAACATCTGATGGCATCTTCAAGCCCATCTCCGACAAGCACCTTTCAATACTTCAGGCTCGGATATAGTCTAACGTATGACTTATCCTGACTTTCGTACTTATCCAGATCAGATGGCATCTTTAAGCCCATCTCCTACTGTCATACCCCAAAATTTACCCGGTGCAATTCCCGTTTCAATCTACTAAGGGCGTTAAAAATTAGGAGCCATAGGGTTTAATATATCTATTATTAAGCTCGCTCTCCTATAAAATTCTCTTATATGTTGATTTAACATAGGTAGAAGTAGCGTGAATAACAAATATTTGTGATCCGACTTGCTTTGGGCCCAATTATTTTTCATCATTTATTCATTCATATTTAATTAATAAGTTTTTTTTATGGGCTTAAATCTATACCATTATTAAGAAAAGGGGGGGTATATTCAAAATGGGGGAGTGGTGATCAAAATAACTAGGCCCAAGTCCACTTATTTTATTCTATCACAATCTTTTTATCTTATCAAATAATAATTTCATTAATATTATTAGTTAATTAATATGGGCATTATTATTTTTTACTACTAACGTTCAGATTGGTGTTAAGTTTGTTAACATTTCATTATTAATTATTTTGATTGTTAATCTTAATATAATTGGTGTCAATAAGCATTGTTAGAAATATTAATTAGTTATTATTAGAATAAGTAGTGGGTTAGTTAGTAATCTGGGTTGGGTTAAGAGTCTTGGGCCACGGATCAGGTTATGGGCCAAACACACCAAGGAACGAACCGGGTCAAACCAAACCCGGTTTCTGTTCACCATCCCCTTCCTTCAGCATCAGCGGCCGCTTCCTCCAAACAACAAACCCTAACTCAATCTCATACCCAGGCCCACGAATCTTCAATCAAACAAATCAAATCTCAAGAATATTTGCAATCAAATCTCAGAATGAACAGACGAATGAATAACTGAATCAAATCAAATCTGAATATATTAAATTAAAAATGTCAATTTACAAATCAATTTACAAAGAATCCATCTAATCTCTAATTTCCTAAACTAAAATCTAACCTAGACTATAAATCAGAAAAAAGAAAATCAGAAGAGGGGGTTGGATTTTTGTGCGGAGAAATTTCTGAAGAAGTACTTGAAGGCCGCCGCGAATACAAACGAACCCTAGCCTTCATCGTACCTGCGAAAAGTGAAAAGGGAAGAGGATTAGAGAAAGAGCTTACACGTTCCTGAATTCAAGAATTAAGGTAACCCTTCACACTTAGCTTAGGATCATTGCATGTTTGTATGTTGCTGTTTGGATTGAATCTTTGCTTGCCCTTGAAATTTGATATTGTTGAACAAATCTGGGTATGAATTTGGGATTAGGGTTCTTGTGTTCATCGGATTAGGTTAGGGTCCTTTGAGATCTGGGTTTTTGGTTTAAATTTGTTGAAGGGTTGAGCCCGGGATGATGAAGATCGTATGATCTTCATCGGAAACTGGGTTTTTACGACGGTTTGGGGTGGTTGGGACGGTGGCCGGCGGCGGTGTTAGGGATGGTTTGCGGTGGGTGACGTAGTTTTCTGGGTTTTTGTTCAAGAGTGAGTAGAGAGAACGCAAGAGGAAGAGAGAAGTTAGAGAGAGAAAGAGAAGAGGAAAATGAGAGGGGAGTTTCGTAAGCTTTTGATTAATATTCCCTGGGCCGTCAGATCTCCGCCATTTGTCCTCCCATGGACACTTGGCAGCATCACTGGACATGATCCAGTGTGCTATTCAAATCATGTGCCTCACAATCAACACTTTCTGGCCATATGATGATCTTAGAGGTGAATCAGAGCGTTCTCAGCGCCGTTGCACACCATAGTCCACACATCTCACCCACCCCGGATCTTGACGGATAAAAAACAAAAGGGGCCTAACTCCTTACTGTTAACACCACCCTATTTACTACTCTTTTGACAATATACACCCCCTGCGAATAAAAAAAATAACACTACCACACATCTTCAAGGAACTAACTCAATAGCAAATTCTACTTCCCTCTCTGGCGGTAACTCTCTTACATCTTCTGGAAAAACTTCTGGAAATTCACATACTACCGGTAAGTCTCCACTCACCACTTTCTTCTTCACTTCCATGGATGCAATCACCATAAACACGGTAGCCCCGTCCTTCACTGCTTCATCCACTTGTCTAGCAGTCACTGCTACACCCTCAACACCGACATCTTCCGGAAAAATAACCGTCTTCGTGAAACAGTTGATATGAATTCGATTAAATTGCAACCAATTCATACCCATGATGACATCAAGTTGTTCCAACGGAAGGCACACTAAGTCCATTCCGAACTCTCTACCAAAAATATCAATTGGACAGTTCAAACAGGCAAACGAAGTAGTCACTGAACCCGACGCAGGAGTGTCAATGATCATACTTCCATTAATCTCAGATATTTCCAAATTCAGTCGTTTAGCACAATCCAATGAAATAAACGAGTGAGTCGCTCCAGTATCTATTATTGCAATTAAAGGAGTGCCATGGATAAAACACGTACCTTTAATCAACCGATCCTCTGGAGTAGTCTCTGAACCAGATAAAGCGAAAACTTTACCCCCAGCTTGATTCTTCTTTGGCTTAGGACACTGTGGACTAATGTGACCTTCTTCACCACAGTTATAACAAGTCACCGTCCTTCCCTTGCAGTCAACAGCAATGTGGCCTGCTTTACCACACCTGTAGCACTTCTTCTCTTCGCTTTTGCACTCGTGAACAAGATGTCCAGGTTCCCCACACTTAAAGCACTTAACAGGAGCACTAGAGTCTCCCCCACTAGGCTTCTTCCAACTTCCAGCTTTATAATTACCTCTACCATATGGTTTACCACGGTCCATAGGCTTCTTCCCTTTCTTGTCAACTAACTCGCGAGAGTGAGATGACTTCAGCTTGAGGTTATCCTCTTCATAGATCCTACTACAGTCCACCAAATCTGTAAACCGACGAATCCTCTGGTACCTGATTCCCTGCTTAATTTCATCACGGAGACCATTCTCGAACTTAACACATTTCGAAAATTCGCTCGCTTCATCATTGTTATAGTGGACATAGTACTTGGCCAGCTCAACAAACTTTGAAGCAAACTCCAGCACCGTCATGTTACCTTGTGTCAGCTCCAAAAAGTCAACTTTTTTCCTGCCTCGAACATCCTCAGGAAAGTACCTCCTCAGGAATTCTCGCCTGAATACAGCCCAAGTGATCGCTACACCTGCAGATTCAAGTTCATCTCTACTAGCCATCCACCAATCATCAACTTCTTCAGACAGCATATGAGTCCCATACCTCACCTTCAGATTTTCAGCACAATCGATCACTCTGAAGATCCTTTCGATTTCCTTCAGCCACCTCTGAGCTCCTTCGGGATCGTGCGTGCCCTTGAACAACGGAGGATTGTTCCTCTGAAAGCTATTCAGCTGCCTGTCAGCACCAATACCAGCTCCATTGGCATTCCCTCCTAATACACCAGCAATCATGCCCAGAGCCTCAGCAATCGCGTCGTCATTTCTTCCTCCTCTTTTGGCCATTGTTCTTCTAAATATCAGACAATATTCATTAGAACAAGAAGTATCGACAGTGTCAACTTTACACTAATCGTATACGAAGGATTAACCGACACTAAGACTCTGACTCAAACGACCGACTATGCTCTGATACCACTATTGTAACACCCTTCTAAACCCCGCGGAAATTAACATTAAAATCAGAGTAAAACATGAAGAAGAGTATTACAACGCCGACAAAATAAACAATATTCATGTCATGCCATAAAGGAACGATAAACCAAAAATTATTCAGGTAGCATGTTAACACAGCGGAATATTCTTAACAACTGAATAATCAAACATCTGGAGTCGAAGACTCATAATTCAACCATAAACCATAAACAAAACAAAAGTTTATCAGCCAATTCTAAAATAACGTTCCCGGTGTTACACGACCAGAGCATGACACAGACCCAACTGACTCTATCGAACTACTTGACGAGCTAATCCTCACCAAGTACACAAGCTACTCCTCAATCTGAAAAATAACAACAGTAAGGGTGAGTTTCATTCGCATTAACAAATGTTATAGGTATATAAACAATACAACTTCATCCATACATTATTCACCCAAAATCAATTATATTCAGATAATATAGCAACATTCATACCAAAATACACACAAATTATAACATTGGACAACTTCCATTCATGTTACAATTATACACAACAACCTAATGCAATGCAACTAAATGCATGTGGTACCAAACATGGGATAACCCATCTCACCGATCCACCACCATAAAGATTCGGCTACTTCTCTCACCAATTCCACACAATGGGAATTAGCTACCGCTGTCCCACCACCATAAGGGATACAGCCCACAACATGATTATGAAATGCATGCATCACATACCGCATGCTAATCATCAACACCAAACAACTGAACAATCATAATCATCAACCAATGCAATAACAATATAAACCACCACAACCAATTAAAATCAAGTGTTTAAATTAAATTCGAGTCACAACTCAAACACTATTTTATTGCATATATCACTGAATTAGCCTCACTATGTTCGAAACGACACATCAAACAGACTAACAGTTAAAAAGTTATACATCGTTAAACTTTAACAAAAATCCCAAACAGCACAGCACGCGGCGCCAACATCCACACGCGGCGCGAAGCGAGGAAAAGTTACGCCTTCACGGCGCCAACACCTACACGCGGCGCGAAGCGAGGAAAAGTTACGCCTTCGCGGCGCCAACACAGGTACGCGGCGCGACCTGTGCGTATCAAAACATCCTGACATTCTACCCACCTGTTCGCGGCGCCACCCTGTGCACGCGGCGCGAACCGGTGATTTCAGAAACCCCAACCTGCAGAAAACAGCATTCTATACCTCCCAAATACTCTCAAATCATACCAGTACGAATTTCAGAACAATAAATCACACATACGACATAAATTGCACGTTTACACATACTTCTAATCATGTTTAACATCATTATTCATCACCAATCATCATTCACAACCTAAATTGAATCAAAGTTCTATAAACCCCAAAACCCCAAACCCGACATATAATCCAATTTGAAATCCTAACATACAAATTCCATCGAATCATTCATACAACCCATAATAGAGGTTAATGAGAAGAATTCCCCCTTACCTTAGCCAAATTCTTGAATTGGTTCCTCTTCCTCCTTGGCTCTCCTTCACGCTCTTCAGTTCCTCTTCTCACAGCTTCTGGTTTCCACGTTCTAATTTTTCCTTCTCTTCTTGTTTTCCTTTATTTTATGAAAAACATAAAATTAGAAATGGGCTCTTACACAATTACACCCCCACTTTACTAATTCCACCGCATGGTCCAATGACTTAACATTTCATTATTTTTCCCCATAATTCAACAAAATGTTAATTTCTCATAATTAATTTAAAACTTGATTAAATTAATTAAATAAGAATTTTCGGGATGTTACAACTCTCCCCCACTAAAGAGTTTTCGTCCTCGAAAACATACCTCAAGAAAATAGTTCCGGATAGGAATCTTTCATCTGGCTTTCTAACTCCCAGGTGACGTTTCCATCAGCTGGTCCTCCCCAAGCTACTCTGACTAAAGCTATTTCCTTGCCCCGCAATTGCTTCAGTCTTCTATCTTCGATCCTCACAGGTAACGTTTCAACCGTTAAGTTGTCTTTAACCTGCACATCATCCACTTGGATCACGTGGGACGGATCCGAAATGTATTTCCTCAATTGAGACACATGAAATACATCATGCAAATTGGCAAGCATTGGCGGTAACGCAATACGATATGCCACTTCTCCCACTCTTTCCGAAATTTGGAATGGTCCAATAAAACGCGGAGTCAACTTCTTTGACTTCAAAGCTCGACCAATACCCGTCATAGGAGTAACCTTCATAAACACATGATCCCCCTCTTGAAACTCAAGTGTCTTCCTCCTTTTATCATAATAGCTCTTTTGACGACTCTGAGAAGCTTTCATCTTCTCTTGAATCATCTTAATCTTCTCCGTAGTCTGTTGTACAATTTCTGGTCTAATCACAGCACTCTCACCAGCTTCGTACCAACACAATGGAGTTCTACATCTCCTACCATACAATGCCTCAAACGGAGCCATACCTATACTCGAATGAAAACTGTTGTTGTAGGTAAATTCAATCAAAGGCAGATAACTATCCCAAGCACCTCCTTTTTCTAACACACAAGCACGTAACAAGTCTTCTAACGACTGAATTGTCCTTTCAGTCTGTCCATCTGTCTGCGGATGATAAGCAGAACTTAGTCTCAGCTTAGTACCCAAAGCCTTCTGCAAACCCTCCCAGAACTTCGACGTAAATCTTGGATCTCTATCTGACACGATACTCGAAGGAATACCATGTAGACTAACTATCTTCTCAATATACAATTGAGCCAACTTTTCCATCGGATAATCCATTCTTATTGGTATAAAATGTGAAGACTTCGTCAATCTGTCTACCACGACCCAGATAGCTTCACAATTCTTAACAGTTCTCGGCAAACCCGAAACAAAATCCATTGATATGCTATCCCATTTCCACTCAGGAATAGACATCGGTTGCATAAATCCAGATGGCTTCTGATGTTCAACCTTTGACTTCTGACAAGTCAAACAAGAATACACAAACTCGGCAATTTCTTTCTTCATTCCAGGCCACCAAAACAGCTTTTTCAAGTCATGATACATCTTGGTAGCACCAGGATGAATACTTAATCCACCACGGTGTCCTTCTTCGAGAATACTCTTCCTCAATTCGGAAACATTAGGAACACAAACACGGTTACCAAACCTGATAATACCATTCTCGTCGATTATGAATTCACCTCCCTTGCCTTGGTTAATCAGAGTCAACTTGTCCACCAATTCTACATCAGCTTTCTGATCTTCTCGAATTTCTTCCAGAATACCACTAGTCAGCTTCAGCATTCCCAACTTAACACTGACAGGAGTGTCTTCGCATACTAAACTCAAATCTCGGAATTGTTCAATTAAATCCAATTCTCTTACCATCAGCATAGACATATGCAAGGACTTCCTACTCAAAGCATCGGCAACCACGTTTGCTTTACCCGGATGGTAATTCAGCCCAAAATCATAATCCTTAAGGAACTCTAACCACCTCCTTTGCCTCATATTCAGCTCTTTTTGATCAAAGAGATACTTCAGACTCTTGTGATCACTAAACACTTCAAACCTCGAACCATACAGATAATGTCTCCACAACTTCAACACAAATACCACTGCTGCCAATTCTAAGTCATGAGTCGGATAGTTTCTCTCATGCACTTTGAGTTGTCTCGACGCATAAGCGACTACCTGTTGATTCTGCATTAGTACACCTCCTAGTCCCAACAACGAAGCATCACAATATACCACAAAAGATTCCGCCGGATTCGGCAAAATCAAGATCGGCGCACTAGTCAACCTCTTCTTCAACTCTTGGAATCCTTCTTCACATTTCGAATCCCAGATGAATGCTTGACCCTTCCTAGTCAACTTAGTTAACGGCAACGCTAACTTTGAAAAACCTTCAATGAACTTTCTATAGTAACCCGCAAGACCAAGGAAACTACGGATTTCGGAAACTGACTTCGGAGCTTCCCATTGAGACACTGCTTCTACTTTCGTTGGGTCAACGGCAATACCATCTTTAGAAATTACATGCCCAAGAAAGCTTACTTCACTTAGCCAGAACTCACACTTTGACAGTTTCGCATAAAGTTTCTTTTCCTTCAGTAGTTCTAATACCACTCTTAGATGCTCTGCATGTTCTTCTTCACTCTTAGAATATATTAGAATATCATCGATAAATACCACCACAAACTGATCCAGGTAAGGATGAAAGATCCTATTCATATATTCCATGAAAACTCCCGGTGCATTAGTTACTCCAAACGGCATCACTGTATATTCGTAATGGCCATACCTTGTTCTAAATTCCGTTTTCTGAATATCGTCCGTCTTCACCCGAATCTGATGATATCCCGACCTCAAGTCGATTTTGCTGAACACACTCGCACCAACCAATTGATCCATCAAATCATCAATCCTCGGTAATGGATACCGATTCTTGATAGTAACTTTATTCAGCTGTCTATAATCCACACACAATCTCATAGAACCTTCTTTCTTCTTTACCAACAACACCGGCGCACCCCATGGCGACACACTAGGACGAATGAATTCTTTTTCCAGTAACTCTTCTAGCTGACTCTTCAACTCTGCTAGCTCAGATGCCGACATACGATACGGCGCCATTGACACCGGAATAGTTCCAGGAACTAACTCAATAGCAAATTCTACTTCCCTCTCTGGCGGTAACTCTCTTACATCTTCTGGAAAAACTTCTGGAAATTCACATACTACCGGTAAGTCTCCACTCACCACTTTCTTCTTCACTTCCATGGATGCAATCACCATAAACACGGTAGCCCCGTCCTTCATTGCTTCATCCACTTGTCTAGCAGTCACTGCTACACCCTCAACACCGACATCTTCCGGAAAAATAACCGTCTTCGTGAAACAGTTGATATGAATTCGATTAAATTGCAACCAATTCATACCCAGGATGACATCAAGTTGTTCCAACGGAAGGCACACTAAGTCCATTCCGAACTCTCTATGTTCGAAACGGCACATCAAACAGACTAACAGTTAAAAAGTTATACATCGTTAAACTTTAACAAAAATCCCAAACAGCACAGCACGCGGCGCCAACATCCACACGCGGCGCGAAGCGAGGAAAAGTTACGCCTTCGCGGCGCCAACACAGGTACGCGGCGCGACCTGTGCGTATCAAAACATCCTGACATTCTGCCCACTTGTTCGCGGCGCCACCCTGTGCACGCGGCGCGAACCGGTGATTTCAGAAACCCCAACCTGCAGAAAATAGCATTCTATACCTCCCAAATACTCTCAAATCATACCAGTACGAATTTCAGAATAATAAATCACACATACGACATAAATTGCACGTTTACACATACTTCTAATCATGTTTAACATCATTATTCATCACCAATCATCATTCACAACCTAAATTGAATCAAAGTTCTATAAACCCCAAAACCCCAAACCCGACATATAATCCAATTTGAAATCCTAACATACAAATTCCATCGAATCATTCATACAACCCATAATAGAGGTTAATGAGAAGAATTCCCCCTTACCTTAGCCAAATTCTTGAATTGGTTCCTCTTCCTCCTTGGCTCTCCTTCACGCTCTTCAGTTCCTCTTCTCACAGCTTCTGGTTTCCACGTTCTAATTTTTCCTTCTCTTCTTGTTTTCCTTTATTTTATGAAAAACATAAAATTAGAAATGGGCTCTTACACAATTACACCCCCACTTTACTAATTCCACCGCATGGCCCAATGACTTAACATTTCATTATTTTTCCCCATAATTCAACAAAATATTAATTTCTCATAATTAATTTAAAACTTGATTAAATTAATTAAATAAGAATTTTCGGGATGTTACACCCTTGCTGTTCACGCACCCCTTAATTACTGACCCCCACAAGAGTGCACCCCCCATGTGAAAAATAAAAATAAAATTAAATAATTAAAATTCTATAATTTTAATAATTGTTTAATTGTTTTTTGATTCAATTTAATTTTCTCCTCAAACCGACTAAATCTATTAGTCGTAGTAGACGAGAAATATTTTATAAATATTTTTAATTAATTTATTAACTCCAAACCAATTCTCTCCTCGACCCGACTAAAACTATTAGTCGCATTAGACGAGAGATAAAACTTAATTATAAATCTAAAACACCTTCAATTTGCTGCCCGCGATGATCAACCTATCGATCTGAGTAACCAGCAATGCCTTTAATCCGTTAGCTATACTGACCGAATCCATTGGTCACCGCATCTAACGGTGCCAAATCAAATCAGGGTTGTATGCCAAACCTCAAAACACTTTCATCTTTCAAATCATATTCAAAACTGCGAATAGGCCACTCAAAAAGCCTTTAATCGATTTCAAACCACAAATTCAATCCTAAGGTGTACAACCATGTGCCCGAACTACGTTGACTCTGATTCTCCATAAGGAGATACGTAGGCACATGGTAACAAGGCGAGTCTCCCCCCTTAAAATCTCAATTCACTTTCAAATCTCAATTTTCGCCCTATTCAATTCCTCAGCTATTAATCTTAATTACTGCCACAAACCTTATCTTTACAATGTTAGCCTTTAGGAAAGGATTGAGGGTGCCTAACACCTTCCCTCGACCTAATTATAATAACTTACCCAGATCTTTATACTGCGTAGGGTTTCCTATTCGCCCTTCAGAATAGGTGGCGACTCTAAATTTTATTTTCAGGGAAGGTTGCTACAGTTGGCGACTCTGTTGGGGACAACACTATAGGTTAATTATTATGCTCCTAAGGTTTGAGAGGGTTTAGGTTTGTGGTTTGTGGTTTAGGTTTTTGGCGCATTTTAGGGTTTGGCAAACTTGCCATGTTTAGGGTTTGGGAGAAGGTTCATCTTTTTAATAATAAATTTTTAATTCTCTATTTATTTATTTATTGTTTTTATTTTCATTAAATGTTTATTTGTCATATTTGCATAAAATGCTTAATTGTTATATAATTTGCACTGTTGGGTTATATATTATTGCTGTTAAGCCTAAGCGTGGGAATTATAATTAAGACCAGATGGGAACTACATCGCCTACGAGTCTTGTTATAATTCCACTCAGAGTGGGTTAAATATTCGGAAAGGTCTGATACGAGGCTCGACCTTGTTGAGGGCTGGACTGGGTATTTAGCTGATCTCTCTGGGAACCAACCCCTAAAATTCGAACCTCATGGACCAAAGAGTTGTTCCAAAATCCAAAGAGACAAAAAGTCTCGGCGGCTACGAATGATCCCATGAGACCTTCTAGAACATTCACATGGGAAGGGTAGGCTCCCGAGTCGTTACGTCGAACCTATGAACTTAGGGCCTATGTGATTATATGCTGAATATGTGCTTATTATTATTATAATATTGTGTTTTTTTGTATAATTATTTGCATGCATCATACATCATATGCATATTTTTTTATCATGTCTTATCCGCAGGTAAAAAAAAAAGGAGAAAAAAAAGAAGAATAAAAAATAATAATAATTCTTTTTGGTGAAATTCAGGAAAAATGAATGCTAAGAAGTCTATTGTCCACCTCACCGTCTCAGTGCCTGACATCAAGAAATTGAGAAATATAAGGGATAAAATGTCATCAACTGCTTTGAACAGGTTTGAGGGCCGTTATGGGGATATTTTGGACTTGCTCAAGGTTAAGGTTCAAGGAGAAGCAATCACCGCTTTGATCCAATTCTATAATCCGCCGCTTAGATGTTTCACTTTTCAGGATTTTCAGTTGGCTCCTACCTTGGAGGAGATGGATGTTATGCTTGGGTTTTCAAGAGTAAAAAAAGGATTCTATACAGGTGCTGGAAAAAGAGTTGAGATGTCTGATTTGGCTAAAGCTTTGGAAGTGCCTGTTGCGGATTTAGAAGCTAATCACAAAACTGATGGAAGAATACAAGGAATTAAAAGAACTTATTTAGAAGCTCAAGCTATGTCTTATGCTCAAAAGAAACAATGGGACATTTGTGGACATTTTTTAGCTCTTTTAATTTTTGGTGTTGTTTTATTGCCTAATAAGGCGGAGTATGTTGATGATGCTGCGATTCATGTCTTCACCTCATTCAAAAATTCAAATGAGGATCCAACTCCTACTATTCTTGCTAATATTTATTATACTATCCATGATCGATATGAAAAGAAAAGAGGAGCGATATCTTGTTGTCTTCATTTATTGTATTCTTGGTTGACTTCTCATCTTTACAAGGCTAGCTATTTAATCAAGGATTTGACTAGGCATGAATGGTCTCAAAAGCTAAGAGCTCTCAAGGCGGATTCTATCTTTTGGTTTGCAAGGAAATTAAATTCTGAAAGAATTATTTATAAATGTGGGGAATTCAACAATGTGCCTTTAATGGGAACTTTAGGTTGTATTAATTATAATCCCGTGCTTGCATTGCGCCAATTGGGTCATTCTATGGATTGTGAGCCTTCCGATCAACAAGTGGAAGGATTAATTTTGCACGACAATGTGAAAGGAGATCCAAGAACATTAAAGAAAATAATTCAGGCTTGGAAGCATGTCCAAACAAAGAACTATGGGCCGAAGAATATTGTTGCTAAGGAACCTTACACCAAATGGGTTCAAGAGAGAGTTGGAAAGATTTTGCTACCTTTTGTTGTGGATCCCACGTACAAGCCCGATTCTCCTAATCCTGCTTCTCTATCCATCGAAGAGATAGGAGGAATCAAGGCTGCCCTAGAGGCGTCCCGTAAGGAAAAGGAAAAATTAGAGCTTGACATACTTCGACTTTCCAACGAAAAATGCCAACTATGCTTCGATCTTAAGGAGAAGAGCCAAGAGCTTCAAGCCGCTAAGGAAGAGAACGATAGACAAAGGAATAAAAGAAAGCGTGCAACCGAAGGAGTGCTAAGTGCCAACTTTGATTTAATTGCACATAATTAAAAGTTGGAACAAGCAGGTATAGAAATTGCAAGGTGGAGGAAGCGTTATGAAAAGGCTTTCCATGACAAAGCGGAATCCGAGAAAAATCTAGAAGCTGTGGTCTTTGAATTAACGGATAGGACTAAAGATCAAGAGGTAGAAATAAGAAATCTCAAATTTGATCTTCAAGAAGCCCGCAATTCTGAACAAGAAGAACGCACAAGGAGATTGACTGCGGAAGAAGCACTTTTACAGCGCACCGATGAACGCCACAGAGCACTTCAGGCTATGGCCTTGCTTAGGCAATTACTTATAAGGCAAAGGGAGATGTGTGAGGCTGCAAGGGATGAAGGGGATTATTGGAAGAGACAATACACAATTGTTTCTACGGCATATGTGCATGTGAGCATGGTTCCCAAGATGCTTGAAGAATATGAGAAATGTCGTGAAAATTATGACAAGTTGGTCTATTTGTGCAATGATCTAATCTTGGACATTCCAAAGAGTTTGGAAAGAGCGGAGTCTTCTCCCATCATCCTTCCATAAGCGGTGAAAGAATTTATGGAGCTTTGTAGGGACATGGTGGACAAATTCAAGGAGGACATTCATAGGCGTTCTTAGTTATTTATTAGTTTTTTACTTTAAATTTAAAAGTCTTATTTCTATTGGTGTTTATTTCTTTTCACAAAGTTGAACAATTTTAATTTGTACTCTCTTTAAAGTATTTTAAATTAATAAAGTGTGTTTATTTCCGCATTATTCAATTTCTTCGCAATTTTTCACCAAAAAGGTTTATTAAAAAAAAAAAGAGATTCTTACTACAAAAAAAAAAAAACAAAAAGAAATAATATATATATATATAAAATGTGGATAAGACATGAGCATAGCATAAACATGGCATTCATAGCACGCATATCATTTTTATTTTAAAAAAAATATATAAAAGGGAAAATTGTCTTCATCTCCAGTCACGCCATTGCAACCCGATCGCTCATCCAGACAAGAGCTCAGAAGAAGAAAACGATGGAACAACTAGAGCAAAACCAGGCCGCCCTTCGTGAGGAAATGACCCAACTGAAAGGCACTGTTGAGGATCTCAAAGGGGGAATGACCCAAATGTTGAGCTTTATGAAAGACCTCAAGGATAAGCAAGACAAGGCTAAGGAGGTTCAAGACCAGTATGAGGAGATACCAAATGATGGAAACCCATTGTTAGGATATGTTAAAGGCCATGACCCTCACAAAACGAATGTTCACTCCTCTAAAAGGGTCATCACAACCCATGAGGAAGGAGAAGCCTCTCAAGAAGGATTTATCCCTGCTGCTCAGAAGGAAGGGACGTCTCGCACAGTTCGTATTCCTGTCAACAATCCTCTTAGGGATGAGGACTACTTGGATCTACAGTATGGGGACACTGATGCCACAATCCCAGTCCCTCAACCCAAGCTGACCTCTACTAATTCTGGGGAGGATTCCAAGGATAGTGGACAAATCAAGGCATTGGAAGAGAGACTGAAAGCTGTAGAAGGATATGATGCCTTCGACGTGGATACTTTTGAAATGAGTTTAGTCCCAGATCTGACAATTCCACACAAGTTCAAAGTTCCAAACTTTGAAAAATACAAAGGGCTCACCTGTCCGAGGAATCACTTGCGCATGTATGTGCGAATGATGGCTGCTTATGCTCATGATCAAAAGCTGATGATTCATTTTTTCCAAGATAGCTTGAGCGGAGCATCGGTTGACTGATATATCCAACTGGAGATGTCTTACATCCGAAGCTGGAATGACCTTGCTAATACATTCCTGAAACAATACAAGTACAATTTGGACATGGCACCCAACCGGATGCAACTCCAAAATTTGTCACAGAAGAAAGAGGAATCGTTTAAGGAGTATGCTCAGAGGTGGAGGGAAATGGCTTCCCGAGTTCAACCTCCCCTGTTGGAGAAGGAGCTTGCAGACATGTTTATGGCTACATTGCAAGGACCATACTACGATAAAATGGTCGGAAGCGTATCCTCAGGATTTTCGGACTTAGTGGTTATCGGTGAAAGGATAGAGAATGGAATTAAGAATGGGAAGATACAAGGGGCGTCATCTGGATCGTATCAATCAAAAAGGCCTGCCCCCACCTTCGCAATGAAAAAGGAAGGGGAGACTAATGCAGTGGTACATCGGGAAGCTAGACCCCCCATGTCATTTCCACCGCAACAAAACCGGTTCCAAGGTCAAGAAAGGAGATTCGATCCGCTACCTACTTCCAAGAAGGATATACTAAGATATCTGATAAATGAGTCCTTGGTGGAAATTAAACCATTGGCACCTCCTCCTCCAGGCAAGATCACACCAAACTACAAACCTAATGAAAGGTGTGAATTTCACGCCAATTCTCCCGGACACACATTGGAGAAATGCTGGGCTTCAAACATATAGTCCAAGATCTGATAGAGTCAGGGGCAATCGCCTTTGACAAACCTAATGTGAAAACAAATCCTATGCCACACCATGATGGCGCAGTCAACGCAATTGAGGTCGTTACTGAGCAAGAGTTGGTTCAACAAAGAAGCTCCCCCATAGACGCCCTTAAGAGGTATCTATTTATAAAGGGATTCGTCTTAGAACACAATGAAGATTTTAAAGACACTCTGCAGAGACTCATGGATCGAGGATTGATTCAGCTGAAGGAACATTCTGAGGAAGAGTATGTGGCTATGGTGGATAGGAACGAGTCGCTGATCATACCCAGTCAAGGAGCAAGAAAGCCGTTAATCATCCCCTGTGCGAGACCACCATTGATGATACCAACGCAAGAGCATACTAGGATAATCCCAATCAAGGATCCATATCCTTTGGACAAAATGAAAACGGTGCCTTGGGAATACAACTCTGGTACCAATCCTGCTGTGTCAAGTATTGTGGGACCTGGAGGCATGACCCGTAGTGGTCGTATATTCAAAACTGCACAAGCGCAACCAACGTCTAATGAAAATTCGACGCAGTCTGGCGATCAAGCTGTTGTGAGACCAAATAACGAGGCTGAGCCCAAGGATAAAGAAGCTAGCAATAAGGATGCTGAAGAGTTTCTTGCTTTGATCAAGAAAAGCGACTATAGGGTGGTGGATCAGTTACATCAAACACCTTCTAAGATATCACTCTTATCATTGCTGGTACATTCCGAGAGGCATTGAGATGCCCTGATGAAGATTTTAAATGTTGCCCATGTAACTAAAGACATCACAGTCAATCAGTTTGACAGAATGGTGGCTAATCTAACTGCTGGGGCATGCTTGGATTTCAGTGATCATGAGTTACCTCCACAGGGAAAGGCGCACAATAAAGCCTTACATATCTCCATACAATGTGGAAAAGCTCATCTGGCCAGAGTTCTGATTGACACAGGTTCATCACTGAATGTGATGCCAAAGGCTACACTGGATAAAATAGCTTTGGAGGGTCTAGTGGTTAGACCAAGTCGTCTGGTAGTTAAAGCTTTTGATGGATCGCAGAGTCCGGTATTTGGAGAAGTAGACCTTCCTGTTATAATTGGTCCTCATACCTTCTGCATCAATTTCCAAGTGATGGAGATTGAACCAGCTTATACTTGCTTACTAGGGCGTCCTTGGATTCACGCGGCTGGGGCAGTGACCTCCACCCTCCATCAGAAGATAAAATTTGTGGATGGGAATTCTATAGTGACTATCAACGGAGAAGAAGATATATTTGTCAGCAACCTGGATTCATACAGGTACGTTGAGGTGGGAGAAGGGGCACTGGAGACTGCATTCTAGGCATTGGAGATTGCAACTGCTGTCACACTACCTGTGGAGAAAGTGCGAAGGGCGGTAACATCCTGGAGAGATCTACAAGACTTGAATGTAGAAGGCTGGGGCAAAGTACCAGAGATCTTAGAGAAGAAGGATCGCCTAGGGCTGGGGTACCAACCATCAAAGGTCACAAGCTCTGTGAAAGAGGAGCAGCAATTCCCCCCAATTATGCAGACTTTCGTAACAGGTGGATATGAACATGTGGCTATGGTATCCAACAAGGATTCTAAGGAGGGAACGTCCAACTTCATCCGAGAGATCAGACCAGGAGAACAACTTCAGAATTGGACAAGCCTGGAGATACCGGAGATAGTTTTTATTTCAAAGTAATTTCTTTTGTGTGTTTTATTTCCCTTTCAAATAAAGAAAAACAATAACGCTCATGCCTCGCCCGAAGCATAGAGTTGGTTTGTAAGGGCCCCATTTACTTTCAAGTTTAAAAGTTTATTAATAAAATTGTCTTTGCAATTGGTATTGAAAACATCGTCTTTTCTCGCATTTATTTCTTTTTCTTTCAAAATGACAAATAAATTTCTTGCACAAAAAAGCACGTTCATATTTGCATACTAAAAACAAAACATAAAACGTGTGCAGATCACCTTCTAACACTACCGATAATAATACTGCTGAAACTCTATACAAACTCAAGGCTCTTGCTAATCAGTCCGAAGAAGGGGATGAGGAAGACGATGAACTTCCGAAGGAGTTGTCAAGGCTAATGGATAAGGAATCCAAAAGCATGCTCCCTCCTCAAGAGGCCATTGAAACCATAAATTTGGGTACAGACGAAGAACCCAAGAACATCAAGATTGGGGCAACACTAAACGAGGACGTGAAAGCAACGCTAATCAAGCTCCTCCACGAGTATGCAGAGATATTTGCTTGGTCATACCGTGACATGCCGGGGTTGGATACTGATATTGTTGTACATAGGTTACCACTCAAAGAAGGATGTGCACCTGTCAGGCAAAAGCGCAGAAGAGTTCGACCGGATATGGATAGTAAAATCAGAGAAGAAGTGCTCAAAGAATTCGACGCCGGGTTTCTTGCTGTAGTTGACTATCCACCATGGATTGCCAACATAGTGCCAGTTCCTAAGAAAGACGAGAAGGTATGCATGTGTGTGGATTACAGGGATCTAAACAAAGCAAGTCCAAAAGACAATTTTCCACTACCGCATATAGATGTCGTGGTAGATAATACAGCGCAAGCGTCGATGTTTTCCTTTATGGATGGGTTCTCCGGGTATAATCAGATCAAAATGGCTCCCGAGGACATGGAGAAGACAACCTTCATGACATCCTGGGGTACTTTCTGCTACAAGGTAATGCCTTTCGGATTGCGAAATGCAGGGGCAACATACCAAAGAGCCATGGTCACACTGTTCCATGACATGATTCACAAGGAGGTCGAAGTATATGTAGACGACATGATCGCCAAATCTTGCACAGAAGAAAAGCATATCACACACCTACATAAGTTGTTCGAGCGTTTAAAGAAGTTCAAGCTGAGGTTAAACCCGAACAAGTGTACATTTGGCGTGAGGTCAGGAAAGCTATTGGGATTCATTGTGAGCCAACGAGGCATAGAGGTTGATCCCGACAAGGTAAAGCCTATACAAGCAATGCCTGTTCCAAAGACAGAAAAAGAGGTTCGGGGGTTCTTGGGCCGATTGAATTACATCTCAAGGTTTATTTCACATCTAACGGCTACATGTGAGCCTATATTCAAGCTGCTTAGGAAAGATCAACCTATCAAGTGGAATGATGATTGTCAGGTAGCCTTCGAAACTATAAAGAACTACTTGCAAGAACCACCGATACTCTTACCTCTTGTACCAGGGAGACCACTGATCATGTACCTCACAGTTCTCGAGAGGTCTATGGGGTGTGTATTGGCGCAACAAGATGAAATAGGCAGGAAAGAACACGCTATCTACTATCTTAGCAAGAAATTCACGGATTGCGAATCTCGATAATCACCGTTGGAAAAGACATGTTGTGCCCTAGCATGGGCCTCCAAACGTCTAAGGCAATATATGCTGAACCATTCCACATGGCTGATATCGAGAATGGATCCTTTGAAATACGTGTTCGAAAAACAGGCTCTCACGGGTAGAATCGCAAGATGGCAAATGTTGCTGTCAGAATACGACATACAATACGTCACCCAAAAGGCGATAAAAGGGAGTGTACTGGCAGAACATCTTGCTCATCAACCCCTCGAATAATACCAATCTATGAAGTTCGACTTTCCTGACGAAGATATCATGGTGGTAAGGGACTACGAAATACCAGGCCCCGACGAAGGACCTGAACCAGGGGCAATATGGACACTTACGTTTGATGGCGCTTCAAATGCACTAGGACATGGTATAGGGGCAGTCTTGACGTCTCCTGACAATCGGAACATACCCTTCACTGCAAGACTATGCTTTGACTGCACCAACAATATTGCAGAATATGAAGCATGCATATTGGGGTTAGAAGCTGCAATCGATCTAAGGATCAAACTACTTGAGGTGTACGGGGATTCAGCACGTGTAATCCACCAGGTCAATAAAGAATGGGATACCCGAGATTCAAAGCTAATCCCATATCGAGACCTTATACTGGAGCTAATGGCTGAATTAGAGACAATCACTTTTACTCATATCCCAAGGGAAGAAAATCAAATGGCTGACGCATTAGCAACACTTTCCTCCATGTTCAAAGTGACCTGGCCAAACCACGAACCACGGATAACGGTTAGACACTTTGATGAGCCCTCTTATTGTCTCACAAACGAGGAGCAGTTTGACAACAAACCATGGTACCACGATATCAAAAGGTACTTGGAGAAACAAGAATACCCGGAGAACGCCTCTACGATTGATAAAAAGACACTAAGGAGATTGGCAGCTAAGTTCTTCTTGAGCGGAAATATCCTATACAAACGAAATTACGACTCGGTGTTACTAAGGTGTGTGGATAAAAATGAGGCCAAGGAGATCATCAGAGAAGTACACGAAGGAACCTTAGGAACTCATGCAAATGGACACTCAATGGCTAGAAAAATACTACTGTAGCGGGGAAATTCTGATATCGAAGCCATGGGATTGACTCGAATCAATATTTCGTTTGAAATCGCCACCGCGCTTTATTTTTTCAAAGGAAAGGGGAAAAGAACGAAAAACCCAAAGTTTTGTTTTTAAAACAAGAAAGAGATCTCAGGTACGGGTGTTGATTATATGAGGGGAAGGTTTAAAGCACCCCTCATATCTGTGGTACTCCACAAGAATCTTTTTGAAAATCTGTGTCGTGTGTGTGCTAAAAAACGGTTTGTTTTATTTTTAAAATAAGCTCGGCAAGACGTTAAGCCTTGTGCCTACATACCTCCTCGGTGCAATGGAGAAGTCAGAGCTAATGTAGTTCCACTTAAAGGGAAAAACGTTTTAAAACGAATAAACACTTTGTTGTCGTTAGAGAGAAATACTCAGCCATTGATCTTGAGCATGAGAACAAATGAGTTCTTTGCATCACAAATGAAAGAAGGGCTCCAACTTGGATAAAATCAACGAGTATGTCACTAGCTCTCTCACGCGGAAAAGATCTCATTATATCAATCAATTTCAAAATCGTGGGGTATAACCACTCGTTTCGACAATTAACGGTGTCTAAACTTTTGAAGAAAAGCCACTAAGGGCGAAAGATATTTTTAAGAAAAAGGTTTTGAAAAGGTTTGCAAACATAAGAATGTTTTGGAAAAAGAGAGAAGATTTTGAAAATTTAAGAATGGGAGGAGATGAAGAGGCTATCCTATTGCGTAAAATAAAAGTTAAGGAAAGAAACGGTCTGACCGAAATAAGAAGCCAACACTTGACATTAAGAGTCAATGTAGTTTTCCCATCCTTTGGATTTATCAATACCAATGCATTAACACTTGGGGATTCAGATGAACTTATTGTCTTAGAACCACTTTTCATTAAGCACATTAAGATTCTAACGAAAATCGGGCAGAGTAACGGCTGTTTTCGGGTAAAATCCTTATATCAATGCCTTGGAATTAACCATCAAGGGCTTTCAAGGAAGTACCTGCACACATAAACATACAACAAAACAATGCCAGACAGACAGAACAATCACAAGGGTAGTAATAGAATGAGTCCAGAGGTACTAGGTCCATAAGTCCGAATCTCCAAAATGCTAGGGATAGTAACCGATAATCCAAAGAGAGCCTTATGTATTTTTTTAGATTTTCGATTGTTTATTAGTGTTTTATCCAAAAAAGGTAAAGTATGGTCCAAATGGACAAAAGAAAAATAACGGAAGCATAAACATATGTCCAAGTGGACAAAGAAAAAACGGCGGAAAGTAAATATGATGAAATGATAAAATAAAGCGATAAAGCTAGAAATATAAAGAACGGTATAGTAAAGGTGCGGAAATTAAAGTTAGTTGTTAAATGTTAAAGATAACCATCTTGAAACTTGTCAAGTATGTTATCAAAGTTAGTAGGAGATCGATGGTGAGTGAATGATGTACTCGGATTTAAATTCAATGGGGTTTATCAGAAGCTTGATAAAATCATAGCGACTACACGATAAAAACCTCCACAAGTCTTAAATCAACCGCATACAATTCTCTTCCATATTTGATCTTTTTGATTCGGGACACGAAATATTGCGCTATGTTAAGCAGATCGCCAAGTGATTTATGTAGAAATCACCCTACAACGAGGCCGGTCAAAACTTTATGTGCTAATGCATGCGAGAAGAACGATATGTAGATCGTTTTCCGAAAGCAATACCGCACGAAAAGAAAAATGGTGAGTGATCTAGTCTTTACCAAGAATCCATAAGAATTCTCAAGGTATTAAGACTTTCATCGATCAAAATAAAGAGAAACAAAAGATGGAACCACATTAAAAGCTCCTTTCATCCATAATTTCAATCACATAATTTTGCGGATTTGGATTCTCATCCTATCGACGCCCTAAGTCCATTGAAATTAGAGAGAAATTAGGCCTCTAACTTGTGATTCAAAGAAAATATCAAAAGAATGGAGTAGAAGATGAGTTAGAACCAAAAACAAGTCAAAAACCACAAAAACAAGCATTTTGTCCAGATGTAAATCGATTTGCACAGAGTGTAAATCGATTTGCACAACTCTGTTTTCAAAATCTGCGCAGTTTTCAGTTGTGTAAATCGATTTGCACAAGATGTAAATCGATTTGCACAACACAGTTTTCAAAAAAACAGCAAATAAAGAGAAGAAAACTTGTTTAAACATAAAACCAAACACCTTGTGATCTTGGATCAATTTGTGCACGAAAATGTATCAAGTAAGCAAGCAAATCTCATCAATGTAGCACCAAAGGTGCATCAAGCATAAACAACAAAGGATCACATCTTGGATCATGAAAAGGATCTAGAATTTTACCAAATCTTCACAAACTTTGAGTCTTCTTCAAGAACACACAACCACAAGCCTTGATCTCTCACAATTGATGAAGAAACTAGTGTTTATGTTGAGGTTTAGCTCTAAATTAGTGAGGTTCAAGATGTGACTCACTAATTTGTGTGGAAGAGAAAGAGCTTTGAGTGATGGGTTTGGAAGAGGTGAGGAGAGAATTTGCAATAAGTTTCTTGGCTATCAAAGCTTGAAAAATGAAGAGGGGAGTGCCTCAATTTATAGCACTTAGGCTTGGGAAATTTTGTGGCTTGGAGTTAGGATTGGAAAATAGAATTAGGCTTGGAAAAGTGATTTGGAGCCAAAAATGAAATCCAATGGTCTTGATGCAATCACATGAGGGTACATGATTAGATGATGTAGGAAATCAAATGTAAGAACCAAGTCATGCTTCCCATGCTTGCAAATGATGTCAACACTTCAAAAAGCTGAAATTTGCCTTCATTTTTCCAAATTCGTGCTGGTGCAATCGATTTGCACATTATGCAAATCTATTTACATGGCTGAAAAAGGCAAAATCTGGGGCAAAAACAGTTATGCAAATCGATTGCTGTCTTATGCAAATCGATTTGCACTGATGGCAGAAGCAAATCTGGTGCAGAAACAGTTGTGTAAATCGATTTACACCTTATGCAAATCGATTTGCATAGTGAAAATGTTGAAAAATGCTCCTTTGATGGGTATTTTGACTTGGTACCTACAAAACACAAACATACAAGAGCACAAGGCAATATTTTTGGTATTTTGGTTAGTAAAGGAATATATACAAGACTAAAACATGGGTGCTCGATGATTCCTTTGCAGATGAATTGAGCACAGCATTGCAAGTAGAGATCTAGGTTAAAACTTCTTGATTGATGATTGGTATGCAAATGATGTGTGATCTTAGGGTCAAAAATTGGGGTATGACAGATGCCCCTATTTAAGTTTCTTCGATTTGGAGATACGATGATTGGAAATCTTCGTTTTGACAAAAATCGAAGAGACTTAAATATATAAAACACAATTTTTGATCCTAAGATGCAATGCAATGTTAATGAATGCATGTGATGATAATAAAGCATGACAACACTGGGGAGTAACAAGTTATCCACTGGGGGAAAACAAATGTCTTGCTATAACTCCGCTGGGGGAAGGCTAGACTTTGTTGGAGAGACGGGACTTTGGTGGGAAAAGAAACTTCTCTGGGGAAAACACTTCGCGTCAAAGAGGTTATAGCATCCTCTTTCACTGGGGATGATAAAAGGGGATCATCCTCTTTCACTGGGGATGAGAAAGTATGCATCAGAATGCCAATCTTTTGTTAACAGAAATCACACCATCGTACCACTGATAATATGAAGAGATGCACCGCCGTACCACTGACGATAACACATACCAACGTTCCACTGAAGGCATGAAGAGATATATACCACCGTACCACTGATGATATAGAAAGATGATTCATCGACGTACCACTGACGATGAAAGAGATGTACCGCCGTACCACTGACGATAACACGTACCAACGTTCCACTGAAGGTATGAAGAAATATACCACCGTACCACTGATGATGAAAGAGATGTACCGCCGTACCACTGACGATAACACATACCAACGTCCTACTGAAGGCATGCAGAGAGATATACCACCGTACCACTGATGATATAGAAAGATGATTCATCGACGTACCACTGACGATGAAAGAGATATACCGCCGTACCACTGACGATAACACGTACCAACGTTCCACTGAAGGTATTGAAGAGAAATACATCGACTTTCCATTGACGATGAAGATAACAAAATACACCAACGTTCCACTGAAGGTGAACTACCCACGTCTCACTGGAGGTAGAAAGAGAGGTATCGCCGTACCACTAACGATAACACATACCAACGTTCCACTGAAGGTATTGAAGAGAAATACATCGACGTACCACTGACGATGAAGATAACAAAATACACCAACGTCCCACTGAAGCTGAACTACCAACGTCCCACTGGAGGTAGAAAGAGAGGTATCGCCGTACCACTAACGATAACACATACCAACGTTCCACTGAAGGTATTGAAGAGAAATACATCGACTTTCCATTGACGATGAAGATAACAAAATACACCAACGTTCCACTGAAGGTGAACTACCAACGTCCCACTGGAGGTAGAAAGAGATGTATCGCCGTACCACTAACGATAACACATACCAACGTTCCACTGAAGGTATTGAAGAGAAATACATCGACGTACCACTGACGATGAAGATAACAACATACACCAACGTCCCACTGAAGGTGAAGAGATGCCCCATTGTACCAATGACAGTGAAGAGCAATCAATAATACTTTTTCCAATGATTTGAGGATGCCAACACAAATGCATAATCTCAATATTCATTGCGCAGCAACCAAAATTCAATCCATGAACAAATGGAAAGAAGCTGCCTCAAAAAGACTGGACCAAGTGAGGAAAAAAAAATTCACTGGTATTCTGTTCGTAGACATCTGAACAGAATAACTGAAACATATTATCCACCTAGAAACAAATTCAATGGGGATTTTCAAGGAAAGTGAGCTTTTTCTGCTTGACTGCAAACTGTCACTTATACTGAAGCGACTTACCATTTGCTGAACTTCTTCCATTTGGGAATCAAGAAGTTCATAAAGCCTGAGAGATTATCACTTTCTTTGAAGATAAGATTGATATGTGGAGACATACAAACTTGCTCAAATAAAGAGGCTTGCATTTGTTGTCAACAAAACATGCTAAGGACAGAACCTGCCCCTTGCTTTCAAGTACAAATTCCAACGGAGTGCAATGACAACACTGCTGGGAAATAAGCCTTTCAATATCTGATAAGAGCATCAATCACAAATGAATTCTCCATTATTGGGGAAAGCAGAATCCTCAAGAGGTGCAAAATAAATGCCTTCTCAATCTAGGTTTCCCAGCCTAGAGATGTTCAAAATAGTATTGCAAGAGACCAAAGTTCAGCTCCAAGAACAAACTAGATAAAAACGGCCAAACAAAGCTTTGCCCCTTGAGGAATAAACTCAACTGGGGATTATCGATCTCTGCGAGGAATTTACAGATCATCCTCTTCTTATCAAAAGATCGGGCAACACCCCAAGCTCTATTATGGGGAATCAGAGAAAATTTCTTTGGAGAAAATCACCATTATGAACTTGCAGAGGAAATAAGAAGTTAACATCAAAGCAAACAAGTTAACATGCGGGGGATTTTAGTTCAAAACTCAACACAAGGTGAGAAAGAAAACCCAACAGTCAACCGTTGTCTCAAAACTTCTTGGTAGAGAGTGACATACTCTGGACTAATCATGGCAACAACCTTTGTACTTCAAGCTAATGAGGTGATCAAGGTAACTTTTGATTCACAACTTGCCCCAGACTACGTATTCTATGAGAGGAAACTACCTCAAAAAGGTTCATAGAGATCCTTGGCGTCATGAAGACTTGGAATAATCTGCCCCAGATCAACAGATTCTTGGAGAGATTTGTCAAATCTCGACGTAACTGCCCCAGATTGACTAAACTTGGCACATTCTTTTACTCGACAAAGTCTTCGAGATTTGCCCCATGATGGTAATCAAACTTGCAGAAGCATTATACTGGGAAAACAACATGCCCCTGGCAATGTTTTAGTTTTCTACTGATGATCAGATGTAAACTTCCTGGATGCCAAACAAATGTTTACAAGCAGAAAAATGTTTATTCTGCAACAATTATGTAAGTCTTGAAGTTTCGAAAAGATGTCGCATAACTTTGTGAATGAATCACTAGTTAAGAGATGACATTGATTTTTTTTTTATTTTTTATGCATATGATACCAACACAAGTTTTCAGCATAACCGATAGGAGTCAGGAACGCTTTCTTGTTTAAGTATGCTTTCGAAATAAACCCTGCTTCAATTAGGACTTTTGAGGGTTGTAACGTGGCCTGGTTCACGGTTTCCAGAAAAAAAGATTTTTAGGCTCAAAGTTTATTTAGCCCACCCCATCTTCGTGATGTTCTCCAGTCCTATGTTCAGTTAACTTAACACGAGTATTCATCTCTCAAAAGGATTTTGTGCCATTAAGGACCTGATGAAGCTTTCTTGGAGTAGCAGTCACCCTTTTGTCTTCATTTTTGTATTCGCACAGATTTGTTCATTTTTGAGGACTTTTGCTTTGTAGTCCTTTCTTTTCACTTTTCGCTTTTTTTTTTTATTTTTATCTTCCCTAATTTTTGCCTGGACTAATTCTTTTGAATTGGTCGTCCAGCGGGATGCTCTAACTTTTGCCTAAGTCACTTGTTTTCAAGTTTCTGACTTAGCGAGCTTTGCTTCTCTTTTCTTTTCTTTTCTTTTTTATTCATTCTTTTGATTTGAACAAATCGTGTGATATTGACTTTGTCTTGACTTGTTGAGAGGGTTGTGACTGCCTCATTTCTTGGCGGACGAAGGATAACCATTGTGGTTTCACATTTTCCAGCCTTTTGATGCGCGGGGAATAACCATTGTGGTTTCCCATGATCCATCCTTTGATGTGGATATGACGTATTCGACCCTTGGATGCATAATCCTTTTTGAAATCTGAACACTTGGTCAAATCAACTGAACACTACCCTGCCCCAGGTTAAAAATTAGGGTTTTTTCGTTTAGAAAAGAAACTCCTACTTCAAGTCTCAAAGGGGTTAACAAGGGATTATCTTCCTTATATCTCCGGTGTTTGGGAATTTGAAACAATGCCTGTACATCATCAGCAGGGTCTTATTCAAAAGCATACAACCAGAAATTTTGCGTTTTCAGATCATCATCCTCCTTCCAATCTTTGCATAAGCAAGAGTTTGGCAAAAGTAATTGGTATCATAATGCATAAAAACAAATAAACATGAGTGAAACGAATGGATTACTTCAAGACAAACATTATCATTGTGTTAGCATTAACATTCAAAAATAAACAAGTTTCTACATGCAAACAATGCATTGAAAAACAAGAAATATTACAAATGGAAATCAATAAGAATACTAAAAACTGAGAAGGCTTTCTCCATCTGGGTTTGTGCTGAAGGAAACATCTTTCAAACTTCAGGCTACCATCAATAGTGACTCATTCATTCTTTGGCAAGGGATTGGCTTGAACATCATAACCAACATCTTGGAAAGTCAAAATACCAGCATGGATTAATCTTTGAACTTCATTTTTTAGAGGCCAACAATTCTCTAAGTCATGTCCAGGAGCATTCTGATGAAAAGCACAAGTAGCATCGACTTTGTACCACTAAGGGAGTTCCTCGGGAACAGGAGGCGGTGACCTTATCTGAACCAAATTCTTATGAATCAAAGCAGGGTACAATTCTGTGTAAGTCATGGGGATGGGATCAAAATTCCCCTTTTGAGGTTGATTTTGCTCGTTCGGTGGAGAATCTCGTTGACGAGTACTCTGCTGATAATCTGGAATTGCATGAACTGAATTGGATATAGGAATGACATAGGAAACATGCTGATGTTGATGATGATTGTTTCCTCCCCTGATTCTCTTCTTTGAAAAGTCATTACCAAACTTCTTCACACTACCAACTGAGTTACCTTCTTCAAGCAAACACTCCTTTCGGACATCATTTTCTAGAAGCGCATTCATATCCACCTCTCCACGGGAGTCAGTAGGTGTATGGACTACTATCCCCTTAGGAAAGGATGAGTTCAGAGTTTCAAGAAAGACCTTTGCCATCCTTTCTTCCTTCATAGAAGGATTGACTTGGGCAGCAACTAAAGCCTCAACCAGAGCAGTCAGATGCTCCATACCAGCCTTCAAAGTAACCACCTCTTCACGGAGCTCAAGAATCTCTTGTTTGATACTTTCCATTTCTTCTTAGCACGAGCGTTGTACTGATGATACCAGGAGAAAGGAAATAAGGCTCTGGAAAACTTCTTTAGAAAGCAGGACCAAATGTAGAATGATGCATGCAATGCAGTAATTTGTTTTTTATTATTATTTGAGTTTCAAGGAAATTAAGATATTAACTTGTAAACACTCAAACATTGGACTAAAGCTTTGATTAAGTTATCATCAAAATCAATCATCCATTTTGGTGGATTAGAGTTTTCACCCCATCAACACCCAAGATCCATTGAGTTTGATGAAACTTATGATGTTTACAAGGAAAGACCTCTAAGTTCCTTGAAAATCAAAAGAAAAAGAGTTTTCATGGATGCATGAATGCATGGTTTATGCACCAACCACAATCAAGAGCACGCAAGGTCACATAAGATCATAGTTCAAAGGTTCGACGTCACGAGCATGGAGCCATGGGTCTACCCATCCCACAAGGCGTGATCTAGGGAAGTTTGTACCTGCCAATCGGGTTCTACAAAGGTTCCCAGAGTTTTCAATCTTCTATTGGATATTACCGGCACGCACAATTGCTCATGGGCGCCAATAATATGCCTAAAAAGACCTCGTCTGAGCGTAGCATCGCATGACAACAAGCTCAAATTGGTACTTGATCTTGTTTCTGCACTACATCCTAAAAAGGCTTAGATTGGTTAAAAGGGTTCTAGGTCGTTCAGCTTCTACGGACACTCACTATTGAAAGTAATAGCGTTATCACGATGGTTCGTAACAACCTCTACTACCTTCCATGAGGCCTCCACTGATTGGGGTTCCACCATATGACGCTCATGGTAAGGATTGCTCCTGACATGCGACTATTGGTCTTACCACCTCCTATCTCAAGTTACTCACCAAAGTTCGGGTTAGAACTTTATCTCATCACAGAGGAACCATCGAGCACCAAAAAGAAAAAAAAAGAAGATAAACAAATAAAGCACACAACAATATATACATATAAAAACACATAGATAAACAAAAATAGGCTTAACACACTTAAAACTGGATCCCCAGTGAAATCGCCATTTTTCTGTAGCGGGGAAATTCTGATATCGAAGCCATGGGATTGACTCGAATCAATATTTCGTTTGAAATCGCCACCGCGCTTTATTTTTTCAAAGGAAAGGGGAAAAGAACGAAAAACCCAAAGTTTTGTTTTTAAAACAAGAAAGAGATCTCAGGTACGGGTGTTGATTATATGAGGGGAAGGTTTAAAGCACCCCTCATATATGTGGTACTCCACAGGAACCTTTTTGAAAATCTGTGTCGTGTGTGTGCTAAAAAACGGTTTGTTTTATTTTTAAAATAAGCTCGGCAAGACGTTAAGCCTTGTGCCTACATACCTCCTCGGTGCAATGGAGAAGTCAGAGCTAATGTAGTTCCGCTTAAAGGGAAAAACGTTTTAAAACGAATAAACACTTTGTTGTCGTTAGAGAGAAATACTCAGCCATTGATCTTGAGCATGAGAACAAATGAGTTCTTTGCATCACAAATGAAAGAAGGGCTCCAACTCGGATAAAATCAACGAGTATGTCACTAGCTCTCTCACGCGGAAAAGATCTCATTATATCAATCAATTTCAAAATCGTGGGATATAACCACTCGTTTCGACAATTAACGGTGTCTAAACTTTTGAAGAAAAGTCACTAAGGGCGAAAGATATTTTTAAGAAAAAGGTTTTGAAAAGGTTTGCAAACATAAGAATGTTTTGGAAAAAGAGAGAAGATTTTGAAAATTTAAGAATGGGAGGAGATGAAGAGGCTATCCTATTGCGTAAAATAAAAGTTAAGGAAAGAAACGGTCTGACCGAAATAAGAAGCCAACACTTGACATTAAGAGTCAATGTAGTTTTCCCATCCTTTGGATTTATCAATACCAATGCATTAACACTTGGGGATTCAGATGAACTTATTGTCTTAGCACCACTTTTCATTAAGCACATTAAGATTCTGACGAAAATCGGGCAGAGTAACGGCTGTTTTCGGGTAAAATCCTTATATCAATGCCTTGGAATTAACCATCAAGGGCTTTCAAGGAAGTACCTGCACACATAAACATACAACAAAACAATGCCAGACAGACAGAACAATCACAAGGGTAGTAATAGAATGAGTCCAGAGGTACTAGGTCCATAAGTCCGAATCTCCAAAATGCTAGGGATAGTAACCGATAATCCAAAGAGAGCCTTATGTATTTTTTTAGATTTTCGATTGTTTATTAGTGTTTTAGCCAAAAAAGGTAAAGTATGGTCCAAATGGACAAAAGAAAAATAACGGAAGCATAAACATATGTCCAAGTGGACAAAGAAAAAACGGCGGAAAGTAAATATGATGAAATGATAAAATAAAGCGATAAAGCTAGAAATATAAAGAACGGTATAGTAAAGGTGCGGAAATTAAAGTTAGTTGTTAAATGTTAAAGATAACCATCTTGAAACTTGTCAAGTATGTTATCAAAGTTAGTAGGAGATCGATGGTGAGTGAATGATGTACTCGGATTTAAATTCAATGGGGTTTATCAGAAGCTTGATAAAATCATAGCGACTACACGATAAAAACCTCCACAAGTCTTAAATCAACCGCATACAATTCTCTTCCATATTTGATCTTTTTGATTCGGGACACGAAATATTGCACTATGTTAAGCAGATCGCCAAGTGATTTATGTAGAAATCACCCTACAACGAGGCCGGTCAAAACTTTATGTGCTAATGCATGCGAGAAGAACGATATGTAGATCGTTTTCCGAAAGCAATACCGCACGAAAAGAAAAATGGTGAGTGATCTAGTCTTTACCAAGAATCCATAAGAATTCTCAAGGTATTAAGACTTTCATCGATCAAAATAAAGAGAAACAAAAGATGGAACCACATTAAAAGCTCCTTTCATCCATAATTTCAATCACATAATTTTGCGGATTTGGATTCTCATCCTATCGACGCCCTAAGTCCATTGAAATTAGAGAGAAATTAGGCCTCTAACTTGTGATTCAAAGAAAATATCAAAAGAATGGAGTAGAAGATGAGTTAGAACCAAAAACAAGTCAAAAACCACAAAAACAAGCATTCTGTCCAGATGTAAATCGATTTGCACAGAGTGTAAATCGATTTGCGCAACTCTGTTTTCAAAATCTGCGCAGTTTTCAGTTGTGTAAATCGATTTGCACAAGATGTAAATCGATTTGCACAACACAGTTTTCAAAAAAACAGCAAATAAAGAGAAGAAAACTTGTTTAAACATAAAACCAAACACCTTGTGATCTTGGATCAATTTGTGCACGAAAATGTATCAAGTAAGCAAGCAAATCTCATCAATGTAGCACCAAAGGTGCATCAAGCATAAACAACAAAGGATCACATCTTGGATCATGAAAAGGATCTAGAATTTTACCAAATCTTCACAAACTTTGAGTCTTCTTCAAGAACACACAACCACAAGCCTTGATCTCTCACAATTGATGAAGAAACTAGTGTTTATGTTGAGGTTTAGCTCTAAATTAGTGAGGTTCAAGATGTGACTCACTAATTTGTGTGGAAGAGAAAGAGCTTTGAGTGATGGGTTTGGAAGAGGTGAGGAGAGAATTTGCAATAAGTTTCTTGGCTATCAAAGCTTGAAAAATGAAGAGGGGAGTGCCTCAATTTATAGCACTTAGGCTTGGGAAATTTTGTGGCTTGGAGTTAGGATTGGAAAATAGAATTAGGCTTGGAAAAGTGATTTGGAGCCAAAAATGAAATCCAATGGTCTTGATGCAATCACATGAGGGTACATGATTAGATGATGTAGGAAATCAAATGTAAGAACCAAGTCATGCTTCCCATGCTTGCAAATGATGTCAACACTTCAAAAAGCTGAAATTTGCCTTCATTTTTCCAAATTCGTGTTGGTGCAATCGATTTGCACATTATGCAAATCTATTTACATGGCTGAAAAAGGCAAAATCTGGGGCAAAAACAGTTATGCAAATCGATTTGCACTGATGGCAGAAGCAAATCTGGTGCAGAAACAGTTGTGTAAATCGATTTACACCTTATGCAAATCGATTTGCACAGTGAAAATGTTGAAAAATGCTCCTTTGATGGGTATTTTGACTTGGTACCTACAAAACACAAACATACAAGAGCACAAGGCAATATTTTTGGTATTTTGGTTAGTAAAGGAATATATACAAGACTAAAACATGGGTGCTCGATGATTCCTTTGCAGATGAATTGAGCACAGCATTGCAAGTAGAGATCTAGGTTAAAACTTCTTGATTGATGATTGGTATGCAAATGATGTATGATCTTAGGGTCAAAAATTGGGGTATGACAACTACGAGAAGGGTATTACTGGTTAACAATGGAAGCTGACTGTTTCCAATATGCAAGAACATGTCACAAATGCCAGATTTACGCTGACAAAGTACATGTACCGCCAAATCCGTTGAACGTTCTGAGTTCACCGTGGCCGTTCGCAATGTGGGGGATTGACATGATAGGGATGATCGAACCGAAAGCCTCAAATGGACACCGATTCATATTGGTTGCCATAGACTATTTCACCAAATGGGTCGAAGCTGCCTCTTACACTAGCATGACGAGGCAAGTAGTCACTCGGTTTATCAAGCATAACATCATATGCCGGTATGGGGTTCCAAACAGGATTATCACCGACAATGGGTCGAATCTAAACAACAACATGATGAGGGAGCTGTGCGAGGAGTTCAAGATTGAACACCACAATTCTTCACCATACAGGCCTAAGATGAACGGCGCTGTCGAAGCTGCAAACAAAAATATCAAAAAGATAATACAAAAGATGGTGAAAACATACAAGGATTGGCACGAAATGCTTTCCTTCGCCCTACACGGTTACAGAACCTTGGTGCGCACATCTATAGGAGTGACGCCATTCTCCTTGGTTTACGGTATGGAAGTAGTCCTCCCTATCAAAGTGGAGATTCCTTCGTTAAGAGTCCTAGCCGACACAAAGTTAGAAGAATCAGAATGGGTAAAAACTCGTTTTGATCAGCTTAATCTCGTTGAAGAAAAGCGACTGACGGCTTTGTGTCACTGGCAACTCTATAAGAAAAGGATGAAAAAGGCGTTCGATAAAAAGGTCTGTCCTCGAACTTACAAAGAAGGTGATATTGTTCTCAAGAAAATACTATTACCTCGACTTGACGCCCGTGGAAAATGGACACCTAACTACGAAGGTCCATATATTGTAAAAACGGTGTTCTAAGGAGGAGCGTTAGTTCACACTACAATGGATGGGGACGAGCTACCACACCCAATCAATTCTGATGCGGTCAAGAAATATTACGCCTAACAAAGGCAGGATTATTGGTCATAAGCTGAAGACAGACTACGAAGGATAGGGATTCGTGCAATCATCTACTTCTAAGGTCGAAGGATTACTGGGACCCTTGATAACAAAGGAGCAACGGCAGTATTAACATCATTTCTATTTGTCATTTTCTTTTCTTGCATTTTTGTACACTCGCCAATTCAAGGCAATATCAATAAAATTTGCGATAACCCTCGCAAACGATCCTAATGGTGCAGGTGAATTTGCGATAACACTCGCAAACGATCCTAATGGTGCAGGTGAATTTGCAATAACAGTCGCAAACGACCCTAATGGTGCAAGTGAATTTACGATAACCCTCGCAGATGAGCCTAAATGGTGCAGGTGAAGTTGATATAAGCATAGCGAATTAGCCTAAATGGTGCAGGTGAAGTTGCGATAACCATAGCAAATGATCCTAAATGGTGCAGGTGAATTTGTCCGAACCAGGGCAAATGATCCTAATGGTGCAGGTGAGCTTGTCAGAGCTATGACAAGTAATCCTATTGGTGCAGGTGAACTTGCTGGAACTATAGCAAGTGATCCTTATGGGGTTTATAAACTATGAAAACTTACTAGAGCTATAGTAAGTGGGGTTCACAAACTGCGTAAGTTTGCTGGCAATACAGTAAGCTAATTACACAACTGACGGTAAGTCCTCGCTATGTAAGACTCAGGCTTTAGCAGGACGATTCTCTCACTCACACTCAAGCACGAGGTAAATTTACGGGTCTTCCATTATTTAATAACTCTTTGATCCGAAAAGCGTGAGACCCGCGTATTCTCACGCCATTCAATCCAAGATAATTAAATAGGGGCAGCTGTCATACCCCAAAATTTACCCGGTGCAACTCCCGTTTCAATCAACTAAGGGCGTTAAAAATTAGGAGCCATAGGGTTTAACATATATATTATTAAGCTCGCTCTCCTATAAAATTCTCTTATAGGTTGATTTAAAATAGGTAGAAGTAGCGTGAATAACAAATATTTGTGATCCGACTTGCTTTGGGCCCAATTATTTTTCATCATTTATTCATTCATATTTAATTAATAAGTTTTTTATGGGCTTAAATCTATACCATTATTAAGAAAAGGGGGGGTATATTCAAAATGGGGGAGTGGTGATCAAAATAACTAGGCCCAAGTCCACTTATTTTATTCTATCACAATCTTTTTATCTTATCAAATAATAATTTCATTAATATTATTAGTTAATTAATATGGGCATTATTATTTTTTACTATTAACGTTCAAATTGGTGTTAAGTTTGTTAACATTTCATTATTAATTATTTTAATTGTTAATCTTAATATAATTGGTGTCAATAAGCATTGTTAGAAATATTAATTAGTTATTACTAGAATAAGTAGTGGGTTAGTTAGTAATCTGGGTTGGGTTAAGAGTCTTGGGCCACGGATCAGGTTATGGGCCAAACACACCAAGGAACGAACCGGGTCAAACCAAACCCGGTTTCTGTTCACCATCCCCTTCCTTCAGCATCAGCGGCCGCTTCCTCCAAACAACAAACCCTAACGCAATCTCATACCCAGGCCCACAAATCTTCAATCAAACAAATCAAATCTCAAGAATATTTGCAATCAAATTTCAGAATGAACAGACGAATGAATAACTGAATCAAATCAAATCTGAATATATTAAATTAAAAATGTCAATTTACAAATCAATTTACAAAGAATCCATCTAATCTCTAATTTCCTAAACTAAAATCTAACCTAGACTATAAATCAAAAAAAAGAAAATCAGAAGAGGGGGTTGGATTTTTGCGCGGAGAAATTTCTGAAGAAGTACTTGAAGGCCGCTGCGAATACAAACGAACCCTAGCCTTCATCGTACCTGCGAAAAGTGAAAAGGGAAGAGGATTAGCGAAAGAGCTTACACGTTCCTGAATTCAAGAATTAAGGTAACCCTTCACACTTAGCTTAGGATCATTGCATGTTTGTATGTTGCTGTTTGGATTGAATCTTTGCTTGCCCTTGAAATTTGATATTGTTGAACGAATCTGGGTATGAATTTGGGATTAAGGTTCTTGTGTTCATCGGATTAGGTTAGGGTCCTTTGAGATCTGGGTTTTTGGTTTAAATTTATTGAAGGGTTGAGCCCGGGATGATGAAGATCGTATGATCTTCATCGGAAACTGGGTTTTTACGACGGTTTGGGGTGGTTGGGACGGTGGCCGGCGGCGGTGTTAGGGATGGTTTGCGGTGGGTGAAGTAGTTTTCTGGGTTTTTGTTCAAGAGTGAGTAGAGAGAATGCAAGAGGAAGAGAGAAGTTAGAGAGAGAAAGAGAAGAGGAAAATGAGAGGGGAGTTTCGTAAGCTTTTGATTAATATTCCCTGGGCCGTCAGATCTCCGCCATGTGTCCTCCCATGGACACTTGGCAGCATCACTGGACATGATCCAGTGTGCTATTCATATCATGCGCCTCACAATCAACACTTTCTGGCCATATGATGATCTTAGAGGTGAATCAGAGCGTTCTTAGCGTCGTTGCGCACCATAGTCCACACATCTCACCCACACCGGATCTGGACGGATCAAAAACAAAAGGGGCCTAACTCCTTATTGTTAACACCACCCTATTTACTACTCTTTTGACAATATACACCCCCTGCGAATAAAAAAAATAACACTAATGGGCTCAGGCCCTTGCTGTTCACGCACCCCTTAATTACTGACCCCCACAAGAGTGCACCCCCCAATGTGAAAAATAAAAATAAAATTAAATAATTAAAATTCTATAATTTTAATAATTGTTTAATTGTTTTTTGATTCAATTTAATTTTCTCCTCAAACCGACTAAATCTATTAGTCGTAGTAGACGAGAAATATTTTATAAATATTTTTAATTAATTTATTAACTCCAAACCAATTCTCTCCTCGACCCGACTAAAACTATTAGTCGCATTAGACGAGAGATAAAACTTAATTATAAATCTAAAACACCTTCAATTTGCTGCCCGCGATGATCAACCTATCGATCTGAGTAACCAGCAATGCCTTTAATCCGTTAGCTATACTGACCGAATCCATTGGTCACCGCATCTAACGGTGCCAAATCAAATCAGGGTTGTATGCCAAACCTCAAAACACTTTCATCTTTCAAATCATATTCAAAACTGCGAATAGGCCACTCAAAAAGCCTTTAATCGATTTCAAACCACAAATTCAATCCTAAGGTGTACAACCCTGTGCCCGAACTACGTTGACTCTGATTCTCCATAAGGAGATACGTAGGCACTTGGTAACAAGGCGAGTCTTCCCCCTTAAAATCTCAATTCACTTTCAAATCTCAATTTTTGCCCTATTCAATTCCTCAGCTATTAATCTTAATTACTGCCACAAACCTTATCTTTACAATGTTAGCCTTTAGGAAAGGGTTGAGGGTGCCTAACACCTTCCCTCGACCTGATTATAATAACTTACCCAGATCTTTATACTGCGTAGGGTTTCCTATTCGCCCTTCACAATAGGTGGCGACTCTAAATCTTATTTTCAGGGCAGGTTGTTACACCTACAAAAAGTCCTTATCTCAGCAAGGGCAAATTTCTTGGGTATTCTAGTGTTCAATCCTCTTCTGCCTTCAGACCCCGACAGGAACACATGCCAATCTACATCTTCAGGTATAAGAAGATTGAACAGGGGCAGCTGTCATACCCTTAAATTTGCCCATCTCCTTCCTTTTATTCAAACTCATATCAAGGCACAATGCTCAAAGACACCTCCTCCTAAAACAATGAACTCTTGAACTATGGTTTTGCCTTCTATGAAGAAAGTTGATGGATTAAGGTCTCTAATGGATTTCATATGACCTCTTATGATTCAAATTAACCCCATGACAAGTTTGGAGTCTCAGTTCCCAAGATTGCTCAGTCAAAAGCTCAAAACGTTAATAAGGAGTCATCTTTTTCAAAAGCCCATAACCTGGACACGGAAGACTCAACTAAGACGAAACCAAAAAGAGCCTTTAGAGGACACATTGAGCTTTATAAAAAGTCTTATAGTACTCTCATATGATTTAAATTGGAGGAGTTATGGATTGTGCAAGTTAGCCAAAGTTTAAGGAGTACTTAAGGGTTATTTTGAGTAATATTAAGACTGATCACTATTGGGCCTATCATTTTGAATGCTATATATACCCATGACTTTAAAGAAGGCCCTTTGAAACCCATCATTCTATTTTTTGATCTTTATTGATATTTATTTGAAACCTATTTCATTTAAATGTTAAATAAACTATTAAAAAAAAGGGAAATGCTAACGAGTGCCCCAGGGGCACTGGTTAAGAGTTTAAAAAGGTAAGTAATGCTTTTATTTAATGTTTTAAAAAGGGAAATATCTGACTTTTTAAAGAAATAACAAAGTTTGTTTTATTAAAATTACTTGTATTCAATACATTGAAGATTGCAATAACTAATTTATTTAAGGAATGTTTTCTTTATATGGAATGCTTAAAGAGTGCCCCTGGGGCACTCGTTAGCATGACCCAAAAAAAATGATGATGAATGAAATAAAGGGATTAAATCAAATGACATTCAAGTCTTTCTAGAAGCTAAATATTTGGTATTGGAAAAGAAAGGAACCGTGTGAAATTGGATAATCAAGACCAAAAAGGCAAAATCCCATATGAATTCAAAAGCAAATCTCAATCATATAAAATTTCATAAATCTGAAATCAAATCTCAATCATGGCAAATCACATAAATTTGATTCAGTTTTCACCTAATGAAGGCCCTATATATGGATAAAAATTTCAGATTGCAAATAAAAAGAGGAGAGAATTGGCTGCAACCAGAATCCTATTCCCAGGAGAAAAAAAAACGTGAAAACCAGTAAGTTAGCAGGGGGATTTGGAGGCCGAATCAAGCCACTCTAGCGATCAAGGAAGCCTTCTCGGAGTCCCCTGAAGCAAATCCAGTTCTTGCAGACCTTCGGAAACGCACAGAATTCTCATCACCATACCTTACGGTTTGTTCATACATGTTCGATTCTGATTACATCAATATATAAGTCTTAAATTAATTTTAAACCTATATTTGTGTTTATATTGATAATTGCATGATATCTGGATGTTTAATTTGATTTTGGTGGAGGATTGAAGAATCTTCCATGGTTAGGGTTCATAGCCATGATTTTGGGGAATTATGATTTTAGATAGTTTCAGACCAAATTAGGGATTCCATTGGGTTTGCAAGGTTGTATGCGGTTGATCTACGCTATTGCTTGGTATTCTGTGATGTTCGTTTGCAGGTTTTAGGGATCAAGGTCTACGGCCACGCCGCAAAACCGTGGCCAAAAGTGTCCCTTTTTTTCAGAAATCTGAACGAGGAAGAAGAAGATGAGCGCGCGTTTCAGTTTTTGTTTTAAATTTTAAACCAATCGTTTTGTATATATATTTTAGTTGTTGGTTGGCTAACGGGAACGATGCATGGCCCAAGTGTTGAGAAGCCAAGCGTGTCACTAGCCTTAGTGTCTGTGGTTCGATTCCCACACATGACACAATTGTTATTTTTTAATATTTTGTGTTGCCCGTAAATCCTATGCAGCCAGCCAACGCTAGTCTATGATATGCCCTCGTCTCTTAACGGTGAGATCTCCAGGATGCGTGATCAAACGCCCAAGGATGTGTCGCCCACCATGGACCTCCACAGGTGTACCACACCAAATCATAGCTAAGTTCCTTTAAATGTTTTTTATTATTATCATTACATAAATCTTTTTTTCTTTTGCCTAGTTTTCTTTTTTTTTAATAAAAGATATTTAACTAATTCTTTTAACATTCAACTTTCTTTTTTTATAAATAATTTTAACTAATTTAATTTAAATTAATAATTTTAAATTAATAAGGGTTAGGTTTGTAATTAGTTTTTTTTATTATTAGGTTAACTAATTAGATAGTTAAGTTAGGGTTTTTAATCGTTTTTGTTAACTATTTTTCAACATAACTACTAATCACTGTTCTCCCCTAAAAAATTCCATTGTTGGTATATGTTGCCCATTAACCCTATAATTATTAAATTTTATTTTGGCTATCTATCTGGTCAAACTTTCGATTTCATTAACCTTTTAGGGTTTGCTCAACCCCATTTATTTGCCTTTTGGGGATAAAATAGGTTTGTACCATAGTTAACGAATCTTAAATGCACTAACACTTCTCTTCTTCGCGCCTACTTTCCAGGGTTAATCAAGATCTTTCGGCCACGCGCCCTATCAGATCAAAAAAGCTATGTTTTCTAATTTCTCTTGTTTAAATATTATTTTTATTTTATTTTATTTTGCCTTTTAATAGGGTTTGCCTCAATAGCCATTGAATTTGTAATACACTCACCCTTATTTATTTTCTTCTTAATTTGTAGAGTTGATCAAGGGTTCAAGGAAGATCAAGCTCAAGATAATTATTCATCCCTCTTATTTTTTCTGTCCTTTAATTTCCCCCATCCCCGCAGGTGTTTATTGTAATAGCGTAGGAAATTTATCTTTCCGCCTTTAATTTCCGTATGATTTTAACTGCGTGGTTAGTAAATTAGGGAGTGCAAGATCATCAATCAAACGTTAGATCACTAACAATACAAGATTAAATATTCAAACTGAACCATGTGATTGTTGCACTCACACATCTTTAGGGTAATCCCTCTCGTTGCCTTATTGTTGCCTTATATTGTTGCCTTGTTGCCTCTAGACATACTAAATAGTCAAAGTCCCTCGATTCCGAGGATACCTAAAGCAATGTTGCCTTCAAAAGTTATAGAAACTCCCTCGATGCTGCCTTAGGAAAAGTGATTGTCCCTATTGCTAAGGCATCCTCGCATGATGCCTAAAAGATATAAAATGACTATTATATCCTTCCCTTAGACTACCTGCCCTCTTTATGGCAAGGGACAGTCTTATGGCGAACGATATCTCGATGACCCTTCAACATCCAATTGAAAGACTTCCTGCCCTCTTATGGTATGGATAGACCCTTTCGCCCGAAAAGCTAAAAGAACGATTTTCTAAAAACTTAGGGTAGGTTGCTATTAATTGCTTGCTCAATTCAAATTCAAAATCTTTTTCCCACTCTTTTCAAAATCAAATTCAAAAAGACTACGGTTATTTACAAACTAAAGTTCTTTTTCGAAATCTTTTCTAAACACACACGACACTTCAAACATTTCAAACAATTCAAAAGTGAGCTAAGCAATTAAGAGCCCATGGATAACCATGGATACAAAGGGTGCCTTACACCTTCCCTTTGTATAACTTACCCCCCGAACTCAAAATCTTTCAAAAGGTCTTTTCCTGTTCTTTTAGCCTTTCCTAAAATTGGATAAAATAAAAGTCGGTGGCGACTCATGCTTAACCGCAACATTCCGATATAAAAGTCAGTTCACCGTATTACAGGGACAGGTCAAAAAAGGAGAGAGGAAAGTGTAACATCCCAAAATTCCTTATTTAATTAGTTTAATTTAATTTTAAATTAATTAATTTGAATTAGCATTTTATTGAATTATGTGGAAAGAAATATAAAATGTTAAGTTGTTGGGCCATATGATGGAATTAGTAATGAGGGGGTGTAAGTGTGAAGGAGCCCATTTCTAATTTTATATTTTTCATAAAATAAGGGAAATAAGAGAAAGGAAGTGAGAACGTGAAAACAAAAGCTGAAAGAGGAAGAACGCAGAGAACGTGAAAGTGCGACAGAGGAGAAGAAGAGGAAGAGAGCTTCAAGGATCCCAAACTCTAAGGTAAGGGGGGACTCTTCCGGTTAACCTCTATTATCGGGTCGTAGGCGTTAGGATTGAAATCGTATACTATTGATTCGATAGAGAATATGTTCTAGGTTGGGGTTTTGGTATTTAGGTTCAATTTTGTGAACTTTGTGTAATTACTTGTTGGTAGTGATTGTTGATGTTAAAAGTGTTGTTTGATCGATGATATAACTCATATTTCATGTGAAATCCCTCTGTTTTTCGTATACAATCGTATTGGTTCGATTGGGGGATGTTTGGGGGGATTCAAGGTGCTGAAAACTGGTTTTTGGGTTGCAGGTACGAGGTAATCGGTTACCGAAAGGGGTGTAATCGATTACCCATAGTAAAAACAGCAAATATGGGATTTTGAACTTCAGTAACCGATTACTGGTGTTTGGGTAATCGGTTACCGCTGTACGTTTTCGAAAAATACTTGTTTTTGTAAAATTCATATCTTTTGAACCGTAAGTCCGTTTTGGGTGCCGTTCGAAGCGTTAGAAAGCTAACGGAATGCTCTTTATGATTAAAATAAATTAATTAGCACTAGATAATTTAATTATTATGTGATTTTGAAAATGACATGTAATTGTATCTGTGTATGCCATGGATTAATGTTATTTAAGAATAACATGTATGGAGATTGTGTATTATGTGCTAATTGTGATACATGGAATTGATGAATGATAATTTCTATGTATTGTTGTGATTGTTACATGATGAATGTATGTTATACCAATGGTGGATGATTCAATATGTTGAATTGTGATCGACGTGTTAGACGTAGTATTATGATGATGTAAATCCCATGTTGTTGTTGTGTGGATTCGATGTACTTGGTACATAATTGTGGAATGTATTATTGTTGTATGCATTGTGTGATGAGTCGAGATATGATAATGTTGTTCATATGATTGAAGTGGCAATGTTGTGATAAAATAATTATAATATTGATAATGTGATCATGTGGTGATTGTTTTGATGTCTAATGATGTTATTGTGATTGAATGATGCATATATATAAACATACTTGATGATGATGATGATGATGATGATGATGATGATGGTGATGATGAAATGAGTATTAGATGATGTTACTCATTGGACTTGACGATGGTATAAGTATGTTCATGTATGTTTGCATTCATTCATGTTCATTGATGATACTGTATCCATAAGGGTGTGTTGGATCAGTGAAGGGCATGATTCCCATTGTGTGGAATCTGTGCCGGCAGGGCCGTATCTTGATGATGTTGGATCGGTCATGGGTTATTCCCATTTGATGATGTTGGTACCACATGCATAGTGTCAGTTGCATTCATATGCATGATTTTATAACATGATTGGAGGTTTTCCAGTGTTATAAATATTGATGATGTGTTGATTGTTTTGTGATGATGAAACTTGCCTGAATATATGCTGATGTTGGGTGAATATTATGCTGTTGATGTTCTGTCGTTTATGAACTGATAACATTGTTTAATTGTGAATGAGACTCACCCTTACTGTTGATCATTTTCAGATTTGAGGATAGCGGTTGTTCGACTCGGTGAGGATTAGCTCATGAGTCAGTTGTTTAGTTAGCGTCAGGTGTCATGCTCTGATAGTTGTAACACTGGGGACGCGATGTTTAGAGTTTACGTTTTATAACTCTAGTTATGTTTTGATGTTTGAAAGATTAGTTTGAAAGATGTTAAACTTAATCTGTTTGATTTAATTCCGCTGTGTTGACATGAATTGTTTTAATTAATGAGAATTGCCTCAGTGAATGCATGACATGACTGAACGATGTTTTTAATTTATTTTGAATTGTGACACCCTTTTTCATGTACTCTGAATAAACTTATTTAATTTGCCGCGGGGTTTAGAAGGGTGTTACAATAGTGGTATCAGAGCTGGTCGGTCCGTCCGGCCAATTGTCGAGTCAGTTGAGTTGCGCGACAGTTGAATACTGTCGGCATATTATCCCTTGGTACGCGACATGTTAGTGAATCACTGTTGGTACTTGGTTGTTTGTTGCAGGTGTTGGATTGAAACAAGTGGGGGAGAGGATTCGCTTCTCGGTTACGTTTCAGTTGTAATATGATTGGTTCAGTAGATTGTTATGGGTAATAATGCAAGCGTTGTTGGAGTTGTTGTTTTCCGAATCGAAGGTGACTTAAAATTAAGACTTGACTGATAATCGAGTTGGAACATCCTGAAGGAAGATGATTAGAGGTAATTGATGATTATTTGTAGGAGAGGAAATTAGAAAGTTGCAATGTATCAGCTCTGCTGGTGTACTGCGAAGTTGTCAGTTGAGTAGCCGTACGACTCGGAAGAGGTTCAGCTGCAAGTTTGCAAAGAGGATTGTTGTCGTAATGTTCCAGAAATCGCACTTCGGCGATGGGATGTGTTACTCGAGTTATAAGAATGTTTGGAAGTGAAGAGATATGATAAGGGGCTGTTTGGAATGTGATTGAGTTGAAGAGAATGAGTTTTGGAGTGAGATTTTCGTAAGCGAAACGCAGGAAAATTGCTGAATAGCTGCAAAACTTCGAAAATTCATAACTGGAGTTCTGGACATCCGATTTGAGTTCCGTTTGAAGTGTCGGAAAGCTAATGAGATTAACTTTGTTATAAAAATGGTTGCAGCAGCTGTAATATAATTAATTGTGACAGAATGATGTTAGAAAGATGTGAAGTTACGGTTACTCTTGTTCTTATAACTAGATTTGTTTATTGGTACTGCACGGGATGTCAGTGTCAGAGTGGAACTGATTGAAGGAATAATTAGAAGGTTTGTTGAGAATTAATTTTAAGAATTGAATGTACCATTTGAAAAGTTTTGGGAATACCGTATAGAGCGTCGCTGCATGATGTCGATGTTGCATTTATGGATAACGATTGGAAAATTCATATCTTGAGTTCCGAGTGTCGGATTAATGTGTCGTTTGAACCTACGAAGAGGTGAAATTATGTTCTACCTTATGGGAGAGTTATAAATACAGTAGAGGTGATCCTATGAGGAGATATTCTGAATTCGGTTAAGGAAGCGTAAAACTTGTCGAATAAGAATGCCTACTACCGTGATTGTTTGAAACAAAATTGAGTATAACATGTCGTTGATGAATAAGTTGATGAGATGTTCAGTAATAAAGATGATTTGAGTGCCGATGGATTTTAGTGAGAAGAGACTTAGTAGTAAAGATGAAATAAAATTTAAAACTCTTGGAGTCGTATTTGGGAGGCCAAAGTAACGACAAGTATAAAAGAAGAATTGTAGAGAACTTTTAACACCTATTGATGTGAGGAAGACTTTGTTGAGATGTCGAGTGGAATGACATTGGGCGCGAAAGATGTCATGGAATTTAGAGTAAAACCACGAGTTATGAATGTTGTCGCGGTCTTTTGCTAAGAGGAGAATTTTGATTTGGAACGAGATGAATAGTAATGTACAAGTATATTAGTGATTATGAAGTTTGGAAGTACGTAACAAGTGTGTGATGTTAAGTGACTATGAAGCGGATTGTGCAAAATGTTTGGACGTCGGTGTCTCACTGATAAGATCCAATAAGAGGGAAGTGCGCGAGTTGTAAAGACTCAAAGTGAATTATTGAACTATGACGATGTTAATGAGTTTGAGTGCAAACTCGAAAAGGACACTATTATGTAGTAACGACGGTTTATGCTTACATATGGTTGTCGGCTATCTATTGACAAATTGAGGACTTGATCACCCTTAATCTCTTGTTGATAGTAGAAGAAATCATATCGATAAGATAAGCTTGTTTTGTTACCTTAATGGTATATGTTGTGATGAATACTAAGTCGTGAGAATAATCACTCACCATGTTGTGTGAACTTATGAAGAAATTAATGTGAAAGAGTGCGACATATTGGACGATGACTTAAGACGGGTAATCGGAGTCGCACAACGAAAGTGTGATGTGGAGTAGTGTTATGGGTACTACTAGTGGACAGTGAGGGATTAATATGTCGGAAACCTACGTAGAGAATATGAATTGATCTATATGTTGGATTTAGAATCTAATGGATGTAAGGATGCCGTGCCGGAAGATTATGACTCTTTTGAATAATTTCCGAGATGATGAGTATGTTATTGTGGTTGTACGTAGTTAACGAATATGTATTCGGCGAAGTGAAGACGATGAGTTGATACTATATGATGCTATAATAATTTTGTGTTGTTGTAAAACATTATTTTAAATTTCCAGATATAATGGAGAATTATAATTTAGGAAGGATGACGTTGATTTAATTCTTAGAGAAGAGTGAGACTCAGTTTAAGCTATTTTGTAAGCAATGGTATATTGAGGCAGATGAGTGTAATTATAACTACTTGTGTGTGCTTGTTCCGATGATTGGAATGTCTTAATAGATGTAGTAACTCAGAAATTGGTTGTTGAATGAGTATAAGTATTGCTAAGTGGTAAATTAGTACCATGTATGGTAAAGGAGGATTTTAAACGAATGAGTAAAGAGAGTTGGAATTGGGCAAAACTAAGAAATCTAATTGGTGTAGATGATTGTAATGAGTAATCGGAGTAGTGTAGCGGAAGCAGAATGTAAAGTGTTGGATAGTTGATGGTGTGACTTAAGAGGAGTCAGATAATTTGAATTCAATGGTATAGGATATGCTTATTAAGTTCTTGAAGGAAGCAGTTGGTGAAAAATTGTATCGCTCAGACGGGAAGGTATGTTTAAAGATGGTACGTTCGGTAGACGGAATGCATTACTGCAGTGTCGAAAGGGTGCAATCATGCTATGGATAAGGAGTGATATTGCACAGACGTGTGTAGCGGAAATCTATATTAGTGTTGAGAGACAACCTTATTGACAGATGCAGATAAATTAATGTCATGATGATAGTGCTATTAAGTAGTGGAATATTGAGAAGGGCGGATAGGATTGTGGAAAGATCCTTGTCCTAAATGAGGTTTTGATCTCGCTTTCTAGGATGGGATCCTAGTGCGTATGTATAATTTCTATGATGGAGGGGTTAAAGAAATACTACACATCTTACGGACGTGGACGTTGGGTTCTCTTTCGGTTTGGAAATGAATTTGATTTTGAGGTGGTAAGAAGAAGGATAGAATACAACTATGAGTATGCGTTTGGTTGACTATTCATGTCTTATTCAGTCATTGGGCGTATTGTGTGGGTTGTACCTCAATTATTCCATTGTTGTTAACCCTTGGAGGGTCATATGCAACGTAAGAGTTGAGATTGAATGCATGAGACATGCTTTATGTTGGTTATGTCAGATGAATTTTGAGGATCGACTAGGGAAATGTTATCTGGGAACTGGAGAATAAGATGAAGGACTCCTATCCGGAACCTTTCACTTGAAGTATGTTTTCGAGGACGAAAACTCTTTTAGTGGGGGAGAGTTGTAACATCCCAAAATTCCTTATTTAATTAGTTTAATTTAATTTTAAATTAATTAATTTGAATTAGCATTTTATTGAATTATGTGGAAAGAAATATAAAATGTTAAGTTGTTGGGCCATATGATGGAATTAGTAATGAGGGGGTGTAAGTGTGAAGGAGCCCATTTCTAATTTTATGTTTTTCATAAAATAAGGGAAATAAGAGAAAGGAAGTGAGAACGTGAAAACAAAAGCTGAAAGAGGAAGAACGCAGAGAACGTGAAAGTGCGACAGAGGAGAAGAAGAGGAAGAGAGCTTCAAGGATCCCAAACTCTAAGGTAAGGGGGGACTCTTCCGGTTAACCTCTATTATCGGGTCGTAGGCGTTAGGATTGAAATCGTATACTATTGATTCGATAGAGAATATGTTCTAGGTTGGGGTTTTGGTATTTAGGTTCAATTTTGTGAACTTTGTGTAATTACTTGTTGGTAGTGATTGTTGATGTTAAAAGTGTTGTTTGATCGATGATATAACTCATATTTCATGTGAAATCCCTCTGTTTTTCGTATACAATCGTATTGGTTCGATTGGGGGATGTTTGGGGGGATTCAAGGTGCTGAAAACTGGTTTTTGGGTTGCAGGTACGAGGTAATCGGTTACCGAAAGGGGTGTAATCGATTACCCATAGTAAAAACAGCAAATATGGGATTTTGAACTTCAGTAACCGATTACTGGTGTTTGGGTAATCGGTTACCGCTGTACGTTTTCGAAAAATACTTGTTTTTGTAAAATTCATATCTTTTGAACCGTAAGTCCGTTTTGGGTGCCGTTCGAAGCGTTAGAAAGCTAACGGAATGCTCTTTATGATTAAAATAAATTAATTAGCACTAGATAATTTAATTATTATGTGATTTTGAAAATGACATGTAATTGTATCTGTGTATGCCATGGATTAATGTTATTTAAGAATAACATGTATGGAGATTGTGTATTATGTGCTAATTGTGATACATGGAATTGATGAATGATAATTTCTATGTATTGTTGTGATTGTTACATGATGAATGTATGTTATACCAATGGTGGATGATTCAATATGTTGAATTGTGATGGACGTGTTAGACGTAGTATTATGATGATGTAAATCCCATGTTGTTGTTGTGTGGATTCGATGTACTTGGTACATAATTGTGGAATGTATTATTGTTGTATGCATTGTGTAATGAGTCGAGATATGATAATGTTGTTCATATGATTGAAGTGGCAATGTTGTGATAAAATAATTATAATATTGATAATGTGATCATGTGGTGATTGTTTTGATGTCTAATGATGTTATTGTGATTGAATGATGCATATATATAAACATACTTGATGATGATGATGATGATGATGATGATGATGATGAAATGAGTATTAGATGATGTTACTCATTGGACTTGACGATGGTATAAGTATGTTCATGTATGTTTGCATTCATTCATGTTCATTGATGATACTGTATCCATAAGGGTGTGTTGGATCAGTGAAGGGCATGATTCCCATTGTGTGGAATCTGTGCCGGCAGGGCCGATCTTGATGATGTTGGATCGGTCATGGGTTATTCCCATTTGATGATGTTGGTACCACATGCATAGTGTCAGTTGCATTCATATGCATGATTTTATAACATGATTGGAGGTTTTCCAGTGTTATAAATATTGATGATGTGTTGATTGTTTTGTGATGATGAAACTTGCCTGAATATATGCTGATGTTGGGTGAATATTATGCTGTTGATGTTCTGTCGTTTATGAACTGATAACATTGTTTAATTGTGAATGAGACTCACCCTTACTGTTGATCATTTTCAGATTTGAGGATAGCGGCTGTTCGACTCGGTGAGGATTAGCTCATGAGTCAGTTGTTTAGTTAGCGTCAGGTGTCATGCTCTGATAGTTGTAACACTGGGGACGCGATGTTTAGAGTTTACGTTTTATAACTCTAGTTATGTTTTGATGTTTGAAAGATTAGTTTGAAAGATGTTAAACTTAATCTGTTTGATTTAATTCCGCTGTGTTGACATGAATTGTTTTAATTAATGAGAATTGCCTCAGTGAATGCATGACATGACTGAACGATGTTTTTAATTTATTTTGAATTGTGACACCCTTTTTCATGTACTCTGAATAAACTTATTTAATTTGCCGCGGGGTTTAGAAGGGTGTTACAGAAAGCGCTCTTGCATTAATTGCAACGCATCTTTTGTGGATAATCCCAAAACCTACTCTGAAAAGCCGTTCAATTCTGAATCTATTTCCATGAATACCTGCCGCAGAATCCTAGACATGGAGGCACATGCAGAAACACCCAGAGTTAAAGGTGGAAACGGAAACGTAGCTCAGGTGGGCCCAGCTGGTCTTTTGATCTTGAACCTTTTTTCATAATATAAAAAGGTGGAAGGAGAGTATGGTACAAGTACAAGGCATGTGGTCCCCATTGAAAGCATAGGGAAAAAAATCATAATGCTTCTCTAACAATTTAAAAAATAATGAAGAGGTGGAAAGTCCAGCAAACTACGTGGATAGAGTAGTGAGTCCCAATAAAACATCTTTGATCCAAAAAAGTCAAATGGAGACACAGGAAACGCTTTCTAACGGTTTTACCGGTTCAAATGGCAACAACTCTTTGCTCAAGACAAGTTTCAAAGCCTCTTCAAAAAATTTCAAGAAATTTTTTTCTGTTCCATTGAAGAGGGTATGTACCCGGAAGAAAAAAAAGGTAGTCAGTAGCGACATCAAACAGATATGATGTTTTGATGATCAATGTCAAAATGTGAAAAATTCAAAAATAACTAGGAAGAAGATAAGGGAAGTGCTGGACTTGGGGGAGAAGGTTGATACGTTCATTTATCCAATTGAGACAAGGTTACAACAAGGGAAGGATCCAGACCAGAACATAGTCACAACCACTCTCAACCATAATGATTTTTTTGTCAAGAAGAACTATCTATCCGGCGGTCTTCTGTTAACTTGTGACTCAATCTCCAGCAATGATATCAGGAATTGCAATAACAGAGTAGTCAACGGGGTTATGAGCAAAGCTCCGAAGGGATTATGGAATTCAATGTCAAGACTGGGCATCACTAATAACTCTAAAAAATTTGATCTGATATTAACATTGAAGCCTATGGAGTTACGAGACCACAAAGGGACGCTGGAGCCAAAGGGGACCTATAATCGTGTTCCTCCATGATTATTCTCTCCTTAAACTTGCGAGGTGAAGGGAGTCGGGCTAAGATAAAGAGAGTTGGCCTCCATAATCAAAAAGGAGATGTTGATATTTGTTTCATGCAAGAAACAAAACTTAGCGGTCTAGAGTTGAATATAGTCAAAGAATTATGGGGAGATGTCAATGTTGAGTGGTCTTATTTGGACGCTAATGGGGCGTCGGGAGGTATTCTTACAATGTGGAGAAAAGATTTTTTTCTCTCAATTATAGCTTTAGAGGATAAGGCTTTCTTGGTCTTTGTGTGGTGAAGGAGGGTAAGCTAATTTACTTCGTAAACGTTTATGCCTCTTGCGACAAAACAACTAGATTGAGAACTTGGAAAAAGATTTGTGATTTCAAGAACAACAACATTGGAGGAACTTGGTGCATTGGTGGCGACTTTAACTCTATATCCTCTTCGGACGAAAGAATTGGAGTTTCTAATAGAGGAAATAGCAACGGCATAAGGAATTTCAATGAATTTATTGACGATATGGATTTGGTGGATTTACCCACTATTGGTGGAAAGTTCACATGGTTCAAAAGTAATTGGAAGACAATGAGTAGGCTCGATAGATTTCTTCTATCGGAAAGTTTCATTGATGATTGGAAGGTGGATGTTTAACATATAGGAGAGATGGATGTGTCCGATCATGCTCCTATTTGGTTGAAGGACAATAGAAAGGATTGGGGTCCTAAACCTTTCAAGTTTAACAACTTGGGTTCAAGCACGAGGAGTTTCCTAGATTTGTGGAAGAGGAGTGGAAAAAACTTGAAGTCAAAGGGAGAGGTGACTATTGCTTGGTTGAAAAATTGAAAACTCTCAAAACTCGGATCTCTTGGTGGAACAAAACAGTCTATGGTTGGATAGATCTTAATATAGACAAAGATGCGAAAGAAATGAATGATTTAGATAACTTGTTTGTTCATTTTGCAGGTAACGCACCGGATGAGGTGGTTAAGAAAAGAATAAAAGTGGTGGAGGATTTTTGGGATAATCTTAACAAGAGAGAAGGGTTACTTAGACTTAAGTCTAGGCAACTTTGGCTAACCGAAGGGGACGAAAAAACACTCGATTCTTTCACAATTCCTTAAGAGATAGAAGAAGAAGGAATTCCTTATGTTCCATTGGCACTACGATGGGAAGAGTGGAAGAGGTTAAAGAAGTTAAAGATTTTATCTTTAACCACTTTGAAGATTTCTTTAAAGAAAATGTTCGTAATAGACCGGAACCTCATGGGATTAAGTTGAACTCATTATCGATTGAAGAATCTTTGGAGCTTGAAGTTCCTTTCTGCGAAGAGGAAATCAAGAAGGCTATTTGGTCGTGTGATGGGAGCAAAAGTCCGGGGCCGGATGGGTTTTCCTTAGATTTTTTCAAAAGGTTTTGGTTCCTTATTAAAGAAGACTTGATGAAGTTATGCAACGATTTCTACTCCAAAGGTACTCTTGTTAAAGCCATTACCTCTTCTTTCCTTGCGCTTATTCCTAAAAACAAGAACCCACAAGACTTGTTTGAGTATCAGCCTATTTGTTTGGTGGGGAGCATATATAAGATTTTAGCGAAGATCTTAGCCGATAGAATGAGAGGTGTTTTGGACAAGTTGGTTTCGTCTAATCAAACCGCTTTTGTTTCGGGTAGAAGTATGACGGATGGAGTTTTATTGGTGAACGAATTGCTAGATTGGGCTAAGAAAAAGAAGAGGGGGTGTCTTTTACTTAAAGTCGACTTTGAAAAGGCGTATGACTCTATTTCTTGGAATTATCTTAGATGGATCTTAGGGAGAATGGGGTTTGGGAAGAGATGGTTGAATTGGATGGATTCTTGTATTTTCACTAGCCATATGTCCGTTTTGGTAAACGGTAGTGTCACAAAAGATTTTAAGGTTCAAAGAGGATTACGTCAAGGTGACCCTATTTCTCCTTTTCTTTTCGTTCTTGCTATGGAAGGTTTAACTGCTCTCACTAGAAAATCGGTGGAGGTGGGTGATTTTAAGTCGTTCAAATATGATGTAGAAGATTATGTGGATATTCTCCAATTTGCAGATGACACCGTTATTATTGGAGAACCCACTTGTGATAATCTTTGGAACATGAAAGTGTTGTTGAGAGGCTTTGAGCTTGTATCCGGTTTAAAAATCAACTTTCACAAAAGTAACATCTTTGGAGTTCACATTGGCGAGTGGTTATTAAATTCGGCTACTTCTTTTCTATCTTGTAAGAAAGGAAACTTTCCTTTTAAATTCCTCGGCATTTGGATTGGAGAAGGCGCTAGAAAGAAGAGAGTGTGGAAGGACGTGGTGGACAATATCAAATCAAGATTATCAATGTGGAAGGGAAGAAACATTTCAATAGGTGGAAGAGTGACTCTAATTGGTTCGGTGCTTAATGCTATCCCTATTTTCAATTTCTCCTTTTTTAAAGCTCCGAGCAAAATCATCAAAGAGATTAGAGGTCTTCTTAGTAATTTTTTGTGGAGTGGAAATGTTAATAAAAGATGCATTCATTGGGTGAAGTGGAGGAATGTTTGCAAGCCTAAAGAGAAAGGTGGGATAGGCATAAGAGATGTAGGTGAAATGAATAAATCTCTTATTCTTAAATGGAAGTGGAGGATCTTGAAGGAGGATAAAGCAATTTGGAGTAAATTTTTACTTTTGAGATATCACAACCCAAAATTTAAGGTGCTTGCCTCTTGTAAGGAAGTTTTAGATCGGGAGGACTCTAGTTGGTGGAGGGACATTATTCTTAACGATTTTAAAGAGGACAACTCCGTTGAAGGTTTTTCCGATTGGGTTGATTGCGACTTTAAGAAAGGTAATAGTATTCTTTTTTGGCATAGTAATTGGTTGGGTGATCAAACTCTTTGCGCTTCTTTTCCGTATTTGTTCGATCTCTCAACCAATAAACTTTGTGCAGTTAGTGATGTGCTCTCTTGCAACAACGGCGTCCACTTTTGGAATTTTGACGTTCTCTTCGGAAGCGACTTGGTCATTCACGGGAGGGATTCGGTTTTCGAATCTCATATGAGGAGATTAAAGGCGACTTTGAGTGACATTGTTCCGGATAATTCGGCTATGGACGACTTTCATTAGAAACTAACTACTAATGGTTGTTTTTCGGTAGCTAGTGTGTCCAACTTGGTGTCAAATGCAAAGGATTTAGCTTGGCCAACTTCTTCTATCAAATTGTTGGATGTCATTTGGAAGCTTAACATACCGAAAAAGATTAAGATTTTCGGTTGGAGACTTTTTATCAATAGACTTCCTCTAAAAGACCTTTTGGCCAATAGAGGTTTGTCTAATGTTATTTCTCTTGATTGCATGTTTTGTACTAATCACCCGGAACCTTTGGAACATCTCTTCTTCCAATTTTTAGTATCGAAAGCGGTTTGGGAAAGAATTTTCCTTTGGTTGGGAAATGTTGTGGAGTTTTCTTTTGAAGAATTCAAGAACTTCGGTTGCATTCAAGACAAGGTGAAAGAAGCCAATACTAGAGCTAAACTTAATTTAATTTGGTTAGCTTTAATTTGGAGCATATGGTTAATGAGGAACGCTATTATCTTTGATAATGTCCCTTTTAGCTACGAAGCGGTCATATCCAACATAATGTTTTACTCTTGGAGATGGATGTGTAATAGTGTTTCCGATTCTAGGCTTATTTTTTATGATTGGTATAAACTTCCTTTGAATTAGTTCAACTCTTCTTAGAGTTTTTTCGTTGTAAGGGTTGCACCCCTAGTGCGATTTCTTATATCATTGCCTATTAAAAAAATGATAGGAAAGACACAAAACACCATAAGTTCATAATAGTAGTTGTTGGTGTGCTTTCTTTTCTTCTCATACTTTCAATTTTTCTAACTATCTATTGAATGAGGAAATGAAACCAAAAACAATCTTTTGATTCACCAACAATTGATCAACTAGATAAGATTTCATATCAAGACTTACATCGAGGAACTGGTGGATTCTCGAATACCAACTTGATTGGGTCAGGAAGTTTTGGTTCTGTGTACAAAGGAAATCTTGTGTCAGAAGACAATTTTGTTGCCATAAAGGTTCTAAATCTCCAAAAGAAGGGAGCTCGCAAGAGTTTTATTCTTGAATGCAATGCACTCAAAAATATTAGACACCGGAATTTAGTCAAGATTATAACATGTTGTTCAAGTTCAGATTATAAAGGTCAAGAATTTAAAGCTCTAGTTTTTTATTACATGAAAAATGGAAGCTTAGAACAATGGCTGCATCCTGAGATTTTACATACCGAGAATCAAACAACATTGAACCTCACTCATAGAGTCAACATCATTACCGATGTTGCTTCGGCATTACATTATCTTCACCAAGAATGTGAACAATTGATCCTTCATTGTGATCTAAAGCCAAGTAATGTACTTCTTGATGATGACATGGTTGCTCATGTGAGTGATTTTGGCATAGCAAGACTTGTCTCCGCCATTGAAGGTACTTCTCATAAGGATACCAGTACAATTGGAATAAAAGGGACTGTTGGCTATGCTCCTCCAGGTATGATTTAAATTCGTGATTCTCGTATTCTCCTATGTTTTGCTGCACATTTAATAATTTACTAGTGATACAATATTAAAAACTTTTGTTGTACGTTTTAGAGTATGGAATGGGCTCTGAAGTGTCTACTAGTGGTGACATGTATAGCTTTGGAATCCTAATGTTGGAAATGCTTACCGGTAGAAGACCCACAAATGAAGTTTTTGAAGATGGTCACAATCTACATAACTTTGTCACAATTTCGTTTCCTGACAATCTTATAAACATTTTGGACCCGAGTCTTGTATCAAGAAATGCAGAAGTAGAAATACAAGATGGAAATCGTGAGATTTTTATTCCAACTGTTGAGGAGTGCCTAATTTCACTTTTTAGGATTGGACTTAATTGTTCAATGGAACCACCAAAAGAACGGATGAATATTGTGGATGTCACTAAAGAGCTTAGCATAATCAGAAAAACTTTTGTCGCTGGTGAGATAAATTTATATTTTTAGATGTTTATTTGAATCATTCCTAACTCATTAACTTCTTATGGAATTATAATATGACTTTTATCATCATAGTGTGCATTTCAAAATTACTAAACTACAAAATACATTGGTAATAATGGACATCTTCTTGATTTGAATTGTAGGTGTTGGCACTTATAATTAGTAATTCAGCTTGATGTACTGCTTGAGTAACTGAATGTTCTCGAAGAAAGAAACATATGTGGAAATGTTTAGTTTACTAGTATTTTATTATTCACCGAATTATGTTAGCAGCATTTGATTTTGTGTGTTTGTGTCCAATGTACATTTGTTTGCAACCTATACTTGTTGCAATAAATAATTATTATTGTATTGCTTTCTAATTCAATAATGTGAGAATTGATACTTCTTCCATATTTATCTTCACTCTTCTGTTATGTATTTCAATTCTCTTACAGATTGAAACTATACATGAAATGCAATTTCAAATTAGAATGACCTCTCTATTAATCTACCAAACACTTTGGTGTAACAACTATTACTTCCTTAGTTGCAATAGCCTTTTTGATTGGGTGAGTCTCTAATCCACAAACATCTTTCATACTACACTCAAGTTTTCCTTCACTGTTATGTGTTTTTTTTCCCTTTTCGATTATCATTTTGCCATGGAGATGATTCTTGCAATCTTCTACTCCCTTGTTATATTCCTCTTAGGTAATCTTGATACATAGCAGTGTCCCTTATTGCAAGATTTAGGCAATTACAAGAGATAATGACCTCCCTGACTCTCTCTTTATTCCCTTAGTGTGAAAAAAGATTAATTTATATATTTTTTGTTTCTATGTTAAAGATATTTTTAAAAAATTAAATGATTTTTTAATTACAAGTATTGTTTTGTGTTTGATTTTAAAAAAACATATATAACTAGTATTTTATAATTACTTATATTTTTATTTTGAAGCTAATACATTATTTATTTTTATAGGGCTAGCATTTCTCACTCCAAAGTCAAATTATACATACAAAAAAACTATGTCGGCAATTATTTTGTCATTTTGGTTCCACTACTATTTAAGGGTGGTTTTCAGTGTTGAGATTATGTCCATACCACTTTCCTATGGAATACAAAAACCTTATCAGATTATCTTGAAGCATTCTACTCCTAAAGTTTAAGTTTCTATCACAAATTAGTCAACTTAGAAGTATACATAGAAGAAAAATATGTCGGCAATTAACATATTGCACTGTCACTGAGTTTTGGCTCCTTTGTGCCGTGCTTCTGTCTCTTTTCATTCTCAATTGACTTTTTAATATAATCTCTTTTTTTTTTTGTTTTCAGCTTAATCAAAATTTTAACTCGCATTCTATTACCACTATATTTATACGCATGCAATTCCTCTCTATTCTCCACAACTATCCAACACAAACACTACTAAATGAAGTCCTTTTCTCTCTTGTCACCTATAATTTTATGCCTATGTCTGCTTTTTCTCTTTACCTTATGTTTTCTATCCTTTGGTCCAAACAAAATTGTGGCAGTGGCATTAGGAAATCAAACTGATCATTTGGCATTACTCAAATTCAAAGAATCAATATCCAGCGATCCTTATACAACTCTTGAATCTTGGAACTCTTCCATCCACTTCTGCATGTGGCCTGGAATCACATGCAGCCCCATGCATCAAAGAGTTATAGAGTTGAACTTAAAAGGATATGAGTTACATGGATCTTTATCTCCTCATGTTGGAAATCTCACTTTTCTGATATCTCTCAACCTTAGCAACAACAGCTTCTCTGGAGAAATTCCACAGGAGTTAGGTAAGTTGCTACAATTGCAACAACTTCGTCTCAACAATAACTCATTTGCAGGTCAAATTCCTACAAACTTGACATATTGCTCCGATCTCACGGACTTGTATTTACACAAGAACAATCTAATTGGCAAAATACCATTTGAAGTTGGCTCTTTGAAAAAGCTCCAATCATTTAGTGTTTGGCGAAACAGTTTAACCGGAGGAATCTCTTCCTTCATAGGGAATCTTTCAAGCTTAGCGCGTTTTTCATGTGATGATAACAACATACAAGGAGATATTCCACGAGAAATATGTCGCCTCAAAAACTTGTCATTTTTACTTTTGGGAGTGAACAAATTTTCTGGTACCATTCCTTCTTGTCTTTACAACATCTCATCACTTACTGTATTTTCTGTCACAGAGAATAACTTTCATGGCTCTCTTCCACTCAACATGTTCAACACCCTCCCCAATCTCCAAACTTTTTTCATTGGACAAAATCAATTTTCAGGCCCAATCCCTACTTCCATAATAAATGCATCTGCCATTATATGGTTTGATATTGGTACAAATTATTTTGTAGGACAAGTTCCAAGTTTAGGAAGGCTAGAACATTTACATTTTCTGAATTTGGAAGGCAACAATTTAGGTAGCAATTCAACTAAGGATTGGGAGTTCTTAAAAACTTTGACAAACTGTAGTGTGTTGTATGAGTTTTCTATTTGCTGTAATAACTTTGGAGGCATTCTACCAAGTTCTATAGGCAATTTATCCTCTGAGCTTGCAATACTAGATCTTGCAAATAATAGGATATCAGGAAATGTTCCTGCTGAATTAGGATCTCTAGTTGGCTTAATTAATTTGAACATGATCTATAACCAATTTGTAGGAAATATTCCAACTACTTTTGGGAAGTTTCGAGAGATGCAAAAGTTAATGTTGAGCGGAAACAAGTTTTCAGGAGATATACCGAAACTTATAGGGAACCTTAGTCAATTGTATTATTTAGATTTACATCTTAATATGTTTGAAGGAAATATTCCTCCAAGCATAGAAAACTGTCAAAAGTTACAATATCTAGATCTTTCGCATAATAAGCTTAGAGGAACCATCCCTTTAGAGGTTTTTAATCTTTTTTCCTTGTCAAATTTACTTGACTTGTCACATAACTCTTTGAGAGGTAGCTTACCAAGAGAAGTAGGTATGCTAAAAAATATCGGTTGGTTTGATGTCTCTGAGAATTGTTTATCAGGTGATATTCCTATAACTATAGGTAAATGCATAAGTTTAGAACACCTTCATTTGCAAGGGAACTCCTTCAACGGAACAATACCATCTTCTTTGGCTTCTCTCAGAGGTCTTCAATATTTAGACCTTTCAAGAAATCAATTGTCTGGATCGATCCCGGATGTTTTACAGAATATTCCTAGTTTAAAACACTTGAATATTTCTTTTAACATGTTGGAAGGTGTGGTACCAACTGACGGTGTCTTTGGAAATGCAACTCAAGTAGGATTGGTTGGAAACAAAAAGCTTTGTGGAGGTATTTCAAAGTTGCATCCACCGGCATGCCCTGTCAAGGATAGGAAACACACAAAACACAATAAATTCATGTTGGTAGTGATTAGTGTGGTTTCTTTTCTTGTCATACTTGCAGTTTTTATAACTATCTACTCGATGAGGAAAAGAAACCAGAAACGATCTTTTGATTCACCAACAATTGATCAACTAGATAAGGTTTCATACCAAGAGTTACATCAAGGAACAGATGGGTTCTCAACTAATAACTTGATCGGATCAGGAAGTTTTTGTTCTGTGTACAAAGGTAGTCTTGTGTCAGAAGATAATGTTGTTGCCATAAAGGTTTTGAACCTCAATAAGAAGGGAGCTCACAAAAGTTTTATTGCTGAATGCAATGCGCTCAAAAATATTAGACATCGAAACTTAGTTAAGATTATAACATGTTGTTCTAGTTCAGATTATAAAGGTCAAGAATTCAAAGCTTTAGTTTTTCATTACATGAAAAATGGAAGCTTAGAACAATGGTTGCATCCTGAAATTTTAAATGAAGAGCATCGAACAACATTGGACATCAGTCATAGATTAAACATCATTACTGATGTTGCTTCAGCATTACATTATCTTCATCAAGAATGTGAACAAGTGATCCTTCATTGTGACCTAAAGCCAAGTAATGTCCTTCTTGATGATGAGATGGTTGCTCATGTGGGTGATTTTGGCATAGCTAGACTTGTCTCGAACATTGGTGGTACCTCTCACAATGATACAAGTACAATCGGAATAAAAGGGACTGTTGGCTATACTCCTCCAGGTATTGATATTAATTCTTGAATCTTATATTGTCTTTTTGAATTCTCCTATGGTTTGGACACTAAATAATTTCTTAGTGATATAGTATTAACAACTTTTGCTACATGTTTTAGAGTATGGAATGGGCTCTGAAGTGTCTACATGCGGTGACATGTATAGTTTTGGAATCCTGATGTTGGAAATGCTTACTGGTAGAAGACCTACAGATGAATATTTTGAAGATGGCCAAAATCTGCGTGACTTTGTTGCAAACTCATTTCCTGATAATCTTATAAGGATTTTGGACCCAGGTATTGTATCAAGAGATACACAAGAAAAAATACAAGGTGAAATTTGTGAGAATCTTATTCCAGCGATTGACGAGGAGTGCTTAGTTTCACTTTTTAGAATTGGACTTATTTGTTCGACGGAACCACCAAACGAAAGAATGAATATTGTGGATGTGACTAAAGAGCTTAGCATAATCAGAAAAACTTTTTTCAAAGGTGAGATAAATTTATATTTTTATATGTTTATTTGAATCATTACTAACACATTATCTGTTTATGGAATAATGGATGACTTCTTTTCATTTGAATTGCAGGTGTTCGTCCTCGTAATTAGCAATTTGAAGTTGAACTGAATTTCTAAGCTTATTTGTGGAAAGATAACTGCATAAACAATGATGTTGTTATTTAGAAACTGAATGGTCTCGCTTGAAGCAAGTGTGAAAGTGCTTTAGTTTACTATTATGTATATTTTGAATCCTGTTTTCACATTTATAACAAAATCAATGTTTTCATTCCCCTTATTCTCCAATCTTATTATGTTCGTATCATGTTTTGATAATCTGTACCATAAATATTCTTCTTCTTTTAGCTACATAATTCAGACTTTTAGTGACAGTTTTTATTTGTCAAAAACAAATGAATATCAATTAAATTTGGATAATATCCTCTAAATGAATAAATGTACAAGATTAAGAGGCACATTTTTGTTTTAATGTCGGTTATCAAGAAATTAAAAATTGATTGTCTGAGTTGTTGAAACTCAACCTTAACAAGTAAAGGCATTGAGATGAATAAGAGAAAATGGTATCCAACATTTTCATTACTCAAAAATCTCACTTGATACAGGAGTGTATGGTTACTTATATATCAAGTAAGTGTAACTAGCTAACTCCTAACCAATTAGTAACTAACTTGGTTAATTATTTTTCAGTTTCGAATCTCTATCAACAAGTTTAACTACATTCTCTTCTGAATTGTTACATTTAACATTCCCCTCAGGCTAGAATGTATACCAATCATTCCTAACTTGGCTTTAAGATTGTTGAATGGACTCGGGTCCAATGACTTGTGAGTATATCAGCAACTTGCTCCGTTGAAGTGACAGATAATAGATGTACTACACTTGTTAACACTATATCTCTTAGCACATGGCAATCAATTTCTATATGTTTTGTTCTCTCATGGGATACTAGATCTACAGTTATGTGCAAAGTAGTTTATTGTTGCAATAGATGATGATTGACATGTGATGTGATATCTGAAAGTTATTGAGTAAGTAGAGAATACATTGACCTTTCTCAAGTTGCTTGGGCCAATGCTGTATACCTTGCCTCTGATGATGATTGTGACAATACAACCTATTTCTTGCTTTTCCAGCTAATGAGAGATTTGTCGAGAAAGAAATATACGCTTGTGGTTAATCTTCATGTGTTAGGACATGCCCCCCATTCAAAATCAGAGAAACCTTTGAGACACAATGTAGAGGATGAGCTGAAGAATAGACATTGTCCTAGATTGTTTTTGAGGTATCTTAACACATGTAGACACATGAAATTGGTTAAGTTTACTTACTACATAAGCTATCTAGAAATTGGCTAGTATATACTTGTCATTAGGAGCATCGGGAAATTGGCTAAGTTTAGTTACTACATAACTATCTCAGGCCTGGAGTGAGTGAGTACAATAATATGCTAATGAGTCTTTTATATGCAGTAGGTTCTGAGAGAGGTTTGCCATATGTTTTGTGAAGTTACATATTGGGCTGCATTGGTGTAGTGCATGGCTTGGCTCCAATAACTCATGCATCATGTATTAAGTCTAAAGCATGCTTTATTTGACAAAGAGATGTGTCATTTATAGTTCGAGCCACTTCAAAACCTAAGAAGTATTTCAATACTCCTAAGTCTTTTTTTTTTTTTTTTTTTTCTATAAGCAAGGAAAATATATAAGGGAGAACTAGGGGTTCTCCAACCCGAGTACAAAGTCGACCCAAAGCCGACAAAAAGCAATATTACAACCAATTACAATTACTTCAAATAAGACCAAGGGTCTTTATAGAAATCGTAAAAGCTACAATTGGAATATGTAATATTGCCAAAAGTTGACCATCTCCAAGCCAAAAACTTGATGCTCCACACCATGTTATTTATGTTCCACACTTCATTCCTAAAACAAAAAGCATTCCTAGTCAACCAAATAATCCAAGTGGTGGCTAACCAAAACACCCCCAATTTGCCGCTTTTAACCTTATTCACACGGCTCAACAAGTGCCATTCCAAGAAAAACGGGAAGCACTCTTCCTCCGACCAACCCAAAAAACCCACCCACATAGCAATTTCTTTCCACACCAACTTAATCACAAAACATTTAGAAAACAAATGATCCGCCTCTTCGACATGAGAATTGCAAAAAATGCACATAGAATTAGCAAGATCCAAATTAATACCTCTATACATCAACATATCTTTTGTTGGTAACCTATTCAAAAAAAGTCTCCAACCAAAAGCCTTAATCTTTAACGGAATGTCCGCTTTCCAAATCAAGTTGAAAGCCACATCACCCTTGGCCGGTGGGCCAAAAGGAATACGCCTAGAAGAATATAAGCCATAACAAGATGAAACCGAATAACCGCTATTCAAGTCCAACAACCACACCACCTCATCCTTCGCATCATTCAAGCTACCGAAATTCTCTAAAAGATCCTTCAACATCGAAAGAGAAAATAAAAAGTCTGCATCCCTTCCGACCACCGATATACCAAGATCTCCCCACTTCCACACCCCCTCTAACCACCCTCCCATAACCGCAACCGACACCTTTTTTAAAGAAGAGGCCAAAAAAAGATCCGGAAAAAAATCTTTTAATAAACCATTATTCCACCAACAAGATTCCCAAAAAGGGGTATTAAAACCATTACCAACCTTAAACTTACAATACTCAACAATGGGATCACAATGCAACGGATTAGAAGAAACACTAACCTTTGAAATATCTCTCCACCAAAAAGAAGAAGAAGCATGATTGGAAATGTCTCCATCGCAAAATAATTGCAAACACAAATCGCCATACCGAGCCTTTAACACCTCTAACCACATGGACTTATTACCTTGAGCAATCCTCCATCTCCACTTGTTCAAGAGAGCCAAATTAAAGTCGCCTATATTCTTTATTCCCAAGCCACCTTTTTCTTGAGGACGGGTCACTCCTTTCCAACCGACCCAATGAATTTTCTTCTTTTCCTCCTCTCCTCCCCACAAAAAATTGCTTTGAATAGATGTCACAACTTTAGCCACTTTTGTCGGCATCTTATAAAAAGACAAAGTGAAAATTGCTAAAGAACTCAAGATAGACTTCAAAAGAGTAATCCTACCACAGAGATTAAGCAATCTATTCTTCCAACCCGCTAGTCTCTTTTTCATTTTCTCCACTAAAGGTGACCAAGTCGCTTCCTTCCTAGGATTGCTCCCAATCGGAATACCAAGAAAAAGAAAATTACTACTTTCAATCTTACAAGAAAGATAGTAAGCCGCGGCATCCAAAAAAAGAGGAGACACGTTAATACCTATTAACTTGCTTTTGTGAAAATTTATACCGAGACCCGAAACTAATTCGAAAGATCTCAACACAATCTTTAACGCCTTGACATGTTTCCAAGACCCCTTTCCAACCAACAAAGTGTCGTCCGCAAATTGAAGAATATCCACCCCACATCTTCTATTAATTTCAAAATTCTCAAATTCACCTATCTCACTAGATTTTCTCACTAGTCTAGCAAGAGCCTCCGCTACCAAAACAAAAAGAAAAGGAGATAAAGGGTCGCCTTGTCTTAAACCTTTTTTAACACCAAATTCCTTAGTTGGACTACCATTAACCATAACCGACATGTTGCTCTTGAAAACCAATATCTCCATCCACTTCCTCCATTTATTTCCAAAGCCCATTTTAACCAAAAGATACCGAAGAAAGTTCCATGAAACTTTATCGTATGCCTTTTCAAAATCAACTTTAAAAAGAAGACAAGAGCCCCCCTCCTTTCTAGCAAAATCAACCACTTCATTTGCCACTACAACTCCATCAAGTAATTGTCTACCCGGGACGAAAGCACTTTGACAATGCGAAACTATCGAATGCAACACTTTTTTCAATCTTCCCGCCAACACCTTAGCCACCACTTTATACATACAACCTACTAAGCATATAGGCCTATAGTCATCCAAACAAAGATGGTTGGAACCCTTCGGAATCAAAGCTAAGAATGAAGAAGTTATTACCTTAGACAATTCGCCACCTTTGAAGACATAATCAAAAAACTTCATAAAATCACTTCGCAAGAAGGACCAACAATTTTTAATGAAAAGAAAGGAGTATCCGTCCGGCCCCGGACTCTTAGAACCACCACAATTCCCAACCGCTTCCAATATTTCTTCCTCTTGAAAAGGTCTCTCAAGCCAAACTTTCTCATCCTCTCCGATGCTATCAAAGTCAATCCCATCGAGACTAATGGATACATCTTCAACACCACCAAATTTTCTAGAAAAATGTTGAAACACTTCCTCCTTTATACTTTCCACCGAATCTAACACTCCACTACAAGAATTGATAGGACCGATGTGATTACGGCTTCTTCTCACCTTCATGACTTTATGAAAAAAACCACTATTAGCATCCCCCTCATTAAGCCATTTCATTCTAGATTTTTGAACAAGCATGTTCTCTTTAATTCTCAACCTTGACCAAAATCTACTAGTAGCTTCCCTTCTATCTTTTAATATTTCGGGATAAAGGTCTTCCCCCTCTATTTCCAATCTATCATCCCCCAAATTAATATCTCTCGCTCCTTCCTCTATCTCCAAGTCCATCTTGCCAAAAACTTCTTTATTCCACCACTTTAATCTTCCTTTCAAACGAAATAACTTTTCTTTCAAAACGAAGTCTCCTCTACCTTCCACCTTAATGTCGTTCCATTCCTTTTCAACAAAAGGCAAGAAAGAATCGAAAGAGAACCACTCATTGTTAAACTTGAATGGTTTTGGACCCCAATCCTCTTTATCTACTTCTAACCATATAGGACAATGGTCGGATATGTCTCGATCACCCACGACTTGACCCACCACTCCCCATTCATTCACAATGTTTTCCGAAATAAGAAATCTATCAATCCTACTAATCGAGATTCCGTCGCCGCTATACCAAGTATACTTTTTACCTTTACAAGGCATATCCACCAACTTGCTTTCTTCTATAAAATCCGCAAACTCCTTCATCTCGGTTGTGTTGGAATTGGAATTGGAAACCACACCCCTACCTTTTCTCTCATGACAATTCTTTGTGGTGTTGAAATCGCCCCCCCACAATCCATTCACCATCCTTGTTCGCTTCTTTCAACTCCAAAATCCTTTTCCATAAAGCTCTCTTTTTTGAAAGGTCGCAAGGAGAGTAAATGTTCATCAAGTAATAAAGTTTATTACACTTCAAGAATTTGATACCAAGGTATCCCTCTCCCTTGAATCTAGCAACCACCTCCATGTCATCCTCCTTCCATATCGTTAATATACCTCCCGACCTACCAACCGAATTGGAGAACGAGTATCCTACCCCATTACTCCTCCAAAAACTCTTCGCCACCCACTCGTGCATATTCGTAATTTTAGTTTCTTGAATCAAAAAAATATCCGCCTTGCTCTTAGAAAGTAATGTGCTAATCCTTTTCCTCTTCAAAGGATTACCCCCTCCTCTAATATTTAAAGTGCCAATTAACATAAAGTCCCTTTTTTGTTCTCCTTCCTACTTGCCTTTCTAAGTTTCGCCTCATTTTCCATATCCTCCAATTTCTTCATAACCTCATCTTCCCCACCATGATTAACAACACCCATAGCTTCCATTGCTTTCCACACTTTAGAACCCGCCTCACAATCTAAGTTACCCCACAAACGACGGTTGTTCCTAGAAATGTCCCCAAAGTCACTAATATCGGAAGGAGAAAAATCTGGAAATCCTCCCGAAGTCAAAACCGGCACTGTTTTGGAAGAAACAGCCACTGCCACCTTAGATCCCCCTCCGGCCGAAGACGACCTGTTATCGGTATGTCTCCTCCCACACCCTTTCATATCTCTACCTTTGTTCTTATTAAGAAGCAACACAGATTTATGGTGAAGAGAACCCCCCACCTCAGACAGATGTTTAACAGAAAGTTTCCTGACTAATTGTTTTTTGTTCTTCTTAACCTTATCAATGGCCCCATCGAATGACATAGAGCAAGAAGGACGAAGTCGCTGCCCCTCCCCCACTTCCACAGGATCAACAATTGCAAAAGGAAAGTTACCCTCGGCAACCCCGTTGCCATTGCCCAGAACCGCCTCAGTGTTACAGTGGTCACTGTTTGGAACGCAAGATGTTGAATCTGAAATCGAATCGGAAGCTTCGAAAGGTCGAGAATCAAGGGTGCAGCAATCCTTCAAAACAATACCTCCAGCCATCCCCGAAACAACGCCCTCCGCGCCGTCAGCATTCTCGCCCTTCCCTGAAATAGTGCCTCCAACCTTCCCCGATACAACTCCCTCCGCGCCATCAGCCTTCACGCCCTCCCCTAAAACCGTTGCTGCAAAAGCAGAAGCAACGTTCTCCCCTACAGGCGCAAGAACCGGGCCAAACTCACTCTCCAATGGCAACTGGTCTGAATTTCCCTTACCAGAATCTTCCCCCGGTATGCTACAGCAATCGGATAGAAAATCCGAGGAAATAGAATCGGAATCAGAACCGGAAGCAGATGAGAAAGAGGAAAGCTTACTAGTTTCGAAGTTACGAAATCCGCTATCTTCCTTGAAAAATAAATCGTAATGGATGCCATCCACCATAACTGTACCCCTCTGTTCTAGCTTAAAGGCAATCGGGACTTCAATGAGCATCCTCGCAACGTCAAAAGAAGCTCCATTCGCAGTATGATCGTCAACGCAAATCAATTTCCCTAAAGAATTTCCCAAAGCCGCCAAGAAATCCGAGTTCCAAGCATGAGGAGGGATGCCGAAAATAGAGATCCATATAGACCTGCCTGCCTCTAACTCTCCATGGCTCCACACCTTCACCTCCGAAAAACAATTATTCCACCACAGTTCTTCGCCTTCAATCAACTTCGAGATTATCCCCTCCTCCGATTCTTCGAGCAAACAAAGAGAACCACTAATCGGCGACACCTAAGTCTTCGATACTTAACTCGTCATTCAAAAGATTTTTAAGGTACTTGATTTCTGTAAAGTCAGTTCCTCCTAAGACCAAACATCCATATATACAAAGATGAATGTAAAGCCTTTGGAAGAATTATTAGTGAAAAGTGAATAATCAGCTTTGGATTTGATAACCTGAGGAAGTGAGTGTGTTGTTTAATTTTGTGTTACATTGTCTACTTCTTGCTTCAAAACATAGAGTGTTCTTTGCAATTTCCACACAAGATTAGGTTGTGACAAGTCAAGACCTGGAGGAGCTTGCATGTAAACTTCTTCATTGAGATCTCAATGAAGGAAAGTTGTGTTGACATCAAGTTGAAAAAGAGGCCAATTCTGAACTGCTGCAATGGGCATGAGAACTCTGATTGTAGTCATTTTTACAACAGGACTGAAAGTGTCCATATAATCTGTTATGGACCGGCCAAAGACCCTATTCCGAAAGGCCGAATCCATCTCAATCCCTCTCTACTCAGCTCAAATATAAAAAACAGTTCACATGCAATGAGAAGGTACACACTCTCTGATCTCTAATATCACTACACTCATCTTAAATCTTAAATTGACTAGGGCGTTGGAGTGCTAACCATGCAGGTCCTCCCCGTGCAGTCGTAACGGGATCAGATCCATAGTTCAAGATCAGCAGCTACCCCACTCACTTCATTTATGGTTCCTTCGTGGAGCTAGATCATCCATTTCTATTTCCCGAATGGAACAGTGGCGCCGTCTGTGGGAAACGAATTTCGATTCCTGCGATTTGCGCAATTTCATATCTAGTTTCCAATTCACTAGTTCATAGCCTTCTTAGGTTACCGAATCAGAAGCACATTCAATTTTGATTTCAACGGTTTCTATGAATTATATTCAGTTTTCAATTTCATCGTTCACTGCTCCATCACATATCTGAATCAAGAAGCACTTAAAATTAAATGTCGAGATTCAGAGTAACAGGTGCGACAAATCATCTTCTCATACGTGATTCTTGTCGTCGAGATCCCTGATTTTTGGGAGAAATCGACATAATGGAAGAAGAAAGGAATTCAAACCAAGATCTAGGATTGCACCGGGGTCTGGAGAAAATTTCCATGAATTTTTGGAAAAAGCCTTGCAATCTGCCTCCTGACCTGGTTGCGCTCGTACTTTCTGCCACTACCGAGGCAATTACAGGGAGGATATAAAAAAGATATGACAAGTTCTTAGCTAATAATGCTCGGATACCGTAAGTTCATAGCTAACAGCAGGCGTTAATTCAGTACCTGGTGAGTCTTGTGGATACCTCAGGATAATCACTTAAGGGTCCGAGGAAAGCTAACTAGTAGGAAAGATTCACCATAGAAGCACCTCGGATCTTCTTGAGGTAGAGACCCAGACCAGAACTGGAAGAAAATCAGTCTCTCTTAGCTCAATAATCGTCAAGCGCCTCACATAAGCATCGAATAGAGCGATTTGATGAATGCAAAAATCAGAGTCCGACCCCTGATTAAATTCAATGAAGCAGTCGGCCGCCTAACATACACTGGCACAAAAACGCGAGCCAAGCCACCTCAGACACCTTCCACCCGAAGGAGACATTCCTAAGCCTGATGTACATTCAGCCTAAAGCCGCAAGGAAGTGTAACAAGTAAAGACCTCAGACACCGTCCGGCCAATCTGAGGTCACTGTTTGAGTTATCATCCCCAGCAGCTAGTTATTTATTTGTAAAAAATTCAATTCAATATCAACACGCGCGCGCGCGCGCACACACACACAGACATATATATATATATATCCCTCTATTCTGTGCTTCTCTGTTTCTTTCTGCCATAATTTACAGAACATGAGAACAAAGACAAGATGCATGAAAATGTTTTTGATATGAACATAACGCACTTCTGCAATTCCAATACGGCATAGTGTACTCCGAGCTCATTGTGTATCCGATACAGAATTAACACACTTATGCTATTTCGATACGGCTTAAGCGTACTCCGAGATCATTGTGTATATGATACGGACTTAACACATGTGCGACTCTGCAATTCTGTTACGGCTTAAAACATATTCCTTGCCCCATTGTGTATCTAATACAGACTTTATATAACTCCGTGATTCTGATACGACTCAAATGCATACCTTGCATCAGACGCTTATTAAACTCATTTTTTGAATAGGTGATGCACCCACCCACCCCTCCTTGGATCTAGCCAACACCAGGGTGTAGGTGGTGCAGCCTAAAGACGTCCACCTCGATCGGAGCCAAGCCTTAGAGACAGGGACGGGGATCCTACTCTTGGTCGGGGAACAGTCCTTTGTGACGCAGAGCATAGTTCAAAATATGTTTTCATGACCTCAACTTCGTCTATCACTGGCATCGCTCAAGATGCGAAAACAAATCGCCAAGTGGGATATATGTTTATCCAAATCCATACACTATTAATACTACCGCTAAAGACAACAAGCAAATATTACAACCAAAAATGATAGATGACGCCATTCAATGCACCGAGTTGCAAGAGAATAAGAAAAATGTTGGAAGCATATCTGCCATCTCACTACAATTAAATACGCCGCTTCTTTCGCAACGAAAGCAATAAAGGCTCTTACACCCACAACAAATAATCCGCCATCTCCTACAAACGCCAATGGTCCGAACTGATTTCTAAAAGTAAATACTCCCTCAGTCTCATAATAAGTGTTTTATTTGAACTTTGCACGGTTCTTAAGAAAATGATTAGATGTGTTGATTTTAATAAAAAAAAATTAGTATCATTTACTAAAGTACCCTTATTTATTATAGGTAGTGGAGTAGTTGAAAAACGTGAAAGTTAATATATATGGGTATAGTAGTGGGAAAAAATAATAAATGTTGCATTGGTATTCTAAAGAGACATTTATTTTGAGACATAGAAAAAGTGCAAATGAGACACTTATTATGAGACGGAGGGAGTAAAGATTTTGCAGATAAAGAAAGCAAGTTCATAACTATAACAGATCGTGAATAACAATAATGATAAAGCAAATCAGGCACAAACCTCTAAAGCTAAACAATATTTGGGATATCAATGTAAAATATTTTATTAAATATTCAAAATTGTTACACCCAAGGCATGAAAGCCCGAGAAACTTTGCATGAAATAAATAATACATCGCAAAAAGAAAATCAAGCCGGAGCATTTGAAGCCGAAGCATCGGGACCACCTCCTTTATTCACACCAGAAGTGAGCTTAAATGGGTCCAGCGCCTCGGAAGAAATTACGACATCAAGACAGAGCTTCCTTGCTTGCTCTACCACTCGTTCTCGGATTCTGAGCACATCCTGCATAGTATGCTAAAGAGTATCATGGAATGTTTGTCTCATATTGGCCACATCGCCCTGAAGAGTCTTCAAGGCATCATGGGGTGGATGCTAAGATGATCATATTTGCACTCATACCTATTTATTTTCGTGGGTAATTATCCAAACTCATACTCGTATCAATTTGACGAGATTTTATCCATCTGTATTAAATATTTTTTATGGGTATTCATTGATGATGAGTCAAATTTCTCTCTCTTAAAAAAGAAAGATCACAAGCTAGTCATTTGCTACAAGCAGGTTCGACCCTGCACATGTGCACTACACTGCACATGTGCATGTGCAGCGAGCGTTACAACACTCGACCTCAAATCTCAAGGACCCGATTTTTTTATAATTTCATCCATAACGAAAATAATTTATACTTTTAAAATTATTTGATTTTTTGGTGTAATATTTAATTATTAAAATTATAAATTTTATTTTAAAAAATTTTAGATTAAAACTAGATTTCTAAAGGAAGGAGCATATGAATAGCGATTGTTCCAAACTAGCCAAACGAAATAGAAAGTCATACTAAGAAAACAAAAACTAAAGGAAAGAGGGCATAATATTACAAATGAGTTAAGCTAACTGAATTTCCTATTTCTACATGAAATTTTCGTGATACGGACTTAACACATTTATGTGATTTCGATACGGATTAAAGCACACCATCTTCATGAATGTGTCAAAGATACATATGCGACTCTGCAATTCTGTTACGGCTTAAAACACATTCCTTGCCCCATTGTGTATCTAATACAGATTTTATATAACTCTGTGATTCTGATACGACTCAAATGCATACCTTGCATCAGACACTTATTAAACGCATTTTTTGAATAGGTGATGCACCCACCCACCCCTTGTTGGATCTAGCCAACACCAGGGTGTAGGTGGTGCAGCCTAAAGACGTCCACCTCGATCGGAGCCAAGCCTTAGAGACATGGACGGGGATCCTACTCTTGGTCGTGGAACAGTCCTTTGTGACGCAGAGTAGGGGTGATCGTATCTGAACCAATCCAAAAGCAAAACCGCAAATCGAACCAATCCAAACCGAAACCGCAAAAAACCGCGTTTGGTTTGGATGATTTTGGATGGTTTTTGGACTGAACCGCATGGTTTGGTTTGGTTTGCGGTTTTTATTTCACGAAACCGAACGGAACCGAACCAAACCGCATATTTAACTTAAGTTTTAAATTTTTATAATTAATTTATTATCTTTCCAAATTCAATTGAACACAGCCACATCTAACGTTTTGAATTTTAATAAATAATTTATTAACTTAAGTTTTGGCATAATCCACTTAATTTTTGTATTTTATATATATATATATATATATATATATATATATATATATAATTCTCTCCTGTCTAATATATGTATTTCATTTATAATGTATTTTTAGTTCTCTATTGTTCTTGTAATATAATTTCTTTTGTATGGTATAATATCATATATTATATTGACATTGAATTACTTTCCTTTTTCCTTTTATTTCAGTACATTTTTATTTTATAGTGTAAACCGCAGTCAACCGAACCGATCCTAACCGCATTGGTTTGGTTTGGTTTGGTTTGGATGACTTTTTAAAAATCAACCGAACCAAACCGAACCGCATGCATTTTTATCTCGCGGTTAGGATGACTTTTATGCTCAAAACCGAACTAAACCGCACCGCGAACACCCCTAACGCAGAGCATAGTTCAAAATATGTTTTCATGACCTCAACTTCGTCTATCACTGGCATCGCTCAAGATGCGAAAACAAATCGCCAAGTGGGATATATGTTTATCCAAATCCATACACTATTAATACTACCGCTAAAGACAACAAACAAATATTACAACCAAAAATGATAGATGACGCCATTCAATGCACCGAGTTGCAAAAGAACAAGAAAAATGTTGGAAGCATATCTGCCATCTCACTACAATTAAATACGCCGCTTCTTTTGCAACGAAAGCAATAAAGGCTCTTACACCCACAACAAATAATCCGCCATCTCCTACAAACGCCAATGGTCCGAACTAAATTCTAAAAGTAAATACTCCCTCCGTCTCATAATAAGTGTTTTATTTGAACTTTGCACGGTTCTTAAGAAAATGATTAGATGTGTTGATTTTAATAAAAAAAATTAGTATCATTTACTAAAGTACCCTTATTTATTATAGGTAGTGGAGTAGTTGAAAAACGTGAAAGTTAATATATAGGGGTATAGTAGTGGGAAAAAATAATAAATGTTGCATTGGTATTCTAAAGAGACATTTATTTTGAGACATAGAAAAAGTGCAAATGAGACACTTATTATGAGACGGAGGGAGTAAAGATTTTGCAGATAAAGAAAGCAAGTTCATAACTATAACAGATCGTGAATAACAATAATGATAAAGCAAATCAGGCACGAACCTCTAAAGCTAAACAATATTTGGGATATCAATGTAAAATATTTTATTAAATATTCAAAATTGTTACACCCAAGGCATGAAAGCCCGAGAAACTTTGCATGAAATAAATAATACATGGCAAAAAGAAAATCAAGCCGGAGCATTTGAAGCCGAAGCATCGGGACCACCTCCTTTATTCACACCAGAAGCGAGCTTAAATGGGTCCAGCGCCTCGGCAGAAATTACGACATCAAGACAAAGCTTCCTTGCTTGCTCTACCACTCGTTCTCGGATTCTGAGCACACCCTGCATAGTATGCTAAAGAGTATCATGGAATGTTTGTCTCATATTGGCCACATCGCCCTGAAGAGTCTTCAAGGCATCATGGGGTGGTTGCTAAGATGATCATATTTGCACTCATACCTATTTATTTTCGTGGGTAATTATCCAAACTCATACTCGTATCAATTTGACGAGATTTTATCCATCTGTATTAAATATTTTTTATGGGTATTCATTGATGATGAGTCAAATTTCTCTCTCTTAAAAAAGAAAGATCACAAACTAGTCATTTGCTACAAGCAGGTTCGACCCTGCACATGTGCACTACACTGCACATGTGCATGTGCAGCGAGCGTTACAACACTCGACCTCAAATCTCAAGGACCCGATTTTTTTATAATTTCATCCATAACGAAAATAATTTATAGTTTTAAAATTATTTGATTTTTTGGTGTAATATTTAATTATTAAAATTATAAATTTTATTTTAAAAAATTTTAGATTAAAACTAGATTTCTGAATTGATTAGAGACCCTGACTATGAGTATGGCAAGTCGGTGCATATGAATAGCGATTGTTCCAAACTAGCCAAACGAAATAGAAAGTCATACTAAGTAAACAAAAACTAAAGGAAGGAGGGCATAATATTACAAATGAGTTAAGCTAACTGAATTTCCTATTTCTACATGAAATTTTCGTGATATCATATTACCCTCAATCAGTTATAGTTGACTATTTCTGAAAAAACCTTGGCAATTATTGAAATTTTGGTTCTAATTGTGACCGTATAAAATTAAGAAAGAAACCAGTTCAACTTTTTTTTTTTCTTTCAATTCTTAGGTCATATAGGGCAGCACGCCTTAGATTGAAACCATAATGGAAGCTACAATTCTAAATCCACTAACTCAATTTCAATTCCACTATTTGAAAACTAAACACTAACTCAATTTCAATTCCACTATTTGAAAACTAAGTTAGTGGAAATTGAGCAAAAGTCATATATATTAGTCTAGAGCAGTTAGTGGAAATTGAGTGAAAGTCATATATATTAGTCTAGTACAGTTAGTGGAAATTGACTAAAAGTCCATATAGTACAATTCACGATCCAAGCTACACATAATTGTGTGTATTGTATGTGTCACGTGCATCCGAAATAAACTCTTTAAGATTCTACATGCCACCTCCAAAATTATATCAAGCAATCTCCCTATTTTTTTCTAATTTCAAAATTACACTTTTAAGAAATTAATAATTTTTTAACTAAATTTTTTATATAAAAATCAAAATTTTCAGTATCTACTAAATTGCCAGTAATTCATTTGACATTTTCGGTACCTTACAAAAGTTTTGTAAATTTCAAAATTTACCAGTCTGTACTGAAAATTTAATTGTTAATTGAAATTTCTGGTAGTGTATTTAGTCAAATTTTTTTGACATTCAGAATTTTTCAGACAATTTTGTAGGGCTATGATTTCACCGATAATTTTGTATGGTCTAGAATGAATCCAAAATTCTATAAATAGAGGCATATGTTATAGAGAAATCTAAAAAAAAAACATCTCTTCCTCAATTTCTAGTAAAGACAGAAGTGTATTTCAACAGAAACAATCCTTCCGTTGAGTTCAAGCTTCTGGAAGGCGTCTCATCTCTCCCCAGCTTAACAAATAAGTTGAATGAATTGTTGTCAGATACCGAGAACAAGAGGGTGAGAAAGATCAAGTTTCATGAAGATTTGGTTGAAAGTAATTGAAGGGTGAAATATAACCCGGTTGAGTTGAAGACTGATGAAGATGTGACGGCCATGGGGAAATTATTTCGTCGTAGCATAACTAAGGGGCAGATTGAGTTTCATGCGCATATTTCTGTTGGCTGGAGATTTCGTTTAGAGGAAATATTTTTTGAAGAGTTAGAATTCGAAGAAAGATGGTTACTGATGACCATTTCTGAGATTGAATATGGCTACTGATGGCCATGTTTCGAGGATGTTGTTTAAGTTGGAGTGAAGATGGTTAGAATCGGAGCTAATTCGAAGTGAATTATCTTTAAGACTTAAACATTTTGCGAAATACGAAGGGTACTGAAGCTTGACGTGTATTCGTGGCATTCTCGGTTCTGATCACGTTGCCACGTATCGAAAGAGGATTCACGCGGGAGGATTTGAATTTCGAAATAGTCTGTGTAACCGAACAAGGACAGATGGCATCCCAGGGATTCATGTGAGCAACATGGCATCAGATTAGTGTAGGACCGTTAGGGTCGAAATTAGTATAAATAAGGGTCTTAATGTTAGGATTCCGTGTGTTCATTTTGTACAAATCACTCACAAATTACTCAAGTATCAAGTGTTTAGAGAACGAGTTCACTGAGAAATGTACGTATGACACCAACACCATTTTAAATACATTTGTATCTTTCTTTATTCAAGTATCTTTTCAGTTCCTTTGTCTTTTTCGTTTAACTTTCATTTCGAAGCATTTTTTACATTTCTGCATTTAACATTCTTGCACGTTATATTCTTGCACTTTACATTTTTGCAATTTACACGCTTTTTTATGTTTTCTTTGTCGAAGTTATATTAACACGTATAACAACTGTTGTTTCACATGAATAGTCATACGATCATATCACAAACAAGTTTTTCGAAGCCAGAACAATCAAACATGAACCAAATCATATTAAAAGACAATTGTTTGACTATGTCCTAGGATCAATCTAGTCGATCCTGTGAGTAACCAAAGTATATTTTATAGTTTGGAGGACTAGCGGTTGTTTACCGGAAATCACCGTAAACAATTTCAAGATTTGTCGACGACTAGCGGTTGTTTGGCTAATCTTGTGAAAATCTCACCATCCAGGTTTATCAAATCCATGAGATTATCCACAATCATAGCGATCATCTAGAGACGATCCTGGTCATCTGAGCCTGATGGAGGTGGTGGTGGAGACACGTCATCAGCCAGTAGCTGGGAAGCATATGAGTACACATCATCCAAAGTGATAGTCATCTCTCCAAATGGAAGATGAAAGGAAGATGTCTTCGAGTGCCACCGCTTAATAAAAACAGACACAAGGGAGGCGTCAAGCATGGTCAATGAGCAATCGGAGAACTCTAGCAGACGAAAATAATATACAATACGACTGACCTGCTCAGGCATCAGACTTAGAGGGGACTTCTTCAACTTCGACCCTTGTGATGCGACCTTCAGCAGCGGACGCTCCTATAGAAAACAAAGTTAAAAAAATTATTAGTAAAATTTCGACACATCACCGAACCATAATAAATATTTTGAAAATAAAAAATTATAACATATATACCTCTCCTTGTCATACTTTGTATGCGAGATGGGAAGCATACCTTGTGAGCACAGATCGGTCACTAGGCCCTCCTGGGAAGGCTTCATTTGTGTAAACAGATGCCTCCGCAGAAGCACGAGTCGTTGCCTTTATATCTATGGGAGTAGCAACCTCATCGACAACAGAAACCTACTCAGCCGCAGCATATACCTCTTCATCTGGAATAGGAACCTGCTCAGCTGCAACAAGTACCTCCTCCACATCAACATGAACCTGCTCAGCCTCAACAGGTACCTCCTCAACAGGAATAGGAACTTGTACCTCCTCCACAATAATAGCAATCGGCTCAGCCTCCACATGAGCACGCTCCTCCACAATAATAGAAACACTAGCAGCTCGTCGTTGGGGTGCACAAAATTGCCCCTGCTTCTGCTCAGCCATCTGTTTTCGGTGAGAATCAGTTGGAGCATGTCTTTCAGCCCGTAGTTGGGAAGCCTCGGTCTCAGCAGTTCTAGCGGCAGCTGCCGCTCTATCTGTGGTCCTATCGACAATGGTATTGTCCTTTCCTATGGTCCTCAATAAAAAAACATTAATAAAATTTGTGAAAAACAAAAAAAAAAATGAGAAAACAAAAAATTTTAACTGCCGAAAATTTCAAAATTTTCGCAATTTTTCAAAAAAAATCAACTACCGGAAATTTTAGAATTTCCAATCAATTCTACCAGAATTTTTTGGAAGTTCACTATTTTTTTCCAAAGAATTTTCGGTATTGAGGTGAAATTTCCGATATCCTACTTACTATTTTCTAAGAATTTTCGTTATGTAGTTGAAATTTTTGATATCGCCCAAGATTTTTCAAAAAAAATTATTTTTAAACGTGAATTTTTGAAATGGTAGAAAATTTGAGTAAGATTATAATAGAAATTTCATCGAATTTAGGGGGTGCCAAATATAACTTAGGGTGGCATGTAGAATGCTAAAACTCTTTGATGCAACTAGATATAAACTATTTGATGCAACTCCATGCAAGGCCCATACCAGTCATTTAGAGACTTGAACCAAATTTTATGAGGCTCTAAAATATATTTTAAAAGCTTTAATTTTTATGGTTGTTAAGAGTTTAATCAAAGACAAAAAAAAAACATGAAGTCTTCCTTTAACCTACTCTACTATGAGAATATATTTAATTTATATATTATTTTATATATTTATAACTAAATTAAATTGTTTTTAGACCTTATTTTGGCCCAAAATTTTTAGGTTTAAGGCTCTTGCTTTGATCACGTTACTCTTGAGTCGGCCCTGACTCAATTCATCAAACAGTTATAAGTTGAACTCATAAAATATGAGTTGCATAGATATTTATCTCAGAAATTTCTTTGGCCACCTCCCAACCTTCTAGCCCACCTCTGCTGAAAAACCCAAACTACCCCTAACTTCGGAAATGCATCTCCGAAATGCAAGAAAAAGGTGTTTTCGGAGATGCATCTCCGAAAGCGCCTTTTTTTTTAAAAAAATTGACTTATTTCGGAAATGCACTTCCGAAAACACCATTTCGGAAGTTCATTTCCGAAATATTGCGCGTTTTGCAGATTAAGCAAAACAGCCCCCTCCCCCCAAATCATTTACCCTAAACCAATATCAAACTCAACTCCTCTGAGATTTTCTGGGAACACACTTCCAAGGCTGCATCAAAGGCTCCAATCACCTTGCTATACTACATTCAAAAGCCCTCAGATCACTCAATTTGTAAGTTTTATATTTGTTAGATCCATATTTTAAATGCATGTTAGGGTTGTTTTCAATTGCATAAATGATATAGGGGTAGGTTGTTAGTAGTATTTAGGTTGTTTAGAAGAATTATGGGTTGTTTTGAAGTTTGATTTTGGGGTCTGCCATTGGAGGTTGCAGAGAAGTTATGCGCAGGGGTGTTTCGAACGTTCATTTCCGAAAACACCTCCATCCCAGTTTTCGGAAATGAACTTCCGAACTGTATCAGAAGTGCAATTTTTTTTGTTTTTTCTTTTGTCTCGCATATTAATCGATTTCATTCATATTAACCGAGTGCAGCTCACTGCCATATGGGAGGACTGGCAGCATCATGTGGTACCGCAGGAGTACCGTCGTACTCGGGTCACACAGGACTGGCACAGTGTGGAGGGATACGTCACATGGTTCTACCGGGTGTCACATCCTCTGCTGAGACTCGACGTTCCCGGCGCTCCTAGGCCAGCACACGAGGAGATCTTGGAGAACCAGCAGGCCGAGGATGACCACGCCATTGATCTCATGCCAATCTGCCAGCGGATAGAGATGCTTGGGCGGGACGCGTTGGATCGAGGTATCGTTCATCAGGGTGGTCTAGAGGCAGTCGCCGTGATGGAGATGATCGTCACTGATGCGGGCCGTGCGGCGACATACAGGCGGCAGAGGAGGTCCCAGGGAGAGAGCGTTAGGCACACCCAGTAGTGGTCGGGTTTATTTATTTTTTGTTTTCGGATTGTATCTTTAGCACACTATTTTTATTTGGATTTGGATCGGCTTGTATATATTACTTTTTTTATCATATTAGTTTTTTCTGTTTATATGTCGCTTATTTTATTTCCCGGTTTCCTTTAATTAAAAATACGAGACTGTTAAGAAAAATATTTAAAAAAAAAAAACACAGTTTCTGCATAATTCGGAAGTTCATTTCCGAAACCCCCCAAAATCTGAACAAAGGTGTTTTCGGAAGTTCATCTCCGAAAACACCCCCCATGAGGTGTTTTCGGAGATGCACTTTCGAATTGTGGAAATTTTTTAAAAAAAAAAAATGCTTCGGAAGTTCATTTCCGAAGCAAGGGTAATTTGGGTTTTTCGCTGGGGGTGACCCCCATAGGGAGGTGGCTAAAGAAAAAACATTTATCTCTCTATGTTGAGAATCTCACTCTTTTTAATAAAATGTTCGATCTAAGAGACAATTATAGTTAGTTTTGTAAGTTGTTATATTTGATTATAGGTAGTCATTAGTTAGTTTTGTTACTAGTTAAGGTTTGTTAGTTGAACATGAACACAATATTAAGTGTATCATGTATTAATTGTAAAGTATATCTCATGTAACACGTTGACTCTCTAATACAATCTAATTATCAATACTAGGTATTAGTGTGATTGTAAAAAAAAGAGTGAAGGTTAATTTTAGTCCCTCACAAAAACTGCAGAGGTCAGATTAGTCCTTGAGAAAAAGAAAAAGTCCCTATTAAATCCTTTACAAATTTTAACCGAGTCATATTAGTCCCTCTACTAATATTTTTTTCAAACCGGTTTTTTTCTTACTTTTGAACCGTGACTGGACTGTCAGTGAAGACCCATTTTAGTTTCTCACAAAAAAGGAAGAGTCCAAAATAGTCCCTGAGAAAAAAAAAAGTCCCTATTTAATTCCTTACAAAATTTAACTGAGTCATGTTATCTTTTAATATTTTTTTATACGATTTTTTCCTATTTTTAAACCGTGACTGGACTCCTATTTTATGATTGTTGATTTGAAATTATTTGTGAATGGATTGTATATAAATCATCGCAATACCACAATGTTCTTTTTTTCGTTGGGTTTATTATCAGGCTTATGGGTGGGTGACTACGGTTTTTCTTGTTATGTATTCTTGTGTATTAGGTGTTGTTATTGGTTCTGTTGTTAATGATCTTTTAGGAATGTTTAGTTCTGCTGTTGAGGTGATTTAGGCTAATTTCTTACTTTTGTAAATAATACTTGTGGCGAAAATAATACACATGATTTGTTTGAAAAAAAATTGGTTTATACCATATTCCTTAGGTTTTGATGATAACAAAGTATTTAATGAACAATTAGGTATACTAGGTAACCTAGCTTTTGGTGAAAACTCAGACTCTAAAGACCATGTGTAAAGAAACATAGCCTCTAACTCGTATTTAATTTCTGAAAGCAGATCTATCTTGTCAAGTCCAGTCACGATATAAAAATAGGAAAAAAATCATTTAAAAAAAATATTAAAAGAGAGACTAACATGACTCAGTTAAATTTTTTAAGGGATTAGATGGAGACTTTTTTTTCTTAAGGACTAATTTGGACTCTCTTTTTTTATTAGGGACTAAAATGGGTCTTCATTGGCAGTTCAGTCACGGTTCAAAAGTAAGAAAAAAACCAGTTTGAAAAAAATATTAGTAGAGGGACTAACATGACTCGGTTAAATTTTGTAAGAGATTTAATAAAGACTTTTTTTCTTAGGGACTAATCTGGCCTCTGCAGTTTTTGTGAGGGACTAAAATGGATCTTCACTCTAAAAAAAATATAGTATGTTAATGATTTGACTAGTAAGAACAACATGATAAGAGATTTGAAAATAAGTGAATCACAAAGTGGTAATTCCACCAAATCTCTATTTAAAGGATTTCATTCTCGAAAAAAGAAATTTAATAATCAAATAAATCAACATTTTAAAAAAATTATCCAACTAATCATTTTTGGATATTTTTTCCACGTAGGCGCCATGTAGGATGGCGCCTCCTATTTTTTTCAGTTACTTGCGGATTTAGTAAATTTATCTGCGAATTTACCTGCGGAAATATTTAATGTTTGGTTTACAAATCATGTAAATTCGCAGGTAATACCAAATCCGCAGATAAATTCATAAATAACTGAAAAAATTAAAAAAAAAAAATAGGAAGCGTCATTTCACATGACACCTAGGAAGAAAAAATACTCAAACATGATTAGTTGGATAATTTTTTTGAAATGTTGATTTATTTAATTTTTTTTTTTAAACCTGGTTATTGAAAAAAATCTTCTTCATTCTCATTTATGTCATTTTTTTTTCATTTTCTCTTAAACACTCTAAATCTGAAGCTAAGAGAGAATGGAGATAGCTTGAGAGAGGGAAACGAAATTGAAGAGAAAGAAGAAGGATAGCTCAAATCTTGGTCATCCTTGGTTTGCATGTGAGAGATTTTGGCAATTCTTGAAGAAATAGTACCAAATAAGCCTTGATCATCATCTTTGCCACTCTTCCAGACTCAATTCAGAATCTACTCAAGCAAAGGTGAGTTCTAGTAGGTTTTGAATTGGGGAAATTAGTGTTAGGAGATGTATGAAGGTTTTAGGATTAATTGTATGATAATAATTATGCAACTATATTTTTTTATTCTCATTGTACTTTTCAAGATCTTACAATAAGGAAGACGATTTGAATTGCTATGATATCTCTTTGATGCACGAATTGTTCATAAAGTGTTGTCTTATGCACTTCAATCTCATTCAGTCATCTTGTGCCTCCTAAATATCGTTTCAGCACAAGCGTCTCGGACATCTTCTTTTTTCATTAATGAAGTGTATGTTTCCATCCTTTTTTCAAAACAGTTTGTTGAGTCTTTTAATTATAATATTTTTCAGTTTTATAAACATAATCAAACTATTTTTCCTTTGAGTCTTACAAAAATGTTAAACTATTTGATCTTATTCATTCTGATGTTAGGGTCCAGCCATTCTTTCTAGTATTTATAGTACTAGATGATTTGGATTTTCTTTTTATGAATAATAAATCAAAAGTGCTACAATTTTTTATTAAATATTATAATATGATATAGACACAATTCAAAAAATATATTAAAAAATATGTTTCGACAATAGTAAGGAAATTGTAAATCACAACTTTATAGTGTGCAGTTTGAAATTCCTAAAATACAATGGTCATAATGGACTTCTTCTTGATTTGAATTGCAGGTGTTTGCACTTAAAATATGTAATTCAGCTTGATGCATGTTGTTAAGAAACTGAATGGTCTCACTGGAAGAACATGTGGCAGTGCGTAATGTACTATTTTGTTATTCACTAAATTCAGTTAGCAGAATTTGGTTTTGTGAGATTGTGTTCAATGGACATTTATCTGCAACATATACTCGTTGCAAAAAATAAGTAATGTTATATTGTTTTCTAATTCAATAATGTGATAATTGATACTTCGTCTATATTTATCTCAATAACTTTATAGTGTATTCCCGTTTCGCTAAGAATTGCAACTGTAGTTGAAATGAAGGTGCGAAATTGTTCCATGATGTATTATATGGTCTTTTTGAATTTTCATAAGAACATATACTGGTATAAAGTTGTACATTTGAATCGCGTGAAGCTTCAATTATTCAACATATACTGGTGTTTTTGTTTGAAGAGATTGTTTGAAACATAGAGGTAAATCATTTGTGTTTCGATTGCTTGGAGCGTAAGTTTAAGCATTTCTATTACAACAACTAAGAGTTCAGAGTCCAAGTGAAACTTGAAGTGCAAGTTTTCTCTAATTCAGCCAAGGGCTCGGAATAATTAATAAATATATGATTCTGATAATAATACTCGGTTTGCTTCTCTATTTCCATTTCTAACTTCAGTTTCTCCAACATTTTTTCTTCAAAAGCAATGAAGAAAGTCATGTCTAACATACTATCATAGCAAACGGATCAGTTTGCTTCTATATATTCAAACCCGTGATACAATAATAACAATAACATTTACAAATCTAATATCAAAAATAAATTAAAAAAAAAAAAAAAACCCTTTATGGAGAATTTGGAGTAGACAAACTTGCACAAGCCTCTCTACTAATGCACCAAACACTACTCCTGCTTGGTGTGGCCGTTATCACATCCTTGGATTTGGCATCAAAAGATTCGCGTTCTAAAACTGAAGTACTGTCAAAACATTGTCCATCTGCTTTGTTCATCTTTTGAAGTAAGGATTGCCTAATATGTGAATCCGTCATCCAAGTTTCAGAGATATTTGTTCCGGGCGAGGAACTTAGTGAATCAGAATTGCTTAGTGAATCCTCTTGCAATATATCTCCTATTCTAGATAATATGCTGAATGCTAAATTCCCGAGAACTCTGGAATACGCTTCCAAAATCGAATGTCCAATATCCTACAAAAAAGATGCAATATGTTTCTTTAGTCAGAATAATTTGTCGAATGCATGCATCATATTATAAACTACAAAAGCTTACCTTGCCATATTGTACTTTAGCAGCATCAAGAAATGTTTGAGGAAGGTTGGGGTATCTGATTTTAAGCAACTGTAATAATGTTTCGGCACGGTCCAATAATAACTCTATTTTATCAACTTCTGACAAAGGGCCCTTCACAAAAGACCATGAAGTTCTAACTGGTGATTTTCCTGTGACTTGTTCTGTGGTTCTCTCTTTCAATGAGAATATAACAGCTTCCAATTTATTAATGGTTTCGAGGGCCATATGTTCAGATTTCAAATTCAGAGATTTAAGAACGTCTTCTCCGCAACTTGATTCGGTTGTCAAAACCTTGTGCAGTTCTTGTCCAAGGTTTGCCTTTCCTGACTGCAACATACAAACATATAAAAGATCAGTTTAAAGCATTAGAATTTAATTTCCTTGAAGTTATTCAACATTACAAAACTATTTTACCTTTGAAAGTGCGTCTTTAATAACTGCTGGCACAGGCATTTCAAGCAACACATTTTCATTGATAGATTTGGCAGCCTTGAACACTTGACGTACCACCCTTCCTTGATGAACCAGCCTCTTTCTTTCGGTGTCAGAAAGGCCAGTTTTTGGCACCTGAGGTGATGGAAGCCACCATCTGTTACTCTGCCGTTCACTCGTGTCTCTTCCTTCGGTCCGGCTTCCTCCCTCTGCATACCAAAACTCTGTTTTCACCATCGAATCAAGTGCCTCCTGTCAACAACAAATAATCCGAATAAGATGTAGTAGCCTAAAATGTAACTGTAAAGATCTCGTGCAAAACTGCATATAAATGGAGAAAAAAATGACGAAAAATAGAGTTTGAAATTATGCTAGAGTCATTAAGGAAGACTTTTCTTAGAATGGATAAATTTGAGAGAGGATAAAAAAATGTTCAAGATCGTTGTTGATTGTAGTAAAGAGATGACGTACGATAAGCATAGAGTCCAATTTCTGGAGTGCTGGAAGATTCATGTGAATGTCTGCACGAGCTTTCGGTGTCATGATCTGTTCCAAGAAAAAAAATAACTCTTACTTTGTTGCAAGGTGATGTATAAAATAGTTTATTCTTTTTCTACCAAGCTGAAATGAAAGATACCTCAAAGATCCGGCCATTAGCATTGTTTTGCTTAGCCGGAACTAGCTCAACCATATAGTTAGTAGGAGACAATAACCAATCCAATTCTCTTCGCCATTTGCACTTCCTTTCTTCAGATAAAGGTTCCAATTTCCACAGCTCACCAAAAACAGTAACTGCATATAATCATTTTAAGCACATACATTAGCTACTATTTTGTCAATAATATCCTTAACTATTTATCGCACGAAGAAAAGGATAACATAGAAAAGTTATAATTAATTTCATGAAATGAAACAAAATATGATAGAAAAATGGGAAAGAGCATACCTGCTAGGTTTGTGATGGCATTAGACAGTGCTAAAGCGGTAGTGATGCCCTTAGTTCCTCCTGTAACATCTTCACCGAGTAAGAGCTTCGAAAACTTTTCCTTCATGGCTTCAATATCTGAATGTTGGATTGCATAAGAAGGCTTTTCTTTTTCTTTGACATAAAACTGTTGAGGACTTTCTGAGAGTTCCCATTCTTCAAGACCTTGTTCATCTTCCCTTTTCATTGTTAAACATTTTGAAGAGAATGATCCAAAAGCATCTTTGCTTGAAGAACAGCTTGAGTCATCTTCATCAAAAGAATCTGTTATGCATCCATCACCTCTACTAGTTCTGCTTTCCTCTTCATAAGACTGGTTATTTAGAATGCAACTCTCAAGACCCTTATATGTCATGATTCCTGAAATATTCCATTATATAAATTCATTAAAAAAATTATGATTTTTCATAAAGGGCTTATTTTTAAATGTAAAAATATTACATATAACTAAATATAGTTTACAAAAATGAAACCTTACACCAAAAAAACTAACCAAAATATGAAATGAAACCTGGCTGTCAATGCTAAAACAATGAAAGAATATATTCTCTCTGCTGTTGGACAAATAAGCTATGCAGGCAGGCATACATCCAAAAATAGCATATGACTAAACATCATGGTTAACATTTAATTAAAACCATAATGATTTTTTGGTTGCATAAAAACAAGAAATTTTAGTACATTAGTACACAATTATTTGATTTACTATTTATGCAAGAGCATATAGGCTTTCTGAAATCAATTTTTTCTGCATTGTTATTGGCATATAGCTCAACTAGACTAATTTAAAAAAGTAGTAATTCACAACTAAGTACTTGAGAAGTTTGAATAGTAAGGAAGAAAAAATATATATATGTCACAAATGGTCAAAAGTGAATAATTGAGATTCCATCACATCTCTGTCACGGATATGTTTACTTCCTAGTTGGTATAAAGTCTTACTATACGGCTACCAAACAATGTCAAGTATATCTCTGCAATTGCAGATTATCATGACATATTAATGTAACTATTGCAAGATATACTGACAAGAATATATCACATACTAGTAGTTGTTTATTTCATAATAATATTAATAGTACTTTATTAACATAGCATAATAATTAACAAGCTAATTGTTGTTAATCTGTTGTTTAAATTATCCTTTTAAGATTATATATAGATTTATGAAACACAATATTAAAGTATTTAAAAGTTCTATGAGCTTTAAATAACTTTTGTTTACTTTGTCAAAAAAAGAACTTTTATGTTCTTTTTTTTTTAATTTTGATGTTTTCATAAAAAGAGTGAACTAAAGGTGTTTACACAAATATCAATCACCTATGTTTTACTAGGATAAATACTTGAATGGAATTGAGAAGCTTCCGAGACTATGACAGGATAGAACAATGATTGAATCTAGTTCAATCCTTGAAATAAATAATAATATAAAAAAATAATTAAAAAAAAAACAAAGGACAAAAGAGCCAACAGTAGATTACAAAGCACCACAAAAGACCAAATAATAAGAAAATAACTAATATTAGGGTATCTTTGGATTGATGGAATAGGATGGAATCGAGCGAAATTGAATGGAATAAGTTTATGTTCCATCGTTTGGATCGATTAAAAACGGATGGAGTTGAGTGGTATCGGATCGAATGGATTTCATTCCATTCCATCCCTTTCCACCATTTTTTGTACCCTCCAATTTGGACGGAATGAAAAAATTACTCTATTATATCACGAAGTATCCAAACAATAGAATGACGTATTTATTTCATTCCACTCCGTTCCGCTTTATTTCATCCCGCTCTGTTCTTTTTATTGTATCCACACATAGCCTAAAATTTGTGCAATAGGATTGAGTCGGAGAGGACAACAATAAGCGACAAAACTTTAAAAGAGACTTTTACCATTTCATTATGATGTTCTTGGATACATGAGGTTAGAGTGTAAGATGTCATTTGGAAGCTGAGTTTTGAACAAATTGTAACTTTCGAAAATGTCCATAAAAAATTTAGAAGTTTTCTGAATAGTAAGGACAAGAAAGGCAGTTTCCTTAAAATTTAGAGGATATGAGCAGTAAAGGTACAAACTACCCCACAACACAATGAAGGCATTAAGTTCATTCTGTGAGTATATCTATGAGGAGGGCCATGGAGTGAAATGGGTAGTAGTTATGCCCAATAAAAACACCCATGGTCCACCTACTTGTCGGTCAATGGATTTCAGATTGAAACACTGTTCTATTCTACTAGTGTCTCAGATTGAAAGTTGATATGAAACACAATCACCCTTCTACTTGTTTGACCTAAATTATAGCCTAGTAAGTATAGCACAATTGAGAACTGGAAGGACGTTGATATGAAATTTGGTTACAATATGAAATCTGAAAGTGTGGAAGTGTTTTTCATGGACCACAATGTTACATCCATTGGCAAGCAATTGTCATTGTAAGGACTATACATTGATTGGTATAGTCTTTCACAGATTTATGTCATTTATGTTGAGACCGCTATCTTTTTTAAATGGCAAATTCATGTGCTTGGTAATTGGTATGTTGCAGAAAACAATAATGAAGGTTTAAGATGCACTTATGACTCGTGAGTGAGCTAGGAGTGTGGGACAGGTATTAATGTCTCCTACAATAAAGGACTTGCTCAAACTTAGAAATATGGAGTAGAGAGGTTTAAGTAGCTATCGATTTCAAATTCAAATCTAACTATTGAGAAAGTGACCAAAATTAATTCATGTAGCATCATACTTCATGTCAAATCCATTGTCACTATATTTTACACTACCAATTCAGTATAGCCATTGGTTTGTATTACTCCCTCCGTCTCATAATAAATGTCCTATTTGAACAATGCGCGGTTTTTAAAAAAATAATTGGATGTATTGGTTTTAGTAAAAAAGTTAATGTCATTTACTAGAATACCCCTATTAATAGTAGTTGAATAACGTGAAAGTTAATAAATAGGGGTATAATAGTGGAAAAATAATAATGATTGATGCATTGAAATTGTAAATGGACAATTAATTTGAGACAAGAAAAAAATGCAAATGAGACACTTATTATGAGACGGAGGGAGTATTTTATAGGAAGTTAAACACCTTCTAACATCCAACCTTTATAATTAACTGATTATATAAAATCTTTTTACCTGTCAGTGCATATCAATTAAACTCATCGATAAATAAAACACAATTTTTATATTATTAATTGTAGAAATAGTTATCCATAAATAACACAAATTTTATAAATTTATTATCACATCCACTTTTCATAATACTTTTAAAAAATTTGAAGATCTTGTACTAAGACACAAAAAATATTTTAAAAACTGTTATCAAAGAGTTTTGTTATTTTCTTAAGAAACACGGACACCTCGAATACACATGCTAACATCAACACATAGACTCCAATACTAATTTTTTATTTAAAAAATAAATAAATTAAAAATAATTATATAATTATAAATGTTAGTGCAAGTGTTGATGTCCAACATAGACACGCAATTTTTCAGTGCAACTTAATTTTCATACAAAGTACAAACTTATCATAAAAGTTATTTGTACCATCCAGAAACTTCTTAGATAATTCAAATAATCCACAGTTTAGAATTAAGCAACTATTAATGCTGTCAAAAAAGGTAAGTGGCTCTTAATGACTTAATTAAAATTCGTAGACAAAAGTTAGGAAGACTTTTTTTTGACAAAAAGAGTAAGGAAGACTTAAGTAGCATCCTATTTGAAATTGAACGTTACAATATCTTTATAAACTAACTATATGTCCTTGTTTTTCAAACAAAGACTTTGTAACCACATAGATTAATGTTTCTTCTAGAAAATAAATAGATCAACACCAACAACAATAACAGCAACAATAAATAATATTTATTATTTTAAAAATAATAAAAATATATATAGAACAAATTTAAAAGTATGGACTTACTTTCTTGATCATGATCAATGCTAATTTTCCTCCCCCTGGTACAGCAACCTAGTCCTTTCCTCATCTTAAACATCCCTTTCACTGTAGCAATTGTTCTATGGCTTCAATAACTCTTACTCTGACCCCTTCACCAACCATGTCCAAAATACTTATATCATATTTCTAAATAATTTTCAATAAATATATAATAGCCATACTTTATAAAATAATAAAAAAAAGAAAAACTGAAATTAATGTATACTGGGAAGAAAACATGGGCCACCATGCCATCCCAGTATTCCTAAGCATTTAATTTTACATACCAAGTCACGTTCAACCACTAATTTCAATTTATATTAAGAGAAAATGTCACAGTCAGATTAATATTAATCACCAATTGATGCTTAAACACCATACTTATAATTAATCAGAAAAGGTACTAATTATAAAGGGGTAAAAAAGTAAAAGTGTAGAGTGAAGTGAGCAAAAGGTATTAATTATGGTAACTTTATGAAAAGGTGGTCAAAAATCAGAAAGGGAGTCTGAATCCTGAACAGTAAAAAAAAATCCACTAGGTCATACATATTAGATATTCCACTGTGTATAATTTTTTCATTTAAAAAAATTGAAAAAGTTTTTCAAAAAATGAGGATTGAGAAAATTGAAGTCAGGAAAAGAATAAAAAGCACAACAACAACGAAAATAAAAAATTAGAGAAAGAAGCTTTTCAGTACTTTTATTTTTTTTTTAAAAATTAACAAAATTAATTTGAAGTTCGAAGTTGAAAACGAAAGAAATTGAACAGAACGTACCTTAGATTGCATTGTTTTGCGGTGGAAAGTTCAATGGTGATGGAGAGCTTCAGCAGGTAGTAATGGCGTTGGAGAGAGAGAGAGAGCGAGAGAGAGAGAGAGATGAGAAGAGGAAATTATGGAGGAATGAATTTAAGAAAGGAGAGATGAAAGAGGCTCCTTTGAACAGTAAGTGAACATGGACCGTTGAAGCTGGGTGAAGCTGATTCTGTTTGGACGGTTAAGATTGATGGAGGGATTGGTAAAGTGGGGCCATATTGGGTTAGTGGGCTATTAAAATCAGTAGCAGTTGGTAGTTTTTGGTATTAATGAAGTTTTTGGAATTCAATTTTCAAATTGTGGTCACTCCTCATTCTACATCACCTCCTACTTAGCTAAATAATGCTACCTGTCAATCTAAGGTTTCTTAATGGATGAATCACCCTTTTGTATTTTAAATTGTTGATTGCCTTCTTTTAAAAGGAAAATGCTACTAATATAGTATTACTCCCTAATAATTTACTGTATAAAAAAATTAATATTTTACACTTATTAAGAAAATTTAAATTTTATGTCTTTTCTAAAAATATTTTATAGAAAAGATGTAAAAGCAGTTTTTATTAGTTGTTATTTATAGAAAAATAAGAATGAAATCAAATTAAATGCAATTTGCATTAAATTTATTTTTAAAAAGATGCATTTTTAAGATAAAGTTATTTAAATGAAATAAAATTAATATTTTTTACTTATGATTTATTACAAAAAAAATTAATGTTTTTTCCTTATAAATCATTACGGTGGTGGGAGTACATATTTAGAAATTTAATGTAAAACCATTAGGGCGGGAGTACATATTTAGAAATTTAGTGTAAAAATTCTAATTTATAATTTGTGTAATCAATATTTTAAAAATCGAAAAAGTTATTTTGTCTACAATTTTTTATATTTTCTGAAATAATTTAAAACATTAGCAAGTGTCTTGTTAATACGATTTAATTGTTAATTGCATAGATGTTTCACTGTCAAATCAGATACAGATTCATATTTGCGACATCTCATTTATTTTTAAAAAAATATGAAATTCAATTCAATTCATTGGTAGTTTGATATAGGAATCATAGAATCTTTCATAAAAATGGAGACAAATGACTCCGAAGATGCTGGTAGCGTTTGGATTATCGCAGGGAATGAGTTGATTACAAAGATATAATAAAACTTTAACTTCCTACTGTTTCTTTTTTAACTGCTCTTTCATTTAAAATTCGTTAGCTAAAAAGATCCTCATGGGGTTTTTTCTAGAGAGAGATTGTCTTCCTTCTCTCTAGTTTTATAGAAGATCTCGTTTTCAACTTTCTGTGGAGGTTGTGTGGAGGTTTCAGAGCTCGCCGATGGAGTGGCAAAGGAGTAAAGGGAGGAGGTTTTTAGGAACCTTTCTCAACGGTGGGACGTTTTCCCTTTTGGAGGGAGAGGGATGTCAAGGGATGAAGCTATCAAGAGTGCTTCCATTTATTTCTCAGAGGTTCCAGATAGGGTGAAGGCGAGAGAGATATTTGGGTTGTTTGGTTGTATCGGGGAGATAGTCGAAGTGGTGATACCACCGAAGAGAAACAAACTTGGTAAAAGGTTTGGTTTTGCCAGATTCAAGGATGTGGAGGATGTCAGAAGGTTGGCAGTCAAGCTAGACAATGTGTTCATCGATGGGACGAAGATTCATGCGAATCCCCCGAGATTTGAGAGGAACAACAATGGAGAAGTTGATTTAGGAAGGGAGAAAGGTAAAGACAACGTACAAGCACATTTACAGAGGAGAAACATCAGAGGGGAAAACTCTTTTGTGGACGCGAGGTCGTTTGCAGACGTCGCCGCATATCAGAAGAAGGAATGTGTGATGAAGGAAGCGAAGGTGGACTTGGAGTTCGTTTCTGATCCAGAGGTTTCAGTTAGGCTGTCCAAGGCATACACCAGTAAGGTTGTTAACCCTGGAATGACTTATAACATTCAAACCTGCTTCGAGTTGGAAGGATATTTTTCAATTAAGGTAACTTCGTTAGGAGCTAACTTATGCTTGCTAGAAGAAGTTAAAGAAGGTGACATTGAGGCTCTGATAAGGGAGGGGGAGGTATGTTGGAAACAGTGGTTTTCTGAGATTAGAAAATGGAAAGCGGAGGATATTGATGAAGAAAGGGTGACTTGGTTGAGGGTTTTTGGTGTACCCTGTCAAGCCTGGAGTTTTGAATTTTTTGAGCTATTGGCGAATAGAGTTGGTTCTTACATTTGTGCATATGAACAAACTTTGAAGGCGATTAATATGGATGTGGAAAGGTTCATGGTTCGTACTTGGTGTTCAAGAGTCCTGAATGAAGTAGTGAAGGTGCATATTGACGGTGTCCTTTTCAAAATCAAGATAGTTGAAGATTTGCACGGGCCGATTAGGATCAATCTTAACAGCAAGGGATCGAATCCTGAACAAAGGGTAGAAGACTTTTCAGATTCAGAGAAGTCTTGGAACTGTGAAGATGAAGCCTTCGAGGAAAGGGAGGAGATCGACGGTTTTTCAGAGGATTCGACGGTGGGAAATAAAAAGTTAGTGGGTTTGGAAATTGAAAAGAGTGTATCAATGGAAGCTCAACTTATGGATGAGGTAAACAAATAGTTGATTATAAGTGATGGAGGTAAAGAGATGGAGGGAGACTCAAAAAGATTATAGGGAGTCCCATGAGCTTTTGACAAAGCTTTAGGGGAAATTTTGAAAACAAAAGATACAGACAGGAGTGTGGATTTAATCGTGGACAACACTAGTTCGGAGGGATTCAAAGTCAGTTGTTCATTAGATACCTTATTTAGGAGAGATTCGATGGAAGGTAATTCAGTTGGCAATAATGGGAGGGAGATGGTGCTGGAGAAGAAGGTAACTGTCTGGAACATGGTTGAATCTAAAAGTGGTAGGAAGGATAAAATATTGGTGGAATTGGTTGGGCCACATAATACCAAGAAAAAGAGAGTCAAGAACAGGCAGCTTAGTAGTAAGGTACAAGATGGTTTGTTTCAGGGGGGCGGGGAGAGTGAGGAGGTTCTCGGATCTGGTAGAGTAGAGACGAAGATAGGTGGTAGTGTAGAAGAAGAATTTTCAGCAGGAGCAGTGTTATGCAGAGACCAGATATTAGATGTTGACATGGTGAATTGTAATGCTAGGTTTTGGGATAACATTGACCCGAACGTTGGTGCTAAAACCTGGAAAGCTATTACGAATCTGGGGGTGGTATCAAGAAATATTGTAAAAGATTACCAAAAGAAAATAGAAGATATGGAGAGAAGTGATAAAGGTAAACTAGTGGGGAGGAAGGAGAATATAAAAATGTCGAAATGATTGTAGGATCTCTAAACATCAGAGGGGGAGGTAATCTTCTGAAGAGAAGGAGGATTAGTACAATTATAGCTCAAGGTAAGGCAGATATTTTTTTGATACAGGAATCTAAGCTGGAAGTGGTTGATAGTAAGATAGTGAATTCTTTTCGGAAGAAGGATAAGATTGGCTGGTCATTTGCAAATTCATCGAGGAGTAAAGGATGTCTTATTACCTTGTGGAAGGAAGATTTATTCGAAGAAATTATGAGTTTCAAAGGAAAAGGATTCCCTGGGGTGAAGCTGAGGTGCAATGGGTTGTTCTTCTATGTGCTGAACATATATTCATCTTGTTTTTTGCCTCAAAAGAAAAAATTATGGGCGGATCTGTTAAAGTTGAGGACTTAGTATGCGGATGCTGACTAGGTTATGGCTGGGGATTTCAACACGATAGCGTCAGTTCTGGAAAGGAAGGGGGCTATGAACTTCAACCGTATTTCAGAGGTATCAGGTTTCAAATATTTTCTGGAAGAATTGAAACTTGTAGATGTTCCCTGCAAAGGAAAGCGGTTTAGCTGGTACAGTGGAGACGGCAAGGCCTGTAGCAAGATCGATAGGTTTATGTTGTCCGAAGATCTGATTTCCGAATCGGGAATTTCTGGGCAATACATAGGAAGTAGGGATGTTAGTGATCATTTCTCGTTATGGCTAGTGGCGGAAAACAAAAATTGGGGTCCGAAACCTTTCATGTTCAACAAAGGTTGGTTCGATAATAAGTTGTTCTTACCGTTTGTTGAGGATGCATGGGCGAAGCTCTCCATTCAAGGAAGGGGGATTACATTTTGAAGGAGAAATTGAAATCTTTAAAAGGTTGCCTTAGAAGTTGGAACACAAATGTTTACGGGAAGGTAGATTTGGAGATAAAAGATAGTGTTGAAGCTATCAACGAAGAGGATTGCTTTTTAGAATGGTGTAGCGATGATCCTTTAGAAGAGGCGGTTAAGAGGAGAAGCGAGGTTACTGCTCGGTTTTGGACAAAAGTCAGAATAAAGGAGAATTTACTTCACCTAAAGTTGAGAGTTAAGTGGGATAATGAAGGGGATAGTAATAGTAGATTATTTCACAGTATTATGAAGAAAAGGAGGAGAAGAAATAGTATTGGATGGTTAAACACAGAGGAGGGCTTGATTAAGGAGATAGGGGAGATAAAACATGAGGTATGAAGGCACTTTTCTAAAAAGTTTGAAGAAGAGGATATGGTAAGACCGATTCCTGAGGGAGTGGTTATCAAGCATTTATCTCGGTCTCAAGCGGAAGGATTGGAGGCTCCTTTTTTGGAGGAAGAAATTAGAGAAGTTTTATGGAGCTGCGATGGTTCCAAAAGCCCTGGTCACGATGGTTATACCTTCGCTTTTATCCGTTAGTGCTGGCCTTTCTTGAAATCGGATTTCTTCCGGTTCTTTAATGATTTTCATAGATTTGGTTTACTATCTAAATCGGTTACCTCATATTTTCTTACCTTAATCCCCAAGACTGAGAGTTGTTTAGGCCTAGATGATTATCGCCCCATATGCCTTGTGGGGTGCTTGTACAAATGCCTCTCTAAGCTGTTTGCTTCCAGGTTGAAAAGGGTGCTGAATGATTTAGTGTCAGATTGTCAGACGGCTTTTGTCCCGGGCAGACAACTCTTGGATGGAGTGATAGTTGCTAACGAAATTGTTGGTTTCGCTAAAAAGGAAGAGAAGGATTTTTACTTTTCAAGGTTGATTTTGAAAAAGCTTACGACAAGGTTAGTTGGGGATTCTTGAGATACATGTTGGACAGAATGGGCTTTGGCTTGGTCTAGAGGAAGTGGATGGAGTCCTTAGTGTTCAACAGTCATATGTCGGTCTTAGTCAACGGCAGCCCTACTAAGGAGTTCAAAGTTTCGAGGGATTTAAGGCAAGGAGACCAGTTATCCCCTTTCTTGTTTGTTCTGGTGGCGGAGGGGTTGTCGGGTTTGGTTAGGAGAGCTTCGAAAGTGGAGAACTTCAGAGGTATTAATATTAAACGAGTGTGTAAGGTGAATATCCTTCAATATGCAGACGATACGATTCTGGTGGGCGATGGTAGTTGGCAACATATTTGGGCTATGAAATCAGTGCTCAGAGGGTTTGAATTAATATTTGGTCTCGGGGTTAACTATCACAAGAGTAAACTGATCGGGATAAACGTTAATCTGAATGTTAAGAGGCGGCGGCCAATTTTCTTGCTTGTACTATTGAAGAAGATTGTTTTTCATTCCTTGGGATTCCAATCGGCTGCAATACAAGGAGAATTTCTGTTTGGGTACCGCTTGTCAATAAGTTGAAGAACAGGTTAAGCAATTGGAAAGGGAGATTTTTGAGCTTGGGAGGCAGGCTAACGATGCTGAAGACTGTCTTAGGTGGTTTACACATCTTTTTCATGTCTTTTTATCGTGCACCAGCGCAAGTTTGTAAAGAGATCACCAGAATACAAAATAAATTTTTATGGAGTGGATCGGAAGAGAAAAAAAGATTTATTGGGTCAGGTGGGAATCTCTGTGTCTTCCACTGAATAAGGGTGGTTTAGGGGTGAAGTTAACAGAGGAATTTAATATTTCTCTTCTTCTAAAGTGGAGATGGAGGCTGTGTCGGGAGGTGGATTCGATGTGGGTGAATATTCTGAAAGCTAGGTATGGAAATAATAACACTTTGCTTGGTTATTCTGGATTTCCTGGAAGGTCGGCTTCAATTTGGTGGAACGATATCGCACGTTTGGAGTTCAGACATGTAGAAGGGGCTTTCGTCGACAACTGTAGATTTGAGATAGGTAACGAGAACCGCATTCTGTTTTGGCAAGTGATTTGGATAGGAGAGTCCACTTTGAGAACAATTTTTCCAGAATTATATGACAGGTCGGATAAGAAGAACGAAACTCTCAGTGATATGGAGGAGTGGGATAGGGATATATGAAGGTGGGGGAATTTGGGGATCGAGGACTCGGAAAACGCAGCGATACAGGTTCGATTTTTGGCTGAGTTCGGTCAGCCCTGTTAGCGGAAAGGAGGACGTGGTTCGTGGCAGCCAGAGGCGGAAGGTTTTTTTACTGTTAGCTCTTGTTACGACTCAATTTCGGAACATCGTCTTAGCTCTATTTTTGATCCGGATAGAGAGAAGGCTATGGGTTTGGTTTGGAAAGCTGCAATCCCTTTCAAATTCAAAGCATTTGCTTGGAGAGTTTTGATTAATTGGCTCCCTACCAAAGATTTGCTTTTGGTTAGAGGTTTGTTTTTTGACATTTTCGATCTCGAGTGCGTGTTTTGTAAGGATGAAGAGGAAACTTTGTATCATATTCTGTTTTCTTGTGGGATAGCGAAGGAGGTTTGGAGATCTATTCTTGGGTGGTTTTGTTTAGATGTTGAAATAGTTTATAGCACTTGGGAAAATTTTCTAATTCTGTTTAATGCTTTTAGATATAACGGAGTTAGGAAGGGAGTTGAAAGTTTGGTTTGGATTGGGGTCTGTTGGTGTATATGGAATAGGAGGAATAGGGTGATTTTTAGGCCGGAGAATTGGAGTATCTCTTATATTATATGGAGCATTAAATTTCTTGTTTGGAAGTGGTTGTCTTACGGAGAAATTAGGTATGTCAATTGCAATTTTTATGAGTTCTGCAAGGATCCTTTGCATTTCTTACGTCAAATTCCAATTGGTATGTAATTTTTCTGGTTTCGTTTTTGGTAGAGCTGTCAAAATGGGTTAGCCCATAGGGACCGATCCACAAGGCCCGATAAATCATAGGGTTTGGACCTTAAAATTAGAGCCCATATTTTTCAGGGCTTTTTTAGCCCAGCCCTAAAAAGCCCGCTACCCATTAGGGCTAGCCCATATGGGTTGTGGGTAGCCCATTAGGCCCAAATACTTATAAATTTTTTTAAAAATATTAATATTTATATTATCTTACTCTAAAATAGCATATTGATTTTTCTCACTTCACTAAATTTTATCTCTATTTTATTCAATCCTTCTCTTTTAAATATTATACATTAATATAATCAATATTTTTTCATCGTATTATATTAATTTTTTTCTTATAATAAATATTCAAGTATTATTTTATACATTTTAGACATATATTGTATTTAGAAATACATTATAGTATCTATAAGAGATAATATAGTACTTAAAAATGTATTAGGTTTAAAATAACATAATTTTTAATGTTATTTATAATTAATATTATAGAGTTTTTATTTTAATTTTTTAAAATAAAAAAGCCCATTTAGGACCAGGTAGCCCGAAGCTCATCTAGGGCCGGGCACGGGTAGTAAATCTCGAGCCTATATTACACAGGATCTTTTTGCCCCAGCCCTAAAAAGTCCAGGGTCGGCCCGTTTAGGGCCGGGTAGCCCATATTGACAGCTCCAGTTTTTGGGTTGCTCCGTCTTTTGTATATGAGATTTGAGTACCCCTAGTACCCCTTAATATAATCCTTGGTTAAAAAAAAATAAAAAAACTGCTCTTTCATTTTTTATCTACTGCAATTTTTCTAGAGATTAAAATATCTATTCTAATGAATTGAGTCTTTAATTCCTAAATTTAAGATAGTTTTAGTTATCAATTCCTTCATTAAAATAAAATTGAATATTTGAATCTATAGGAGAAAAGCAAGTCGAGCCCCCCTATGCTTGCAGTTATGTTTTGCAGTAAAATCTTTGGTCATCATTTTTTATATTAGTGTGGCATTTTATATGGGCAAAAAAAACTAGCACCAATTCAATCAGAACAATGAAAACTTTGAAACCAAATCTAGCAAGCAAAATAATCTGCACATTTCATCCATATAATTAAAGAAGTGGAAACTGATTTCAACCAAACAAATAAAAACACTATATTAATAAATTATCCTTATAACTAAACAGATCCATTTTGCTTAAACATAAATAATCAATTTTTCAAAGGAAAAAAAATCATAATCTAGGTGATAATGGAGATGAGAAAAAGAGTTGTTGTGTTGTTATGTTACATGGATTTAGAAAATGATGATTTGATACGTAAATGGGGATTTGATATGTACTCTGTTTCTTGGAGTTTTAGATTACAAAATTTGTCACAACAGAACTAAAATAAGATGAAAAATGGTTATTGGTGTAGGGATTTAGAGAATGTGATTTTGTAAACTAAATTTTTTTCATTTTTAAGTGTTCTTGGAGAATATATAGATAAGTGGCACTGCTGCAACATTAATTGGAGACGGCGAAAGTAGAATAAATAATTTGGTGTTAAAGCTCTATATTTAAATCTAATTAACTATTCGATCCAATAGTTGTTAACAATAGTATATGGGTGAGGGATTTAGTTGCACCCTCACCTTAGAAGCAACTTAATTAAAAATAATAAAAATAATACGGAATTATTTATTATAAGAGTGGCTGTGACACATCATTTATTGGACTGCCATGTCAACAAAATTTGATCTTAATGGATAGAAGGCTTTTTAATTTTATAATTATGCAGACTTGATAGGCTATCCACGGCCCATATGAACTAACTCTAATGGATAGCGGGCTTTTTACGACTGTGATAAAAGAACCATGAAAAATATGGACTCTAATTTTAAGGCTCGAGACCTATAATTTTTCGGGCCTAGCAGGCCGACCCATATGAGTTAACCCATTTTAAGAGCTCTAGTTCAATGTGTAACTACTTTTTATATTTGAACTAGTAATGTACCCGTGCGTTCGCACGGGTCACGTAAAGTCGAAATAAATAATAAATAAATATATATAAAACATACACAAATTAAAAATAAAAAATATTTTAAAGTATAATTGTCATATAAATATTAATTTAATCTAATTAAAAATATATACTTTAGTAGAAAAAATAAATGAAATAATTAAATAGTCATCTATCTGCGTTCGCACGCATCATACAATATCGTTATAAATCTACCGTGAGTAGTCATCTACCCGTGCGTTCGCACGGATTGCACAATGTTATAATAATAAATAAATATAATATATGTGATTATACTTATTTGATTTGGTAACATGTACCAAACTTTTTTGTCCAAATTTTATTTATTGTCATTCATACCCTTATCTTATTATAAGTATTTGAAATCTTTTTCACTTATTTTAAATAAAAATTTCACTTCCTTTAATAGATCTATTTTTTCAAAAATATAGTTAGAGTTTAATATGTACATATAAAAAAAGAAATAATTAAGTAGTTATCTATCAGTAGTAAATAAATATAATATAGTATAAATGTAAGCTTTTTATCATTAGTAAATAAATATAATATAGTATAAATATAATATTTGTATCATTTTTTAGTATAAATGTAAGCTTTTTATCATTAAAAAAGTTAATATTTTTTTCAAATAAATTTCATTTTTTTCTTATAAAATATTTGTTATTTGTATGAAATTAAATTTAAAATTAAATATTTATTATTTGATTTTATTATTTTATTCTTTTCAATTGTTATTTTAAAAAATATATTTATCTCGTTTCAATGTTCATGCAAATACACCTGGTATTGCTCAGCTAACCTCCATGATATTAATTACTTAAAGAATAAGCAATATTAATCATAATAATATTAATAAGTAAATCATAATAATAATTAGTATTCAATTAATTTTGATAACTTCTTGTTACCTAAAAAAATCATTTAACGTACGATCACGTTTTCAAATATTTATTTTTAATTAATTTATTATAAATACTAAATATTAATTATTTAATGACTTTTCATTTATAAAAAATTTAATAACCACATTTCCAATTAATCTATTTTTTTCAATTAATTCCGTTATTAAAATTTAAACGAATATATTTGATATAATTTGGTAATTGCTATTAAACCAAATATATATATTGTAGAAAAAACAGGTTTGGCCCGTCGGACATGCTATAATTTTTATAATTGCTTATAATTTTAATTTTACAATTTCTATTAACAAACATTATAAAATAAAAATAATACAAAAAAACATATTGGTTTAGTAACAAATTAAAATTGATAATATTTTACTATAAATTAAAATTTGATATATTTTTTTTGAATTTGCTTCTATATTTTTCTTTCTCCCGTTTTGATTGGTATTTTGATCAATTATTCACGCATTTTCTCCCATTTCTCCAATATTGGTTGGAATTTTGATCAATTATAACCATTATTATAATAATGAGTTTATAATATAAATTTTACAAAAGTAGTATTACAATTTTCTCATAAATTAAAAATATTAATATTTTTTGGTACAAATTAAAATATTGATACAAATGTTATGATACTGAAACTTAAAATTTAATACCATTTAAATAGGTTAACAGTTAAAATGAGAATAAATAATAATTTTTTTCCTCACTGTTTACTCACCTGTAATAAATATTGAGGATTTCCAAATTATTTTATTATTATAATATGTTATCATGATTATAGAGGTTTGAATCTTTTAAGACACGATTCTTATTATTATAATATGTTATCATGATTATAGAGGTTTGAATCTGACACTATTTTTATTTCCCAAGTCAAATTAATTCATTTTTGAAACAAATAAAGAGAACAATTACAAATTACAATGAAATGGTGCAAGATATTGGAGAAGACCATTATTTAAAATTATGATTGTCATATTAAATATTAATTTAATCTACATGTGTATACACATTGAGAGATAAATTGTAAATAAATTCAGTAGTTATAATAATGAAAAATATGTTACAATAAAAAAACGATTGTTTTGTTTTAAAATATACACTTAACATAATAATAAGATATTATTGTTAAATGGAAAAAATAATAATGACAGATATTAATACAATAATAATAATGAAAATGATCATAGAGGCACAAAATACTCTTTTAAATTAATTTTAGTTAGGGTAATTAAGTATTTTTGGCCGTATAAATTTAATGTGATGAGTAGTATAACAAATTGAGTTATTATAGAGACCTTACACTTTCCTAGGCAAATGATGATGAGAAGGCAGCATTGGAACTAATGAGGTGATAAAATATTTTGATTCATGCGTGAATCATTGTAGGGAAAAAACCAATGGTCCAATTATAATTAAATGAAATCTGAAAAAATTGTGAGTATTATTCCAACAACCATGACTTTAGGAAAATCTAAAAAATTGTGTTTTTAATACATGATAATTTTACAATTTTTTTTTGTTGCTAAGTACATATATAGATTATATCCCTTGAAATCTTCATAGAAAATAAATCATTTATACAAAATAGAAAACATACTCTTAACAATAGAAAATAAATCATTTATACAAAATAGGAAACATACTCTTAAAAAAAAAATAGAATATTATAAATTTCATTTCATTCTCTACCTTAATATTTAATTTCATTTTCAATTATAAATTCAACTTATTAAATGACAATGATTAATATTAGTAGTTTTCAAATATATATTAGAATTCATCAATATAGTCATATAATTGATATTATATAAAAGTTTGTGAAATCTATTTTTATTTTTATAAGTTATTTTCAAATATAAAGGATATAAAATAATATTAAAATCCTCTCATAAAGTAAAATCCTCTCATGTACAGTGAAATCAAATCCTTCCATTTTTTCAATTAAATATAATAAAGGTATTATTTAAAAGAATTATGATGAAGATGTACATTTTATTTTCGGTGGAAATTCTACGTGAAAAATTCTCACCGGACACCTACTTTACACTATATTGTTAATATTTTATTAAGGATTCAAATTATCAGCTAATGACTGGATTAATTGTCATTTATTTTAAAATCTTAGAATGCAGATACGTTTATATGTAGAGATGATATATATTCTCTATATCTCAAGTTTCTATGCTAAATGAGAAGTAATAAAAAACTTAATTATATTATTTGCATTGAGGAAATCAACAACCATGACTTTAGGAAAGTGAATGCATATGGCCGTAGGAAAATGTTTAATTTCAAATACAATAATGGACAATTAATTAACAATAGTTATCATATAAAAATATTATACTATATGAATTTTTTTATTGAATAGAATATATGATTTTCCATCAACTATTATACTTTAGCGATTAAATTATTTTTATAGAAGCATAATTATTTTTAGTAGAAAGGGTTAAACTAAACTATTTCAACATTAATACATTTATCACACAAAAATGATAATGATTACTAAAAAAATCATAATAATTAATAGTTTATAAAAAAATTCAATGGTATTTACAACCTTTAAAATATTAGATAGTGAAAACATGTCAATTATGCTAAGACACGACACTACTATCGTCCCTTAAATATATGTATCAATTTTAAAAACTCCAAAATTAAATACTATTAATAATAATCCAAACACATTAGAAAATGCAAAGAATCTTGATATCAATAATTACAAATCAACGACGACTTTAAACGGCGACAATGTTAGACCTGCGGATTTGAGCGGCAGAAGGAATGTGCAGCACGGTTGTAGACGGCGGCAGTTGATGTAGACTGAGCAACTTCTGAAAAATAAAATACCAAGAATTCATTATTATGAAAAATCAATAAAATAAAATAAAAGAAAAGTAGATTATTGATTAAAAAAAGGTAGAGATGAAAAAATAATGAGGTAAAGGAAGTTGAAAAGAAACCTTTTCTTTGATATAAAAAAGAGTTAGATATATTTGATTAAAAGAATGAATTTAAAGATGGAGGAAAGGAATTGGAAAGGGTTGTGGTTCAAATTCGTAATATTTTCAATGCTTAGAATATTGGAAGGAACTGTTGAAGAGAATGATATACAACTTTGTTGAAGAGAATAAATTTATAGATGGAGAGAAAGAATTTGAAGGGACTGTAGTTCAAAAGCAGTGAACTTTCCAAAGCTTAGGTATTGAAATGACTGCAGCGTGAATACATATTCCATAGAACGTAGTGCATCTTTTTCATATTCCAATAAAAAAGATTTGCATTAAATTAGTTGTTGGAATGTAATTATTGTTAGTTGTGTAATTACTTTCAGGGGTATGTACCATCTTAAATAATTGATTGTGATTAGGGTAATTAAGAAAATTTAGGAGTAATCGATTTTTATATATTAAAGTAGATACCAACTACCTTCCTTTCAAGCATTAATATTCCACCTCACATTATAATTGATATAAACATTACGGTCCAACTCTAATATATTTTTTTGTTGGAAAACCAGATAGTGCACGATGTAGATATATTTGTAGATCTAGACTCTTTTTTTTCTCTTGTAATCATAAAGTAGTGATCCCTTATTACTATCAAGGAGTCCAAATTTCTTAACAAATGTTAAACTTTTTATTTGTTAGTAGATCAATAAGGAGTGTTGATAGCAATAGGAGAGGCAAAGGCAAAAACTACAGCAACCATTCCATATCCCGTACGGTGTTAACAACCACTCCATGTGAAAGTGTGAAACATAACATCAAAAACGGAAAAGTGGCCAACCATAATCCCATGTTCTTGTATGAACATTGAACATTATTCCCAACACAAACTAGTACGGCAAAATGGAGACAAAATATAGTGGTGGCCTTTCAATTATGTAAAGTACAGTAGGGTAAGTTGTTAAACTTTTTGTTTGTTAGTAGATTAAAAAGGATTGTTGATAGCAATAGGAGAGACAAAGGCAAGCTAGTTTTGTGCGAGTTTCGAAAGGGGACAAGTTAGATATCGCCGCTCCAAAATCCAACTCAATATTCTAAACAGCTAGAACTCATTAGGAGCACAAACAATAGAGAGTGAATTATTGCTCTTTTCTAGTTTCTATTAGTTTGTTGGTCCTTACTCCTAAGTGCCTTCTTCACCCATATTGTTTTTTTATTTAGTGTATGAGAAAATTTAATTTATATTTAAGTACTTTATCGAAACATTTTTTTTATAGAGACGCTCATACAACAAACAATCACAACAAAACAAAATTACTTAAGATAAAAAAAAAAAAATACAAGATCAGAGCTCCAGCTTAAAAATACAAAGAACAACGGATAAAATAAAAAGGTCTCGTAGAAATTGTGGTCGAGTCTAATTTATTTTTTTAAAGTCGACTAGTAAGGTGAGAATTATTTCCCCACTTATAAAAACATATGATCATGTCATATTTTATTTGATATTGGACTCTTTAACACGCATTGGATTGTTAATGGATGATCAAAACAATTCATTAATCCATTAATAATCCACTAAATTTTGTTTTAAAAATTCAATCCAATTCATCCATTAAGGGATATAATCCATCCAATCCATCCATTAAAATATTTCTAATTGATGGATATACATCCATCCATAAAATTAACTTAATTTTTCAAAAACAATTTTTTTTTGAAAATGTTTTTAATTATAAAATTTATCTCTGTAACTAATTCTAATCAATTATCGTTTTGATTAATTTTCTAATTCTAACCAACTAACTTCTTCATTAACTAATTTCATCCAAAGAAAATTAAAATTCAATGCATGCCAATTAAGCCATTTTAACGTGAATGTTAAATTAAATAAATTTATTGTGAACCAATTAAGCAATTTTAACGTGAATAGCATCATTAATTTTTTTCCAAGGAGAAAACAAATCACTCTCTGGATATTAAATTAGATATACGTAGGTACTATAGTATATTATCTAAAATAAGAAAATGGTTTATAAAGAAGCAAATTATTGATGATTTATGTACTGATTATATATATATATATATATATATATATATATATATATATATATATATATATATATATATATATATGTATGTATGTATATATATGGAGCGTATCCGGTGAAAACTGATATGTATTGTGAGAAACGAGAACTATCAATATCAATCGTCAGATTTAATTGACGCCTAAGATTTAAAAATTCCATATCAAGAACAACATACTGAATTATTTTCTATTATGCCTAACATTTAAATATTCTATAAAAAGAAATTCTTACCATAAATATTCTTATTTTTTGATTAAATTATCATTAAAATATTTTTTATAAATATATTTAATATTTAGTTAGAAAGTTATAAGTACAAAATATAACTCAAAGTATTCAGTATTCTTATTTAAATATAAAGTTTTCTAGACTTTAAATATTTTTCAATACTAAAATAAAAATAAAAAAATAAAAAAAAAATCAGAAAAATCTTATTATTAATTTTATATATGTTTTTTTAAAAGGCCAAAATTATATTAATTTAAAATAGTTAGAAGTATAAATTATTTACTACTTTCTAGTAAAACATGTTTTTTTGAAAAATTATATCATTTGTTTTTATCTAAAAAATTTAACTATGAGATAATTAATTTAATTAAAAAAACTATTTTCTCATTGTAATTTGAATTTTATATATCGTAGTATATATTTCCATAATTTATTTTGTAGAATAAATTTCTTTAAAATTACTTTTGAAATCAAACAAGACTCTCAATATTTTAATAACAATTTAATCATCACAATTAAGATTACAAATAGATTTTTTTATACAAATTAAATATCTTATTCCTTAAATTAACAGTAATTTAAAAAAAAAATAATAATTTGATTTTTTTAAACAATTGGTATTGGGTGAAGTTATCGCTTTTATATATCAATGTGTGTAAGTTTGGCCCTTTGTTAATTATAAACAATCATTAATTTTTTTTAGAAAATCAAATTATTTTATTAATTTTAATTTTTGATAATTTAATTTTAATTTTTGATAATTTAAGGAATGACCTATGTAATTAGTATTAAATTTTTTACTAAGCAATCTTTTTTATATTGATATTAAAAAATTGTATGTCATGTTCGGCTTTAAAATTAAGTCAACAATTTATTTACCCAAAATAAATTGTGAAAAAAAATATAATTATCTAAAATGCGAGAAACAATATTAAAATATATTTTTTAAAAAATTAATTATATAAGAGTTTTATTAAAAAAATTAAATGACATAATTTTAATACTGAAAGCATAAACTATTTACTTATCTTCCTAATATTAAAAATAAAAACAAAACAAAAAAATTAATTCTAATTTTTTTATTTTTTATTTTTGAATTCTTCTTTTAGTATTGAAAAATATTTAAAGTTTAGAAAAATTTAATTTTAAATAAAAATATTAAAAACATTTGAATTATGTTTTATACTTCTAGTATTATATTCTAACTAAATGTTAACTATATTTATAAAAAATATTTTAATAATGAATTATTCAAAAAATAAGAATATTTAAGGTAAGAATTTATTTTTATAGAATATTTAAATATCAAGCATAATAGAAAATAGCTCAGTATGTTGTTCTTTTCTTCTTGATATGGAAGTTTTAAATCTTAGGCGTCAATTAAATCTGACGATTGATATTGATAGTTCTCGTTTCTCACAATAAATATCAGTTCTCACCGGATACGCTCCCTATATATATATATATATATATATATATATATATATCAATTTCATGTTTACGTCACAAACAATAAATATTCACATTTTTTTACATTATGATATAAGAAAAACTATGGGTAAATATTGTGAGAAACAAAAATGTCAAGAAATTATTTAATTTTAGATTTTTCATGTTTTTTAATAAAAAATTATTTAATAAGTAATAAACTAAAATCCATTGGATTTATAAAATGAGATGGATAGATTGAATCCATCCATATAGTTTCATGGATGGATTGGATCAATCCATTAAATTTGTTTTTTGATTAATGGATGGATTGGATGGATAAATTATTGGATGGATATTGTGTTCATGGATTTTATTGCCACCCCTAGATATCTGAAGTGTGCAATATTACAAAAAATACGTTTTACTTCGGACGCGAAATACATTTAACTTCGGCTATACAAGCGAGGTAACGAACAACGTCATTAAAAGTTTTCACTTTACCTCTCGGTTAACAAAATACCAAAGGGTTAAGTTATCTCTACATGGATTCAAACTTCAGCATCTACATTTTTATTAATTTCAAAACAAGTGTGTCATACCACTCGGTTTATCAATAAAACCGAGGGATAAGATAGATTTATTTTTATAAAAAAAACTCGTTGCATAGTTTACACAAAATATTAATAAATTAATTTGTTTACAATCTATATTGTCTATCCAGAATATTACATTGTTTACACAGAATATTAAAATAAAGGCTTAATTGTAACTTTAGTCCCTCTATTTTGTCTTTTTCTTGATTTTGATCCCTCTTTTTTAAAAAGCACTATTTTAGTCCATTTTTAAGTTTTCTATGCACTTTTCGTCCCCCTATTTTGCTTTTTTCTGCAAAATTAGTCCTTATTCCTATCTCTTTTACAATAGAAAACTCAAAAGGGGGACCAAAATCGTGATTTTAAAAATGGGGGGACTAAAATCGAAAAAAAGACAAAATAGGGGGACCAAAGTTGCAATTAAGCCTAAAATAAATAAGAATTTGTCAGTGAAGATAAAATGATGTGTCTTTGAATCATTGAATTTTGGAGAAGTTAGGTGCCAGGATATTTTCATTTTTTTGCTTGCATTTGTTTCTGTTATAACACAAAAAATGGTTAGATAAATAAATGATTTTCTGCTCAAATAAATATTTAAGAACATAAACCTTAAACTCAAATACTATTTGTTCTTACAATCCATCATGGAGAACTTTTCATTGCAAATGCTCTTGCAAACCTTAAAGTGGTGGATGTAGATAGTTTCAAGCGCTTCATGATGTTTCATTATCAATTTTTATATTCATTATGCTTTTATAATGGAAGGTTTGTATGTTTCACGCGGATCACTAATGGTAGTGTTTTGAGCGTTGATACTTATGAAATGGACGATAGAAATTTATTTAAGGATAATGATCAATATCCTTAATAATCTCGCTAAATTACCCCCTTGATTTTAACAAAAACCGAGATAAAATGTGTTTACCCCTCAGTTTCAGTAGAAAATCGAGGAGGATAAGCTTTTTTTAAAAAACATTACATTGTTTACACAGAATATTAAAATACATTGATTACAACAAATCTTTTGTTGTGAAAAACAATGTCAATAACAAAATATAATAGGAATTAGGGAATATAAGAAGAACACAAGAATTGGTTATAACTGCTATTCTTTTACTTTCTCTTAGAAAACAAGATTACAAGTTTACAAGAATAACAAATAACCTCTCTCACCCTAAATTAGGATTTGCAGCTTAGCAATGATGAGAGACTAGTATGCTATTTATAATAAAACCTAACATACTAACTAATGGGCTTTTTCCACAAGGCCCGTTACACAAGCCAACTTAATAAACAGGCTAACTTAACAAATTAGGGTTTAAACACTAAACTTAATTTAACATGCTAACAACCCTAGCATCTTCGACACAAGCATGTGAACAACCTTCGACTTCATGCTTAATCCTGTCGAACCAAGAAGCTACCCTTCGGCCATACTAGAGTTCGATCCAATATCTCACAAATCTCCACCTTGGATCTAACTCTACAACATCAAGGGAACAACTAGCTTTCTTCATGCAGCTTTAGCAACTGCATACAGTGGAAAAACTTGCAACTCTGCAATGTCTTCTCTCTTTCCGTTAACGCAACGTCCATAGCCGCCACTCCCTTCAACGCTTCCAAACAACCCTGCTGTACTAGTAGGGCTTTCATCTTCAAGCGCCACAGACCGAAATCATTCACTTCGGTGAACTTTTCAATCTCATACTTTGTTGAAGGCATTTTCTCCACGCTCACCGCACCAATTTGTTGTGAAAAACGATGTCAAGAACAAAATATAATAGGAATTAGGGAAGATAAGAAGAACACAAGAATTGATTATAACTACTATTCTTTTACTTTCTCTTAGAAAACAAGATTACAAGTTTACAAGAATAACAAATAACCTCTCTCACCCTAAATTAGGATTTGCAGCTTAGCAATGATGAGAGGCTAGTATGCTATTTATAATAAAACCTAACATACTAACTAATGGGCTTTTTCCACAAGACTCATTACACAAGCCAACTTAATAAACAAGTTAACTTAACAAATTAAGGTTTAAACACTAAACCTAATTTAACATGCTAACAACCCTAGCATCTTCGACACAAGCATGTGAACAACCTTCGACTTCATGCTTAATCCTGTCGAACCAAGAAGCTACCTTTCGGCCATACTAGAGTTCGATCCAATATCTCACATCTTTGTTGTAATCCAGATTTTGTTGCATAACTCTTATGTGTAACACCCCATTTTCTACCCGACATTTATATTAAAAATCATAGTGCTAAAATTTTCAAACATAAAACAGGATGTCACATTTCAACATAAAACAACAAAGCAACCTGTATTTCTTTTAATATGATACATAGCATTCGGCTGAACAACTCACAACATATTTATTCATAGGAACATAACAATCTTTTTAAAATTAAAACCACAGAATTACAACTTCCAACTTATAGATCAGTTAGCAACTTTATTCAACTAAAACATCGTTCAATTTATAATTATTCAACAATTAGTAATAACAGCAACTTAGAAACAACACATAAACATCCCCCGAGTGCTACGTATCAGAGCAAGACCAACTCGAACTAACAGCAACTAAAGACTTCATAAAGTTACTTCACTTCCACAGCTATTCTTGAGTACCTGCTCAATTACCCATAATAGGTAACATCATTACAGAAGGGGTGAGATATCCGACAATATAAACAAGCGTATGATAAAGAATATATTAAGATTCGATCATACAATATCACCACTTCATACTTATTCAAACAACAGTTATAATAACAAATAGCAACAACGGTTATAATAATTATTTACCAACAACAATTATGATAACAATATTCAGTAACAAGTATAACAACAATTAGTAACAACAATTAGCAACAACAACTATAACAATAGTTATAATAATTATTTCACAATTTAAATCATCATAACTTAATAACAACAACCACTTATAACAACAACTTACAACAACGACAACTTATATCAACAACAACAACGTAATAACAACAACAACAACGAAATAACAACAACAACTTCAAATGCGACTCAACTGTGCAAATGCATGTGGTACCATTTGGAGTAAAACTCCCAACTTAAACATATGCCAAGTTATCGAGGCATTTCAACAAGGCGTAAGCCTTCAACGTGGTGCCATTAAGGCCAAGGCATAAGCCTTCAACTTTTCAACGTGGTGCCATCAAGGCCAACTTAAACAATGCAAATGTATGCATGCAACAACAACCACAACGTCACAACAACAACAACGCAACAACGACAACAATTCAACACTGTACCAACATTAGAGGTACTCAACGTCGCTTCAACACTGGCCATAGGCCTACAACTTAGTCAATATATCGACAACAACTTATATCAACAAATTGTATGAAGCAACAAATTATAGCAATAACAACAACACAATAGCAGTAACAACATGCAATTCAATCATACAAGTTCATACAACATGCAATTCAATCACACAAGTTCATACAACATGCACACGATTAATAGCGTACACCCGGTTCGACAATTACACAACATTACACACGAAAATGTATATCGATTCAACAAAATTCATCTACTGTGTTTGAAAATATTTTTATAAGATAGAACATAATTTTAGCTTTTCAACGGTCCAAACGGCGCGTCAAATGGACACCCGAGTCAAAAGTTATGAATTTTCTAAGTTTCCAGAAAGCGCAAACACCGGTATCATACACCGACACAACAAAAATTCATTGCACACCAATTAAATTTTATTTCCAGAACATGAAACTATTTTTATAAGAAAATACACATTATTAGCTTTCTAGCGCTTCGAACGGGGACTCAAACGGACTTACGAATCAAAAGATATGAATTTTTGAAGTTTTCTCCAAAACTAGATTTTTGCCCAGGAACAGCTACGGGTTTTACGCATTTTTCCATTAAAATCCAACCAATTCAATTATTTTTCATAAAACAAACACATATTCATTCATACCTAACATATGGTAGTGAATTGTAATCATAAAACATGAATTTTAACACATTGATTTTGATCCCAAATCTCAAACCCCATCATACCAAATCCCTATAACTCAACCCAAACACTCAATTTCCCTCCTTCGATTCAGTTGCAAATCAAATTCGACCAACACAGAGACATAGCACTATAATAGTTATACTCAACCAACATTAATCCATTTTTCTGCACTTAATTCCTCAATAATAATAATTATAAACCCTAGGTTAATTTCCCACAAAAATTGATTGAACTTTTATAACCTTATTCACAGACATCAATCAATTTCAACATCAACAAAATTCAATCTCAAAGATATAAACAACCACACAAAACAGAGACAATCCATACAATCATAACCCCCACATATCATTCATCATAATCCCGTTTATAGAGCTAGAACCCCACCCTTACCTTGGATATGAGATTGCTCTACTCTCCCGGTTGCCATAGCTTATGCTGTCGCTTCCAACTTTTCTCCGAAAATCTTTTCTAACAACGTGCAGAGACGCACCAAAAACCTCTACAAGTCTGGAACGTAATGTCCAAGAACCGCGATGATCCAACGGTTGGATTGGGAGAAACGTCCGTTTTAGTAAGGTGTCTCACTGCAGAAACTTGTTGCGAAAATTGGACTTCCTCTAACTTTTCTCTTCCGCCATGGCTCTCTTCTTCACCTCTCCTCTTTCTCCAACTTTTCTTCTTTCTCCACGTCTATTGAGACCTAACTTCTCTTCTTATTTCCTTTATTTTATTATAATTATTATTATAATTATAATCTTCATTTGGGCTTACTAATTAACACCCCCATGATTACTATCACCAACGCAACGTCTAAGCCCACTTAAATAAAACACTCTCATAATCCATAATATTAATTCTATTATTATTTCTCTCCACCAAACTGACTACTACCGACTATAAAATAAATCGTCTGAACCACCAACTCAACATATTCAATATCATTCTCTACGGCTTAAATCGACTTAAATTAATAATAGTCCATTATAGTAATATTATCTCTAATATTATTCTCCGATTAAACCGACTAATTTCTCGATCAGTAATTTATCCGCCCAACACAACACATAATTCCAATTACGCCTCTTATAATAATGCCAATAATTCTAACTTCAACTAATTCCAACAAATAATTTCCTTATACAATTTAATTAAATAAATAATTAAATTCCGGGTGTTACATTATGCGCATTCTTTTCAAGTTCAATAGTTTGAATGCATCCAACTTATAATAAGTTATATGTTCCAATCATTGAAAATGTTTTTCCTGCACTTGCAATCCATCATAGAGAACTTTTTCAAGCTTCTTTAAGTTCTGCAATTTCATTATCTTGAGCAAATGTTTTTTCTGTCTTGCAATACATCCCAAAGAATGATGCGTACGAGTTTGAGGCGACTAGATATAAGTTCAAATTAGGGTAAAATCTATTTAACAAGCGTTTCATAGTAAAATATATTTATTTTATTCCTCGTTTATTACAGAAACCGAAGGGATTGATTATTTAGTTTACACTTACAAAGAAATAAAAACATAATCTACAATAGATGGGATTCGAAGTATGTCCTGAATTGTTTTTTCCCTCGGTTATATTAAAAATCAGGGGAATATGTGGTTTTTTTTAAATAAAACATGGTGAGCATTTTCATTATACATCGGCTTTTTGTTGGGTGATGTGTGATCTAATAACGGAAATATGATAGTAGTTGGCTCAATGGATTTTAAACCAGACTTTGATATCATCTTATGGATTGTGGTTGAGCATAGCTCATCCTTACAAAAATATTTTTGTAAGGTTAAAATTTTCCCCACATATAAACATAAGAACAAAACATATATTGTATGATATAAAACTCTTTAACAAGGTCAAACACACATCCCCGAACCCTATCGCATAAAGACCATAAATTGGACATGTTTTGTTTAAGGAACCGAAAATAATGGATTTGAGATCGTGAAGCTAACTAGGGTGGTTTCGAATGTTCTCTGATGTAACAAAGTGGCAAGATCTACAAGATTAGTACTTCAACACTCTAAGTAAGTCAAGGAATCCAAGTAATGGAGCAAGTTATGGTTAAAAAAACTTGCATGCAGGACTATTGTAGATACATTATATATGGGAGACAATTAAAACCACCTCAAGCTTTCTGGCGTGAAATGCGTGATCTGTTACATTATATATAACAATGGGTTGTCGCATGTGGATCAATCCAGTATGAATCCAATAATTGTAGGTGCACTTAACACTCTAACCTTTCGTGGATACGCCTTTGGATGGAAATTGGGCCTACTCGTCATTGAGCTTTCAACATCCCAATACAGTTGCACCAAAGGCATGCCAAATTGAAACAATGGGAAGTTTTTCAGAACACTCGGCCTCCTACGCCCTAGAGCGGGTCTTCGCACTAGGTTCCCTACTTATAGAAGTGGAATAGATTTAGGGAGTCAAGGTGAATGGTCTTGGGATTTGAGTGCATTAAATGACAGTATTATCATTGAAACATGTTTCCATGGTTGTTCTTACATGAGGCGTTCCTCTTTAAGAGTCTCAAGTGCACTTGAGTGCCGTTATGATTTTGAGGTGAATTAGGTTGTCGATTTTCATTTTCTTATCTTCCTTCATTCTAGGTCGTTGATTAATCTACCTATTTTTACTATATAAGGGTTTCTTCTTTTTTTCAAATTTCATCTTAATATAAGGGTTGCTTCTCTTGTTAACTCTGAATATTTCTCCCTGAGTTTTGGTGGTGTATTGCCTTTTCTATATGTTTCTCCTTTTTTGTTTCATAAATTCCTTGGATATTTGATCTTTAGAGTGACTATTCATCGTAGCATTCTTTTCAAACTTCCAGTTTCATCCAAGTACCATTTCTCTCTCTATTTTTTTAGAAATGGCTAATATAGAAGATAACTTGCAAACATTATAGAGAAACTTAGTGATGATAATACAAGTGATGTTTCATCTCGCATTGGAGTAGTAGACCTATAAATATTAAATGTTGATCATTTGGTCGCCGACTTACCCATTGCGAACCTCGGTGTTCTGAATCTAGGGGTTCCACCGAAGATGGTAGCAAATCCTTGAGTTCATAGTCTATAAGAAACAGGGGGATCTTGTGCGAGGACTTGGAAGGGTTGGTCTAGATCGTACCATTATTAGAGAAGTTGGGGCTAGTTCTTATTCTTTTGTGAGGCTCGTGGAAGATCCTAGGTCTGCCAAGGTATATCAGGATTATCTGAGGGTCCAATCTTATATTAAAGCTTTCAAATCTTTGAACGTTCGAGAACCTAGCAACAAAGAAGTTATAGAGCATCTCAACATTTGAGATTTTTGCAAGAGTTGCGACCATTTATTTTTGTTGACAGTTAGGTTATACCTGGTTTGAAAGGACCAACAAGGTCTTATATTTCCAATCGACGTTGCTTAACACTTTTGAGTGGAAGTAGAATTGGTGAGGAGGTCTTTTATATTCAACAATGCTCATAGTTTGGAGGGTGCCTATTTGAGCGTGGGGCTATATTTTGATTGGTTTGTTACTCACATCACACCTAACAAGAGGGTGTGTAGTTCCTTTGATGGGTGTTCGGTTCCCCTCTATGAATGTTTGTTTTCTACATTAAGGTTCATGATTCCTTTCAATGACTTTGAAGTTGACGTATTGAACCATTTGAGAATAACATGTCCCAGTTGCACATTGTGCTGTGGGCTTTTGTTAAGGTGTATAATATTGGTGTGACTTTAAGATTATTTTTCAACATCTTCAATGTAACACGCGCTTTCGCAAGAGAGGATCGGGGCAAGGGTTTCTCTCGCTCCGTCAGCCGAAGAAGGTGTTTAATAATTACCTTGATAGTTGAAAGAACTTCAAGGAACGTTACTTCCTAGTCATTCCCCAGAGTCAAGAAAACCATTCTAGCTTCTGCATTCTTTCCAGAGACGGCTCTTCCCCCTTCGTGTCCCCTTGTTTGGGGTCGCCCAAATATAGGGATAAAATTCAGAAATGTTGATCCAAGACCACTTCTTTCAGCCTTCAAAAAAGTGCATTTTCCTTTAACTCTCGAACCCTAAAACATGGAGTGTAAAAAGAATATTTATTAAAGATGAATTAAATCTAAAGATAAATATATTAGGTAAAAGCATGGTCGGCTTTGAACCTAGACAACCAGACCCACAGTCCAGAGCCTAAAAAATATAGGGCCTCAAAATTTTAAGTGATGGACTTTATTAATTTATATATATATATATATATATATATATATATATATATATATATATATATATATATATATATATATATATATATATATATATATATATATATATATATATATATATATATATATATATATATATATATATATATATATATATATATCATCTGCTACACAAGAAAAGAAAAGTTTTGTTACAAGATTGGAGTCACCGGTTCGAAATACAAGTTTTATCAATCTAATCAAATTATTTATCCGCAAATACTTTTATATTTATATATAATTATTAATCTTTAATATAAATTTAAATAATATTTATTTTCATAATTAAATAATTAAAATTTTATTATACCACTATGTGTCTCAATTTTCTTTTTAAGTTTTTGTTGATGCCTTTGTTAAATTTCTGTCTATATTTGTTAAATTTTAGTGATTTTTTATGTAGTTTTTCTTCTTCCAGTACCGTGTTGTCATATAGAAGTGTTGTTTCTTTTATTATTATTATTATTATTAGGACTTTTTAGTTTTTTTTTTTCCTTCTATTTCTTTCTTGTTATTGAAGTCTAGTCCATTTTTACCCACACAGAAGAAAAGTTAGAGAAAGTGTTATTCTTTCCGGAAATTATTTAACGTGAGTTATACATTTTGTTGAGTCACTATCATGTCTTGGCATATAGCATACACCTACCACTACTAGTTTGTGTTAGCACTTAGCACATGAGAGTACGAACAAATTTAGAGACGTAAGCCATTAGCAACAGCGCTTTTCTTGGCCCTCAAATTGGGGAATTTATGCACATAGTCGCATCCCTCATGTTGTGTAGTGTGTCTCATGGCCATGTCCCACGTCTTTGTGATAAATTTGAAATTTTTCAAACTAGTAAACCACGTTATCCATAGTATATAATTAAATACTAGTGTACCTAATAAGTTATGAATTTATTGTAAATAAATACATGCATTACAAAGTTTTACAATCCACCATATTATATGAATTGGTACTCCAAAGTCAGTAACCTGTTTATACATATGATTTATTATTATTATTATTGAATGTATACATGTGAATGTGATTTCGTTAGTGAAGTTCTATTGAATCAATATGCAAACTTAAAAATTTGTGTCACTTTGTTTCCTGAATTTTGAATTTATTTTAAAGAATGTTACTTTAAAAATTTTTATTTTGCGTTCATATGTTTGTTTTAAAAGTTTATAAATTATTTTTTAAAAATTTTTATTTTTGAAAATTTAATTTACATTTGATTTTTTATTTTTTCATTCTCATAGAATGAGAATCCTACATTCTCATAGGAATAAGACTTAACCACCTATAATTTTTTACTTCTATTTAATTCATTTAATTTTGTTTTAAATTTCAAAATTAAATTTATTTTATATATTCCTAAAAATTTAAATTATTTATCCAACATAAAGATAGAAATAAAATTCCTGATATTAATGTTCACGAGAATAATACTACTAAAATTATAATTATAATTATTTATTGAGTGAAGATCCTTTTTGGTCCCTCACAAATATTACACGAGTCAAATTAGTCCCTCACAATAAAATTGACTCAACTTAATCCCTTACAAAATTTAACCGGATCATATTAGTCTTTCTGCTAATATTTTTCTCAAATCGGTTTTTTCCTACTTCTAAACCGGTTCTTTTTATACTTTTAAACCGTGATTGGACTGACACGTTGAATTTTTTTATTTTTTATTTTTTAAATATTAAATTAATTTTTATTTTTAATTGCATTTTTAAACAGTTATCAATGAATAATATCAAAAACGTCAAAATTATTTCTTATAAAATAATTTTTAAATAAGTAATTTTCATGATTTCTACTAATATTAATAAATTTTATACATAAATTTTTATCTATGAGGTCTCAAATGTCTCTTCAAGTTAAATGATTTTCACTTTACAACTAAACAAATCAATTTCTATCGTTAATAAAGTGACTATTATTTACAACTAGAAAAATCAATTTCTATTGTTAGTAAAGTGACTATTATTCACAACAAGACAAATCAATTTCTATTGTTAGTAAAATGACTATCATTTACAATTAGATAAATCAATTTCTATTGTTAATAAAGTGATTATCATTTACAACTAGAGAAATCAATTTTTACAGTTAGTAAAGTGACTATCAATAACAACTAGACAAATCAATTTCTATTGTTAGTAAAGTGACTATCATTTACAAATAGACAAATCAATTTCTATTTTATTAAATTGACTGTCATTTAATCTGAAGAGACTTAGGTTCGAGACCATATTGATACAAATTTTGTATTTTTTATTTAAATTTAGAATTGTTTAAGATTAACCACATGGGTCTGAGTTCAACTCCTTATAAGAAACAAATTTTGCTTTTTTATATTATTCATTTATAATTCTTTAAAAATGAAATTAAAAATAAAAATTTTAAAAATGAAAATAAAATAAAATCCAACGTGGCAATCCAGCCACGGTTTAAAACTAGGAAAAATCGGTTTGAAATAAATATTAACAGAAGGACTTATATGATCCGGTTAAATTTTATAAGGGATTAAATTGAGTCTATTTTATTGTGAAGGACTAATTTGACTCGTGTAATATTTGTGAGGGACCAAAATGGGTCTTCACTCTTATTTATTTAATATCAAAAGAAATATAATTGATAAATATTGTCTTTATATAATAAATGAGTTTTTTTCTTTACCACATTGGAATAGAGTTATGTTGAGAAAAACATAAGTGTGAGTTATAAGTATTAAGAAACAAGTGTGGGAAAGTCTCGCATTGAATAGAAAAGTAGAAATTGAATACTTTATAAATGAGAGAACCCACACATCTATCATCTTAAGATTTTGGGTGAATATGTGGTGTGTCTTTCACAAGGATTGTTGCTCATAAAGAAAGACATCAATGTAAAAAAATGATCACTCATGTTGACCCCCAAAGAATTGATGACCCAGCAAGTTAGTGACCCAACTTTAGTGCGTTTAGGTCTCAGAAGATTGTGTGCCAGATTTTTTGCAAAAATCTGGTAGTAAATAATCATTGTTTTTAAAAAAAGTTCATACATTTATCGGATTTTTAGAAGGGCTTCAAAAAATTTGGTAGTGTAAATTTCAACGGTTGAGATTTTGCTGACAGTTTTGTACGATTGTGATTGCACCAAACTAGTATAAATAGTGATCGTGTGTCGTAAAAAACATCTTAGAATGTCTCATATTCGTTTATGGCATTTATGTCCTTCAATAGTGTGAAATCTTTTGTTAATTTTTGGCTACCCGAGGACACCACCATTATTGTTGTTCTGAGATCCTTATTGGATAATCTGCTACCCCACACCGAGAATAGAAAGATGGATAAGATCGAGTTACATGCACCACGGATTGATACTGAAGGAAATATGAAATACAACAACATTAAGCTGAAGACAGATGAAGATTTAAAGGTTATATGGAGAACATATCATAGTATGCTAACAAAGGGACCCTTCTAGTTTAATGTGACAATTGCTAGATTTATCGATGATATAATCAAAATGTTAAAACATTCAGAATCATCTAGTAGTGTATAAATTTTGTTATTTATTATTGTTTTGTTAGGTTATGCAATTGTTTGTGTTAAGTTATGTTAATCCCACAATATTGAAAGTGACAGTATGTTATTTGATAAACTGTACAGTGCAAATGTCTGAGTAATTATACATAAAATATACAAATACTACAAAAATAATAATAATCTCTACACTGGTCCCCCATAGGCTATGTGTGTTGCCTGTGATACCAAAGTATAAACCACGCCATATGAGCTTACCAAACCCATGAGCTTATCCATAATGCCTACTATCATCTACATACACTGCTGGTCAGCCACACCAGGTAGAGGCGCTGGCACGTCATCAGACGGATCCCTAACATCTAAAGGTCTAACACCATCTACATGTTCAATTATTGGGATTATGCAAGGGTGTGATTCACTAAGGTGCCATTCTAAGTAACCATCCATGCACTCGGAAAGGAGCTGAAGCTCCACTGCATGATTTGTAATGGCACGGGAAGAGTTGACAATGTTACCCACAAACCATTTATCAATGCCCTCAGATGGAAAAATGAGGATTTGTTGTGTGATGTATTTAAAATACTTAAACTGGTGCATACACCTCTTGTAACACTTAAGATTGAAGAGGGCAGGGAGAGGTCACCACTTCGAAATGAGAGAGATCCTAAGGTTGTGCGGAGAATGGACTGCATGGTTAAATGAAATTTTATAAGAATTGATTGGTACTACTTATATCAATAAGATGCATCTTATTTTCTGAAAATTCTGGTAAGACAGACTCAAAACGTCATACGCAATGTCACGACACCTTTTCTGTCATCAGCTTAGCTGAGGAAGTACATACAGATCCCCCAAATTTTGATTACTTCTTGCATTTAGAAGTCCATGAGTGCCGGGATCATATTAGTTCAGTTAACACAAATAACTCTGCTTTGCAGAGGTTCTGTGACAGCACAGTCATTAAACCAAACATTGATGTCATGCATGATGTTATGACATTCAAACTGAACAAACAAATAAACAATGCAGAAACATAAACAACACACAGAATTGTTCACCCAATTCGGTTCTAACTAACCTACTCTTGGGGCAACCAAGCCAGGAAGGAAATCCACTATCAGTAGTCTTAATTTAAAGCTAAACTCCCTCATTTACAACTTCGCACTTAAACCCTACCCAATGCAATCTCTACCTAGGTTCTCCCTAGATATGGAATATCTCCATGCCATTCCCAATCATAGCAATGATGTCTAGCAGTCAAAAACTCAACCACTGCATCGACAACCTAATTCCCAACACTCTAAACACAAATAAACACAATATTAACTTGAAGTTGCTTACAAGCTTCCTCCAAGAACAAATAGGAAACAGTTGCGAAGATGCTAATTTATAGCCATTTGAGATCATAGGTAGTAACGATGGTTTTTGGTCTTGTTCAATGGTCAACCGATTAAATAGGAAACAGTTCCAAAAGCAATTACTTTTTCCATAGCAGTTTTTGACTGTTTTCTTCTGATAGGAGTTATCTTTAATCCAGCGCATGCATAGTCATTGATTGAACTTTACACCGACCACTGACTAGAAGAGATAAACCCACTGCAGTTTTCTTTGTTTGACCCTGAAGAATCAATGTCTTTAACTATGTCATGACATCCTGTCAGACATTGTCCCTTTTTTACCCCTTAAGCACAATGCTTAAGATCTTTTTAAGAGATTTTGACAAATCTTCCTATGAACCAAGTAATAGACCTCCCACTTACTCTACTGACTCACTAGTCATAGACTTCTGTTGTTATGATTACCTTTAGACTGTTTACTGCAACTGTGAAGAGCCTTCACCACCTGTTGAAGCATGCAGCCACTAGACCAGATAAAGAATTATGGATACCACATGCACATGGTTGGATTCAACCATTCCCAGATAACTGGCTGTAATGATACATCTTGTTGTGTAAACCTTTTCATAAGAAACTCCCTCTAACTGAGTTGAAAAAGCTTCTGCTGACTTGGAACATCTTCATTAAGATGGTAGAGTATAACAGACCAAGATAATTTTCTAGAATTATATCTTGAACTAAGAAGTCAATCTCCTTATCTGAGATAGTCTGAGCTTCCCCAATGGAATAAGTTTGAAATGATGAATGGAAAATATAAGACTCGTCTTAATATCTTCAAGAGCAGCACCCTCTGTTCAACAATCCTGCTGAAACACACTCACTATAGCAAATTTTTTCCTAAAAAAAACTCACATCAGAAATTAGATGTTATAACGTCTTGTATAACATTAGAATACAACTGAGTTGTTTAGTACATCCCATTAACTCCACTTCTCTTTCTGCAATAGATTCAAGTCTACCACCATGTCTTCACCTGAAATAGTCAACTGATAACCCTTTGACACTAGATGTTTCCATAGAAAGGTTGCCACAGACCACCATAAAGAACTGCCACTTCTTCCACTGTTGATCATTACCCTGCCATGTTCCAATCAAATCATGGTCTACTAAGACAAATTGAGCTCCTCCTTGATAGAACTAGAAGAATCCTCTTTTATCTTTAGTTATGTTGATCATCTCACCAACTTTTGTCTTCATAGTCATACTCACTAATGAAGTCTTCATCATGAAAGTAAACACATATTGTCAGAACATGTTACAATCACCAAGATCAGAATCTGCCCATTCTAATCCACATTAAGTCAGAACTGTCACTTCAAACATTAATGTTGCTTCTTCATTCTTCACATATAGTGATGTTATGACATCACACAAGACATTAGTTTATCAGACTTTTAATCTCATCCATTCCTATGAGTGTTCCTTTACCTACACTAGTTGATGTCTTGTCTTGCTTCATTCTTCCCCTGCGAATTATAACATAAGGATGTTATGAATGATTGTCCTTACCCTTGAAGCATTCTTCATTTGGAACTTGCCACACCTTCCAAATTTAGAATCCTTAGTTTACTTGCTACACAAGATCCAGACTGCCACTTCTGTACCTTGAAATAGAAGAAACTTCTGAATAGCCCTGAACATGTCTTCAACAGATAGGTCTGAACCTAAACTTTACTGGTGTCAGCCAACCATTGCCCTTCTTAATGTGTAGCAACCTGCTTAAAAATTTACGTTCAAACGAGAGTCGCCACCCACTTTATTTGGGAAAGTGAGAAACCCTTAAAAATTATAAGAGATTTGGGTAAGTAGGTTAATTAGGCAAAGGGAAGGTGTTAGGCACCCTTTGCCTCCCTTGTACTCAAGGGGACCCATTTAATCTTTAGGTTTAGGCTTTATAAAAAAGGTTTTTCACCCTTTGGACAAAAGGGTAAATCTCAGTTTTGATAAAGCCATTGTCAGATCGAGACAACAATGACCACAAGCCAAAACCCATGTATAGTAAAAAGGATAGACCATTGTCAGATCGAGACAACAATAGTCACAAGATATGGCCATTGTCAGATCGAGACAACAATGGCCAAGCATATCAAAAATACGGCCTCAATGCATCATCATCGGCCAAAACAAAGTTTTTTTAAAAAAGAGCCTCATAAAAATCATTGGCAAAAATAAACATTTTAAAAAAAAACAGGCCTCATAGAAATCATTGGCCAAAATAAACATTTTCTAGAGCATACGAAATCATTATCTAAAACATGTGTTAAACGAAAAAAAATTCTTAAAAAGAGGGGAGGCCTCAGTTATCATCATTGGCCAAAAACCTTTAAAAAAATTGTAAAGAATTAGGCCATTGTCAGATAGAGACAACAATGGCCAACAATGGCCGGAAATCCTTTTTTGGGAAGGCCTCATAGGTAATCATCGGCCGTAAGCTTTGAGTTTGAATGGTTTCTTAGTAACCTCATAACCAAGTTTGGATCATAAAAGGATAAGCCCATTTGCAAAAATATCCATTTTGGCTCTCATTTACTTCACATTTTTTCTTCAAAATCTCCCAACTTCGACAAGGCATATCTCCCTCAATTTTTAAGGTATGGGAGAGTTCTTGGACTTTTTGGAAACCTCAGGATGTCCTCTTCAAGCCATTTTGGAACATATTTTTCATTTGGAGATTTTATCTTGATGATATTGCTCCTGACAAAAAACAGCTTTCTTGTGATCTTCTAGAAGGACCTGTAATATATTGGACCATATCTCTTAACTGAAGCATTTATGGACTTGGCATGTAAGAGGAAAAGTTGTAGAGAATCCAATTTCCTTAAAAATAGGCTTTGGTTGGGAAATTTTTGATACTCCATGTGAAAGTTATGACCAGTCAAAGTTGAGTTGACTTTTCCTATAAAAACTCTAATTTGAACCTTTTTGCATTTGTTCATTTCTGAGTTTTTATTAATGGATCATGATCAAACTTTGATCAAATGATGGATATAACCTCAAGTACTTGGTGCTTGACCAAAATTCAAGAGTTTTGACTGTACTTTGACTATAGTTGACTTTTAGATCAACATAATCGACTGTGGGTCATCTAAGCCATTGAGTGAGCAATCCTTGGGATTGAAGCTTGATAATTGATAGGGTGATACCTTGAGACATATGAGGTACCTTGAGATGCATTTGAGGCCTAAGAGACTCAAACTCCTTTGATAAAATGCTAACCCTAATTTTGAATAGGAGAGAGTGACTTTGAGAAAACCTTTGAACCTTGAGTTATTGAAGATGCAGTGAGGAGGGCAGATTTTTGGGGTATGACAGCTGCCCCTGTTCAATCTTCTTAAACCTGAAGAGGTAGATAGGCACGTCTGCCTATCGTGATCTAAAGGTAGAAGATGATTGAACACTGAAATGCCTTGAAATTTGCATTTGTTGGGAAGAAATTCCGTGGGAGATGGGCTTAAAGATGCCATCCAAGGTAAATACCCTTCTTATTCTTGGATGAAGCAGATGCTTTTTTGAAAGGAACCACTGTGTTTTGATTGTAGCACGGCCTAAAAAGGCAACCTGAATTTTATGCAATGTTATGATGCATGCGATGTATGATACAGTGAGCTTCTCAAAATAAATGAGAGCGATGTATGTATATGCATTATGTATGAATGAGGTATGTAATTGGATGATGCATGATTGTTAGTTATGTTAGTTGAAGTATATTAGTAGCTTTGGAAAAGAAAAATTAAACCTTTGTATGTTGTTGGTGAAGTTTTGAAGAGATCACTGCCGAGGGAATAACGTGATGAATAACCGTAACCAGCAATAGCGAGGGTTCGCCGTTTGCTGTGTAGAAGATAGTTAACTTGCTATAGTGCTAGCAAGGTCTTGCAGTTTGTAGGTAACCCACTTACTATAGTTCTAGTAAGTCGTCGCGGTTGGTATACCCACTCACTATCGTAGTTGGAGTAAGCTTATCGTAGATGGTAGGGCCCACTTATTATAGTTCTAGTAAGTCGTCGCGGTCGGCCGTACCTGCTCACTACTTGCTATCGTAGTTGGAGTAAGCTTATCGTAGATGGTATGACCCACTTACTATAGTTCTAGTAAGTCGTCGTAGTTAGCCATACCTGCTTACTATCGTAGTTGGAGCAAGTTTATGGTGTGGCCCACTTACTATAGCTCTAGTAAGTCGTCGCAGTTAGCCATACCTCCTTGCTATCGTAGTGGAGTGAGTTTATCGTATAAAGTCCTTGACGGTATCTTGTAGATGTATGAAGATGATGCTTGCGACTTGAGGGTCGAAAAGAAAATGATATGTTTAGGAATTTGCAACTCGAGGGTCGGAAAACACACCTATCACAACACGAGGGTTGGAAACTCACGACTCGAGGGTCGGAATATACACCTATCACAACACGAGGGTTGGAAACTCACGACTCGAGGGTCGGAAGACTTTTGTAGTATGTGAATGCACTAGATGATATGCATATTCTAATGCGTATGTATGTATGCTGATGCTGACGTCAATCCTAAGATTTTATCTCCTTATTGAACCCATTTAAACCATATTTACACCTACACCACGGCTATGCTTATGCCGGCTTGGTAATGTGGATAATGCTTATGCTTATGCATATGCGTAGTTTGTTTATGAGTGAAATGAACAACAAGGTTGCTATCATCGGTAAGGTTACCAGGATACATCAATCAGGTGATCGGGTGAATATCTCCGTAAGGTTGCTATCATCAGTAAGGTTACTGGCATCGGTAAGGTTACCGGAAAGCATCAATCAGGCGATTGGGAAGAATATCTTAGTAAGGTTACTGGCATCGGTAAGGTTACCGGAAGCATCAATCAGGTGATTGAAAATAAACCAACAGTAAGGTTACTGTCATCGGTAAGGTTACCGGAAGCATCAATCAGGTGATTGGAAATAAACCAACAGTAAGGTTACTGTCATCGGTAAGGTTACCGGAAGCATCAATCAGGTGATTGGAAATAAACCAACAGTAAGGTTACTGTCATCAGTAAGGTTACCGGGAAGCAGGTGGATAGTATGGTTTAGTACCAGAATGATGACTTGGATGTTGTAATGTATTAACCAATGTATGTAATGCATGACTTATGTATATTTGCACGATGCTCCAATGCTAGGTTGTTGTTAACCGAAAGCGTATATAGCTTGTTAAAGTTGTAAGGTTGTTGGATGCTAGCGTGATTTCCCAATACCTGCTTGTGAACTTTGAAGATTGTAGTTAGGAGAAAGATGTTGTAAAGTGTGAGAACGCCTTTTTCTTTTGTTGTGCGCCTTGCCCCAGTTTGGTTTTTCGAAATACTCCACGCCTTTAACCTTTGGAGGTTCTCCACACCTTTAACCTTTTGAAGTTCCCCACACCTTTAACCTTTTGAGGTTTTCTTTATGGATTTGATATCCAATGCCCCAGTGTTTAGTGGGAAAAGATGCTTATGATCTCCAAGTCATGAGGGAAGTTCCCCGGGAAATAACCTTGACACATGCTTCGATGTTTAGATTGAAGGGTATGCCCTTGATTTCCAGGATATGGAGGGTTATCCATAGTGTTCTATCCTTTTGAATTTATCCCATGTTTGACATGCACCTGATTGTTATTGCTTCGAGATGCAACCCAGGTCGATTGAACCTTAAGATGAATGCCCCTAGTTAATAGGATATTTGATTGTATGCCCCTGTAATCCTTGAGATTTTGCCCCTATTTAGGAGAACCCTCTGGACGTGGTTTCCCCATTCAAGAGTCTTTATTAGAAATGGTTGCCTTTGATTAACTAATTTCGAGATCTCCTCGATGCTAAGTGTATATTCGTAGATGACGTTGTACCTGTCATACCCCAAAATTTGCCCACCACATTTTCATACTCAGGCTCATCCAAGTATCAAAAGCTCAAGATCTCAGGGGATGCACACTCTCCTAAACAAACAACCTACAACTAGGGTTTTTGCTTCTCTTTAAGAAAAATCAAGTTCTGACAATCCAAGTGGACCTCATAACCTCTAATATGCCTCAAGGAATCCTCATGCCAATTTTCAAGCTCTGATTCAAAAGATTGCTCACTCAATGGCCCAAACGATCAATAAACGACTAGTTGACCTAAAAGTTAAACTATGGTCAAACCACAGTCAAAACTTCTGATTTTTGGTCAACATCCTCATTATGAAGTACCATTCATCATTTGATCAAGGATTGATCATGATTCATCAAGAAAAGTTCATAAATCAACAAAATCCAAAGTTTCTAAATTAGGGTTTTTTTGGATAAAAGTCAACTGAACTTTGACCAGCCATAACTTTCACTTGGAACATCAGAAATTCTCCATTCAAAGCTCATATTGAAGGAAATTGAGTTCTCTACAATTTTGTCTCTCACAAGCCAAGGCCAGAAATGCACCATTTGGGAGATATGAGCCAAAACATTACATGTCTTTTTTGAAAGTCAACAAAAACACCTTTTGGGTCAAAGCTCATAACTTGAATATGGTAAACTCAATTGAGGTAAAACCAAAAGGAGGTTTTAGAGGACTCTCTAGGCTTTCTAAAAAGTCCTAGAACACCTCCATAGGACAAATATTGAATGAGTTATGGCCTTCACAAGTTGGTCGATTTTGAGGAAATGCACTTAATGCAAAATGGAGAATTTTGATATTTTGGACTAATGGGCCTAAAATATGGATGCAAAACGTGACTATGGGCTTTATGGGCATCCCTGAACTATTTACTTGATCTTTATAATATTTATTTTGTTTATTTGAATTTTAATTCATTAAAATACAAATAAATCATTAAAAAATGTTGAAAATTAGTTTTAATCAAAAATTTGATTTTTAATCAATCTCAATCAATCAAGATGGTCCAAATAATCACAAGGGAAGTCCATTGGTCATTAAAATTATTATTTTGATATTTATTTCATTTATATTTGAGTTTTATCATTTAAATTCAAATAAAAGTCAAATAAATCATCAAATTTGTTCTCTTGATTAAATCTGATTTAACATCATCTAATGGCCAGAAACAAGAGGAGAAATATGCATGAATTAGTATGAAGCTCAAATTAGAAAGATTGGGTAAAAATCACATCAAATTTTTTCTCATAATCCATGGTTGATTTTTTCCAATTTTATTAACCTAATTTCAGTCCTTTATATATATGCAATTTATTCAGACCATGAAGCCACGAATCCTAGCTCAAGAAACACCTCTCAAAATCTCAAAAAGACTAAAAAACTAGGGCGCGATAAAACTTGGTTTTGCAGCGTTCCTTAATCAATTTGAAGCAATCATTCATACTCTTGAAGGTCCAAGGAGCTCGTACCAATCCTTAACCAAGCTCATAACACGTTGAGAAGCAACACACTCGCTGCTCACGGTTTGCCCATGTTCTCGAAATTCAAACTGATAATTCATGCATTATTAATTCATTTTACGTGCATAAACTTGTTTGTATTAATGTTTAGAACGTTTTAGAATCACCATTTGTGAAGTTTGGCGCAGGAATCGCATGAAGCCATTGTTAGGGCTTGATGATCTTCTTTTTCGTTTTCACGGTTTCAGCCGATTTTAAGCCAAGAAAATTACACCATTGAAACTGCCATGTGTGTTTTAATCAATCTGGGCTCTTTATTCGTGTGTGCAGATTAATTTTGCAGGTATTCCATGGTGGCAGTAGATGGCTGTGAACGTATGAAGAATCCGCAGGTAAATTTGTAACTGATTGCGCAAGTAAATCTGCAGGGGCGGAGGTAGGAGGTAGTGAACAGTGACACGACCTCGTTGACCATGCGTGGGATGTTTTGGTTGGTGGTTCAAAAAAATCATACTCTCTCTCTGACTCTCGTTGGCCACGCGTGTAACCGTAGGCCCAGGTTTTGACTTCTTTTGAATTTTCCACTAACCAAGTATTTTCCTATTTGTTTTCTTGCATGCATACAATTAACAACAAAACATTCTCAGACTGTCATACCCTAATTTTTGACCCCCCCCCTGAGATGACATATCTTCAGGATTTTCATCAAGTCAGAGTAAGTACCTAGAGCAGTCTGACATTCAATCGAGGGTGTTCAAAGACAGGAAAACTCAAGCAAAGGATCAATCAATAGGAGGATTAGTCTCTAATACAATCATAAGACTCAAGAGCTTCATTATTTCACCTATGATTGATTAGACACCCAGTCATATAAGTACAAAATTACTCAGATCCACAAACTAGGGTTTTGAGCCTTATCAAGGACTAAAATCAGGGATCACCTTTGGGAAACCATAAAAAGCCCTAGGGGATCATTCAAAGACATCAATCATCTTCAAATAACTCATATGACAAGATCCACTGGACATCACACCTCATTTCAAAGTCTACAGTCATTATTTTCATCTGGTCGACAATTAGGGTTTTTGACCTAATTCACCAGGATAGTTGACTTTTAATCAGGGCATGAATCCAAAATTCAAGACATGATTCAAGAATCTCTACTACCTCAATATAATCCATTTACATCATTCATTTGAGGAAAAGATCTTGATTCTACATAAAAGTCCAAAATCTCACCTTATCTGGAAAAAGTCAACTGTATAGGATCACCATTGACTTTTGAGATCTTTGGTCAAAAAATGACTTTCAAGGATCAATATCATCAATATATGGATGGTAAAGTCATTTGACCAAAGAAATTCAAAGAAATTCATCAAGGAGCAAAAAGTCGGGAATTAGGGTTTTTTAAGGCATGGTGAGAACTCAAAATTTCACCTACACAACTCAAAAAACTTCCAACATGAAAGTTGTAGATCTTGCAAAATAAAACAACATCTTACAAAGGAACTTTTTTCAAAAGATCAATCATTTAAGAGTTTTAGAAGTTTTGGAGTTTTAGGTCATAAACACTTAGAAATTTTTCTAAGTGTTTTAACCTAGTTTTCTTCCAACTTTGGCCTCATTTTTCACAAATTTGCCAAAGGATTTTGAAGAAACTCCAAACTAATGATTTGAAGTAGATGTTTAGGGCTTTCTAAATTGTGTTCAACCTTCTCCAAATTCATTTTGAGCTAAGAGTTATGCTTGTTCAAAGTTGGCCTCATGAAGTGAAATTATAGCTCATGCATCATTTTTGAACTTTGAAATTTTGTGCACATGACCTCAAATATGGATGCTACACGACCCATAACACATCTGAAAACATGCCATGCATTCATTTTCACCATGCCATGATAACTGAGGAAGATTCCTAAAACAAGAACATGTGATTATGTAATGATTACATTTGTGAATTTATGGCAAATTGATGAATCACCCAAGGAATCTTCTCACCAACCAATTAGAGCTCACTTTGCATCTGAAATGTCCCCTAAGATCAGATAGAATCAATGGATAGGGGAGTTGGCTCGAAAATGCAATGATCACACTTGGATATTCTTTGAAATTTCTTCATGGCTAAGAAACCAAACTTGCTTCACTAAGCAAGCTCACTCTCTCAATCAGTACTGAGTCATTTGCCTATAAATAGGAGAGCATACTTCAGTAGAAAAAGACACCAAAGCAACCATATTCCTTGCTTTCTCTTTCTCTTCTCATGCTTATTGTTTTTCAAAGTTCTTTGGCAAGAAGAATCGATTTCTTCAAACCAGAGCTTATCTTTGGAAAGTAAGCATTCTAACATCTCAAGGGAGGTCATTTGAGGTGATCCAAGCACCTGGATCATTTCTGCAAGTGGAGGAACACCATTGTTGCTCTCACTTACGAGCAGTTGCAGTTGGAGGTCCATAGTGCAATTCAGAAGGTTTCCAATCAAGCTAAGCATCCAGGCACGTTCCATAGGAGGTAGTGAAGCTGTTCAGATGGCTGCAGCTCATCTGTAACTCAAGAATCATCACCCTCCATGTTCACTTGAAGCTGAAATCGAGGGAGGTCCATAGAGTAATTCAGGAAGATTGAGGTTACTAAAAGCATTCAGTTAGCATCACTGAGTCACAAGGAAGCTTTTGGGATCATTCATACAAGCTCAGTTGCTCTCTATCATCCTCACGACTTCCATTTTCAGAGGTAAGTTTCTGAACCTCACCTCTTTAATTTAAGCATTCTTTAAGAAATAGCTCGATTCTATCTTGTTCAGCATCATCAGAGGATTGAAAACCCTCTATCATCATTCATTTATCTTTCAGCATATCCATTTAATTTGATTTTTAAGTTTTAGGGTTCTTCACGATTTCTGGTAAATTAGTTAGATATAGTTGATATAAATTTATGATAGTTACATATTTAGAATCGTGAGTGAATTTAGAGCAAGTTTGGTCTTTACATCTTTGCAAATGGTTGAGAAATGAGCAAGTTCATAAATTTGAAATTTTGAGAGCTTGAGGTTGAAGACGAAGATGGTGGTGGCGCGCAATTTTCAAACTCAGGTCTAAGTTTATTTTATTTTGATTGATACCTGTTTCATTAACGACTAAAACGTGATAGCCCAGTGGTAAAGAGTGTTTGTGTGTTGCGCGTGCCCAAGGTCTGAGGTTCGAATCCCCCTCGCCCCAGACCTTTTGATTTTATTTCTTTTTTTCACTTCTATGCATTTGAGTAATATATGAATTGCAATGGAACCATGCATATGACACCAAGCGCGCGTTGGCTCAGTGGTGTTGTTTTGGGCTGGTAATACAAAGGGCGTGGGTTCAAACCTGGTTGGTGACAAAACCCTATTTTTTTACCACTTTTTCCCATTTAATTTCTTCACAACTTTAACCAATTATTTAACCTATCAAATTAATTTATTTTCACTTCATTTTTCACACACTTGTCATTTAATATATCTATTTTGTGAATAATAAAAAAATCATAAAATATTATTTATTTCATATATTTTTATTAGGTTTAAAATAGTATGTTTTAAGTGTTTTTTTCTTAAATACTTTAAATATATATTCACTTTGTTTTAACCTAATCATTTTGTAAATAAGGTTTATGATAAAACCCTGTTTGTTTAGGTTTTAATTAGGCATAGATCTTCATCTTTACCTTAATTAAGTTGACTTTTGTCAATTTTCAAAACTGTTTTCAATCTCCGAATAAGTCAAATGATTAGGGTTTTCAAACACCAAAACCTTGCATCATTCTAAATTATTTTTCCAACTGTTTTTATAACCAGTACTGTAAAGTACTGGGCCTCTAATAGAGTGTAAGTCCCAAAAACCTTCTCTTCTTAGCTTGTTTTCAAAACTGTATTTTCAAAATCTTCTTTCTGTTTTCAAAACATTCTTCTGGTATTTGAAGGGCATTATTCCCGGTGAAACTCTTCAGATACCTATGTGACCTTTGTCCATCTTCACTTCTTCTGTTTTCAAAACCCTTAACTGTTTATAATAAATATTCAACTGTTATCAACAAAACAACAAAAATATTGTTGAGGCTCTGTACATACTTCTCCAAAGGCCTCCACTCTATCCAGGTTAGGCTTTACAAGCTTTCAATTTACAGTCCTTATTTAAATTACTGTCAAATATAAACTGTGCATATATTAGTTTAGAACTACGTTTGAGTATAAACCTTAGGACAGTTAAACTATATATATATTATAGGAATATGACCTAGGATTGAGAATGTCTTCCCGGTGAAGGCTCTTTCCTAATTAGAGATCTGTAGTTCAAACCCCCAAGATGAATTATTCCCGGTGAAACATCTTGGTAAAAACCTTAGAATCCAAATAATAGGACACATCCACCCAAAGAGGAATTATTCCCGGTGAAACCTCTTACCCATTTGCTTAGAGCCAAAATAAGTTCAAAACTACATAGCTTTCTCTTGTGCTATAACAAGGACCATCGATTAGCCTCCTCTTGGGCTTTGTACAAGGACCCACAGGCTTCTTAAAAGCATTTCCAGCTTCCTCTTGAGCTTGTATACAAGGACCCATCAGGTTTCTTATAAACATAGGAACAGGTCTTTAGTCACCTTTTAGCCTACCCTGGTGAGTTTCTTCCAATTTAAACTAGACTTTAAACAAGCTAAGTTTGTCTCAATTTTGCATTGAGTACACCTTTTGGAATGAGAGACATGGACAGTCTCTGTCACCCTTATCTTCATCAATCTTCCTTAGCAGAGTCTAGGATCTATGTTTATTTTCTCCTCAGCATGAGTCAGCCTTCATCTTGGGCTTTAAACAAGAAGTCTCCACTAGATAATCTTTCTGCCAATCATTTCAATAAAATTCCTTGGAAAGGGTTAGCCTCCAAATCAATCCATCATTTCAATAAAATCCCCTGGAAAGGGTTAGCTTCCACACATTGCTTCATGTTAATAAAAATCCCTGGAAAGGGTTAGCCTCCAAAGTCAATTAATAAATAAATAAAGATTCATTTCTCCTAGGAGATAATTTCCCCAAAAGAGTCAAAACCCCTGGAAAGGGTCAGCCTCCAAAAACATGATAAGGTCAGTCTTTTACCAAATAATTTCTCCAGCTGAGTCAAAATCCCTGGAAAGGGTTAGCTTCCAAAGAAAAACAGTCTTTCAATAAATAAAATCTCCTCAATAAAGTCAACAAAAACAGTTAGCCTCAACCTTGGGCTTCATACAAGGCACCAAACAATAAAACTCCCTTGTCAAAGAGTCTGCCACAACCTTGGGCTTTGTACAAGGCAGAAAATAGTGTTTTCCCTAGCTAAAGTCAAAATAGAGTCATTCATAGTCTCAAAAATTCAGTTATCCTCAGCAGTTAGCCACAACCTTGGGCTTTGTACAAGGCACACAAATAGAGTCTCCCTAATTAGAGTCAGCCTCAATTCTGGGCTTTGTACAGAACACCAAATAAAAATCCATCAAATAAACACTCTCCAATTAGAGTCAGCCTCAATTCTGGGCTTTGTACAGGACACCAAAAACTCCTTAGTTTAAATTCTCCCCAGTAGAGTTATTATTTCAATAAGTCAATAAAATCAATCAAAAAGCCTCAAGCTTGGGCCTCATACAAGCCAGTTAAAATTCAAATCTTTTATACAGTAGATAGACATAGCTTATCTCTATAGAGAGATATTTTTACTACTCTACCACATTCAAACAAACATTACATTTCATTTCAATTTTAATCAAGTCTCCCATTTAGGATTTTGAAAGGCATGAGCTGGCAGTAAAACCCAGACATGTGGTAACTTTCCCTAATTTGGATGAGCATCTTTCTTTCATTTAAGAGGCATTTGACTGGTATACTTGCACATACACAAGTAAGGTCCCCCTCTTGAATGAAATGAATTCAGTTATTCTGTCACTCCTTTAAATGTTTGTGGTAGAATAGTACTAATACCTCTCTGTAAAGATGATTTCATGTCTCTTTACTGTAAACAGAGATTTAATTCCAAGCTTCAACCTTGAGCTTTAAGCAAGGCACCAAAAACAAGTAATTTCCCTAGTTAGTTCCCCGAACTACATTAAGCTCTGACTTCCACTAGGGATATGTAGGCATGAGGTTCACAAGGAATCTCAGCGAGCTAATAAAGTACCAAAAATAGTCAGTCTGTCTATCTTTCTGTCTTTCTTTAATCAATTCAATTCTCTCTCCTAATACAAAGGAGAAACTTTCCCAATCATTAGCAGCAAACACAATCACAAATGACACAGAGAAGGTTCCTGTAGAGTACTACAGATATGTAGGGTGTTTAAACACTTCCCTATGTATAACCGACCCCCCGGACTCCAGAATTTCTAGTCTAGGTGAAATCCCCACACTTAGCAAACTCCTAGGGTTTAGTTGAGATCTTTTTTTCCCTTTCCTACTCGTAGGACCAATAAGAAAGTTCGTGTGATATCGTAGGAAGAACTGAAATAAAATTCATCCCACCACGGGCGCATTCTCCTTCCAAATTTCGCGTGAAGGGTTTAGCGTGCCGTCCTCCCAAGTGAAACGGGGAGGTAAAGAAAACGACACCACAGTAAAAATGGCGACTCTGCTGGGGATATAAGTGTTAAAAACCTTGGTTTTTCATCCAAACCAATGGTTGACCTGTTGCTGGTCCAGCCCCAATGAGGAATTAGGGATGCCAAATTCCCCCTCAAACAAGAGAGGTCCTGCCTAACCTCTGTGTCATTTCATGTGATTGTTGCATATATATTTGTTTATTTTGTTTATTCTGTATCGGGAAAGGGCTTGATTCCCCCTTGTGGTGAGAAATCCTATACCCGGATTTGAGTGCAACATAAGATAGGATGGAGGATGTCTTCCCGGTGAAGGCCCTCTAATCTTGGTTCACAAGTCTACTCTTGGGATTTGCCTGGCTAGTTGTGATTAACTGTGCCACTGCATTCCGAGACTGATTTGTACCAGGAGGACCTAGAAACACATTAACCCCACTTAAAGCCTTTTTTTTAGGACGTAGAGCGGTGATTACGGAAGTAATTGTCACGCAGATACTACACTCAGAGAAAACTCTCTTATAGATACCAATCAACGTATCTTTAAGGTTGAGCAAAAACTCTGAGACCCCTAGAACCCGTTCTACAGGTACAAAAATCCTTAACCTTAGTTTACCATTGGGGCGGAGATTGCGTTTGGACTTCATGACCACTATACCCTTCAACGCCATGTTTGTTTAAAACTCTTGTGTGTGCATTCATGCATTCATGCATCATTCATTAATAAACAACTAAAAACAAAAAGAGTCTTTTTCGAGTCGTTTTTCAAGGAAACTAAATAACGAACGTTTTGAACTTCATAGAAAGAGAGAAACGGAGAAAGGACTTAAGGATCTATATTATGGATTACGGAAGAAAGAGAGCTAGGAAATACACCTTCAAGATTCCCCAGGTCGAGGAACTGGGAAAGCTCGGAAAACTGGTGGTCAACCCCCAGGCTTTCAAGGAGAAGTATGGAAAACTTCTGCCTTTGCTCAATACCAACATGGTGGTTGGGATCCTTCCCACTTTGGTACAGTTTTACGATCCAACGTATCACTGCTTCACCTTTCCAGATTATCAGCTCATGCCTACGTTAGAGGAGTACTCTCGTCTGATTGGAATACCCGTGTACGCGCAAGATCCGTACTCCGGTTTAGAAAAGAATCCTGACGACATTATCATTGCTGCAACTACTCCTTTGAACGTAGTCGACATCAGAACTCATATGGTGAGTAGAGGAGGAATTCAAGGATTGCCCTCCAAATTCCTGTTTGATCAAGCTCGGTACTTCGTCAGCATCCAAGATATGAGCGCATTTGAGGAAGTCTTGGCTTTTCTTATCTACGAATTGTTTTTGTTCCCTAACATTAACGATTTCGTCGACATCAACGCAATTAAGATCTTCTTAATTGGAAATCCAGTTCCAACCTTGCTTGCGGATGCTTATCACTCTGTGCATTCAAGAAACCTGCAGCGAGGAGGATTAATCACATGCTGCGTACTGTTGTTATACGAATGGTTCGTTTCGCACCTGCCAAAGTCTAGCACTTTCTGGAATATGAGGGATGACCTTTACTGGTCACAGAAGATCATGTCTCTCACTCATACGGACATTGAGTGGTGTAGTCCTGACAACGACGAAACCAAGATCATCTTCAGTTGTGGAAGTTTTCCCAACGTACCCCTTAATAGAACTAAGGGAGGAATCAGTTATAATCCAGCTTTAGCCCGTCGTCAATACGGCTATCCTATGAAAAACATTCCAAGTAACATCCAATTGGAGGGTCTGTTCTTCAAGAACATCGACGATCATGGCAACATGCTGAAGAAAGAAATTGTCCAAGCCTGGCGTCTTGTTCACAGTAAAGGGAGAAGATTGTTAGGAAAACATCTTTGCATCTCCCTGGATCCTTACCTTCAATGGGTACACGTCATAGAACGCTCAGCTCAAGAAACAGAAGAAAATGTTAGAACGTGAAGTCGGCTCTTCGTCAAAATTTTAGAGTCCTTTCTCTCAGTTTCTCTGTATTTCCCTTTTCAAAGTGTGTAAAAACGGCATTTTCGCTTAATTAATAAAAGTTTGATGTTTCATAACGTAATTATGGTGTTTCCTTGAAAAATAATAACTTAATTGCATATCATACATCGCTTTAGTCGTACGCACTGACACGAGAATTGTCGCGGATCTAATAGTCACTTTCCTTTCTCCAGAAAGAGAGGAGGAGAAGGAGGTGAACCAAGACTTTCAAGCTGTCTCATCCATACAACACTCGTTCAAGTCGCAAGAAAAGAATGGAAGACTTTGAGCAAGAGAATGAAGAACTCAGAGAAGAGATTAATACTCTCAAAGGTACTGTTGAAAGACTCAATAGTATGGTAGAAGCCCTGGTAGTTGCGCAGAATCGACCAACGCCAGAAGAACCACAAAAGACTGTGGTTTCCGAGATTGTTTCTACTCCTATTCCTCAGTATACCATGCCGCCTGATCGACCTTGGGGCATGCCGTATAACTTTACTCCAGAAGGGTACATACCTCCAGCTTCTGAAGCTTCAAAAGTCACCATGAATATGCGTCCACCGGAGGGTTACAAACCTCTGGAAATTGAAGTTCCAAGAGCAACGGCAATGGGTTTCGCACAACAGAATGCTGAGATTCCAAGATCTGCTGTCATGGCTTCTCCACAGCCTATTATGCATACTTTTCCCCCGCAGGGCGGACAAGTATATCATCACGCTCCAAGTGAGGATGCTGGCGTGTATGAAAGATTGGACGAGTTCCAAGAACAGTTTCTGCAAATGCAGAAGGAACTCAAGACTCTCCGAGGACAAGATCTATTTGGAAAGAATGCTGCAGACCTCTGTCTGGTTCCAAATGTTAAGATTCCTCACAAATTCAAAGTACCAGATTTTGAGAAGTACAAAGGGAATTCATGCCCACAAAGTCATCTTGTGATGTACGCTCGAAGAATGTCAACTCAGACTGATAATCAACAATTACTCATTCATTATTTTCAAGACAGCCTAACTGGTGCTGCACTCAAATGGTACATGAACTTGGACAGTTCAGAGATTCGTACTTTTCGAGACCTCAGAGAGGCCTTCGTCAAACAGTATAAGTACAATCTGGATATGGCTCCCGACAGAGATCAACTCCGGGCCATGACTCAAAAGGATAGAGAAAGCTTCAAGGAATACGCTCAGAGATGGCGTGAAGTTGCTGCTCAAATTTGTCCACCACTTGAAGAGAAAGAAATGACAAAAATCTATCTCAAAACTTTAAGTCCATTTTACTACGGACGAATGGTTGCAAGTGCACCAAGTGACTTTACCGAGATGGTAAACATGGGTGTGCGTTTAGAAGAAGCAGTTCGAGAAGGACGCTTGAACAAAGAACCAGAATCTTCTGTTGGTCCAAGGAAGTATGGAAGTTCTTTCCAGAAGAAAAAGGATCAAGATGTCAGCAGTGTCTTGCACAAAATCAAGAAGAAATTCCAACCTCAAGTTGCAACAATAACTCCGGTTGTTAACTCAGCGCCAGCTTATCAACCTCAGGTTTCGCAACAACAAATTCAACAAAGGTCGCAGCAACCTCAGCAGCAGGTTCGACCTCCAAATTACAACAATCGGGCTCCAAGGTATCCTGCCTTTGACCCCGTACCAATGCCGTATGCAGAATTGTTTCCAACATTACTGGCAAAAGGACTCATTCAGACAAGGAGTCCTCCAATACCTACAAACAGTTCCTCACCATGGTATAAGGCTGACCAATCTTGTCCCTATCATCAGGGGGCACCAGGTCACAATATTGAGAACTGTTTCCCTTTCAAGATTGACGTCCAACGATTAGTGAAAAGCGGAATGCTATCCTTCAAGGATACTAATCCAAACGTCCAAGCAAATCCTTTGCCGCATCATAAAGAAGCTTCAGTAAATCTGATAGATCAACACCCCAATGTCATTCAAATCTACGACATTCGTCAGATAGGGGAAAATCTTGTCAAGATGCACGCTAAACAAGCTGGGTTCGGTCATGTACCACCTCACAACTACTTCACATGTGAAATTTGTCCAAGGAATACTCAAGGATGTGCCGTAGTTCAAGCTGCATTACAAGAACAAATGGACTTAGGATGGATTCAACATATCTGAGTCAGAACTGAACATGACATCAACATGGTTCAAGGATGTCCAGGAGAATACAAAATCTACAAAGTTGAAGATCTTGAAGAATCGGTAGTCAGGTTCCACAAAACTTTAAATGGACTTGCCTACTTTGGAACAGATTTCCACGCTTACAGTAGATGCGAAATCTGTCGAAGAAATTCACGAGGATGTTTGCGTGTTCGCAACGATATTCAAAAGCTGATGGATGACAATACCATTACTGTTCTTGCCAACAGAGAAGATGACGAAGTCTTTACCGTATCTTCCCAAATTAATCAAGATGAACCTATGCAAGTTAAGTATGATAGCAGGAAGACAGCAGTTGCACCACTAGTCATCTACTTACCAGGTCCTGTACCGTATGAGTCCAGCAAGGCTATACCATACAAGTATAATGCTACATTCATTGAAAATGGTAAGGAAATACCATTACCATCTGTTGTCAACATTGCTGATGTTAGTCGAGTCACCAGAAGTGGACGAGTCTTCAACAGAACAAGAGAAAATGTGGAGAAACCTTCGGAGGGAGTACCACATAGGCAAGACAATCATCCGACCAATGTTGTTCAAGCGAAAGAAAATGATGAGATCTTGAAGTTAATCCAGAGGAGTGAATACAACATTGTAGACCAATTACTTCATACTCCATCTAGGATTTCTGTTCTTTCCCTGCTATTGAGTTCTGAAGCTCATAGGGAAGCTCTACAGAAAGTTTTGGAACAAGCTTTCGTAGAACCAAGTGTTACAATAAGCCAATTCAACAACATCATTGCCAACATCTCCGCCGGAACTAACCTAAGTTTCTGTGACGAAGATCTTCCTGAAGAAGGAGTGGACCACAATCTTCCACTTCACATCTCAGTTGGCTACATGGGTAATACACTCACAGGAGTCCTAATAGACAATGGATCCTCTCTCAACGTCATGCCTAAATCAACATTATCAAGATTATCTTTCGAAGATTACCCTCTAAGAAAAAGTCATGTCATCGTCAAAGCATTTGATGGATCAAGAAAGTCAGTTTTCGGAGAAGTAGATCTTCCCATAACTATTGGACCTCAGACGTTCAAAATCACTTTCCAGGTTATGGACATTCCAGCACAATACAGTTGTTTGCTAGGTCGCCCATGGATTCATGAGGCTGGGGCAATTACTTCAACACTTCATCAGAAACTGAAGTTCATAAGAAATGACAAATTGGTAACCGTATGTGGAGAACGAGCTCTGATCGTCAGCAACCTGTCATCATTCTCCGACATAGAACCAAAAGAAGTTGTTGGAACTAAATTCCAAGCACTTTCCTTGGACAAAGGAAAGGAGAAAGCAGCGTCTATCTCTTCATACAAAGATGCGATCCAAGTTGTAAAGGATGGTACTACCAGTGGTTGGGGGCACATTAATATTCCTACCAACAACAAGAACAGAACAGGAATTGGATTCTTTCCGACATCATCAAAAGCTATCCCAGGGATTGAGGTAGTTCTCCCCATTCCAGAAACTTTCTGCAGTGGAGGTTTTCTTCAACCTGTTCAACAAACAGTCAATACCATCGGTACGGAAAACACCGATGAAGAGGAATCGTTATCCTATCTTAATAAAGCAGGATACATCTCCCTACCAGAGTCTGATCCACCTTGCTGTTATCCAACTAGAGGATCTGAAAGTAAGACTCAACCAAGCAGGGATGAAGTTACTAACAGCTTCACCACCAGAAGTCATGGTTCATCAGAAGAAGTTCCTCCTATCCCCGAAGAGACTTGGGATACATTAGGAGAACCAAGCGGAAAATTCGACTATATGGTGAAATACTCCGCTCCTGAAAGTTCAAGAATCTCTCTTGAAGATATTGTTCCAACTGGATGGAACATTGATTATGAGTACCTCTCTCAGCCAAAAGAGATGTATAACCCTTGCTATTCATCATCATCTACTGGTGAAATCATCATTGAGGATTATATCCCCAAGTCACCTTCCGAGGCTACGGATATAGAGTTCACATATCTAGTCAATGCCATCTTGGGAGAAGAGCAAGACCAAAATACAGAAGAGGATGATCTCGAAAGTGTCTCCGACAACGAGTCTCTCCATTCAGAAGATTGGAAGTTTCCTCAAAAGAAAAACCGACATACTCCACTCGGAAATGGGTATGCTCACACCGCTCAGTCTGCTGAAGTAGAAGAAGATCGTCTGAGTGTTGCAAAGACAGTGGTTGGTAAATCAAGACCTACCACAGGCCAGCTTAAGCCTAAGGTTCCAGATTACTTAGTGCACAATGGGGTTCGCCACTACTGGACAGCCGTTGAAGTTTCAACTGTTGTTCGCACTCCTAAGTAGGAACTTTCACCGTTATTTTGTCCTCTCACCATAGCCCAGGGTGAAGAGATGTTTCATAGGGCTTTGCATTTTACTATTTCTTAGGAAAATGTCCCTCTTTGCTTCGCCCAAAGCAATAGAGTTTTGTTTTATAGGGTCTTTGTTTCAAGAAATGACTGTTAATAAATAAAAATGTCATTCTGTTCCTTCGTTTAGTTTTCCCTTTTCTTTTTTCGGAAATTGGTAATCCTAAAAAACACCCTTAAAAAACATCAAACATTCCATTAACTGCATACACCGAGTCTTCCCTCGTTGTCTAAATAAAACTTATCACACATATGCAGATTAATCATAAAATACCCCGTTGAAACGTACGACCGTATGACTTCTCCAAGCTTTGGGTTTCCTGTATTCGAGGCAGAGGAAGAAGAAGACGAAGAAATATCAAAGGAAATTTCACGGTTACTTCAACAAAAGGAAGAGGCCATTCAGCCATACAATGAGCCTCTAGAGATCATTAACCTTGGTTCCGATGGAAACAGAAAAGAGGTTAAGATTGGAGCTTCGCTCAGTTCAGAGATCAGAGAGAGTTTGATACAGCTGCTCAAAGAATTCTCAGATGTCTTCGCTTGGTCTTATCAAGATATGCCAGGGTTGGATACCAGTATAGTGGAGCATCACTTGCCATTAAAAGCAGAATGCCCTCCGGTCAAGCAAAAATTAAGAAGAACTCATCCGGAGATGGCCATGAAAATCAAAGAGGAAGTTCAAAAGCAGATCAACGCAGGTTTCCTCGTCACTTCAGAATACCCTCAGTGGTTAGCTAACATTGTTCCCGTTCCTAAGAAAGACGGAAAAGTCCGCATGTGCGTCGACTACAGAGATTTGAACAAAGCTAGCCCTAAAGATGATTTTCCTTTACCACATATCGATATGTTGGTAGACAGTACAGCAAAATCCAAAGTTTTCTCATTCATGGACGGATTTTCAGGATACAACCAAATCAAAATGGCACCTGAAGACATGGAAAAAACAACTTTCATCACCCCCTGGGGCACGTTCTGCTATCGAGTTATGCCTTTTGGACTAAAGAACGCAGGGGCAACTTATCAAAGAGCCATGACTACGCTTTTCCACGACATGATGCATAAGGAAGTGGAAGTCTATGTGGACGACATGATTGCCAAATCAAAAAATGAAGAAGATCACATACAGAATCTGACAAATTTATTTCAACGCTTACGGAAGTTTCAGCTTCGCCTGAACCCCAACAAGTGCACCTTTGGTGTCTATTCAGGAAAACTCCTTGGTTTCATTGTCAGCAAACGAGGAATTGAATTAGATCCAGACAAAGTCAAGGCAATTCAAGAAATGCCTTCGCCCAGAACCGAGAAACAAGTTAGAGGATTTCTTGGATGTCTGAATTACATCTCGAGATTCATATATCTCATGACTGCAACTTGTGCTCCTATTTTCAAACTTCTACGGAAAAATCAAAGTTGCGTCTGGACAGACGATTGTCAGAAAGCGTTCGACAGCATTAAAGAATATCTGCTCGAACCACCCATTTTGTCTCCTCCAGTGGAAGGAAGACCTTTGATAATGTACTTAACCGTCTTAGAAGATTCCATGGGTTGTGTCCTTGGACAGCAAGACGAGACGAGAAGAAAAGAGCATGCCATTTACTACCTAAGCAAGAAATTCACTGACTGTGAATCCCGCTACTCCATGCTCGAGAAGACGTGTTGTGCTTTGGCCTGGGATGCCAAGCGTCTCCGCCAGTACATGATTCGACATACTACTTGTTTGATCTCTCATATGGATCCAATCAAGTACATCTTTGAGAAGCCTGCCTTAACTGGGAGAATTGCCCGTTGGCAGATGTTGTTATCAGAATATGACATTGAGTATCACGCTCAGAAAGCCATGAAAGGAAGTATCCTAGCTGAGCACCTGGCTCACCACCCACTCAATGGTCATGAATCAACCAGTTTTGACTTTCCGGACGAGGACGTCATGTACCTCAAGATGAAAGATTGCGACGAGCCACTACCAGACGAAGGACCTGAGATAGGATCCCAGTGGGGCTTAATCTTTGACGGAGCTGTCAATGCTTATGGACGAGGAATTGGGGCAATCATTGTTACCCCTCGAGGTACCCATATTCCATTTACTGCCAGATTAACTTTCAAATGCACAAACAATGAGGCCGAATATGAAGCTTGCATCATGGGTCTCGAAGAAGCCATGGATCTAAGAATCAAACACTTGGATGTATACGGAGATTCTGCTTTGGTCATCAATCAAATCAAAGGAGAATGGGAAACACGCCAACCAGGGCTAATTCCTTACAAAGACTACGCGAGAAGATTATTACCATTCTTCGACATGGTAGAGTTTCATCACATTCCTCGTGAAGAAAACAACTTGGCTGATGCATTAGCCACACTCTCTCCCATGATTAGGATAAATCATTGGAATGACATTCGTCGGATCGATGTTATGCGCCTGGATAGGCCCGCTCATGTTTTCACAGTAGAAGCAATCATCGACGACAAACCTTGGTATCACGACATCAAGAACTTTCTTCAAAAACAAGAGTACCCTCTTGGGGCATCAAAGAAAGATAGAAAGACTTTGAGAAAGTTAGCTTGTAGATTCTTCTTGAATGAAGATGTTCTGTATAAGAGAAACTTCGACATGGTTCTGCTCAGATGCGTTGACAGAAAAGAAGCAGAAATACTCATGAGAGAAATACATGAAGGTTCCTTTGGTACTCACACCAATGGACATACCATGACAAGGAAAATACTGAGAGCTGGATATTATTGGCTGACAATGGAGTCAGATTGCTACCAGTACGCAAAGAGGTGTCACAAATGCCAGATCTACGCCGATAGAATTCATGTGCCACCATCTCTTCTCAACATACTCTCTTCCCCTTGGCCTTTCTCCATGTGGGGAATCGACATGATTGGAATGATCGAACCAAAAGCGTCCAACGGACATCGCTTCATCTTGGTAGCCATAGACTATTTCACCAAATGGGTTGAAGCAGCTTCATATGCAAACATTACAAGACAGGTTGTCGTCAGGTTTATCAAGAATCACATCATCTGTCGCTACGGCGTTCCTAGCAAGATAATCACTGACAATGGGTCAAATCTGAATAACAAAATGATGAAGGAGCTTTGTGAAGAATTCAAGATTGAACATCACAACTCATCTCCTTACAGGCCAAAGATGAATGGAGCTGTAGAAGCAGCTAACAAAAACATCAAGAAAATCATTCAGAAGATGGTCATCACTTACAAGGATTGGCATGAAATGCTCCCGTATGCTCTTCATGGTTACCGTACATCAGTACGTACTTCGACTGGAGCAACTCCTTTCTCCCTTGTATATGGCATGGAGGCAGTCCTACCAATAGAGGTTGAGATTCCATCAATGAGAGTCTTGATGGAAGCAAAATTAACAGAAGCCGAGTGGTGTCAAAGCAAATTCGATGAATTGAACTTAATCGAAGAAAAGCGCATGACAGCTTTATGCCACGGTCAGCTATATCAACAAAGAATGAAGAAAGCTTTCGACAAAAAGGTTCGACCTCGCACAATCAAAGAAGGCGACCTTGTACTCAAAAAGATTCAATCTTTTCTCACAGATTCGAGAGGGAAATGGACTCCCAATTATGACGGCCCCTACGTGGTCAAGAGAGCTTTCTCAGGAGGAGCCTTAATACTCACGACTATGGATGGAGAAGAATTCACCCGTCCTGTGAACGTCGACGCAGTCAAGAAATACTTCGCCTAAATAATTAAAAGAACAGCTCGCTAAGTTGAAAACTCGCAAAGAGCGGCTTAGGCAAAAAAGAGCGTCTCGGTGAATCGAAAACCCGAAAGGGCGATTCAGGCAAAAGTTAGAGACATAAAAAAAAAAAATTTCAATCCCGGTAGACTTAAAACCCGAAAGGGGTAGTTTACGCAAAAGTTAGGGATATATGGCAAGTAACTGTGTTCAGGACAAACTTGATCATTCAAAATCCATAGCGGAGTGTTCATCAGCAGTAGGTCATCTTCTACGAAGCACGAATACAGCGCGACTTGGAGTGGAAGGGAAAGATAACGGTCGTCACGTTTCATCGTAGCCCTTTTCCCGAAAATTACCAATTTCCAACTTTTGTAAATACTCCATGGAATCAAGCATTTGGCTGATTACCATTCCATATATAATAATTTGAGCCTTGTGTTTTTCCTTTGCAATCTAGTCTTATTCAGTTTCTTGGAATGCATTTTAAGTTTAAACAGTCAATTTCTTGAAACAAATGTTTTCATAAAATAAAAATGAATTTACTTGCAAAAATAAAGGTGAAATTTATTTCTAAGGTTTACAAACAATAGGAAGAATGCAGACAGTTGCTCCGAGAACGGTTGAGATTCCGGGAATCAAGTTTTCCCCATGAGGTCGCTTTGCGAACATCTCCCGATGACGGATCTTTACTTCAATTCATATTACTCATTTCAGACAGCGGACAACTGATAACCAGGTATTCCCAACAGAGTTCGAACTACAAGAAGAGGACATCTTCTGATCAACAAGAATTCAAGTCGTATCTTAGGATTTTACATCCGCGACAATTCCATTCACATTCACTTTACATTTTATCATTGTCATAATATTCATGCATACATCACATCATAATTGCATAGTCGAATTAGGCTTTGATCCCGTGAATGCCTAAGTCATTGAGGCATGAACTCGAGTTTCCCCTGCAAGTTCCGGAGAAACTTTTTCCTTCGAGACAACAGTTCATACACAAGGATCTCCCCAAGCAAGTCAATAGATGGTAGTCTCCCTCAAAGAGATAGTTTGTTCACTTTTGGAAATCCTCAGCCGAGATTCTCCTGTAGAGCGACACTCGACAGTCTTCTTCAGATAAGACAGTCTGCTTCGCATTTTGGAATTCCCTACAAATTTGGTATTTTCCCAGCAAGATCCGGAAATGCCCCTTTTTGAAAGTAATTCAGAATCTCCCAGCAAGATTGACAAATGATTCCCCCCAGCAGAATCAGTGAATGGTAGTCTTCGTCCGGAAGATAGTTCATGATCCCCAGCGGAGTCAACAAATGGTAGTCGTTCCCCAAGGAAAGACAGTTTGTCTGTTAAATACTCAAGAGATCGACAAACGGCAGTTTCTTCAAACGGTTTGTCTGTTTCTGGGATGCTTAGTTCCCCACAGAGTCGATGAATGGTAGTTTTCCTCTTAGGAAAACAGTTTGTTGATTCCCCAGGCACCAGTCGACGAATGGCAGTTTTCACCCCGAAAACAGTTCGTCCGCCTTCAAACAAAGTCATTAGCCCCTCAAAAGAGCGCGGGCCCATATGACAATCTTTCAAAGATGCCAAGTCAAAAGGGAAGATGTTGAAGTTTCTTTATTACCGTCAAATGGTATCTCATCTCCAAGTGCTGATGAGAAGTTTGATGAGGAAACAACCATTTGAAGTTTCTTTATTACCGTCTGTTGCACCCCAAAATTTGCCCACATATTTATTTCTAACTGGCTTAAGCTTTGCATTCACCTGCATACCTCCATTAGGCCATTAACATGACCTTTCATTCATTCATCAAATAAAACATAAAAAAGGGGCATGGGATCAAGGATTTGGAAGCGTAAGGTTTCGTAATGAGATTGATGCGTACACAACTAATAAGATGTGGTATTTCTGATTCTACAAACAGTGAGGTGTGAAATTGGGTCTTTATCTTCATCAAAGGGTTCCCCAAGGCATCATGTTAAATTCATGTATTGAGGAAGACATCTTGTCAAGGCATGATATATGACCTGAGAATTCAGGTATCATTGCTCTTTCCAATTGTTTGGTAGCTTGAAGTGCAAGTCACCCATGGTTCGAGAATTAAAGATCGACTTTCACTAAATAGAAGATTCAGATTCACCGGTGATTACTTTATGCCCCGAGCGCAAATTATTCAAAAGCTTAGGTTTGTTCATGATGTCAAAGATTTGGTGCGTGCAACATTGGAAAGATTTCTTTTGTATCGCATCAATTGGATTAAGGTTATTCAAACATGATATGGTTGATCTTTATTAAATTTCTCATGGAAATGAAATGGATCCATTGTGTTCAAGACATCATCATTTATAATCTATCTGAATGGATTTGAGTTAGATTGATGACTCGAACCAAATTAGGAGCCATTGAAGTTTATGAGTGGATGGGAGTTAATTCACCAAAAATAGTCATGCAAGTGTTGATTTAAATAGCATTCATTCAAAACCAAGGTATAGGAACATTCGGTTCAAGATTCAAATACAAGTTCAAATTTCAATGTCCATTCTATTTGAAGGTACAAAAATCCAAATTACAATCAAACATGTCCAAGTTCTTATTCAAGTTACAAGTGCAAACAAAGTTATTTACACAAAAATATCCTTGACTTCGTATCCTATCAACAATCTTCGCGTTGCTTATACAAGTTTTACAACACAAAAATACAGGAAATAAATATTACACCGAAGATTAGAATGATCATTTCTAATAATTGAAAATCAGAAAAACTTTGCACTTCAAAATGCTGCTGCTACAAAGGATCCGCAATAGTTTTCCACGAAATCGGCAGCACATCAAAACCAGTTCAAAAAGCATACATCAATAAAACCACTGCTGGCAACAATCAAAAGAGAACCGAGCTACAAACCAGATTCAGCCCTGTATTCAAACCAAGACAAAAAACCGGTTCGATGTTGAACCGAACCGTAAGCCTGCACATCAAAGAAAAAACTGCTTGCACTTCAAAAACCGGTTCACAGAAGAAGGGCCTTTTGGAACCGCATCAGATGTAACAGAAAACAGAAATAACTAACAGATAACTGAATTGTAACAAACTCTTGAAGCCTTCTCTTTTGATCTCTCTCTCTCGATCCAATTCTTCAATCACAATTCTGAAAAAAAATGGAAAAAACCTCAATAATCTTCAACACTCTCCAACACTCTTCAACACTCTTCATCCTCCTATCTCCATAATCTATGAACCACCATTACTTCATCTTCAAAGATCTGTAGAACAATAAGGAGAACAGAATTTCAGAGCAGAAGAAAAATCGATAACAGAAAAGAGAAAAATGATAACTAACAAACTTTCCGGGTCTTCATCTTCTTTAATCTTCCCTCTGATTTGACCTTCGATCCCTTCAATCTTCATCGCGACACACCAATCCCAACCTTCATTCAGCATCATTGCCATTCTTCAATCTCATCATTTTCATCCATCAATCTTCACATCACAGAACAATCTTCAATCCCTCTCAATCTTCATCACAGTCTTCGCCACACATTGATCTTCAATTCACCATAATCTCTTCACGTCATAGCCATATCTGTCAATCCTCAAGAACTCTCCATTCGCCCTTCAATTTTGCGAAAGAACGGAGTTTCTTCGGTCTCCAACAATCTGCAAGAAAAACATCATCATCACAACATAAAACGCAACCGCATGAAGAGGAAGAGAAGAACGTGAAATTGGAGAGGTGGATTAAAAGATGAACACGAGTCTGAGACGAAATCGGCAGAGAGGCCGATTGAGAGCAGTAACAGAAGAACGAAAAGAATCGGAGAGAGAGCGATCGAGAGAGACGGAGAATTTGAGTTGAGGTAAAAGTTGCTGCCGTCGCGCACGAAGAGAGTTTGAAGCAGGGAGATGAGTGTTGTCTTGTTTACTTGGTTCACGACGACGGAATGAAGCTTCAATCGGAAGGGAAGCTCAAATCGGCGCCGTTGAGGTTGGAGATTCCGGCCGCCGCTCGTGAAAGAGGGGGGAGAGAAGGTCTGAAGGGAAAGCTCAAAGGTCACACGTACGTTTTGACCTAATCCCTTTCTAATTTTTTACCTTTTTCTTTTTAATTTAATTTGTTAATTAACCTATAATCTGAGTAATTAATGGGAATTGATATCAAGTTACTATATGGATTAATGACTTGAACTGGATATTAATTGACATAAGGTTTGAATCTGAATAACAATTGGATCAATAATTCCTGGGCCTGTATCGAATTGCTGGGCATACCCCCCATAGGCCCATCACCACCATTTTTGACACATAAAAATCTGAATAAGACAAAGCACTGGGCCTGCACAAATTCGTTGCTATTTCCACCCCCTGTATTTGGGCCCAAGCGCTGCTTTCAACTAACTTCAATTCATTGCTTTTACTAACACACCCCTATTTCTAGGCAGATTTCCTTTATTTCAATTTTGTTTTTCTTCTAGTTTTTGATTCATGAACCTGTTTTGATTCAAATAAAAAATCAATAAAAATGTGTTTTAAATAGAATAATGTGTGTAGAAATTTTTGATATTTTTGTTAGATTTTTAGAACTTAGTTTGTTGTTTTTAATAGATCATCTTCTTTCAACATGTTCATTGTGTTTTTAAGTTTGATCGGTTTTGCAAATTAATTTTGTTTAATACCTTAGGAGTAGAATTTAATTGCCATTTTTTGTGTGATATCAGTAGACTCATATACCATATTGTGTGAAAAAAATAAAAGTCTAATTCTATGTTTTGGTTAGGTTTTCATTAGATTTTCTATACCCGATTTATGTACGTTCCCAAACGGATAACCATGTGAATTTGACCTATAATTTGCTTTACCTTTATGAAATTGACTTAGTTTCTTTTTGTACATATAATTAGGGATGTTTAGAGGTCCTAAGACCTGGAGTTGATTTTTTCAAGTCATGTTTTCTTATTTTACTTGATTTTCCTTTTTTACTTGTAAATAACTCACCTTTGGTTAACGATCGCACCATAACATGTCCGAATGACCTATAATTTTGTGTGAAACTTCTTGACTTGTTTTGTGATTGCTTAGACACCTTTTAGAGGTCATTAGCTACTGACTCATAGCATTTGATTACATCTTTCTAACTTCACTCCTAATTTGAATTCTATTAACTAGCTTTGACCTAGTTTTGTATAGTTTTGTTAGAACTTTGTTTGTCTCAAGTTAATTGACTAACATAGATTGGTATAAGGTCTTGGACCTATAAATGAACTAATTGCTACTGACTTTAAGCTTTGTTCATGGTTTCATTTGCTTTTTGTTTTGATTAATGGATGTTTGTTCGCTAATTGTTAAGTGACGATTTATGCGATACTTTGGTAACTCCTTGTGAATATTTTTGTGTAGTGTCATATGGCTTTTGTGTTTGATTTAGGACACTTATTTCCTTGGTTTGCTACTGCCCTCTCTTCTCATCTTGTTGGAGTTGTAACTCCATACTTGTGCCATGTTCCCTTAGACTCTTCCTTCTTTGTTAAGAGGAATTGAGATAGGTTAGGATAGTTATCCTTGACCTTAGGGCCATTAGACTTAGATTAGAATAACTTAGATTAGAGAATAGGTTAGTTCCCTTTGTTCATTCTTTTTCTTTTCAACTTTAAAACATTAATAAATAAAGAGGCGAATCACATTACGAAAGTGATAGAGAAATGAGTGGGATTCATTCCCTAATCTGTTTCTCAATCACTTAGTGGCATAGAAATGAGTGGGATTCATTCCCTAATCTGTTTCTCGGTCACTACTTAATGGGAGAGAAATGAGTGGGATTCATTCCCTAATCTGTTTCTCAAACGTTAGTTAATGGGATAGAAATGAGTGGGATTCATTCCCTAATCTGTTTCTTGAACATTATATAATGGGATAGAAGTGAGTGGGATTCATTCCCTAATCTGTTTCTCGATCATTATACATTTTATGTGATTCTAATCGCAAAGTAAATTCCCTTAAAAAATACCCAACCAAAAACATTTAAAACACTTAATAAAGGCTCGAATTAAAACAAAGTGACGAAGTGGTGCGAAACCTTGTATTGGGTTTTGTTCATCATGTAGTTACATAAAAAACACAAACCCAAGTTCATTCTTTTGCCTTGTTAGGCGCTTAAGAACATGTTGAGTCCATTCCAAACTAGGCGTATAAGTCTCCAAAGGTCGAGCATCGTGGATTGTGACCTTAACCTCTGTTCAACTAAAAAACACAAAACAAATGGAAACTATGGGGCCGAACTACGGTCGTTCTGATTCCTGAAAAGGATACGTAGGCATTGGGTCGCGGGGCCTAAGCGAACACACTTGTAAATAATTCCTTCTTTTCCCCGTATTTCTTTTGCATTCATTCGCATTTAGGTTTTAGACATTAGACACCCTTTAGATAGAAACAAACATAGGTGGATACCATCGAGTACGATGGGCGTGAGGGGTGCTAACACCTTCCCCTTGCGTAACCGACTCCCGTACCCTATTCTCTGGTCGAAAGACCTTGTTCTTATTCTGAGATAGGTTTCCTGGTATTCCTTTCCCTTGATGGGATAAATATATTGGTGGCGACTCTGATTCCATTTTTCGCGGTAGCGACAGCTGGCGACTCTGCTGGGGACGTTGCTAGACCTGTGCTGGTCCATCCTTAGTGAGTCGATCCTAGCCTGCGTTTGTTTGTTTATTTACTGGGTGTTTATTTGTTTTTATGTCTATACCTTGTATATATGTTTACATGTTTACTTTTCTGCTTGCATATCATGTTTATTTCTGTTTGCACATCATGCATATGGATTATATTCTGTGTTCCTTGGGGTCTTCTGTTCTGTTTTGCAGGTTGGGTGGGTTGTTCTATGAGGTAAAAGGCCCAATACCCAGGCCAGAGTTAACACATAGGATACCTAGGATAGAGTGGATAGTCATGACGCCAACAGAATGTCAGGTTCTGTTGATTGCGATCATGAGACCCACGACCAGTTGAGATTCAAATGAGATACCATTGTTGGCATGTATTTGCAACAATGATGGTGTTTCAGGAGAATTGTTAACACTGGAGACCTTTTGACCTACCTTGACCTAGATTCACCTGTGAGTGGGGTGGGATATACATGACAGGTACCGTTGGGGGCTATTCTATTCTGTTGGTGACTATTGGTTCTCCTGGTATTCAAAAAGGTGTCGGACCTTTGATCTCATGACATCTGACCTACATCAGTTATTCAGAGGATTGTACAGTGGTTACTCGGATTATATGGACCTTGATCCCATGCTTTTGCATTGCATAACATCATTACTTTATCCACTTCATTTGTGGGGGATTCTAAAGTCTATTTCCAAAAAAAAAAAATGGAAAAAAGTAGAAAAAAATAAAAGATGGAAAAGAAAAGATACTATATGCAACAAAAAAAAAGAGAATAAAAGAGAAACAAAAGTTGATGAAAAGACTTTAGGATCCCTTAGAAATGAAACATGCATTCATACTATCATGCATTTCATAGTTCTCTCAGAAGCTTATGAGGGCCCTTTCTACTCAAATGCTAACTTCAACAACAAAATGACTTCTCACCGCTATGTGCTTGAAAGTTAATAACGGAACAACTCCGTGAGTACTTGAATGAGATGAGGACAGGAATGGGGATTAACCTGAATCAGTGTATGGAGATTATTCAAGAGTTTTCTCTTAGACAAGGAAGAATTGAGACAAGTTCATCAGAGGCCAAATGCAATGTTAATCTCACCTCAAGAGAAGGTCTTTTGAATCAGCATGTCTGAAGTAATGTTGAGATTCCTATTCTTGGTAAGGAGAATTCACATCATTGAAGTCTTCGAGTTTCCGATTATTGAAAATGAAAAAGGTTCCACCTCTTGGAGAAAAGGTTGAAAGCCATAAAAGATCGTGACTCCGTTGATTTAGACATTGTCGATTTGTGCTTGATGTTAAGAGCTGCAAAGGTTATTTATTCTCTCTCTGTATAGTTTGGACATGCAAGCCAAAGTGGTAATCACCCCTTGTACATATGTGGAAGTTGCTTGGGGCTCCCGACTGAGGGATAAGCAAGACGTATTCTGGTCTTGAGTACTGCATCATTCGCATTGCTCGAATCCCTAAAGCATTACAAGTTATTGTGCAACTTCGTCAGAATCTTTTGCCATGTGGTAATCAAGAGTGTTCTGCAGAGGCATTTCTCATTCTCAAGCTGTTGCTTCATATCATGTGCCATCTCTTCCTGAAATTTTCTTCTCAATGGCCTTTGCTCGTCAACAGAGAAAGAAAGAATATGAGACAGAAGAATATGGGAAACATAACGATGTAATGCAAGTGCCTTGTGGTTGGTATTTCAGTTGGCATTATGGGTCTTCCTCACCACATATAGTTCTCCTGAGTTTGATGATCATACTAGCTTCTTCCATTTATGATGGTGATTACAGTTTTAGCATCTATATTTGGGGCTCCCGACCGAGGGATAAGCAAGACATTGTCTATCTTGAGTATTGCATCATTTGCATTGCTCGAATCCCTAAAGTAAGGCAAATTGCACCACTCTTGTACGCCTTTGTTGGAATTTTCTTCTGGGAAGTAATCTAAAATGTGTGGAAGGAACATATGATAATGCTAAGTGGCTACCATGCTAGGGCACCTAGCCATTCAACTGAAGGTAGTAGGACATTCAAAGGCAGAATTCAAGTCCTCGCTGATTTTAGAACAACCACATTCACTCCAAGAGGTTTGTGCTTATATTGAAGTCTCGATGGGGTATCAAAACTGCAAAAGGTATCCGAGAGCAATAAGTCCATACGGAGTCAAGTCTCCTCAACAATGGCATCCATTTAAGATCTTTATTGCATTCTCATTGGTAGCATTTCATTGTTTGTTTAAGCATTGATTGCATGTAAAAATTTGTTAATTTTTGAATGAAAACCATGATACATTGTTTATGTTTGTCTTGAAGTAATCCATTCGTTTTCACTCATAAAAAAAAAGAGAGTTTTGGCATTACGATACCAACTTTTACTAATCTCTTGCTTAGGCAACGAGCGGAGGGAGAATGATGATAAAAAAATGCAAAATCCCTAATTGTGTGTTTTTGAATAAAACCCTGCTGATGATGTACAGGCATTGTTTCAATCCCCAAACACCGGAGATATAAGGGAGATAGACCCTTGTCAACCCCTTTGAGCCTGGAAGTAGGAGTTTCTTTTCTGTTCAGAAAAACCCTTAATTTTAACCCTGGGGCAGGGTAGTGTTCATTTAACTTGATCAAGTGTTCAAAACTCATAAAGGATATGCATCCAAGGATACAACAATGGTTATCCTTCAAAAGGTTGAGGAATGTCAAGACCGCAATGGTTATCCTTCACCTACCAAGAGGACAAAAGATGACGATACCGCAATGGTAATTCTTCATCAATCAAAGGTGTGAGGCAGTCACAATCATCTCCCACAAATTAAATACAATGCGAGGTCACACGACTTGTTCAAAAAAAAAAGAAAAAAATGGCAAAAAAAAAAATGAAAAGAAAGAGAAAAAGAAAAGAAAATAGCAATAAAAAGAAAAAGGATGGTGAAAATAAAGCAAGAACAAAGTCGTGTGATAATGAATCAAAAAAAATAAAAGGTGAGCGACTGCCATGTCCAAAAAACCTTATTGATTCCTCAACCATCTTAAAATTCCTGGTGAGGGATGAACACTCATATTGAGCTAATTGAACTTAGGAGTGGAGAACATCACGAAGGGGGTGGGCACCAAATAATTTTGAGCCTAAAAATCCTTTGTTTCTGAAAACCATGAACCTGGCCAAGTTACAACCCTTAAAAGTCCTAATTGAAGTAGGGTTTATTTCGAAAGCGCACTCCAAAGAGATATTGCTTAGCTGACTCCCAATGAAGCGTGACACACATCTATGTTGGTATCGTATGCCCGCTTTACATTTCATTCACAAGAGGTGGCCACCTCATTGCATAAAGTTTTAAACTTCAAGACTAGCATAGGCTTTGTATTAGAATTGTCATTCTTAGAATTAACATTCTTTTGCATACAAAACATTTGCTTAAACATCAAGAAAGTTTCCATTGTGAGAATCCATGAAGAGCTTGATCATGTCAAAGTAAAAGAGACTTGAGAACTCCTCAGAGTAAAAAGAAATCATTCCAGAGACTAATATATCAAGGGGCATGTTGCCTAAAGACTCCATTGAGCATAATCAGTTTATACCTTCTTTGATCGATTACCCTAAGGGGAGAAGTCTGAATACTCCGTTGAGTAGATGAATTTTGATTAAGTATCCTTGAGGGGAAGAGTATGAAGACTCCATTGAGTATGATAAAGTTACTTCCATAGTTTGGTTGACTTCAAGGGAAGTAAACTCGAGGATTCTGATAAGATGTACATAATCAGGGGTAGTCACGACGAGGAATCTCTCTCGTGAGTTCATCTAATCTGGGGCAAGCAAATCAAGGTTTGACATCTCAAATTCGATCAATCTGGGTTAATCAAGTCGAGGAATCTCTCTTTTGATTTCAATCAATCTGAAGTAGTGACGTCGAGGAATCTCTCAAACTCACTCAATCTGGGGAAGTTACGTCGAGATTCGAAAAAAAAATCTCTTCGAGGATCCGTTGATCAAAAGAAAGAACATTTCAAACACTTGGATATGCTGGGGCAGAATTTTCTTAAGTAATTGTGGTGTAAGGATCCTTTCGAGGCAAGCTTCTGCGTTAAATCAGATATCTTCACAAGTCAGGCAGCCTGGGGCATACTCGTTTGGTTTATACTAAAGAAATTGTCATTCATCTGTAAGGTGCAGTTGGCCATCATATAGTGGAGAAGTATCACAATGCTTTTCCCCAGCAAGGTACTCTCTCCCCAAGCATAGGAGTTTATTTCTCCTAAGAGTTCGATTCATTTCCCAAGCATAGGAGTTTATTTCTCCTTGAAAAGTCTCCCCCAGAGCATAGGAGTTTATTTCTCCTGGAAATATGTTCTCTCCCCGAGCATAGGAGTTTATTTCTCCTTGAAATTTGTTCTCTCCCCAGTATAGGAGTTTAGTTCTCCTCGGAGTTGTTCCAATCCTCCCAACAAGGGATCTTCATCAAGATTTCTCATCCCCAACATGGTAAATTGAGGGAATCTCTTCATGTCAAAAATCCTCCAAGCAATGGCACATGGTGAGAAGTTAGAAGTTATTCTTCAAGCCAACGAAGAGGTATATCTTGCAAGTAAAAGTCCAATGTCTATTGGCATCTCCACAGAGTTCACAACACTAAGGGGATTCTCCCTTGTGTTTACCTCTCCCGAGGTCAAAGACGAAGCTCGATCAACAAGTCAGCGGAATATTCTCTAAAGGGCCCTCGTTATTTCTGCATATAGTAATCATTGCATTCACATTGCATCTACAAAAACGCGTAGCATTTCCATGAATATGGAGCATTACGCCATGGAAAAATCAAACATGCATCAATGCATAAGCCAGTTTGTATGTGCTCCAAAGGCACAAAATAATATATTCCCAGAAGAAGTCTTGTCCTCCTCCTCCAAGGTGGATTGGATACAAAGTTAGTCCTCATTAAGATCATGTTTCATTGGTCAGTTTTCCACTTGCCGTGTTCAATAAAGTCTAACTAAGGTTAGCACCCCCTTTTTTCTAAAGTCTAACTAAGGTTAGCACCCCCTTTTTTATAAAGTCTAACTAAGGTTAGCACCTCCTTTTTCTAAAGTCTATCTAAGGATAGCATTTTTTTTTCAAAGTCTAACTAAGGTTAGCAATTTGGTTGAGTCGTCCAAGGATGGTTCTTCCTTGTGGAGTCACGCTACGGTTGTGTCTTCTTTTCAAAGTCTAACTAAGGTTAACAATTTGGTTGAGTCGTCTAAGGATGGTTCTTCCTTGTGGAGTCACGCTACAGTTGTGTCTTCTTTTCAAAGTCTAACTAAGGTTAGCAATTTGGTTGAGTCGTCTAAGGATGGTTCTTCCTTGTGGAGTCACGCTACGGTTGTGTCTTCTTTTCAAAGTCTAACTAAGGTTAGCAATTTAGTTGAGTCGTCTAAGGATGGTTCTTCCTTGTGGAGTCACGCTACGGTTGTGTCTTCTTTTCAAAGTCTAACTAAGGCTAGCAATTTGGTTGAGTCGTCTAAGGATGGTTCTTCCTTGTGGAGTCACGCTACGGTTGTGTCTTCTTTTCAAAGTCTAACTACGGTTAGCACTCTCCTTTTCAAGTCTATCAAAGGATAGCAATCTTTTCAAAGTCTAACTAAGGTTAGCAATTTGATAGAGTCGTCTAAGGATGGTTCTTCTTTGTGGGGTCACGCTACGGTTGTGTCTTCTCTTTTTTCCAAGTCTAACCAAGGTTAGCAGTTTGGTAAAGTCGTCTATGGATGGTTTCTTTTTCAAAGAGTCACTCTGCAACTATGCTTCTTTCAAGTCTAACTAAGGTTAGCAATTTGTTTGGTTCGCCTTCGATAACATGCAACACTCTTTTCCATACCACATAATGCAAATTTTGATGGTACTTTTGGGTATTCAATCCACCTACACCTCTCATGTCCAGAACTTGTGTCGTTCGTACATTCAGGTTCAAGAAGATTGAATAGGGGCAGCTGTTGCACCCCAAAATTTGCCCACATATTTATTTCTAACTGGCTTAAGCTTTGCATTCACCTGCATACCTCCATTAGGCCATTAACATGACCTTTCATTCATTCATCAAATAAAACATAAAAAAGGGGCATGGGATCAAGGATTTGGAAGCGTAAGGTTTCGTAATGAGATTGATGCGTACACAACTAATAAGATGTGGTATTTCTGATTCTACAAACAGTGAGGTGTGAAATTGGGTCTTTATCTTCATCAAAGGGTTCCCCAAGGCATCATGTTAAATTCATGTATTGAGGAAGACATCTTGTCAAGGCATGATATATGACCTGAGAATTCAGGTATCATTGCTCTTTCCAATTGTTTGGTAGCTTGAAGTGCAAGTCACCCATGGTTCGAGAATTAAAGATCGACTTTCACTAAATAGAAGATTCAGATTCACCGGTGATTACTTTATGCCCCGAGCGCAAATTATTCAAAAGCTTAGGTTTGTTCATGATGTCAAAGATTTGGTGCGTGCAACATTGGAAAGATTTCTTTTGTATCGCATCAATTGGATTAAGGTTATTCAAACATGATATGGTTGATCTTTATTAAATTTCTCATGGAAATGAAATGGATCCATTGTGTTCAAGACATCATCATTTATAATCTATCTGAATGGATTTGAGTTAGATTGATGACTCGAACCAAATTAGGAGCCATTGAAGTTTATGAGTGGATGGGAGTTAATTCACCAAAAATAGTCATGCAAGTGTTGATTTAAATAGCATTCATTCAAAACCAAGGTATAGGAACATTCGGTTCAAGATTCAAATACAAGTTCAAATTTCAATGTCCATTCTATTTGAAGGTACAAAAATCCAAATTACAATCAAACATGTCCAAGTTCTTATTCAAGTTACAAGTGCAAACAAAGTTATTTACACAAAAATATCCTTGACTTCGTATCCTATCAACAATCTTCGCGTTGCTTATACAAGTTTTACAACACAAAAATACAGGAAATAAATATTACACCGAAGATTAGAATGATCATTTCTAATAATTGAAAATCAGAAAAACTTTGCACTTCAAAATGCTGCTGCTACAAAGGATCCGCAATAGTTTTCCACGAAATCGGCAGCACATCAAAACCAGTTCAAAAAGCATACATCAATAAAACCACTGCTGGCAACAATCAAAAGAGAACCGAGCTACAAACCAGATTCAGCCCTGTATTCAAACCAAGACAAAAAACCGGTTCGATGTTGAACCGAACCGTAAGCCTGCACATCAAAGAAAAAACTGCTTGCACTTCAAAAACCGGTTCACAGAAGAAGGGCCTTTTGGAACCGCATCAGATGTAACAGAAAACAGAAATAACTAACAGATAACTGAATTGTAACAAACTCTTGAAGCCTTCTCTTTTGATCTCTCTCTCTCGATCCAATTCTTCAATCACAATTCTGAAAAAAAATGGAAAAAACCTCAATAATCTTCAACACTCTCCAACACTCTTCAACACTCTTCATCCTCCTATCTCCATAATCTATGAACCACCATTACTTCATCTTCAAAGATCTGTAGAACAATAAGGAGAACAGAATTTCAGAGCAGAAGAAAAATCGATAACAGAAAAGAGAAAAATGATAACTAACAAACTTTCCGGGTCTTCATCTTCTTTAATCTTCCCTCTGATTTGACCTTCGATCCCTTCAATCTTCATCGCGACACACCAATCCCAACCTTCATTCAGCATCATTGCCATTCTTCAATCTCATCATTTTCATCCATCAATCTTCACATCACAGAACAATCTTCAATCCCTCTCAATCTTCATCACAGTCTTCGCCACACATTGATCTTCAATTCACCATAATCTCTTCACGTCATAGCCATATCTGTCAATCCTCAAGAACTCTCCATTCGCCCTTCAATTTTGCGAAAGAACGGAGTTTCTTCGGTCTCCAACAATCTGCAAGAAAAACATCATCATCACAACATAAAACGCAACCGCATGAAGAGGAAGAGAAGAACGTGAAATTGGAGAGGTGGATTAAAAGATGAACACGAGTCTGAGACGAAATCGGCAGAGAGGCCGATTGAGAGCAGTAACAGAAGAACGAAAAGAATCGGAGAGAGAGCGATCGAGAGAGACGGAGAATTTGAGTTGAGGTAAAAGTTGCTGCCGTCGCGCACGAAGAGAGTTTGAAGCAGGGAGATGAGTGTTGTCTTGTTTACTTGGTTCACGACGACGGAATGAAGCTTCAATCGGAAGGGAAGCTCAAATCGGCGCCGTTGAGGTTGGAGATTCCGGCCGCCGCTCGTGAAAGAGGGGGGAGAGAAGGTCTGAAGGGAAAGCTCAAAGGTCACACGTACGTTTTGACCTAATCCCTTTCTAATTTTTTACCTTTTTCTTTTTAATTTAATTTGTTAATTAACCTATAATCTGAGTAATTAATGGGAATTGATATCAAGTTACTATATGGATTAATGACTTGAACTGGATATTAATTGACATAAGGTTTGAATCTGAATAACAATTGGATCAATAATTCCTGGGCCTGTATCGAATTGCTGGGCATACCCCCCATAGGCCCATCACCACCATTTTTGACACATAAAAATCTGAATAAGACAAAGCACTGGGCCTGCACAAATTCGTTGCTATTTCCACCCCCTGTATTTGGGCCCAAGCGCTGCTTTCAACTAACTTCAATTCATTGCTTTTACTAACACACCCCTATTTCTAGGCAGATTTCCTTTATTTCAATTTTGTTTTTCTTCTAGTTTTTGATTCATGAACCTGTTTTGATTCAAATAAAAAATCAATAAAAATGTGTTTTAAATAGAATAATGTGTGTAGAAATTTTTGATATTTTTGTTAGATTTTTAGAACTTAGTTTGTTGTTTTTAATAGATCATCTTCTTTCAACATGTTCATTGTGTTTTTAAGTTTGATCGGTTTTGCAAATTAATTTTGTTTAATACCTTAGGAGTAGAATTTAATTGCCATTTTTTGTGTGATATCAGTAGACTCATATACCATATTGTGTGAAAAAAATAAAAGTCTAATTCTATGTTTTGGTTAGGTTTTCATTAGATTTTCTATACCCGATTTATGTACGTTCCCAAACGGATAACCATGTGAATTTGACCTATAATTTGCTTTACCTTTATGAAATTGACTTAGTTTCTTTTTGTACATATAATTAGGGATGTTTAGAGGTCCTAAGACCTGGAGTTGATTTTTTCAAGTCATGTTTTCTTATTTTACTTGATTTTCCTTTTTTACTTGTAAATAACTCACCTTTGGTTAACGATCGCACCATAACATGTCCGAATGACCTATAATTTTGTGTGAAACTTCTTGACTTGTTTTGTGATTGCTTAGACACCTTTTAGAGGTCATTAGCTACTGACTCATAGCATTTGATTACATCTTTCTAACTTCACTCCTAATTTGAATTCTATTAACTAGCTTTGACCTAGTTTTGTATAGTTTTGTTAGAACTTTGTTTGTCTCAAGTTAATTGACTAACATAGATTGGTATAAGGTCTTGGACCTATAAATGAACTAATTGCTACTGACTTTAAGCTTTGTTCATGGTTTCATTTGCTTTTTGTTTTGATTAATGGATGTTTGTTCGCTAATTGTTAAGTGACGATTTATGCGATACTTTGGTAACTCCTTGTGAATATTTTTGTGTAGTGTCATATGGCTTTTGTGTTTGATTTAGGACACTTATTTCCTTGGTTTGCTACTGCCCTCTCTTCTCATCTTGTTGGAGTTGTAACTCCATACTTGTGCCATGTTCCCTTAGACTCTTCCTTCTTTGTTAAGAGGAATTGAGATAGGTTAGGATAGTTATCCTTGACCTTAGGGCCATTAGACTTAGATTAGAATAACTTAGATTAGAGAATAGGTTAGTTCCCTTTGTTCATTCTTTTTCTTTTCAACTTTAAAACATTAATAAATAAAGAGGCGAATCACATTACGAAAGTGATAGAGAAATGAGTGGGATTCATTCCCTAATCTGTTTCTCAATCACTTAGTGGCATAGAAATGAGTGGGATTCATTCCCTAATCTGTTTCTCGGTCACTACTTAATGGGAGAGAAATGAGTGGGATTCATTCCCTAATCTGTTTCTCAAACGTTAGTTAATGGGATAGAAATGAGTGGGATTCATTCCCTAATCTGTTTCTTGAACATTATATAATGGGATAGAAGTGAGTGGGATTCATTCCCTAATCTGTTTCTCGATCATTATACATTTTATGTGATTCTAATCGCAAAGTAAATTCCCTTAAAAAATACCCAACCAAAAACATTTAAAACACTTAATAAAGGCTCGAATTAAAACAAAGTGACGAAGTGGTGCGAAACCTTGTATTGGGTTTTGTTCATCATGTAGTTACATAAAAAACACAAACCCAAGTTCATTCTTTTGCCTTGTTAGGCGCTTAAGAACATGTTGAGTCCATTCCAAACTAGGCGTATAAGTCTCCAAAGGTCGAGCATCGTGGATTGTGACCTTAACCTCTGTTCAACTAAAAAACACAAAACAAATGGAAACTATGGAGCCGAACTACGGTCGTTCTGATTCCTGAAAAGGATACGTAGGCATTGGGTCGCGGGGCCTAAGCGAACACACTTGTAAATAATTCCTTCTTTTCCCCGTATTTCTTTTGCATTCATTCGCATTTAGGTTTTAGACATTAGACACCCTTTAGATAGAAACAAACATAGGTGGATACCATCGAGTACGATGGGCGTGAGGGGTGCTAACACCTTCCCCTTGCGTAACCGACTCCCGTACCCTATTCTCTGGTCGAAAGACCTTGTTCTTATTCTGAGATAGGTTTCCTGGTATTCCTTTCCCTTGATGGGATAAATATATTGGTGGCGACTCTGATTCCATTTTTCGCGGTAGCGACACCGTCAAATGGTATCTCATCTCCAAGTGCTGATGAGAAGTTTGATGAGGAAACAAACCTTGAAGTTTCTTTATTACCATCAAATGGTATCTTACCTCCAAGTGCTGGTAAGAAGTTTGATGAGGAAACAAACCTTGAAGTTTCTTTATTACCATCAAATGGTATCTCATCTCCAAGTGCTGATGAGAAGTTTGATGAGGAAACAACCCTTTGAAGTTTCTTTATTACCGTCAAATGGTATCTCATCTCCAAGTGCTGATGAGAAGTTTGATGAGGAAACAACCCTTTGAAGTTTCTTTATTACCGTCAAATGGTATCTCATCTCCAAGTGCTGATGAGAAGTTTGATGAGGAAACAAACCTTGAAGTTTCTTTATTACCATCAAATGGTATCTCATCGCCAAGTGCTGGTGAGAAGTTTGATGAGGAAACAAACCTTTGAAGTTTCTATTTACCATCAAATGGTATCTTACCTCCAAGTGCTGGTAAGAAGTTTGATGAGGAAACAAACCGTTGGAAATTTTCTCTTTATCTGAGATATTATCCAAACACAACTAAGACCAGTTTCGAGATATGGACATCCGAAACAAGGGGGAGGTTGTTTACCTTTTTCTAAGTATCAACACTTAATTAAAGAAGATGGATTGCGCATCCTACACTGCCATCCATTCGCCAGAATCCACATCAAGTATTCTTGCAGAAGTTTGTCTCCTCATCCCCGCCGAGTGCGACAACGGGATCAAAGTCATGCAAAGATTATGTCAATTACAACATCTCAGGAGCGCCCAAAAATTCGGGCATTCCTCGATATTTAAGTCTCTTTTACGCATGAGAGATCGAGATATCAATCTCTCTCCCTCCAGATAAAAGAAACTTAAATAGGGGCATCTGTCATACCCTAATTTTTGACCCCCCCTGAGATGACATATCTTCAGGATTTTCATCAAGTCAGAGTAAGTACCTAGAGCAGTCTGACATTCAATCGAGGGTGTTCAAAGACAGGAAAACTCAGGCAAAGGATCAATCAATAGGAGGATTAGTCTCTAATACAATCATAAGACTCAAGAGCTTCATTATTTCACCTATGATTGATTAGACACCCAGTCATATAAGTACAAAATTACTCAGATCCACAAACTAGGGTTTTGAGCCTTATCAAGGACTAAAATCAGGGATCACCTTTGGGAAACCATAAAAAGCCCTAGGGGATCATTCAAAGACATCAATCATCTTCAAATAACTCATATGACAAGATCCACTGGACATCACACCTCATTTCAAAGTCTACAGTCATTATTTTCATCTGGTCGACAATTAGGGTTTTTGACCTAATTCACCAGGATAGTTGACTTTTAATCAGGGCATGAATCCAAAACTCAAGACATGATTCAAGAATATCTACTACCTCAATATAATCCATTTACATCATTCATTTGAGGAAAAGATCTTGATTCTACACAAAAGTCCAAAATCTCACCTTATCTGGAAAAAGTCAACTGTATAGGATCACCATTGACTTTTGAGATCTTTGGTCAAAAAATGACTTTCAAGGATCAATATCATCAATATATGGATGGTAAAGTCATTTGACCAAAGAAATTCAAAGAAATTCATCAAGGAGCAAAAAGTCGGGAATTAGGGTTTTTTAAGGCATGGTGAGAACTCAAAATTTCACCTACACAACTCAAAAAACTTCCAACATGAAAGTTGTAGATCTTGCAAAATAAAACAACATCTTACAAAGGAACTTTTTTCAAAAGATCAATCATTTAAGAGTTTTAGAAGTTTTGGAGTTTTAGGTCATAAACACTTAGAAATTTTTCTAAGTGTTTTAACCTAGTTTTCTTCCAACTTTGGCCTCATTTTTCACAAATTTGCCAAAGGATTTTGAAGAAACTCCAAACTAATGATTTGAAGTAGATGTTTAGGGCTTTCAAAATTGTGTTCAACCTTCTCCAAATTCATTTTGAGCTAAGAGTTATGCTTGTTCAAAGTTGGCCTCATGAAGTGAAATTATAGGTCATGCATCATTTTTGAACTTTGAAATTTTGTGCACATGACCTCAAATATGGATGCTACACGACCCATAACACATCTGAAAACATGCCATGCATTCATTTTCACCATGCCATGATAATTGAGGAAGATTCCTAAAACAAGAACATGTGATTATGTAATGATTACATTTGTGAATTTATGGCAAATTGATGAATCACCCAAGGAATCTTCTCACCAACCAATTAGAGCTCACTTTGCATCTGAAATGTCCCCTAAGATCAGATAGAATCAATGGATAGGGGAGTTGGCTCGAAAATGCAATGATCACACTTGGATATTCTTTGAAATTTCTTCATGGCTAAGAAACCAAACTTGCTTCACTAAGCAAGCTCACTCTCTCAATCAGTACTGAGTCATTTGCCTATAAATAGGAGAGCATACTTCAGTAGAAAAAGACACCAAAGCAACCATATTCCTTGCTTTCTCTTTCTCTTCTCATGCTTATTGTTTTTCAAAGTTCTTTGGCAAGAAGAATCGATTTCTTCAAACCAGAGCTTATCTTTGGAAAGTAAGCATTCTAACATCTCAAGGGAGGTCATTTGAGGTGATCCAAGCACCTGGATCATTTCTGCAAGTGGAGGAACACCATTGTTGCTCTCACTTAGGAGCAGTTGCAGTTGGAGGTCCATAGTGCAATTCAGAAGGTTTCCAATCAAGCTAAGCATCCAGGCACGTTCCATAGGAGGTAGTGAAGCTGTTCAGATGGCTGCAGCTCATCTGTAACTCAAGAATCATCACCCTCCATGTTCACTTGAAGCTGAAATCGAGGGAGGTCCATAGAGTAATTCAGGAAGATTGAGGTTACTAAAAGCATTCAGTTAGCATCACTGAGTCACAAGGAAGCTTTTGGGATCATTCATACAAGCTCAGTTGCTCTCTATCATCCTCACGACTTCCATTTTCAGAGGTAAGTTTCTGAACCTCACCTCTTTAATTTAAGCATTCTTTAAGAAATAGCTCGATTCTATCTTGTTCAGCATCATCAGAGGATTGAAAACCCTCTATCATCATTCATTTATCTTTCAGCATATCCATTTAATTTGATTTTTAAGTTTTAGGGTTCTTCACGATTTCTGGTAAATTAGTTAGATATAGTTGATATAAATTTATGATAGTTACATATTTAGAATCGTGAGTGAATTTAGAGCAAGTTTGGTCTTTACATCTTTGCAAATGGTTGAGAAATGAGCAAGTTCATAAATTTGAAATTTTGAGAGCTTGAGGTTGAAGACGAAGATGGTGGTGGCGCCCAATTTTCAAACTCAGGTCTAAGTTTATTTTATTTTGATTGATACATGTTTCATTAACGACTAAAACGTGATAGCCCAGTGGTAAAGAGTGTTTGTGTGTTGCGCGTGCCCAAGGTCTGGGGTTCGAATCCCCCTCGCCCCAGACCTTTTGATTTTATTTCTTTTTTTCACTTCTATGCATTTGAGTAATATATGAATTGCAATGGAACCATGCATATGACACCAAGCGCGCGTTGGCTCAGTGGTGTTGTTTTGGGCTGGTAATACAAAGGGCGTGGGTTCAAACCTGGTTGGTGACAAAACCCTATTTTTTACCACTTTTTCCCATTTAATTTCTTCACAACTTTAACCAATTATTTAACCTATCAAATTAATTTATTTTCACTTCATTTTTCACACACTTGTCATTTAATATATCTATTTTGTGAATAATAAAAAAAATCATAAAAATATTATTTATTTCATATATTTTTATTAGGTTTAAAATAGTATGTTTTAAGTGTTTTTTTCTTAAATACTTTAAATATATATTCACTTTGTTTTAACCTAATCATTTTGTAAATAAGGTTTATGATAAAACCCTGTTTGTTTAGGTTTTAATTAGGCATAGATCTTCATCTTTACCTTAATTAAGTTGACTTTTGTCAATTTTCAAAACTGTTTTCAATCTCCGAATAAGTCAAATGATTAGGGTTTTCAAACAACAAAACCTTGCATCATTCTAAATCATTTTTCCAACTGTTTTTATAACCAGTACTGTAAAGTACTGGGCCTCTAATAGAGTGTAAGTCCCAAAAACCTTCTCTTCTTAGCTTGTTTTCAAAACTGTATTTTCAAAATCTTCTTTCTGTTTTCAAAACATTCTTCTGGTATTTGAAGGGCATTATTCCCGGTGAAACTCTTCAGATACCTATGTGACCTTTGTCCATCTTCACTTCTTCTGTTTTCAAAACCCTTAACTGTTTATAATAAATATTCAACTGTTATCAACAAAACAACAAAAATATTGTTGAGGCTCTGTACATACTTCTCCAAAGGCCTCCACTCCATCCAGGTTAGGCTTTACAAGCTTTCAATTTACAGTCCTTATTTAAATTACTGTCAAATATAAATTGTGCATATATTAGTTTAGAACTACGTTTGAGTATAAACCTTAGGACAGTTAAACTATATATATATTATAGGAATATGACCTAGGATTGAGAATGTCTTCCCGGTGAAAGCTCTTTCCTAATTAGAGATCTGTAGTTCAAACCCCCAAGATGAATTATTCCCGGTGAAACATCTTGGTAAAAACCTTAGAATCCAAATAATAGGACACATCCACCCAAAGAGGAATTATTCCCGGTGAAACCTCTTACCCATTTGCTTAGAGCCAAAATAAGTTCAAAACTACATAGCTTTCTCTTGTGCTATAACAAGGACCCTCGATTAGCCTCCTCTTGGGCTTTGTACAAGGACCCACAGGCTTCTTAAAAGCATTTCCAGCTTCCTCTTGAGCTTGTATACAAGGACCCATCAGGTTTCTTATAAACATAGGAACAGGTCTTTAGTCACCTTTTAGCCTACCCTGGTGAGTTTCTTCCAATTTAAACCAGACTTTAAACAAGCTAAGTTTGTCTCAATTTTGCATTGAGTACACCTTTTGGAATGAGAGACATGGACAGTCTCTGTCACCCTTATCTTCATCAATCTTCCTTAGCAGAGTCTAGGATCTATGTTTATTTTCTCCTCAGCATGAGTCAGCCTTCATCTTGGGCTTTAAACAAGAAGTCTCCACTAGATAATCTTTCTGCCAATCATTTCAATAAAATTCCCTGGAAAGGGTTAGCCTCCAAATCAATCCATCATTTCAATAAAATCCCCTGGAAAGGGTTAGCTTCCACACATTCCTTCATGTTAATAAAAATCCCTGGAAATGGTTAGCCTCCAAAGTCAATTAATAAATAAATAAAGATTCATTTCTCCTAGGAGATAATTTCCCCAAAAGAGTCAAAACCCCTGGAAAGGGTCAGCCTCCAAAAACATGATAAGGTCAGTCTTTTACCAAATAATTTCTCCAGCTGAGTCAAAATCCCTGGAAAGGGTTAGCTTCCAAAGAAAAACAGTCTTTCAATAAATAAAATCTCCTCAATAAAGTCAACAAAAACAGTTAGCCTTAACCTTGGGCTTCATACAAGGCACCAAACAATAAAACTCCCTTGTCAAAGAGTCTGCCACAACCTTGGGCTTTGTACAAGGCAGAAAATAGTGTTTTCCCTAGCTAAAGTCAAAATAGAGTCATTCATAGTCTCAAAAATTCAGTTATCCTCAGCAGTTAGCCACAACCTTGGGCTTTGTACAAGGCACACAAATAGAGTCTCCCTAATTAGATTCAGCCTCAATTCTGGGCTTTGTACAGAACACCAAATAAAAATCCATCAAATAAACACTCTCCAATTAGAGTCAGCCTCAATTCTGGGCTTTGTACAGAACACCAAAAACTCCTTAGTTTAAATTCTCCCCAGTAGAGTTATTATTTCAATAAGTCAATAAAATCAATCAAAAAGCCTCAAGCTTGGGCCTCATACAAGCCAGTTAAAATTCAAATCTTTTATACAGTAGATAGACATAGCTTATCTCTATAGAGAGATATTTTTACTACTCTACCACATTCAAACAAACATTACATTTCATTTCAATTTTAATCAAGTCTCCCATTTAGGATTTTGAAAGGCATGAGCTGGCAGTAAAACCCAGACATGTGGTAACTTTCCCTAATTTGGATGAGCATCTTTCTTTCATTTAAGAGGCATTTAACTGGTATACTTGCACATACACAAGTAAGGTCCCCCTCTTGAATGAAATGAATTCAGTTATTCTGTCACTCCTTTAAATGTTTGTGGTAGAATAGTACTAATACCTCTCTGTAAAGATGATTTCATGTCTCTTTACTGTAAATAGAGATTTAATTCCAAGCTTCAACCTTGAGCTTTAAGCAAGGCACCAAAAACAAGTAATTTCCCTAGTTAGTTCCCCGAACTACATTAAGCTCTGACTTCCACTAGGGATATGTAGGCATGAGGTTCACAAGGAATCTGAGCGAGCAAATAAAATACCAAAAATAGTCAGTCTGTCTAGCTGTCTGTCTTTCTTTAATCAATTCAATTCTCTCTCCTAATACAAAGGAGAAACTTTCCCAATCATTAGCAGCAAACACAATCACAAATGACACAGAGAAGGTTCCTGTAGAGTACTACAGATATGTAGGGTGTTTAAACACTTCCCTATGTATAACCGACCCCCCGGACTCCAGAATTTCTAGTCTAGGTGAAATCCCCACACTTAGCAAACTCCTAGGGTTTAGTTGAGATCTTTTTTTCCCTTTCCTACTCGTAGGACCAATAAGAAAGTTCGTGTGATATCGTAGGAAGAACTGAAATAAAATTCATCCCACCACGGGCGCATTCTCCTTCCAAATTTCGCGTGAAGGGTTTAGCGTGCCGTCCTCCCAAGTGAAACGGGGAGGTAAAGAAAACGACACCACACAGACCAATTGGTAAAGCGAGATCACCATTCACCCTCATGATCTGGGTTCGAACCCAGTGTATGACAATAATATTTTTACTAATTACTTGGTCTCAGATGTCAACAGATCCCCTGCGCCCAGTCAGCGTAGGTTCACCGTATGCCTTCGTATCTTCACCACTTGATTCACAGCAAGATTAATCTAAAGGTCCAGGATAAGCTCCCTACCACGCACCCTCAGAGGCTGCCCATACGGGATCGAAGCTAAGTTTTCCAATTTATTTATTTATTTTGATTACATAAATCTCTTTGTTTTTCTTTATTTTTTTCTTATATTATAATTTCTTTTTTCTTATTTATTTATTTAAACAAATTAGTGTTTATATAATCTTCCTTTTAATAATTTTTTTATTTTTAATCGAAGACTCGATTTTTTTCATAATCTTATCAATAATTACTTTTAAAACAATAAAAATTATTATATGTATTTTTAATCGATAATTAATTTTTAAGTTTGTTAAACTCGATTCACTTATAAACCCTAGAATCCTCTGGTAGGTGTTATCTATTAACGCATTTTTAGCCTTACAAACCCTTTAGGTCACGATAAGTTTTCTTGAATAAACATGTTAGGTTCAGGGGTAGGGTTTGTAAACTCTTTAGGGTTTATAGATCTTTGATCAATTAAGGTTTGTAGATCATTCATACACTAAAATGTGCAAATTTTCAGGGTTACCCCAATATCTTCCGACTACGCGCCGTCAAATCAAAAGCTAAGTTTTCTATTTCCTTCTTAATATCATTTTAATTTTAATTTTTTGCCTTTTGATTAAAATAGGATTTGTTCCAATTACCAATGAATTTGTAATGCGCTCACCCCTATTATTTTTTGTTTAATTCTCAGATGTTTAGAGTCAACCGAAGGTTCGAGGAAGATCAAGGCTAAGATAAAGATAAATAAATTAATTATTTATCTTTCTTATTTTTCCGCCTTTTAAATTCCCCCATCCTTGCAGGTGTTTATTGTAATAGCGTAGGAAATTTTATTTCTGCCTTTATTTTATTTTAATTGTGTGGTTAGTAATTTAGGGAGTGATAACTATGAATTGAATGTAGATCACCTAATTACAAGATAAATATCATCGAAGTTAACCACATGATTGTGCACCCACACACCTTTAGGGTAATCCCTCTTGTTGCCTTTGTTGCTTGTTGCCTTATGATTCTGTTGCCTCTAAGTGTACTAAATAGTCACGTCCCTCGATTCCGAGGATACCTAAAGCAATGTTGCCTTCAAAGTTATTGAAACTCCCTCGAGGTTGCCTTATAAAAGATGATTGTCCCAATTGCTAAGGTATCCTCGCATGATGCCTAAAATGATTAATTACTATTATATCCTTCCCTTAGACTACCTGCCCTCTTTATGGTAGGGACAGTCTTATGGTGAACGATACTTTTCTCGATGACCCTCAACATCCAATGAAAGGACTTCCTACCCTCTTATGGTATGGATGGCCTTTTCAAACTGAAAAAGCTAAAAGAACAATTTTTTAAACTTAGGGTAGGTGCTCCTGATTGCTTGCTCTATTCAAATTCAAATTCAAAATTCAAAATCTTTTCCCACTTCTTTTCAAAGAATCTTTTCAAAAAGGCTACGCTTATTTACAAGCGAAAGTCCTTAAACAAAGTTTTACTATTCACACACTACACTTCAAACATTTTAAAATAAAAGTGAGCTAAGCAATTAAGAGCCCATGGATACAAAGGGTGCTTTAAACCTTCTCTTTGTATAATTTACCCTCCGAACTCAAAATCTTTTAAAAAGGTCTTTTTATGTTCTTTTAGCCTTTCTTTAAATTGGATAAAATAAAAGTCGGTGGCGACTCTTGCTTACCGTACATTTCGATAAAGTCAGTTCACCGTATTACAGAACTGGCAACTCTGCTGGGGATGCTTTCGAATAAAAGAGGGGTTACCTTAGAGCTAGGATCACTTTAAACTTGTTTGATTTGTTTGCTTTATCTTAAAGGCTGTTTTGGGTATTCTGCTGTGTGAAAGATCCTACACCCGGGTCTAGTGTACCTTAGGTATGTGGCAAGAGACTAGGGAGGCTGTACGACATGTATCGTTATGGTTGAACTGGTGGCCACCGTTAGTGCGACACTTTGGTTTGTCCTGATGTCCCTTGAAACTGATCGAGGAAACATTTGGCTACCGCGTGGTGTCATAAGCACTAATTCGCCCTTAGAACCTTAGTTGAACTTGACTTTGGCCTATAGGAAGTAGCGAGATAGCTGGCTTTGGATTCCTGACTGAAGCCGGTTGATACTCGATGCTACACTCATTGAGATTGGACTCTAGGGATGCTTTTGGGTGGCCGATTTAGTGCCATGTTGAGACAATGCCCGCGAGAAAGATCAGGGATATGAGCACCATAGAACCTGGTTACTATTCTAGGACAGGTTGAACCAACTAAACTTCAGGGGGGAGGGTACTTACCTACGAACTTCACGCAAGCCTTTAAACCTAAGGACACTTGTGTGACTTGCTTGTGTGTGTTGCTAACCCTTTGGTTTCTTTGCAGGATTTCCTTGTAGGACTTGTTTGTCCTTATTACCTTACGTTTTGCCTGACGCATTACATTCGCATAACATCATGACATCATGACATCATAACATTGCATGTTAACTAACCCTTTCAAGGATCTTAGGGATTTAGGGCGCACAATTTCAGGTACTCTTATCAAGGACTGAAATCCTAATCAAGGGGCAAGAGGATTTATTTTCCTCTAGCCACATACCTTTCAATTCAGAGACTCGGTACCTAGCAAGGGGCAAAGAGGATTTATTTTCCTCTAGCCATATGCGTTCTAATTCAGAGGTAGCCCGAATCAGAGGCGATGACCCACTCGATATGGTGAGCTTGATTCTTAAAGAAGGACATTCAAGGATGAAAGCCAAGATCCTTCAGACGATGCTGTGACTGATTCATTGTCAAAATGTCGCAAACTAAATTTCCTAAAGATCCTTGAAAATATTGCATTTGCATTCATAACATCGCATAACAGGTTTCCATAACAGGTCTTTCATCTTCTCTCGCTGTTTATTTCAGCATCATGGATCTCGAGCAATCAGTCAAAAACCTTCAGGCTCAGAACAACTAGTTCCGAGAGATGATCCTTAACTTGGCCAAGGGGAAAGAAGAATTGAAGGCACTTCTGATCGAGAAGGAGAAGAATCAACATAAGCATCAAGGTAGTAAAGATAATCGGAAATCCAAACCTAAGCGGTCATTTACTCCATTGCACATGCCGCTGTCTCAAGTTCTGCAACAACTGCTTAATTAAAACTTGATAACACTATTGCCTCCATATTCAGTTCCTACAAATCCTACTCCTGTGTACAAGTATAATGCAAGATGTGCTTATCATTCGAACAGCCCTGGTCATGATACTGGAGATTGTGGACCGTTGAAGCATAGGATTCAAGACTTAATTGACGACAAGATCATTAACTTCAAATCACCTGAGAAGCCTCATATGGCTAATGCTATGTACAACCAGAAAGGTCGCAATGAACGCGACCTAATTGTTGAAGCAGTTCCACAACAACGAAGCAAGCCAGGTGCACCTAGGCGTCAGTTTACAAAGATCAATATGTCGCTGGCTCAGGTACTGCAGCATCTGCTGAAGGCAAACTTGATTATTGTAAGGAATCCTCCTGTGAAGCCCAACACCTCCGCTCCTAGCTATAAACCCAATGCGAGGTGCGCATATCATTCCAATAGCCCTGGACATGGTACGAATGATTGTTGGTCATTGAAGAATAAGATCCAAGATATGATTGATGCTCGGGAAATCGAATTCAACTCCCCCAAGACTCCTGTAGTGATCACCGATCCTATGCCTAATCACGACAAGACCGATTAATGTCTAGAATGATGAAGTTTTTGATCATTAGTTTTACTTTCATTTGCAATTTCTTTTCTGTTTGTTTAAACATTCGACTTATGATAAACATTATCTGTTTTAACAATCATCATCAGTGCATTGCATATGTTTGTCTTGAATAAATTATTTCGCTATCACTCATCTTAAATTGTGTCTTTACTTTGCATATGTTTTGTGATATTCAATTCATGCTAAGCTGTAAACCTTTTGAGGGAGGATGACGAAAATGATACCGCAACCTCATACAGTATGCTTTTGAACAGACTATGCTGACGATGTACAGGCATTGTTTCAATTCCTAAACAGTGGAGATATAAGGATGTTGATCCCTTGCCAACCCCTTTGAGCCTAAGGTGTAGGAGTTTTTCTTTCTTGAACAATTTGAAACCTTTGATCATAACCTGGGGCAGGGTAGTTACTCAGTTAACTCAATTATACTAGTCATTGGTTACACAAATAATGATGGGTTTTCGCAACCATTAAGTCAGGCAGTCAATGTCCACCAAAAAGAAAAATATGTTAAGTCAAAATCTATGAAGGAGACTTATCAAAAATCGAAACATCCCGCTGGCTGTAACCTCAAAATAAACAGTTCAGGCAAAAGTTAGGGATAAGAAAATCAATGTCAAAAAAGAGGTCACTACAAATCCTCGGAAAAAAAAAAAGAAGAGAAAAAAAAGAGAATTACAAAAATGGAGGACTGCCTGTCCAAATAAAATGTTGGTGCTGAAACCATCATCAAATGTCAATGTTACGACTTCAAAGCTTTGATAAGACTTAAACGCAAAGTTAACTGAGCATCGGATCGAAGAACATCACGAAGATTGGGATGGGTATAAATAAACTCTGAGTCGTTATCCTTTGTTTCTTAAACCGTGAACCAAGCCACGTTACAACCCTTGAAAGTCCTAACTGAAGCATGGTTAGCTCGAAAGCATATTGTCACAACAAAGGTATCCTGACTCCTTAAGGTTTACAACAAATGCTGAGTTGATATCTCATTCAAACATCACGTTTTTACAAATGTCACGCTTTTACATCTCTTGTTTTAATGTTTTTAAAACTCAAGACAGACATATGCATTGCATCTCATGAATTCATTATTAAACATATTCTGCTACAAAATTTCAAGTGTTAGCATCAGAAAGAATATGCACAGGGTACAACTAATGACTAAAAGTCATCCCGACAGATGAAACTATTCCAGCAGCAGCATCTCTTATAACTGACTCAGTTGACTAGAAGTTAATGAATACAAGGGGCATGATGTGCTTTGTCCAATCAATTTGGGGCAATCAGGTCAAGATTCCAAGAATCTCTCAAGAATGCCGAACAACCAGGGGCACGCACCCAAGTGGGTCTGAAGCTACTTCCCGATCAATCAGGGGCATCATACTAAGTTTATGGCTACTGGGGGCAAGTCACCCATAGTACACACCTCATAAAGTCCTCGCGAGGCGAATCTCTTCAAATTCCCTAATAAGCAGGGGCAAAGTTGTGCAAAGCCTATTTTGAAACTTCGATCAATACTCATTGGTGTGTCTCAATCAATACAAGTCCAGGAATGGAAGTTACTATAATCACTGGGGGAAACGTTCAAGACGTCCATGCTTTCCCACAAAGCCGGTTTCATAGGATCATATCCCCACAGAGTAATCATTAAGAAGATATCTTCAAATGTCCTCGTCCCAACAAAGACTTAGTTCCTCAACTGAGTTTATATCTTCGACACTACTGGTTCCCCGATAATATTCTCTTTTCCAAACAGGGATATTCATCTCTCTTATCCCCAGCCGAGGTACATCAAGATCAATCATTCAAATGGCTCGCATCCCCAAGCAGAAATCATAAATCCCCAGCGGAGCATCGTCAAAACAAAATTAGACAACAAAATCACGATGACACGGAGATTTATTTTCTCAATCAAAACAGAATAAAGCATAACCATACAACACATACATTACTGCATGATAAGCATACAAGTTTCTCATTTATTTTAAGAGACTCGTCACATAATACATGCATCATGACATGGCATAAAGACTAACTTTACTTTTTCAGGATACAAGTACAATCAGATGAACAAAATCTCCAATTTTCAAAGATCTAATTCTATCATCACGAACGGTGTAGACACGATCATTTTCAAAGTCTAATTCAGTTACTACGAACGGGGCTGACATGACAAGAGATCTAATTCCATCATCACGAACAGTGTGGACACGATCAACTTCTCCAAAATCTAATTCAGTCACTACGAATAGTGCTGACACGACAAGAGATCTAACTTTATCATCACGAACGGTGTAGACACGGTCATCTTCCAAGATCTAATTCAGTTACTACAAACGATACTGACACGGTCAACTCTCAGAGATCTAATTCTATCATTACGAACGGTGTAGACACGATCATCTTCCAAGATCTAATTCAGCTACTACGAACGGTACTAACACGGTCAACTCTCGAAGATCTAATTCATTTACCACGAACGGTGACGACACGATCATTCTCAAAGATCTAATTCAGTTACTACGAATGGTACTGACACGATCGACTCTCAGAGATCCAATTTCATCATCACGAACGGTGTGGACCCGATCAACTGTTTCCTAAGTCTAATTCAGTTACTACGAACTGTGCTGACACGACCAACTCTCAAAGATCTAATTCATCTACTACAAACAGTAATGACACGATCAACATTCAAAGATTTAATCATGACACTCAATTCAGAAAAGATCACGACAACTGAGTCACGACAACTGAGTCACGATAATGGAATCACGACAACTAAGTCACGATAATGGAATCACGACAACTGAGTCACAATGATGGAATCACGACAACTGAGTCACGATAATGGAATCATGACAACTGAGTCACGATAATGGAATCACGACAACTGAGTCAAGATAATGGAATCACGACAACTGAGTCGCGATAATGGAATCACAACAACTGAGTCACAATAATGGAATCACGACAACTGAGTCACGATAATGGAATCACGACAACTGAGTCACGACAACGAAGTCACGACAACTGAGTCATGATAATGGAATCACGACAACTGAGTCACCATAATGGAACCACGACAATGGAGTCACGACGATTGAGTCGCATATCTAATCCCGGTATTCAGTTCAGAAACAATCATGACAATGAAGTCACGGCAATCGAGTCACAAAAATACGACAATGGAGTCATGACAATAGAGTCGCTACAATTAATTCACTTCACACTCCCAACATCCAGATGGCATCTGTAAGCCCATCTCCGATAAATTTTCTGTCAAACGCCCGGATGACATCTTTAAGCCCATCTCCAACAAACACGTCTCAATACTTCGAGCTCGGATATAGTCTAACGTACGAATTATTTTGACTTATGTATTTATCCAAATCAGACGGCATCTTCAAGCCCGTCTCTGGTAAAATTCCCTGCTCCAGTAAGGGCAAATTCCTGGGTATTCTAGTGTTCAATCCTCTTCTACCTTCAGATTCCGACAGGCACACAAGCCAATCTACATCCTCAGGTATAAGAAGATTGAACAGGGGCAGCTGTCATACCCTAGAATTTTCCCACCACATTTTCATACTCAGGCTCATCCAAGTATCAAAAGCTCAAGATCTCAGGGGATGCACACTCTCCTAAACAAACAACCTACAACTAGGGTTTTTACTTCTCTTCAAGAAAAATCAAGTTCTGACAATCCAAGTGGACCTCATAACCTCTCATATTCCTCAAGGAATCCTCATGCCAATTTTCAAGCTCTGATTCAAAAGATTGCTCACTCAATGGCCCAAACGATCAATAAACGACTAGTTGACCTAAAAGTCAAACTATGGTCAAACCACAGTCAAAACTTCTGATTTTTGGTCAACATCCTCATTATGAAGTACCATTCATCATTTGATCAAGGATTGATCATGATTCATCAAGAAAAGTTCAGAAATCAACAAAATCCAAAGTTTCTAAATTAGGGTTTTTTGGATAAAAGTCAACTGAACTTTGACCAGCCATAACTTTCACTTGGAACATCAGAAATTCTCCATCCAAAGCTCATTTTGAAAGAAATTGAGTTCTCTACAATTTTGTCTCTCACAAGCCAAGGCCAGAAATGCACCATTTGGGAGATATGAGCCAAAACATTACATGTCTTTTTTGAAAGTCAACAAAAACACCTTTTGGGTCAAAGCTCATAACTTGAACATGGTAAACTCAATTGAGGTAAAACAAAAAGGAGGTTTTAGAGGACTCTCTAGGCTTTCTAAAAAGTCCTAGAACACCTCCATAGGACAAATATTGAATGAGTTATGGCCTTCACAAGTTGGTCGATTTTGAGGAAATGCACTTAATGCAAAATGGAGAATTTTGATATTTTGGACTAATGGGCCTAAAATATGGATGCAAAACGTGACTATGGGCTTTATGGGCATCCCTGAACTATTTACTTGATCTTTATAATATTTATTTTGTTTATTTGAATTTTAATTCATTAAAATACAAATAAATCATTATAAAATATTGAAAATTAGTTTTAATCAAAAATTTGATTTTTAATCAATCTCAATCAATCAAGATGGTCCAAATAATCACAAGGGAGGTCCATTGGTCATTAAAATTATTATTTTGATATTTATTTCATTTATATTTGAGTTTTATCATTTAAATTCAAATAAAAGTCAAATAAATCATCAAATTTGTTCTCTTGATTAAATCTGATTTAACATCATCTAATGGCCAGAAACAAGAGGAGAAATATGCATGAATTAGTATGAAGCTCAAATTAGAAAGATTGGGTAAAAATCACATCAAATTTTTTCTCATAATCTATGGTTGATTTTTTCCAATTTTATTAACCTAATTTCAGTCCTCTATATATATGCAATTTATTCAGACCATGAAGCCTCCTAGCTCAAGAAACACCTCTCAAAATCTCAAAAAGACTCAAAAAACTAGGGCACGATAAAACTTGGTTTTGCAGCGTTCCTTAACCAATTTGAAGCAATCATTCATACTCCTGAAGGTCCAAGGAGCTCGTACCAATCCTTAACCAAGCTCAGAACACGTTGAGAAGCAACACACTTGCTGCTCACGGTTTGCCCATGTTCTCGAAATTCAAACTGATAATTCATGCATTATTAATTCATTTTACGTGCATAAAATTGTTTGTATTATTGTTTAGAACGTTTTAGAATCACCGCTTGTGAAGTTTGGCGCAGGAATCGCATGAAGCCATTGTTAGGGCTTGATGATCTTCTTTTTCGTTTTCACGGTTTCAGCCGATTCTAAGCCAAGAAAATTACACCATTGAAACTGCCATGTGTGTTTTAATCAATCTGGGTTCTTTATTCGTGTGTCCAGATCAATTTTGCAGGTATTCCATGGTGGCAGTAGATGGCTGCGAACGTATGAAGAATCCGCAGGTAAATTTGTAACTGATTGCGCAAGTAAATCCGTAGGGGCGGAGGTAGGAGATAGTGAACAGTGACACGACCTCGTTGACCATGCGTGGGATGTTTTGGTTGGTGGTTCAAAAAAATCATACTCTCTCTCTGACTCTCATTGGCCACGCGTGTAACCGTAGGCCCAGGTTTTGACTTCTTTTGAATTTTCCACTAACCAAGTATTTTCCTATTTGTTTTCTTGCATGCATACAATTAACAGCAAAACGTTCTCAGACCAATTGGTAAAGCGAGATCACCATTCACCATCATGACCTGTAGGGCTGGACGAAACCCGATGACCCAATCCGACCCGTCAAAAACCGGACAAAAAACAGAAATTGGGCGGTTGTAAACGGGCCCACGATTTTGCGGGCTGAACTTTCAGTTTGGAATGGATGGAAACGGGCGGGCCTGGGTATGGAAAATATCACTGCGGGTACCCTTACCCGCCCGCATAGAATACACAAAACGATGTCATTTTGCAATTTTTACTAATCACACCAGACTATTCACAAAACCACTCACCCTTCTCTCTTGCTCTCACACTTTACATTTCTCTTCTCTCACTCACCTCACAAACCCTAGTCTTCCTTCACTACCCTCCACCCAAGCCGCCTTCTGCCGTCACCGGTCTTTCCTTATCTCTATCCCAAACGAACAGTCACCGGTCTTTCCTTATCTTTACCCCAAACAAACAGTCACCACCATCATCACCACATTCACATGTATTTTGACTCACTCAATCTCTCTTTACCACTCACCCTCACAGGATCTCCAGCTTTATCTAGATTTAACTAACTAATATTTCAATCCTTCATTCTTGGTGTATCTTGAAGGTTAGAGTTTCATATTTTGTAGTCTTTGATTTTTAGGTTTTTTGTTTTAGGGTTCTACTAATTTTCTTTTATTTTTTACTGTGTTTCAGTCTCTTTATTCTCACATCTACATGTGCCATATCAAAGGTAAATATTCTTTTCTTTTTATTTTATTTAATTTTTTTGACTTTTTACTTCTAAATTTATCAGTATTTTATTTTTCATTTAATTTATAGTTTTTTCCTATTTATTTCATGATTTTCATTTACAAGTAATCAGAAAAATGAATAAGTTATACTAATATTGAAAATTGCATATGTTTTTTCTGTTTTTAACATTTTGTTTGTTGTTTTTTCTTTACAGTAACAGATCTGTTACTTTACCAATATCAGATAAATGGGTTTCTTGATGTAAAGGTTAGATTTTTTTTTATTTGCTATTTATTTTTTAATTTTATTTTGATTTCTCTCTTTTATTTTAGTTTCAGGATATTGATACCCATACATACATCTATAAATATTGCATCTCCTATAATAGAAATTTAAGTTTCATTTTGTATATTTTTAGTTTTTTTTAACATTATAGTATATTTTTAGTTTTGGTTTTACATTAATACTTTTAAATACAAATAATTTTCTCCCTTTTAAGCTTATTATGGTTTCGTCATTCAATTTATTATTTACTTTTAAGAGATATATAAAGGTGCTATGAAAATTTACCTGATGTCTTGTGAACTTGCTATGAAAAATGATCTGATGTATTGTGAAGGTGCTATGAAAATTGATCAAATGTTATTGTGAACGATGATTGGTTATAGAAGGAGTAACTCATTGATGAGGCATTAAAATTTTTAAGAGCAGTTATTGCTTAAATTGGTGATGAGTATAATAGGGAACAAATTTGATATGTTGATTTAAAACAATTTAAATATGGTTATATAGTAGCTTTTTTTTCAGTTGTAAATAAATCTCCTGCAAATTTAACTTGTGTTTTAGTTAGATTGTTGATTTTTGTAGGCTTTTTAGTGTTTGTTATTAATATGCAGGTATTCTTTGTGTAATGCTTCTCCACTCTTTCTAATTTTAATTTATTTATAACTTTAGTTTTTTAGATTGATAAAGAGAGATCTTTAATTCCAAAATGATGAAGGGACATTGATTCAATATTTGATGATGAAGAAATCAAATGTTACATAGTTAATTTCCATTGATGATTTCTTTTAAATTTTAATTTTTATTGTTCTATTAATACTATTAAATTTGACATGATTTAAATGTGAAGATTTGTATGAATTAAATTACTTCAGGTTGCTAAAGAAATTTGAGGTCCATGGGATATTTTAACTTCTTTGACCATTTATAAAATTAATTAGCAAAATTTAATAATTGTAATAAATTTAGAAAAATGTAACTGGACTTGAAAATATTAAGAGTGCAATAACCCGAACAACCCATCCGCAATGATCCGTGGCCCGTTTAGACCCAACCCGCTATAACCGATATTAAAATTGGACGGAAGTGGGTTATATGTATTCAACCGCGGGTTGGGGTGGGTGGCACTTTTGGGCCCGAACCCGCCCAACCCGCCCCGTTGTCCACCCCTAATGACCTGGGTTCGAACCCAGTGTATGACAATAATATTTTTACTAATTACTTGGTCTCACATGTCAACAGATCCCCTGCGCCCAGTCAGCGTAGGTTCACCGTATGCCTTCGTATCTTCACCACTTGATTCACAGTAGGATTAATCTAAAGGTCCAGGATAAGCTCCCTACCACACACCCTCAGAGGCTGCCCATACGGGATCGAAGCTAAGTTTTCCAATTTATTTATTTATTTATTTTGATTACATAAATCCCTTTATTTTTCTTTATTTTTTTTCTTATATTATAATTTCTTTTTTCTTATTTATTTATTTAAACAAATTAGTGTTTATATAATCTTCCTTTTAATAATTTATTTATTTTTAATCGAAGACTCGATTTTTTTCATAATCTTATCAATAATTATTTTTAAAACAATAAAAATTATTATATATATTTTTAATCGATAATTAATTTTTAAGTTTGTTAAACTCGATTCACTTATAAACCCTAGAATCCTCTGGTAGGTGTTATCTATTAACGCATTTTTAGCCTTACAAACCCTTTAGGTCACAATAAGTTTTCTTGAATAAACCTGTTAGGTTCAGGGTTAGGGTTTGTAAACTCTTTAGGGTTTATAGATCTTTGATCAATTAAGGTTTGTAGATCATTCATACACTAAAATGTGAAAATTTTCAGGGTTACCCCAATATCTTCCGACTACGCGCCGTCAAATCAAAAGCTAAGTTTTCTATTTCCTTCTTAATATCATTTTTATTTTTATTTTTTGCCTTTTGATTAAAATAGGGTTTGTTCCAATTACCAATGAATTTGTAATGCGCTCACCCCTATTATTTTTTGTTTAATTCTCAGATGTTCAGAGTCAATCGAAGGTTCGAGGAAGATCAAGGCTAAGATAAAGATAAATAAGTTAATTATTTATCTTTCTTATTTTTCCGCCTTTTAAATTCCCCCATCCCTGCAGGTGTTTATTGTAATAGCGTAGGAAATTTTATTTCTGCCTTTTATTTTATTTTAATTGCGTGGTTAGTAATTTAGGGAGTGATAACTATGAATTGAATGTAGATCACCTAATTACAAGATAAATGTCATCGAAGTTAACCACATGATTGTGCACCCACACACCTTTAGGGTAATCCCTCTTGTTGCCTTTGTTGCCTGTTGCCTTATGATTCTGTTGCCTCTAAGTGTACTAAATAGTCACGTCCCTCGATTCCGAGGATACCTAAAGCAATGTTGCCTTCAAAGTTATTGAAACTCCCTTGAGGTTGCCTTATAAAAGATGATTGTCCCAATTGCTAAGGTATCCTCGCATGATGCCTAAAAAGATTAATGACTATTATATCCTTCCCTTAGACTACCTGCCCTCTTTATGGTAGGGACAGTCTTATGGTGAACGATACTTTTCTCGATGACCCTCAACATCCAATGAAAGGACTTCCTACCCTCTTATGGTATGTGTGGACCGTCCTTTCGGGCCATACCCCTCCGTGGTGTGGGATACGTGAACTGACTCCTTTTTTGTCGATCGGACGCTTTCGCGCCACTTTTGAAAAAGTTTACAGAGTCGCCACCGACCTTTTATTTTATCCAATGAAGGAAAGGTTTATAAAAGAAACAGAAAAAAGACCTTTGAGAGATTCTGGGTAAGGGGGTAGGTTATACAAAGGGAAGGTGTTAGCACCCTTTGTATCCATGGTTATCCATGGGCTCTTTAGTTTGCTTAGCTCATTTGCTTTACTTTTCAATTGATTCGGAATGCTTTACCTGTGTTTTTGAAATACCTTTGCAAATAGAATTTGTAATGATCCTTGTGCGGATATATACAAATGCTTGTTTATCTTTCGAAAGATGTTTTGAAAAGATCGTTAATTTTGTAATGATCCGTGTTTGGATGTATACAAAATATTGTCTTTTGGAAAATTCGTTTTTAAAAAAACAACAGTGTATGAGAATTTTGTTTGTTTTGATTTTGAGCAAGCAAACTAGGAGGTCTACCCTGAGTTAGGAGGTCTTTATCCTTGTTCCCTTTAAAAATCTATCCATTCGTCGGATATAAACAAAAGGTTCGATTTTGTACTCGAAACAGTAGAGATGTGACTTTGATTTTGAAAAGAGTGAAAAGGGATTACCCTAAGAGGTGCAAATGTGATTGTGATTGAATTCAGATATTTATCTTTGAAGTTAGTGATCTGACGGTTCAGTTTTATCTTTGACATACACGCAGTTTATATGGGTACTGGAAATTAAAATGCGGGAATGTAAAGTGCGGAAAGTAAATCTACGCTATTACATCGATTTTGCGGGAAATGTAAACTAACCTATTTACATGAATTTGACATCCTATACATTTATCTAGGAACTTTAAATTGCAAGAAATAAAAGGCATATTTTTGTATTTTTGTGATTTATTTTAAATATAATTAATGCATTATTAATTAATTTAAAATAAAGAAAAGATGGAAATATGATTAAACCTAGCAAATAAGTTTAAAAATATGTACAAAATGTTTGTTCATTGATTTTAGAACAAAACTAATTTTTTTGGAATTTTTGAAATTGATTTGAAATTGATTTAAGTTAATTAAAACATAATTATGCAAATAATTATACAAATAATTAAAACTTAAAAAGAAAATTATTCAAAATATGTACAAAATTAGTTTATAATATATAAACAATATTTAACACAAAGAACAATTTTTTTTAGGATTTTTTGATTGGTTAGAATAATTAAAAAGCAAATATATAAATACATACTAATTAATTATGCAAAAATATTAAAATTTTGAAGAAAATAAAATATTTTTATTTCAGAAAATAATATATTATTTTAGAAGTCTAAAAATATTTTTTGTGTATTTTTTGGATTTTTAAAACTATTTTTAATTAATTTAACAAAGAAATTAAATAAAATAGAAAATAAAATAGAAAATAAAAGGATACTGATCCTGTGTGGTAATTAGTGAGGGCGCATGGTGAGGAAGAGTGATCTGGCGCGTTGAATCATTCATTAAATGAGATCAGATGGTCCAGAAATTGAGGCACGTGGTGATCAGTACACCTGCAAAGCACAGAATCAGAGATAAATTTAAAAACACGCGCGCGCTCCTGGACCAATGAGGGGGCGACACCTCATCGTCTTCAACCTTCAGACAAGGCCTTTTACAGCGCTTTTGTAAAAAAGCGCTATTGTAAGTGAACCCTAAATCTGCAAAATAACGAATAGGGTCAAACAAGCATAGAAATCAGGCGCGATGGTACCATTGGATTCGTCTTGTTCCACTGAATGTAACCCTGCCCTTAATTTGTTTTAATTTTGGCCCTAATGAAGAACCCTAATTTTGAGCTAAGTAAACCCTAAAATGGTATATGCTACAAACATCCATTAAAATCCAATTGAAGCTCCAGAAACGACCAGAGCTTCAAACCAAACACAATTATGCATCTACATCTTGTTAAATGTGCGTGAGTTATGAGATATAAGTTGGTTTTAGTTTGAACAAACCGTGGCTTTATATAGCTCGATTCAGTGAAGTTTATGAGTTGGAAATGATTGGAATTGATTCAGTGTAGCTCAGAGATGATGTTTGAATGTTTATTTTATATTGAAATGGACTGAAACTTAAAATTCGAATTTCAAGTTTCTTTGAAAATTACAAGTGGTTACAAGTATGCTATATGCTTAGGGATGCTTCTGAACTCGTCTCCCCTTTGTTACTGAAGTAAGATAGCTTATTTATAAGCATTTAGAGTGCTTAGAACTTAAGCCAAAAGCATTGATGAGTATCTTTGGAATCTTGACTTTTTCAACAATGGTGGCTTGGCATTTAAGCTACTATGCCTTGATTTTCTTCTCTCCCTCTGCTGCACTTTGCTTTTTGAATGAGTCTTTGATGAGTCATGCTTGATTTGCAAGCTATCCATTATCCTTCCATTTTACTTTTTTATTTAATCTTAAAATAAGAAAAAATCAAGCAAAAATGGATAAAAAAATGTTATGGGCCTAGCCTTGGTCGTGGGAGGCCCATATCATCATGGAAGTGCTGTTTGAATGCTGAAAACTTGGCCCCATTTGGAAAAAATACATTTTTGAGCAATGTTGATTTCATGCATTTTCCCAAAATTTAGCCAACTTCAACAAGGTGTAAATCCTTCAATTTTTGTCATATGAAGGAGATCTTGCACTTTTTGGAAACCTCAAAGAGTCCTCTAACCAATGTCTTTGGTCTCATGTCAAAATGATTTTTGAAGCTCCTTGTGTGTCCTTTTGAAAAAAGTGTCTTTTTGTTGACTTTGAAAATGACCTGTAATGTCTTTGGTCATATTTTTCAAATGGTGAATCCAATGACCATGGGATCAATGGCATTTGAAAGATAATTGAATTTCCTTCAAAACAAGCTTTGGTTTGAATTTTTTGGATGAAGGATGAGAGAGTTATGATCAGTCAAAGTTGAGTTGACTTTTCAGGCAAAAACCCTAATTTTGAATCTTAGGGTTTTGTTGATTTTTGATCTTTCCTTGATGAATTGTGATCATCCAATGATCAAATGTTGAATCCTTTGACAAAATATGGATTTTGACAAAAAATTTCATTTTTGACTGTCAGTTGACTTTTTTGGTCAAACGGGTCGTCTGTTGACTGTTTGAGCTGCTGACGGTGCGTCTGAGTGAATTGAAGTTTGAAAATTTGTATGATGGTACTTTGAGATGTATGGATGTATATGAAATCCATTTGAGCTCTCAAAAACTTGTTGCTCCTGTTAAAACAAGAAAAACCCTGATTAGGGACTGTCTGTATAGGAGGTAGTTAAGCGTACCTGATTTTTGTGCAGTGCTGAGTTTCTGCTAATCATGTGATATTTAGAAGACTTCTAACACAAAAATCTTGGAAATTTGAATTGTGAATGATTGATTTGATTGATTGTACAAATCACTGTGAATTGTACTGTCTGCAGTTTGTCTGTCAACCGACTGTTCGTGTACTGAAGCAGCAGTTAAAGTGAAAAAAAATCAACTGTCAAAGTTAATTTTCTTTTTTGTTGTTATTTTTGTTTTTGTTATATGTGAAGCATGAAAAATTTATTTACATGACTTGTTAGAAAACAGAAACATAATAACAGATATTTACAGTATGCGGGTAAAATTACCGATAATAACCTGAAAATTGTTTACTGCACAGAAATAGAAATATTTGACTGGCAGAAACACACAAAATATTATCTTAGTAATTAAGCAATATTATGACAAATAGTACAACATTTAATACTGACAGTATAAATATTACATACTATTGAACAGTACGACGAATAGACGGTACGTTTAAGAAAATAAGAAACACGGCAAACTTTAAAAATGACGGTTGATGAACCATGCTATGATCAATAACATGTAGATGATTGGGAGCATAACCATTGCAGGTCCACACTCCTCAGGACTGTGTAGGCAGAAGAAAGTCATGATCACCGTAACAATGGTGATGACTGTAAGAAACAGTGTTTCTATCCATTTTGCCATTTTTGCTAGGGAAGAAGAAATGATGGATTATGAGGTAGGAATTTGAAAGATGATTTAGAATTTGATGTGAGATTTGTGGGAAGAATGAGAGGTTTTTATAGAATGGAAAGATGATAGAGACGTTGGGGAATGATGTGATTCCGTACAAAAGGAGATTTGAGTGGTGGTGAGATTTGAAAGAAAGTGTAAGGTATTGTTGGGAAAAGAGAGATGTGTAGAATAAAGTTGAGATTTGAATTGGAAAGAAGAGATTTGAAAAGATTTTGAAAATAATGGAATATAGTACAAAAGTTAGTGGGAAACCAAAAACAATTGTTACCAGTACAGTGTGAGTTTCCTGCTTTTGCGCCTGCAAAAAGGATTTAACCCTGCATGAACTGTGTTAGTACTATTTATCTGTAAAATAAATAAATAGTATTTGTGGTGTAATGAACAGCATTTGGCGTTTGCGTAAGAATAAATTCCACTGTTAGCCAAGTTACTGTGTAAGAGAAATTCTGAAATTTAAGCACTTCATATGTTTAGGATATTTGAAATAAAAATCCATGTTTATATGAAACTCTTAATTTTCAGATTGAAGTTTTCTTAAAAAAGGATGTGGGCAAATTTTGGGGTATAACAGTTGCCCCTATTCAATCTTCTTAAACCTGAAGAGATTATCTGAAATCTGAAGGTAGAAGATGATTGAATAAATAGATGCCCTGAAAATTTGCACTTACCTTGATCAGCAGAGATGTTGGAAGTTGCATTTGAATGTTGTCTGCGAAATGTTGTTGGCAGATTGAAACATTACCTGAGATGGGCTTTTCAGATGCCATCTGGAAAATGTGTTGAGGGTTTGTTCATCAGAATGAATCCCTTGATTATATCTTGATGAAGGACTTGAAAGTTGATCATTGTGGAACCGTCTGAGGTATCACTTTAGATCTGCAATGTTAGATCGTTCTGGAACCGTCGGAGGTTTCGCCTTAGATCTGAAATGCTAGATCGTTCTGGAACCGTCGGAGGTATCGCCTTAGATCTGAAATGCTAGATCGTTCTGGAACCGTCTGAGGTATCACTTTAGATCTGCAATGTTAGATCGTTCTGGAACCGTCTGAGGTATCACTTTAGATCTGCAATGTTAGATCGTTCTGGAACCGTCTGAGGTATCACTTTAGATCTGCAATGTTAGATCGTTCTGGAACCGTCTGAGGTTTCGCCTTAGATCTGAAATGCTAGATCGTTTTGGAACCGTCGGAGGTATCACTTTAGATCTGCAATGTTAGATCGTTCTGGAACCGTCTGAGGTATCACTTTAGATCTGCAATGTTAGATCGTTCTGGAACCGTCGGAGGTATCGCCTTAGATCTGAAATGCTAGATCGTTCTGGAACCGTCTGAGGTATCGCCTTAGATCTGAAATGCTAGATCGTTCTGGAACCGTCTGAGGTATCACTTTAGATCTGCAATGTTAGATCGTTCTGGAACCGTCTGAGGTATCACTTTAGATCTGCAATGTTAGATCGTTCTGGAACCGTCTGAGGTATCGCCTTAGATCTGAAATGCTAGATCGTTCTGGAACCGTCGGAGGTATCGCCTTAGATCTGAAATGCTAGATCGTTCTGGAACCGTCGGAGGTATCACTTTAGATCTGCAATGTTAGATCGTTCTGGAACCGTCTGAGGTATCACTTTAGATCAGCAATGTTAGATGATAAATGAGTTGAGAATGAGAGTTCTTCAGAGTGAATCTTTGGTTTGATTGTATCTGAAAGGACTGCTTGTCTGAATAAGTTTCAGGATGAACACTGCATGTGAGTGAGAACATCTTTGCTGAAGACATCTGTCTACCTGAAAAATCAAGTTAATAATATGCGATGTCTATGATGCATGTATGATATGAGATCCTCGAGCTAGAGGAGAAATATGCAAGTTATGTTGTGTATGAATATGCGTATGATGCATGATTGTGAATGTGAATATGAATGTGATGCATGGTTCATGCAGCTTAGAGCGTGTCAAGCTCCTGATTGGGAAAATAAATCCCAGCTAGCCATTTGGAAGTGAAGGCATCGTGGTTGTTGATGATCTTCTGTCTCGCTTGAGTACCCTGGGTTGGGGAAATTCTTTGAGAACCAGGATGTTCTATTGAAGGATCTTTGACTACTGCTTGGGGAACCAAAGGTAACTGGAAGTTCTGATGCCCTTTCAAATGGGAATGAGGAAGATGCATAATCCTCCGATGCACTATCTGACCAAGTCCGGGTGCGGGGATCACACCTTCTGAAGATAGTAATCTGGAACAACCCTGCTGAGGAATAAGACTTCTTTCGAAAGAAAAAACTTTTTGAGGGATTTGTTGAGGAATGTGTCTCCATTGGGGAAACTTCCTTCTGATGCTGGTTTAGGATAATGTCCAAATAATTGGGACATGTCCGGAATGCTATTCCTGTTTTTCCTGGTAAACATCAATCATATTCAAATGCATATGCTCATTCAAAATATCATTGGGATGCTCGCGTATTCAAAACAGAAAAAATGAAAATGTTAGTTATAAGCTGCATTGATTTTTGAAAAGGTGCCGTGATAGGCGGATTAGTATAGGGAGACAACAATCCTAGAAGTAGGAAATTGTCAGAAAGTTTTGAAAAGTATTTATGAAAAGAAATAGCTATGTGAGAATGATCCAGTCAAGTTTCAATTCTGCTATTGCCAATCTGTCTTCGAGCATCTCATCCCTCACTTGTTGGAAGAAAGTGTTTGGACTGATCGGTGTCTTTGAGGTGTTGAACCTTGTCGGTGAGTAGGCAGCTGAGCGGGACATAGTTGTATGCTTTATTCCCTAATTTTTGCCTAGGCTGCCCTTTCAGGTTTTCAGCCTACCGGGATTGTATTTGTTTTGTCTCTAATTTTTGCCTGGATCGCCCTTTCGGGTTTTCAATCCACCGAGACGCTCATTTTTGCCTAAGTTGCCCTTTCAGGTTTTCAACTTAGCGAGCTGTATTATATTTTTTTTTTAAGCAAAGTACTTTTTGACTATGTCCGCATTCACAGGGTGTGGGAAATCCTCGCCATCCATGGTGGTAAGCAACATGGCACCGCCGGAGAATATTTTCTTGATTATGAATGGTCCCTCGTAGGTGGGGGTCCATTTGCCTCTGGGATCACCTTGTGGTAAGATGATGCGTTTGATAACCAAGCCACCAGTTTGGTATGCTTGACTTTTGACTTTCTTGTTGAATGCTTTGATCATGCGCTTTTGGTATAGCTGGCCATGACAGATAGCTGCAAGTCTTTTCTCATCGATCAAGTGTATTTGGTCGAATCGAGTTTGAATCCAATCGTCTTCGTCTAGATCGGCTTCTTTCATGATCCTTAAGGAAGGAATCTGGATTTCGATTGGGAGAACTGCTTCCATACCGTAGACTAACGAGAATGGAGTTGCCCCTGTTGAAGTACGCGCAGATGTGCGATAACCATGAAGAGCAAAAGGTAACATCTCATGCCAGTCTTTGTAGGTTACTGTCATCTTTTGTATGATTTTCTTGATGTTCTTGTTGGCAGCTTCCACTGCGCCGTTCATCTTTGGTCGATATGGAGAAGAATTATGATGTTTGATCTGGAACTGCGTGCAGAGTTCAGTAATCATTTTATTGTTTAGATTCGTGCCATTGTCAGTGATGATCCTTTCGGGGATGCCGTACCGACAAATGAGATTGTGCTTGATAAACCTGGCTACCACATTCTTGGTGACAGAAGCATATGAAGCTGCCTCTACCCACTTTGTGAAGTAGTCAATAGCGACCAGGATAAAGCGATGTCCATTGGAAGCAGTAGGTTTGATTTCTCCAATCATATCAATACCCCACATTGCGAAAGGCCAAGGAGCCGTCAGAACGTTTAATGGAACTGGAGGTACATGCACTTTGTCGGCATATATCTGGCATTTGTGACGAGTTTTGGAATGATGATGGCAATCTGTCTCCATGGTAGACCAGTAGTAACCTGCTCTCAAGATCTTTTTAGCCATTGTATGTCCGTTGGAATGAGTACCGAAGGTACCATTGTGTATGTCTTCCATGATTTGTTCTGCTTCCTTCTTGTTTACGCAACGAAGTAAAGTCGAGTCATGGTTGCGCTTGTACAAAGTTCCATTGCTTAGGAAGAATTTGGAGGCAAATCTCCTTAGAAACTTTCTGTCGTTAATAGATGCCCCTTCAGGGTACTCCTGGGTTTCGAGATACCTTTGTATTTCATGGAACCATGATTTGTCTTCCATTTGTTTGGTATCGATCTCATTGCAATAGGCTGGTTCGTCTTGCCTGTAAATGGTGATCATGGGAGCTTCGTCGTCCCAATTGACTTTGAACATGGATGACATGGTAGCTAAGGCATCAGCTAGTTGATTTTCTTCGCGTGGGATGTGTTCGAAAGTGATCTCCTCGAAGTAAGGAATCAAACTCAACACATGTTCTTTGTATGGAATTAGATTTGGGTGCTTTGTGTCCCATTCCCCTTTGACTTGGTAGATTACCAAGGCCGAGTCTCCGTAGACTTCAAGGAATTTGATTTTTAGATCAATTGCAGCTTTGAGACCCAGAATGCATGCTTCGTATTCGGCTATATTGTTGGTGCAATTGAAACACAATCTGGCGGTGAAGGGTGTATGACCTCCTGTGGGGGAAATGATCACAGCTCCGATGCCATTGCCGAGCGCATTAGAAGCTCCGTCAAAAACCATAGTCCACCGGGATCCTGGCTTGGGTCCTTCTTCTGGTCCTGGTTGTTTGTAGTCATTGACTAGCATAATGTCTTCGTCTGGGAAGTCAAAGTTCAATGCTTGATAATCATCTACTGCTTGATGAGCCAGATGATCAGCCACCACACTTCCTTTGATTGCTTTTTGTGAAGTGTATTGAATGTCATATTCTGTTAAGATCATTTGCCATCTCGCTATTCTTCCAGAGAGAGCAGGTTTTTCGAACACGTATTTGATGGGATCCATCTTGGAGATTAGGAAAGTGGTGTGATTTAGCATGTACTGTCTTAGTCGGCGAGCCGCCCATGCTAAGGCACAGCAAGTTTTTTCGAGTAGTGAGTATCTTGTTTCACAATCGGTAAACTTTTTGCTAAGATAGTAGATTGCGTGCTCCTTTCGGCCGGATTCGTCATGTTGTCCGAGTACACACCCCATTGAATCTTCTAACACAGTTAGGTACATTATCAGAGGTCTGCCTTCCACAGGAGGTAACAAGATTGGCGGTTTTTGAAGGTATTCTTTGATTTTATCAAAGGCTAACTGGCATTTGTCATTCCATCTTTCCACTTGATCTTTCTTCAGTAATTTGAAGATTGGCACACAAGTAGGAGTCATATGGGCAATGAATCTGGCTATGTAGTTTAGACGTCCCAAGAATCCTCTGACTTGTTTCTCGGTACGGGGTATAGGCATTTCTTGAATGGCTTTGACATTGGCAGGATCAACCTCAATACCTTTACTGCTGACGATGAAACCTAAGAGTTTACCGGATCTTACTCCAAAGGTACACTTGTTCGGGTTCAGTCGTAATCTGTATTTCTTGAGTCTGTCAAACAGCTTGTGTAAATGACTCAAATGTTCTTCTTCGGTGTTGGATTTTGCGATCATGTCATCGACATACACCTCTATTTCCTGATGAATCATATCATGAAATAGTGTTACCATTGCACGTTGATAGGTGGCTCCAGCGTTTTTTAGACCAAAGGGCATTACTTTGTAACAAAAGGTTCCCCAGGGAGTTGTGAAGGTTGTTTTTTCCATGTCTTCGGGTGCCATCTTGATTTGATTGTACCCTGAGAATCCGTCCATAAAGGAGAATACCTTGCATTGTGCGGTATTGTCAACCAGTACATCGATGTGTGGTAAAGGGAAATCATCTTTGGGGCTTGCCCGGTTCAGATCTCTGTAGTCTACACACATTCTGACTTTCCCGTCTTTTTTGGGTACAGGCACGATGTTAGCTATCCAAGGAGGATAACTTACAACTTTTAGGAATCCGGCATTGAATTGTTTTTCAACCTCGTCTTTGATCTTTTTTGACATATCAGGCTTACTCCTTCGCAGTCTCTGTTTGACCGGAGTGCTTCCTTCTTTGATTGGCAGGCGATGAACTACAATGTCCGTGTCAAGGCCAGGCATATCTTGATAAGACCAGGCGAATATCTCGGCGTAGTCTTGCAACAATTGAATCAGTCTTTGCTTGACACTGTTTTCTAAGTCAGCCCCAATTCTGACCTCTTTCTTTTCTTCGTCACTGCCCAAGTTGATGACCTCAATCGGCTCCTCATGAGGCTGTATGGCTTTTTCTTCTTGTTCTAGAAGTCTTGCAATTTCTCTCGGCACTTCACAATCTTCCTCACTTTCGTCCTCAGTTTGGTAGATCGGATTTTCAAAGTCATGACGGGCAATAGCAGAGTCGTTATTGACTGGATCCAGCGTGTATGTGAATCTGCATGGTAGATATGTGAGTGTGTATGAAGAGAAAAACATAGCTATTTGAAAGCGAATAAAGAAAGAAAAAGGATCACAAAATTTTGAACATGCAAGCATCCCATGATTTTATTGAATGCACATAATCATGATATGACAAACCCTTTTTATAGAAGGACCGTTGTACTAAGGCACACGGCTTTCAAGCTCATGGTTCGATTGTTCAGGAACCACTTTTATCTTTGCACAATATACACAAAGAAAACAGGAAATGGCATTTACTCCTGATCAAAGGAGATCACATCCTCTGCTTTCCAGTTGTTCAATCCACCGTTGTTAGCAGGGAGCACCCAGCTGTTCCAGTTGCAGTTGTTCTTTTCGTCTTCCGTAGCATTGATTCCGCTAGTGGGAAAATGCGTAGGTAATTCCTCAGGATAAGTTGGATGATTTGTTGGATATGAGAATCCAGGTGGAGGTCCCTCTATTGGCTGAGCGAGATGCTCGATAAGGCCGTCCCATGCAGTAGGAATGATGTTTTGAATAGAGACTTGTGCATCCTGATAAGGAGTGTACTGTGACAGAAAATAACCTTCGTTGTTTGGCATCTTCCTGGCTTCTTCAAGAGCGAAGTTGTCGTCGTACTGTTCGTCCCATCCAGTCGGGACAATGTCTTTGATGGGAGTTGAAAAGCTCGGAGGAGCGGAATATTTCACCATATAGTCGTATTTGCCGCTGGGTTCTCCTAGCGTGTCCCATACTTCTTTGGGTGGATTTTGATATTGCTGAGTGACGGGACTTGTGATACTTCCGTCATTTTGATTACCCTCTTCTGTTGGAGTAAGATCTTCCAGAGCAATGTAAGAATTCTGAGGTGTGATATACTGGTAGTTGTAACCGTCATTTGGTCCTCCCACAGCATCCCACATTCCCATGGTAATGGGTGGAATTTCGTCTGGATATGGCTGAATGATGTGGTTCAAGTATGTCCCTTCATCATCAATGGCATTTACTTCTTGGCTGGCGAAGTGTGATATTAACCCTTCAGAGCGAGGATTTTGATCATTCTTTTGATTTTCACCATTATAGCCCAGACCTAGCTTGTCGGACTTGTAGGGTATATCAGGGAGTTGTCCCCATACTGTGCGATCACCCTGTTCAATCATGGCTTTGGCATCTTTGAGAGAAGCCATAGCTGTAGCTGGAGTAGCAGGAATATGCTTGGTGGTAGAGATATCTGGAGATACAACCTCAAAAGCTTGATACGGAGTTTCGATGGATTCGCCCTCCATCTCAACATACTTGTCGTTGCTCAAGTGACTGACCATATATTCTTCTTCGCCATAGACTGTGACAACCTTTCCTTTTACTGGGTATTTTAACTTCTGATGCAGGGTAGAAGTTACAGCGTTTGCCCCATGTATCCAAGGGCGTCCTAGTAAACAGGAGTATGTTGGAAGAACGTCTATTACGGAAAAGATAACATCGAAAGTTTGAGAGCCCACTCTGATTGGGAGCTTAACTTCTCCGTACACCGTTCTTGTTGACCCATCGAAGGCTCTTACAACCACATTACTTGGTTGTAGCACAACTCCTTTGAAGTCAAGTTTTTCCAGTATTACCTTTGGTAACACGTTTAGAGAGGAACCATTGTCTATCAGCACATGAGACAGAGTGGTGCCGTTGCATTCGATAGAGATGTGCAGGGCCTTGTTGTGATTTCTTCCAGCAGGAGTTAGATCCACATCAGAGAAACCAAGACCATTGGGCACTGTAAGACTGGCGACACAATTCTCAAATTGGTCGATTGGGATTTCTTGAGGCACATGCGCAGCTTGAAGGAACTTCATTAGAGCTTTAGCATGAGCTTCTGAATATTTTAGCAGAGATAACATTGAGATTTTTGAAGCAGTATGCCCCAATTGTTCGACAATATTGTAATCACTTTTGCAGATGATTTTCAATATTTCGTCCATCTCTTGCTTTGATGGATCCTCAGCAGTGATCTCTACCGGATTTTGAACTGGTTCGATCAGTGGCTCTTTGCCTCGAGTGTTGATATCTGGAATAGGAATTGGAACCTGAATTGGACTAGCAGCAATATTTGGAGAAATTTCTGGTGAAAAGATTCTTCCACTTCTCGTGATCTTGCTAGTGCCTGCAATGTTACTTACAGCTGAAGTAGTTAGTGTTGCGTCCTCTTTAGTCGAGGGATCCTGCTTAACTCCATGAATGTAAACATTAGTGTCATATCCCCATGGGACAGCTTTGTCTGAGGAGTATGGAAATGGAGTTGGACTAGCAATGACTACTGATGCCACTTTGAGTGTAGCAGAAATTTTGAATGGAGCCTTGGCAGAGATTTTGAATGGTAAGCTGGAGATCACTGAGGCATCCTCTATTCTTATCCCGTTTGCAAAGACTTCGCACAGTACGTCCATAGAAGGGAGCTCTCAAACATAATGATACGGCGATCCATCCATTTTTGAATTCCCATCCTCAGATTTTCACAACCATTGGGCAGGCAAGTGCAATAAAAGCAGTCGGGGTCACACCCTGGAAAGTAACCAGCTCGGATTAGCTTTCCTTTGACTTCGCAGAGTGGAGTTGATAATTCGTTCACATCATAAATGTAAACTGTGTCTATGATAGCATTAACAGTTTTGTCATGCTTTGGCATAGGTGCTGTGATGACATTTGGAGTTTCTGGAGGATCGAACTCAATTTCTCCAGCATCTATCATGTCTTGGATTTTATTTTTCAGGGCCCAGCAGTGATCTGCGTCATGTCCTGGACAGTTTGAATGATAGGCACATGTTGCATCAGGGCGATAATTCAGAGAAGAAGTATTGACATTCTTCGGAGGACCCCTTAATGTGATCAGATCCGCTTTAAGCAAGTGCTGCAATGCCTGAGAGATTGGCATGTTGATTTTGGTGAAAGTTCTTCTT